>NC_135898.1:34172485-34774390 GCF_964194155.1 Cetorhinus maximus | reverse complement strand
TGAATTCATGTCTGCTGGCAGGCTAAAGAGAAGTCTAAGTCAGACCCTTGATGCTCTCAATAAGTGAATAGGGTCTGTTATTATTACCCAGATACTTTGTTCCTGCATCCTACCCTTTTCCCAGCTGAAGATTAAATTCTTGGCCTGCTCTGCAATTTTGTAAACCTCCATGTTTTTATGCTCAAATATGATTGTAGATATTTGTTAAGGTCTGCACAAGAGATCATTCCAAATATGAATTAGAAACAAACATAAAAGATTAATGATGATTGTTTGTCGTTGTTCGAGACGGCAGTTTACACATGGCATGTGAACCCCTGGTTGCTTGAATTTCTTTTTATAGTGTAGATTTAGCTGTCCCCACAGCAACCACACTTCGAGACAGCAAGTAGCATGACCTCTTGTCATTGAATCCGAGAGGTCCAGGCTATCTACCGTGACAGAAACATTAACCTAGAAAGTGATCCAAAAATCAGCCACCAACAATGTTTGTAAGTACTGCTGGGTGAACAGAGGCTTTGGAGTAAGGAAACTTGCCTATGGTTTCTTATCCGCCTGGGAATCGAACCTGGGTCCAGTTGCGAGGTGAGCGCACTTTCCGCTATGCTACGGGAGGTTTAAAAGAATGAGGCAGCACCATATGATCACATGGCCTTTGACAGGGACTTCCTCTGTAATCCAGGCAATAATTTGGAAACAACTACAAGATAAATTTGTGTAATTATAATAGAGAAGAAAAACTGGGTGACTAATGCTTGTGGAATAGAAAGGAAGCTATCTGTGTCTCCATTCATACATGCTGAAGCAAGCAGCAAGACAAGGCACATAAATACATAAAAATAGGATACACAGAAGCAAGCTGCAAAGAGCTATCTTTAACTGTGATTTAGGAACAGGAAAAAGCCATTATCCCAATAACCAGGCCCATCCACAATTCCATTTCCTCGCCATCTCATGACATCTTCCAATTCCTACAGGTCGGTATTGACTGCCTTCTGTTGACAGGATGGTAATAGCCTCAAACTGGGGTCTGTAGCCTTCCCACCCCATTAACACTGGCAATGTAGCACAGGCACCATTTTGAAAGGGACCTAATACTGGGTGTCTAAATCACTGTGTGTTCAGATATTAGGCTCTTTTTAACATGGAAATTGGTGTCTGATAACATGAAAAAAGACCCAAATTGTCATTTTGCTTGTTTGGAATCTGCACAATGCCCACTCCCATCAGTTCCAAGGATGATGGAAGAGGCCTGGCCAGCAAAAGGCAAGTGTCCAATTATTTTTGTGAGCCTTCAAAAGATCAAGAAGTCAAAATCTACCCACTCCTCTCTCCATTATAACATACCTACTTGATTTTAAATCTCATTTACACCAACAAATTCAATAGAGTTCACTGCCTTTTATTCCACTATTTTATTCAACCTTTTGATGGAATTGTTCTGTCTGCCTTCTGACTCCTGACTTTCCTAATCCACAACTTGTTTCATCAAGCATTGCACTGGGTGCCATATAATATACTTGAGTGGCTGTGAGGCACTGGGCTCTGCCATTCTACCCAACCCTGCCAGTGTTTTAGAATTAAAGGAACGTCCCTTTTACATTAGAGCAGTGGGATTTTCTTCAAAGGAAGCTTGACAAACCAGCCGCCTGGGGGATTACAGTCGTTAACAGACTAGAAAACCGCAAATCAACAACAGAACAGAACTGGGAACAATTGACTGGGAAAAGGCACACGACAAGATTCAGGAAAGCAGTGTCACTTGCAATTATTACAGGCTGTGAATTATTTTGCTTTATTTGTCATCATCCGACTCAAGTCATTTGAGAAATCGCATGGATGGGTGCTCCATGGGGAGGCCCTGGGGTCTTATGTTTGAGACCGGTGACCCACTTTCACGTACAGATTGGAACGTGATATCAATGAACGTGATGCAGGAAATAAAAAGGCATTAGATTTCTGTGGAAAAGGGTGGCACAGAGAGCGTCAACAGCAACACCCTGCAAAAGCATGTTCCTCCCAGGCAAGGAGCTGCCTTGCAGTGTGAAAATAACTTGTTTGTAACAAGGAGGCAACCACAAATGGGCAGCACTCCATGCATTCCGAGACTTCTGGTTGCCTGAGATATTTCCTGGTTGGGGGGTGTGTATGGGAGAAGGAGCAGGCTTGGCGGGATAAGTGTGTGCCATCATGTTGTGGTAAGGCCCTGCAAGTCTGGACTCTTTACTTCCCTTCTTGCCCAAGAGCCGTCAATCATCACACGGGAGGAGGGGAGGGGCTGAGGGGATGAGCTGAGAGAGCAAGTTAAGGTGGTACTTTTATGTCTGTCTTTTGTAATTCATTTTATTTGCAGCTTTCACGTTATTTGGTTTTCAGACATTTGGTAATTTATGTCTTGTTTTGTTTCTGATTTTAAATTCTTCCAGCATTTTTTCTGATCACCAAAAAAAAGGGGGGATGTCTATGTTGGTGTGTTTCATAGGGAATGACTTGTGCATCCTGATACTTGTTTTACATTTTGATGCCATCTACTTGATTGTGTTTATTAGAACAATCAGTTTCTGTCCTCACAAGTACACTCGGGTATTAGGAGTGGGTGATGAAAAACTATATGGAGCATTAGACAAGAGGTGAAAGAAATAAAATAGTAATAATGCAGAGAATTTGACAGAATCTGCAGGGAAACAAATATAAGTACTCAAACCAATTGTAACATCTTTTAACCCTATTAGTCGCCATACCCTTCACATTCCCCCTTTCTCTTTTCCCACACCTGCTCTTGCCCAATCCAGTTTCGCTATTCCTCCAATCATCACATCGCAAGAACCATTTCCCTCCTGAGCATAGGCGCTCAGTATCTTTCACTCTCAGCACTAGCTAACGTTCCACTTCCATCTCCAACGCCCCCAATATTACCCACTTTGTCCCCATTCATGCCACACCCGCCGGCTTCCTGTTAGGGTTACCAACTCTTCAAGATTGGCCTGGAGATTATAAAAATGAACATTAATATCAAGGACACTGCAGTGAGCAACCGGAAGGAAAACCACAGGAGCACCAAACTCAATGGCGCATCTTTCCTTTTCTTTGAACGCTCATTAATTAGTTGTAAAAGTACTGGGGGTAGGGAAAGGAGGTTGTTTGACTAACAGTCATTCTTAATCCAGTTGGGTAACAAGCAGCATTCCAATTGGCCATGGGAAGACACTGACCCACGGGACGGACCAATGGCAGGGTGGAACAATTCAATGCAGAACGTTATGTAATGAAACCTCCAGGAATACGCCCAACCAATTGACAACCCTACCCCCAGTGTTACTCACTCTGTGACCTTGCAGTCTACAGTCTCAAATAGCTTTCACCTTGTGTCTCTCCCTTATCTGTCACACTTCATAGAGATTTCATTTTTCCATCTTCAGTTGTTTCTTCTTTTACTTGTCTCTCATTTTCTACATTTTGTTTCTGAATCTCTTTTATTTTTGGTATCTTTTCTATTTTTTATGCTCATCCATGTTAGGGATGCTTTTTCTGGAAGATGGATCACTTTCCGTCCTGTGCACCCAAAATTAGCATCAAGCAAAGCCAGATTAGTTTGGTTAGATGCAATGTAAAGCTCCCTCTACTCTTCCCCTCAATTATGTACCTCATCGCTATCTTGAAAAGAGCTCCCCCTACTGCATGTTACAGTATATTTTAATTGGTGATCTGTCCAATTAAGAATGACAATTCAGTTGTCAATTAGAGTCAGTTTGTGTTGGTCATACCCACTCGGAACTGGACTGAGAATGTTTCATGTAGAACATGATGGCTGTCTAGTCTTGACCAAGGTCAGATCTTCTGAGACAGTTTTCCACACCACTTTAGAATAGGACCAAATAAATCTGCTATTATCGCAAGGGAAATACAAATGATATTTTTTGAATTGTTGTAATAAATCAGTGAAATATTTGATATCAGGAGGACTTGGTGTTTAGTTCTCTTGTAGGGCAATGGGAATAGGTGATATGCCAACGTTATATCTCAGTATTAGGTTGTATTAATTAGCTGTAAGGAGCAAGGGTTTTACATAGATCTTGTGGAGTTTGGTGAGTGGAGCCACATCTTTGACAAGCCAAGACTTTTCAAAGAATCATGTTCTGTTCACCTGTGTAGGGGCACCAAATGCATCTGTCTCTCGGTTGGGCAGCCCCATTGTTGTGCATTTGGTTTCTGTTCTTCATGGGAAGGACTTCAACATCAGCCATGAAACCAGCTGACTCTGGCATCCTCTGGGACAAAACAAAATTTGCAGCTATATATTGTCCTTCACAACTTCAGGATGTCCCAAAGTGCTTTATAGCCAACTAAGCTCTTTGAAGTGCAGTTGCTGCTGTAATATAATGCAGCAGTCAATTTGTGCACAGCAAGCTCCCAAAAAGAACACAGTGTGATAATGACTAGATAATCTGTTTTCATGGTATTGGTAGATGGATAAATATCAGGTGAGATTCCTGGGGAAAATTCCCAGGTCTCTTCAAATAATGCCATGGAATACTTTACCTGAAAGGAAAGGATATGGGTTATCAGTTTTACCGTCACATTCAGTCCTCTGACTGCCTCAGTGCTGCATTGCAGTGTGAGCTTATGTCTTCTGCTCAAGTTTTTGGAGTGCACCTTGAGCTCACAGCTTTCTGACTCAGAGATGAGAATGCTGCCACTAACCCACAACTCTCACCAAAATGACCTTTTGCTAGGAAGAATGCAGAGAGACAAGATAAAATAAAGGGTACAACTTTAAAGGGGGTGCAGGAGCAGAGGGACTTGGATAAATATGTGCATAAACCACTAAAGGTGGCAGGATAGGTTGAGTGAGCAGTTAATAAAGCATACAGTATCCTAGTGTTACAGACAGGAGAGGAGAGATAAACTTAAACCTCCAATTCCCTTCCCTTCTGTCTGTAATCAGTGTGGTTTATGTTTGAAAAGGTAGATGTGTGTGTTTCTAAGCCCCCATCAGTATGTGGTCAATTTAAAAGTATCAGCAGCAGACTTTCATGGGTTTGAGCAAAGAGAATTATTTATTCACACACTCACCCTGAAAGATTTAAACGCGACGTCAGTCACACACCACACACTCAAGAAAGATACAATTAAAGAAGGTAGTGCACTTCTACAAGTATTAAACCACAAGAATAGTTGACAGTTCACATGTCACTGTGAGTCCAGTGAAGAAGGAAGTTTTTCCCACTCTTGAATTGTAGTTTAGTGGAGTTCAGATGGCTGGGGTCGGATATCAGGATTACTTCAAAGACAAGACTGTTCAACTGGTCATGAAGTCAGACACTGATGGCTGTTGTATCAGGAGGTCCAATCTGTTTACAGGTGAACTTGGAGCTTTGGAATCAGGCTGGGAGGCTTTTAAAAAGGCTTTTAAGCCTCTTGTTTCTTAAAAGGCACTGGTGGCACAGCTTTTTTCTGCAGCTGTTGTCTTGGTGGTGTTATTTTTCAGACTGGCCCCAGGTCCCTTTATGAGTTTTGTGATAAAAGGATTTCAGTGTCAAAGAACCAGTTTCAGTCACATGGTCAATGGCTGTTGATATACAATGGAAGGCAGGTGATGGTCTTTCACATTTAACCTGTGGATAACTGGTCTCATCAGTTTTCCTTTGTTATATTGCAAACCTTGAGACAGAGAGTCTAGGAATCCATTCACTCTGTTTTGGAGTAAGCTTTGAACAATAGCAGGTGTGAATTTCACAAAGGAGTGCTGTCGAGGTATGTCCATTCAAGGTGGGGGGTGGCAATTCAGTATGGTTCAATTCAGAACTTTCTGGAAGCTTGAAAGTTGCAAAGGCCATCTGACTCTCCCTTGGCAGCCATCTAACAATTCATTAATGTCCATTTTTAAATAAATAAAGGAAGTTCCAGGAATTTCCATCCAGGCACAGTCCACATTTAAAGTTTTGAGTATGACATGACTTTTATTGGCCATGACTCACCTCCCTCCCATGGTGAAGGGGATTCTATTATCTTTTTTGTTCATTTTACATGGTCTTTCTTGTGAAGCAAAAGAAAAATGCACACATAAACTCTCCATACACACCAAGGCATGCACACATAGAACGGAAACAGCCCAGATTTGCATTAAGTGTGGTAGCGGGCAGGAAAAAGGATGTTTTACCTACTGGCCGCAATGGTGGCATTTCACGCCATATCATCCCCAATCCTGCCTCATTAATCATGCATTCCCAGGAAACAGGCGGGGTCATTGGCTGGGCATCTTCTCATTCACTCGTCCTGCCCTCAGGCCTTCAGTAAACCGGGCACCATGTTTAAAGGCCACCCCTGCAAAGACCTAGCACTCTTCAAGGGATAGGAAACTGCTGCGAACTGATGGCTGCCAAAGGGAGGAAACATGCTGCCCCCAGATTTAGCGACGCCTCCCTTGAGCGCCCACTGGAAGTAGTGGAGGCCTGCCGAGTTGTCCTCTACCCCTGCTCTGGGCAAAGGCCAGCAAGCAAGGTGACAAATCCAGTATGGGAGGTGGCGGCAGCAGTGGTCAGCGGTCAGTGCCAAGCACTACAAAAGAGGACAGTCACCCAATGCTGAAAAAGGATGAATGGTCTCCTCCGTTCCGCCAGGGTAACTCACTCTTCTCATCGCTCTCAACTCACACACTCACAAACCCATCACACTTCCACAGGAATCTCACACCTCAAGGGACAACTCTCACACACACCCTCACATTTCCATCAGGCTCATATCCTCTGGAGCTCACATCCTCATCCTGTCCATGTCTCTGCTCCCCACATAAAGATTCCACACAGTGCCATGTGTCCCGCTCACACTCTCTCCATCTGTTTTCATGCAGGAGAAGCTGGCTCACAACAGCAAGGAGAGGTCCCAGACCCGGGAGTGGAGTGGCCCACATTAGACCCATCACTCACTTTGAGGAGTGTGCCATCACACTGACTGGTCAGGACATGGACCATGTCTGCAGTGATGGCGAGGTCGGCGGCGACACCCACGTGAAGATCCTGCACCACATCATCCCTCTCTCAATGCAGCTGTGAGTGCTCTCTCTCCTGCTTTTGACCCTGCTGCCATGCATTAATCATCTCTACTTTGGTTCACAGGGAGCTCTGCCAAGTGACCGACACCCTCAGCCAGCCATTCCCTCAGCTCCATCCAGATACTCTGTTCCAGCCAAGAATCACAGAATCACAGAACCACACAGTGCAGAAGAGGCCCTTCGGCCCATCGAGTCTGCACCGACACGTGAGAAACACCTGACCTACCACCTAATCCCATTTACCGGCACTTGGCCCATAGCCTTGAATGTTATGACGTGCCAAGTGTTCATCCAAGTACTTTTTAAAGCACGTGAGGCAACCCACCTCCACCACCCTCTCAGGCAAGCGCATGCCAGACCGTCACAATCCTCTAGGTAAAAAAGTTTTTCCTCACATCCCCCCTAAACCTCCTGCCCCTCACCTTCAACTTATGTCCCCTCGTGACTAACCTTTCAACTAAGGGGAACAGCTGCTCCCTATCCACTCTGTCCATGGCCCTCATAATCTTGTACACCTCGTTCAGGTCGCCCCTCAGTCTTCTCTGCTCCAACAAAAACAACCCAAGTCTACCCAACCTCTCTTCATAACTTAAATGTTTCATCCCAGGCATCCTAGTGAATCTCCTCTGCACCCACTCCAGTGCAATCACATCCTTCCTATAATGTGGCGACCAGAACTGCACACAGTACTCCAGCTGTGGCCTCACCAAGGTTCTATACAACTCCAACATGACATCCCGACTTTTGTAATCTATGCCTCGATTGATAAAGGCAAGTGTCCCATATGCCTTTTTCATCACCCCTGCGATCTCCTCCCTTGCCTCCCTCAGCAGTCTGGGACACAAATCATCCGGACCTGGAGATTTGTCCACTTTTAAGCCTGCCAACACTTCCAATACCTTGTCACTCCCTATATCAATTTGCTCAAGAACCTCACAGTCTCTCTCCCCGAATTCCATACCTTCATCCTCATTCTCTTGGGTGAAGACGGATGTGAAGCATTCATTCAACACTCTACCGATGTCCTCTGGCTCCACCCATAGGTTGCCCCCTTGGTCCCTAATGGGCCTTACTCTTGCCCTGGTTATCCTCTTCCCATTGATATACTTATAGAATATCTTGGGATTTTCCCTACTTTTACCAGCCAGAGCTTTCTCATATCTCCTCTTTGCACTCCTAATTGCTTTCTTAAGCTCCACCCTGCACTTTCTGTACTCCACTAATACCTCCGCTGATTTGCTTCCCTTGTATCTGCTAAAAGCCTCTTTTCCTTATCATCGTATCCTGAATATCTCTGGTCATCCATGGTTCTCTGGGCTTGTTCTCCCCCTGCACCTTCCCACCTAGCAGTTCAGCTGCATGCAGCCGGCCCATGAGTGATTCTGGAGGCAGAAGTGTGTGTGGGGCAGGGCCTTTTGGAGCCTTGTGCAAGCACTCTCACACGCACGTGAATCCTTCCTCCATCATACTCATCTTAACGTCCTGACCATTTTCAATGCTGCCTGCTGGGGTTCTCTTTCAGTTGTTCATCTGAGCTGACCTGTATCTCCACCCACCCACTGATCACACTCCCATGCAGCACATGTTCCCGCCCAACACGAGGCTCCGCTCACTTTCAATTTTAGAAGCATGGTACTGGTACACCTTCCTCTCCCAGTCAAACCTAGGCCTTCTTCTCCCACCCCCCAGTACACCTTCCTCTCCAGCCCCTCGATGAAGCAGACTCTCAATGGTGACCTTCTGTGAGCTGCTTTGCGGTGGAGCCATGTCCATCAGAATCCACCCAGCATTCAATGGACATTCCTCCAGGATCTGGTTGCTGTCGGGCTCCAGCATCTTCTGCTCCTTGGATTTCCACAATGTGAGCAAGACCCTGACGGTAAGTCCTAACTTCTGCAAATCACACATGTCAAAACATGTTCTGCACTGGCGTGCTTTCCTGCCGAAGTGGGCAGTAAATTTGTGGTGGCAGAATGATTCCGGCGAGCCGGGCTTATAATGATATGCAGATGTATTAAAATGAAGTTCCTGACATGCGGTGGTGGTGGTGCCTTTATCCCTTGTTCCACCACATGCCTCAGGTAAGTCACCTTGCCTTAGCAAACTCGTTTTTAGCCAAGTTCACTACAAGGTTAGCCCTTCACAGAACCTGGAACACTGCCACCAGATGGTCTAAATGGGCCTTTCAGGTCCCACTGTATATTAACAGGTCATCTAGGTACAGCACAATTGGTTATTCAAGCTACTACCTGGTTTGTCGACCTCTGAAATGTTGCTGGGGCATTTTTAAGGCCAAAGGGCTTGATCTTTCACTGTTATAGGCCACCTGGGGTAACAAACACTGAAATTTCTCTTTGGGGCATGGGAACTTGCCAATACCATTTTAAGAGGTCATTTTACTGATGTAGGCAGAGTGATCCACCTTGTCTATACAATCCTCGATGCGAGAGAATGAATAGGAGTCGGTGCTGGTCACTGTATTTACCTTCCGATAGGCAATCCAGAGCCATTTTGATCCATCTGGCTTTGGGACAATGGGGAAGTTCCAGCTGCTCTGGTTGGGCTTAATTATACCAGTCTCTAGGATGTGTTTGATTTTTTTGTCTGACCTGAGCCAGCTTGTCCGGGCTCAGTCAGTAGGGATTTCCATTTATCGGTGGGGTATCCCCTACATCCACGTCATGGCCTGTTAGTGGAGTACACCCCCCACCCCGGTTGGTCCCTACAGATTTTGTTAAATTTCCTGAGCATGGTGGCTACATCCTTCCGCTGCTCTTCTGTCAGGTAAGTTAATAGGACATTTAAGTTTTCCAGAATTTCTGCATTTGCCAGCCTAACAGTCGTGGGTTCAACCTGGGAATCCTCTAGTTACTCCTCCTCGTCTGACTCCCCCAGTTATCCTTGGTTATTTCTACCCTTGGCAAACACTCACGGGTTGACTTGGCTCTCGGCTGTAATATTTCTTTAGCATGTTCATGTTGCATAACCAGTGCTTCTTTCTGCTGTCGGCGGTGTGAATCAAATCATTTACCTCAATGATTCTTTTGTTCACCTGAGACAGGCCCCTGAATTTGGCCCCGAAGGGATCATTTGACAGTGGCAGCAGCACCAGGACCTGGGGCAGAATTTTCGGGTCGTTGGGCGGGCGCAGCCGGTGGGCCCGGGTGCTGCTGGGAAACAGTCCGCCGCCCCCGATTGGCCCCCGGCCATGATTTCACGCTGGCTGGCCAATTAATGGCCGGCCAGCATGAAAGGCTCAGCGCTGCCGGGGTGGGTGTGGGAGGACGGCAAGTGTTGAAGTCTGCGCAGGTGCAGGGGAGCGCGCAATGAAAGCTCCCCAAGCCAGGGACCTGCCTCAGGGAGCTGAAGAATTTTAAAATCAAAAATAAAGATTTTGAAAATCTGAAAAAAATGTTCCCACATAGGGCTCATTCACATGAATTATGTCAAAACATTTATATTTTTTTAGATTAAAGTCAGAAACCTCATCCTGCCCATTGATGAGGTTTCCTCAAAAATGCAAAGGCCGCCTGGCTGGTTCGCCCACCCGTCAACCATAAGGTTGGACGGGCAGTGGAAAATCTGTCTTAATTAATACGTTAATGGCCTTAATAGGCCTCTTAATTGTCAGCGCGCATACTGCTGACTCTCGCGCGCGCCCGCCGACTGAAATATCGCGTGGGTGTGTGATGATATCAGGACGCTCGCCTGACGTCATTGCGTGTTATTTTACGCCCAATCAGGTTGGACGCATGCCCACCGGTGGGATGTAAAATTCTGCCCCTGGTGTCCTGGCTGAAGAGTTTGGGTCTCAGCATGTCTGTCTACCTGCTTTTTCACGATTTGCTGGGAGGCTTATAAATGTTTCTTGGCCACAGCACAGGCAATAAAGAATCATCCTTGGAATGTGGAGACGTACTCCAACATTGAAGTGTCCTTGCTGAGCTCCAGAAACATTTTCTTTAATAGTTTCAGGGGCCTTGCACCCCATGAACATAAATCAATTGAAATGGGCTGAAGCCTGTGGATTTGTTAGGGGAGTCTTTGGTGGCAAACAACAGGAAACCTAATCCCTTATCCCAGCCATGAGGATATTCTGAACAATAGGTCCAAATCATAGTTTAAGAGTCTGGTGGTACTGCTCTAATGCAGCTTGGATTTGAGGGTGGTAGGCCTCAGCTGGATTATTCCCAGGCTGTGGACATTCGGGACATGAAGTTGGTCCCCTGATCCAATTGGATCTCCTTTGGTAAAGAACTGGCTCAATCCCTCACTCATAGCCTTGGCTGTGATCTTTTTGAGTGTAATGGCCTCAGGGAATCAGGTGGCTGGGTCCATTATGGTAAGGAGATACTGATAGCCTCTTGGCTTTGGGTAGCTGCCCTACACAATTTATCAGGATTTGGTTAAAGGCTTCACCAAATGCTGGTACAAGTTTGAAAGGGGCAGGTTTAATTGTGGTCTGGGATTTTCCTGAAATCCTGGCAAGCATGACAGGTTTTGCAGGATGTGACCACGTCGGACTGGAGACGAGGCCAGAAAAAGTGCCTGCTTCTGCGGGCTAAAGTTTTGCAGGTATTCACATGTCCAGTCATCAGAATAGCATGCACAATGTGTAAGATTTCCTTACAATATTTTGTGGACGATCTGGTGGAGCACCATCCACTCCTCGTCCACAGGTCTCCCAGGGGGTATCCACTGCCGCATTACTATTCCATCTTGAAGGCAACTGGGTGGCTTCTGCCTCAGAACAGGCAGTGCATGCTAAGCACTTTAATTTGGGATCTGCTTGTTGTGCTTTAATTAATGAGGCTTGGTTGAGGCAGGAAATCTATTCCTGCCACTGGCAGCTCAGGGACAATTCCTACTGTGACTGGACCCAAGACTAGGTCACTCTATCGGGGAACGGATATATATCCTCCTCCAACTACCTTAGTTAGCACCTAGGCTTTCATGGACGATTTTGGGGGGGGGATAGATCAGGTCCTTCCCCAGCATCAGGAATTGAGTAGCCCCTTGCATCCCTGGGCAGTGCAATGGACTTGCTCATTTCCTGGGAAGAATACAGGGACACTGTTCCTTGAAGGACAAAACTCCAAAAGCTCTTGGGAATTTTGTCAGGTTTTGCCACACATAGGGCAGTCCTATTAGAGGGGCTAATTTCTGCAGCTAGGGTCATTGCCTGATCTGCTGTGCCTTTTACAAGGGCCTAAGCTCTGGAATTCCCTCTGTAAACTTCTCCAAGTCTCTACTTCTGTCTCCTTCTTGTTCCTTAAAACATAACTTTTTGACCAAGCTTTTGGTTACCTGTTTGAATATCTCCTTATATATCTTGGTATCAAATTCTGTTCAATAATGCTCCTGTGAAGCACCTTGGAATGGTTTACTACATTAAAGGTGCTTTATAAATGCAAGTTTTTGTTATCGGTTGCACATGTGCAGTGATGTCACCAGCAAATGTCATGAGGTCTTCACTGTGAAGCAAGACTCAATAAATTCAGGTAAAAACAGAGAGTGCTGACAGTACTCAGCAGATCAGGTAGTACCTGTGGAGAGAGGAGGGCAGGGATAATGTTTCAGGTCAATCACAATGCTCAGAAGATATTACAGGAGGAGCAGAGCCAAAGAAAGGGGAACAGGAGAATAAAAAGGAATAGTCTATGCTTTTCAGATAAGGGCTGAAGGTGGTTCAATGGCAAACATGGTAATGGTGTAAAGGCAAAAGGAGGCATTAATGAGAGAAATTAGGGAAATTCAAGATATATTTGAGACCCAGGAAATATGTGAATGAACAGCAGAATGGAGGGAAGCTGAAGGCCCGAGAGCCAGGTTTGTGGTAGAAAAATATCAGTAGATTTTTATTTTCAAAAGATATACTTGATTCATAAAATTTGTAAAAGTACATTACAAAACATTTCAAATTGAAAAATTACAGAAAGTGCAATAAAATTCAACTTGTGTCCATACAGTATGTTCCACTCCTAGGTGCCTCTATACAATTGTAATACCTCGGATATTTACAATATACATTCCGTGTCAGGCATGCAGCCTGACGGCAAAAACATTTCAAATTGAAAAATTACAGAAAGTGCAATAGAATTCAAATTTCCTTCAGACAGCATGTTCTTCTCTGAGGTGCCTCAATACAATTTCAATACTTTTGTATTTGCAAGATACATTCAATGTCAGGCATACAGCCTGAGGGGTTCTACAAATTTTCCAGTCCCTCAATATACTATGGCTGAAAGACCTTAGACAGCAACCTTTCCCCATTGCGCCCCTGTGGCAGCTGCCCCAAGCTTTAGTGCGTCCCTCAGCACATAGTCCTGGACCTTGCAATGCGCCAGCCTGCAACAATATGATCAGTAGATGCCAGAACGCTGACCACCTTGCGACCATATACTGATAAGGAATCTCCAAGTGGATCAGCCCATACCTCCCCATTCCTAGTAAGGCTGGTGAAGCCACTCTTCTATATCAGCATCTGCTGCCTGAGGCATAATTGGAGCTGCACTGCAGGTCTGATATTGTTAAAGTCAGTTTTAAAGCCAGATGCTTGCAAGGTAGCTCGTAGAATGATGATAAAAGCAAAATACTGCGGATGCTGGAAATCTGAAACAAAAATAGAAAATGCTGGAAAAACTCAGCAGGTCTGACAGCATCTGTGGAGAGAAAAAAAAACAGAGTTAACAGACTCTTCAGTCATTAACTCTTTTTTTTTCTCTCCTCAGATGCTGTTAGACCTAGAAAGATGATAGTTTGTTCCTTGAACTTGCATTGGTCTTCATGGAAGGCTGAGGATAGACAGAATTCAGAAGTGGAATGGAGAATTAAACTGGTAAGCGACTGAAAGCTCAGTGTTACACTTGTGGACTGAAAGATGTTCAGTGAAATGATCACCCAATCTGTGTTTGGTCTCCCCAGTGTAGAGAGGCCATGTTATGACAATTGAATACACAATATTAAGTTGGAACCAGTGCACATAAGCAGGAGTGTTTGGGGCTCTGGACAGTGGGAAGAGAGAAGATGAAAGGGGAGGTGTTACATCTCTTGAGTTTATAATAGAAGATGTCGAGAAAAGGGAGGAAGGTGTTGGGGGTGATGGAAAAGTGGATCAGAGTGTCACTGAGGGACTAATCCCATGGATCTCAGATTTTGGTTTCAGAGGTGGCAGTGTGAACTGTCACTCTAAGCCTGAAGTGAATTCTAGAGCAATTCCTTCCATGTTCAGTTGCTTGTGTGTGAATGCAAGGTGAGCTTCACAAGTAAAAGAAATCTAAACAGGCTCTTCAGCGAGCTATAAAACATTACCACTCCAAAAAGGGGAAGGCCATTAAAAATACTTCCAGTTGTGAAGTTAGTTTGCAATCATGAAATAACTTTTATTTAAATTGAGTGGCTAGTACATTCCAGAATGTCAGATAGAAAGTTTTAAAAACTGGAGATAACTCTAAGAAGGAAGTACAGTCTAATAATTACCCATCTTTAAAAATAAACCATCAAAAAATGTTATCTATGCAATTTTATTCACACACTGTATTGGGATAACCTTTTAGAATCTTTATTGAAGATCAAAGCTAAGAGAAAACAGTGGTTAGAGCTTAAGTGAGTGAATGACATTCAATTAAAATAGTATTAACACTTCAGGATAAATTTTGTTTAATTTACTCCTACTCAGATGTAACAACATTAGTGACTTTTTTTAATTGGACATCATAATGTCTGACTCCTACTCAAATGTAACTAAATTAAAGACTTTGGGGGTTGATACAGCTTAATTTACTCCTACTGCACTGTAACAACATTAGAGATGCTTTAGGGTAGGTACTGTTTCCCATCAATTTTATTTAACAGAAACCTGAGCTTTCAGCCACAGTTATTTGAATGCATGAAAAATTCATACACCAAATTTTCTTTTCTATCCAGGAGAATATTAATTTTCTGTATTTTCAAAACTCAAGCACTGCTAAATCTGTCAATTAATGCCCAGTGTGAAATACTAGATGACACTTACATCTCCATTACCCCTTTAAATACAAAATGATATCATTATTAAAGAAATTGCCTGATCTGCATGGCATTTTTATAGGTTATCAATCTTGCTGGGGAACCGCATTTGGGAGGAAAGCTGACTGGAAGTCATATTTTTAATGATGATTCCTGGTCATGTTTTCAATCATTATTAAGCTTCCAAGTGGGCTGCACAAAGTGGTCTTATTACCAGATGCAAGACTGTTAATCTGTTAATCTGTATCCCAGCCCAATACAAGTAAAAATCAAACACTATCTCCAATAATATTGTACAACATAGAACAGAATTTCCCCTGTAATGAGAAGGGCATCTAGTAGTTCTTGTATTAAAAAAATCGACTATCTAACCCTGATGGCCCTGAGTCTGAACCTTAATTTTGGCAAATTGCAATTGTTAGGATGAGTTTTGGACACTTTTTTGACAGAGCTATCAGAGGAGACAGGGCTGGACAGGGGGCCCAAGAAAAGAAATATACATTTCAACAAATGAACAGATGTTGTTTGGGTTCAGCCAAATCCAAAGGCCATTCTTGTTTAAGTTTAATTTTGAGTTACAACTAGAAATGTAGATTCGAGGATTTGTTTGCTGGTCCATCTTGCTAGTGTCATTTTGGGGGAAATTGGATAAGGCCCCATAATGGGTTCAGGGATCGAGGTGTGCGCTTAACACACCACCACTTGTTGCAATTGCAAACTTCATGCTGCTAGCTAATTTAAATGATAGTAACACACGAACATACAAATTAGGAGGAGTAGGCAACTTGGCCCCTCGAGCCTGCTCTGCCATTTAATAAGATCATGGCTGATCTGATTGTAATCTCAATTCCACATTCCCACCTGCCCCTGATAACCTTTCAACCCCTTGCTTCTTAAGCATCTATCTAGCTCTGCCTTAAAAATATTCAAAGGCTCTGCTTCCACTGCCTTTTAAGGGCTACCCCGTATCCTGAGACTGTGACCCCATGTTCTAGACATCCCCAGCCAGAGGAAACATCATCCCTGCATCCAGTCTATCCAGCCCTGTCACAGCCCACTGAGAGAAAAATTTCTCCTCATTTCTGTCTTAAATGGGTGACCCCTTATTTTTAAACTGTGACCAGTAGTTCTAGATTCTCTCACAAGAAGAAACATTCTTTCCACGTTCACCTTGTCAATACCCCTCAGGATCTTATATATTTCCATCAAGTCACCCCTCACTCTTCTAAACTCCAGAGGAAACAATACCAGTCTGTCCAGCCTATTCTCATAATACAACCCACTCATTCCAGGTATGAGTCTAGTAAACCTGCTTGCAGCTAGTTAATTAGTTGTAACCTCCTTATGTCCTCTTCACAATTTATTTGTTTCCTGCTAGCTAGCCAATCTTCTATGTCAATATGTTGCCCCCATACCGTGAACTTTCATTTTTCACAATAACCTTTGATGTGGCATCTTATAAAATGCTCTCTGGAAATCTAAATACAGTACATCCACTGGTTCGGCTTTATCCACTGGTTCGGCTTTATCCACAGCACATATTAGTTCTTCAAAGAACTGCAATAAATTGGGTAAACCAATTTCCCTTTCACAAAACCCTGGCCTGAATTTTTCAGATGGTGGGAGCATGCCTCCTGCTATCTGAAGAATTGGCGGGGAACACATCCCCGTCGACTCCAACAGCCTTGCACCCAATTTACACTCCAATGATGTCTGCTTCTCACTCTGGAGGAAGTCCCACCTTAGAGAGCTGCTGGCCAGCTCTTCAGTCCCTGCAGCGACAGTGTTGCAGTGGACAGAAGAGGAACTGCACTAACCAGCCTGAGACTAAGTACCGGGAACTGGAGGACAAGGTATGAAGTCCCAGGGAGTGTAGGGAAGGCCTGGAGGGTTACTGGGGTGGGGGTGGTGATCAGCATCTCGGGGGAGAGGTCGTGGCAGGGGGAGGGAAGTCCGGAGGTCACCGGGCCTTAAGGGGAGGGTGCCCCCAGTTAGAAAGGGGTTTCTAATGGAGGCGCCACACCACCTTCCTGCCCGAGATCTAACTCGCTTTATTTTTGGGTTTCCCCCAAGGATGTGCAAGGGTCCCGCCAGCCTAAAAATTGAAGCTGAGCAGGAAATGGCCCTTAAGTAGCCATTAATTGACCGCTTAAGGCCTCAATTGGGGCAAGGGTGGGCTTCCCATCCGAGGCCTTGCCCGCCCCAGCTTAAAATTGCTGCAAGGTCAGGGCGGGCGGGAATCCAGAGGGAATCTCATCCCTGCAATTTCACAACCCTCCCCCACCACCCGCTTAAAAACCTGCTGTGGGCGAGTATAAATTCAGGCCCATGTTGACTCTGCCTGTTTACCTTGAATTTTTCTAAGTGTTGTATAGCCCAGTGCAAAACACACTGTTGGGTGACTGCACGCCTCTGTGGGGAATCAAGTTTATGCAAGGCTAGTACTATTTAAATATAGCACTACTGAAAGAAGCCTGCATCTCTTAAAGTGGGGGGGGGGAGGGCGCATCTTGTCTGCAGCAGGTGCTGGAGGTCTTTATGGAAGAGTCTTTGAACAGGAAGAAGAATGAAAATGGTGCCACAGGACTGAGAACTGATTCCAAAGTTCTATGACCAGGACTGGAGGCCTTGGTGTAGGAGGTGGACAGGAGGAGGGAAGTCCACTTCCCTCAGGAGGCCCTCCAGGAAGACACTGCAAAGGCAGTGGGAGCAGACAGTCATTGCTATTAATACCAGCAGTTCAGCCTGAGGACTTGGATGCAGTCAGTGCAGGAAGAAACTTAATGACTTCACACAAATGCTCAAGCTCAGTAAATGAATCTACAAATGTTTATCCTCAGAAATAAACCACTAACTTCACACACTCAATTCACCACCTGCCTTCACTCACCTATCAGCAACATCAGACCTGAACCACAGCTCCCATTTTCTGATACTGTTTTCTACAGCTGAGAGTGTAAGTCCTGAACATGCATCTGCCCAATGCCAGGGTTAAGGGCATCACCTCCGGGCTGGAGAGGAACCTGGAGTGTGAGGAGAGGAATCCAGTTTTTGTGGTCCACATGGGTAGCAACAACATAGGTAGAACTAAGAAAGAGGTTCTGCTGAGGGAGTATGAGCAGCTAGGGCTCAAATGAAAAAGCAGAACTGTAAAAATAATTAATCTCTGGATTACTATCTGAGCCACGAGCAAATTGGCGTAGGGTGAACAAGACCAGAAAGTTGAATTCATGGGTTAACGATTGGTGTTGGAGAAATAGATTTTAATTCATGGGGCACTGGCATCAGTACTGGGGAAAGAGGGAGCTGTACCCTTGGGATGGTCTTCAGCTGAACCACACTGACACCAGTGTCCTGGTGAGTTGTATAACTAGGGCTGTAGAGAGGGTTTTAAATTAAATAGTGGGAGGAAGGGTTCACATGAGGGAAATTTGGAAAGTTAAAGACCATAAGATGTAGAAACAGAAATAGGCCATTCAGCCCATCAAGTCTGCTCCACCATTCAATGAGATCATGGATGATCTGATCATCCTCAACTCCACTTTTCTGCCTTTTCCCCATAACCCTTGATTCCCTTACTGATTAAAAATCTGTCAATCTCAACCTTGAATATATTTAACAACCCAGCCTCTACAGCCCTCCTCGGTTAAGAATTCCACAGATTCATTACCCTCAGAGAAGAAATTCCTCCTCATCCCTGTCTTAAATGGGCGACCCCTTACTCTGAGATTATGCCCTCTGGTCCTAGACTCTCCCACAAGGGGAAACAACCTCTCAGCATCTACCCTGTCAAGCCCTCTAAGAATCTTATATATTTCAGTAAGGTCACCTCTCATTCTTCTAAACTCCAATGAGTACAGGCACAACCTACTCAACCTCTCCTCATAAGAAAATCCCTCCATACCCAGGATCAACCTAGTGAACGTTCTCTGGACTGTCTCCAATGCCAGTATATCTTTCCTTAGATAAGGGGACCAAAACTGTTTACAGTACTCTAGGTGTGGTCCAACTAGTGCCTTGTATAGTCTTAGCAAGACTTCCCTATTTTTATACTCCATTCCCTTTGAAATAAAGGCCAACATTCCATTTGCCTTCCCTATTATCTGCTGAACTTGTATGCTATATTTTTGAGATTCATGTACGAGGACCCCCAAATCCCTCTGTGCTGCAGCTTTCTGCAGTTTTTCTCCATTTAAATAATATTCAGCTCCTCTATTCTTCCTGCCAAAGTGCATAACCTCGCATTTTCCCACATTATATTCCATCTGCCAAGATTTTGCCCACTTACTTAACCTGTCTATATCCCTCTGTAGGCTCCTTGTGTCATCCTCACAAAGAGTCTACTTGCCTTCCCACCTATTTTTGTGTCATCTGCAAACTTGGCGATAGTACATTCACTTCCCTCATCTAAGTCATTAATATATATTGTAAATAATTGTGGCCCCAGCAGTGATCCCTTTGGCACTACACTAGTTACAGGTTGCCATCCTGAAAATGTCCCCCTTATCCCAACTCTCTGTCTCCAATTGATTAGCCAATCCTTTATCCATGTTAATATACTACCCACAACACCATGGGCTCTTATCTTATTAAGTAGTCTTATGTGTAGTACCTTATCGAATGCCTTTTGGAAATCCAAATATATTACACCTACTGGTTCCCCTTTATCTATCCTGCTTGTTAACTCCTCAAAGAATTCTAATAAATTTGTCAGGCATGATTTCCCCTTCATGAAGCCAAGCTGACTCTGCTTGATTACATTATGTATTTCTGATTGCTCTTCTATTACATCCTTTATAATAGGCTCTAACATTTTCCCAATAACGGATGTTAAGCCAACTAGCCTATACTTACCCCTGTTTTTTGTCTCCCTTCCTTTTTGAATAAGGGTGTTTAATTGGCAGTTTTCCAATCCTCCGGGACTTTTCCAGAATCTAAGGATTCTTGGAAGATTACTACCAGTGCATCCACTATCTCTGTAGCTATTTCCTTTAATATCCTAGGATGCAACCCAACAGGTCCAGGGGACTTATCGGCCTTTAGCCCCATTAGTTTCCCTAGTACTTTTCCTCTAGTGATAGTTATTGTATTTATTACCTCCCCGCCCCTGCCCCCCACTCTTTTGCCCCGTGATTATTTTGAGTTTTTGGAATGCTATTAGTGTCTTCTACCATGAAGACTGATGCAAAGTATGTATTCAACTCCTCTGCCATTTCCAGTTTCCCCATTATTATTTCCCCAGCCTCATTCTCTAAGGGCCTATGTTCACTTTGGCCTCTCACTTCCTTTTTATATATTTAAAGAAGCTCTTATTGTCTGTTTTTATATTACTTGCTAGTTTACCCTCAAAGTTTATTTTCTCCCTCTTTATTTTTTGGTCATCTTTTGTTGGTTTTTAAAACTTTCCCAATCCAACGATTTACCACTAATCTTTGCCACATTGTATGTTTTTTTCTTTCAATTTGATACTATTGTAACTTCCTTGGTTAACTATGGTTGGTTTATTCCCTTTCTAGAATCTTTTTTCCTCACTGGGATATATCATTGTTGTGAGTCATGAACTATGAACTTTGAACTTTCTTGAACATGAACTTTTTTAAAGAGAAAGAACAAGGCTATGGTGCAGGGTAGTGATACAGTTAATGGTAACCATTGGGTGACAGGAAGGGACAGAGCATACAAACATAGGAGTGCACCAGCAAATATGGTTAGATTATGGAATAATGACTTTAAACTAACAGAGGGGGAGTCGATTTTGGGTGAAGGGAGGTTTAGAAATCCAAAGATAAAAGTTGAAGTAATAGGAAAATATATTGATGTGGGTAAAGACAAGCTGAGTAGTACAGGAAGGGACAGAGAGTTTAACAGTAATAGTGCTTCAGAGAGTAAGGTCCACGCAGGGAATAGTAGAAAAAAAAATGAAGTCACTTTATCTGAATGCACAGAGCATCCACAATAAAATAGGTATCAAATCTAATCCAATTAGATCTAATCGCCATTACAGAGATATGGTTACAATGTGACCAAGGTTGGGAAATAAATATTCCAGGGTGCACAACATTTCGAAAAGACAGACAGAGTGGAAAAGGAGGAGGAGTAGTCCTGATAATAAAGGATAACTTAAGGACATTGTTGAGAAAGGATCTTGGCTCAGAAAATCAGAAAGTAGAATCAATACGGCTAGAGATTAGGAATGGCAAGGGTCAGAAACTGCTGGTGGAAGATGCTTGTAGTCCCCCTAACAGTAGTTACACTGTATGAAGGGCCATTAAGCAAGAAATTATTGGAGCTTGTAATAAAGATTATGTAATAGTTGTGGGGACTTTAATATTCATATAGACCGGAACATCAAATTGGTAAAGGTGGTCTGGAGATGAGCTTGTAGAATGTTTTTGTGACAGTTTCCTAGAGCAATATGTTGTGAAACCAAGTAGGAATAAAGATATTTTCGATCTAGTACTGTGCAATGAGGCAGAGTTAATTAGTAATGTCATAGTAAAAGATCCACTGGGAAATAGTGATCACAAAACAATTGAATTCCACATTAAGTTTGAAAACAACCTATTCAATCGCAAATGACAATCTTAAACTTAAACAAAGCCAATTACATAGGTATGAGGGGAGAGCTGACTAAGGTTAATTGGGTAAACAGACTACAAGGAATGGCAGTAAATAAACAGTGGAAAACATTTAAAGGAACAATCCAAAATGTTCAACAAAAATACATTCCATTGGAAAACAAAAACTCAGCAAGAAAGATCCATCTGTGGCTTACTAAGGAGGTTAAGGATAGTATTAGCTTAAAAGAAGAGGCTTATAATGTTGCAAAGAATAGTGGCAAGTCTGAAGATTGGGGATGTTTTAGAAACCAGCAAAGGGCTACCAAAAATTTGATAAAAAGGGAAAAAATAGAATATAAGAGTAAACTAACAGGAATATAAAAGCAAATTGTAAGGGTTCTTTCAAGTATATAAAAAGTAAGCGAGTGGCTAAAGTAAACATTGGTCCCTTAGAAGCAGCGACAGGAGAAATTATCACGGGGAATTAAGAAATGACAGACGTTGAACAAATATTTTGTGTCTGTCTTCATAGTAGAAGACATAAGTTTCATAGCAGAAATAGGCGGTAACTTAGGATCTAATAAGAGTGAGAAAATTAAAGTAATTAATACCAGCAAAGAAAAAGTACTGGAGAAGCTCAAAGGACAAATCTCTAGGACCCGGTGCCCTACATCCTAGGGTTCTAAAAGAGTTAGCTGCAGACTTAGTGTATATGCTGGCTATGGTTTTCCAAAATTCTCCAGATTCTAGAATGTCACAGCAGATTGGAAGTTAGCCTGACATCAGTCATTGGGAAAGTGCTGGAATCCATTAAGGAAGTCTAACAATGCACTTAGTAAATCATAGTATGATCAGACAAAGTCAACATGGTTTTACAAAAGGGAAATCCTGTTTGACAAAATTATTCAAGTTTTTTGAGGATATAACTAAGTGGGTGCAAATAAAGGAGAACCGGTAGTTTTAGTATATTTGGATTTCCAAAAGGCATTTGATAAGGTGCCACACAAAACGTTAATACACAAGTTAAGGGCTCATGGATTTGGGTTAATATATTAGCATAAAGAGAAGAATGGTTAATGGATAAGAAGCAGAGAGTGGGGATAAACGGGGCATTTTCAAGTTGGCGGGCTGTGACTAATGCAGTGCTGGTGCCTCAGCTATTTACAATCTATATTAATGACTTAGATGAAGGGACAGAGAATAATGTATCTACATTTGCTGATGATACAAAGCAAGGTGAAGATGCAAGGTGTGAGGAGGTCACAAGGAAGGTGCAAAGAGATATAGACAGGTTAAGTGAGTGGACAACAAGATGGTAGATGGAATATAATGTGGGGAAATATGAGGTTATTCATTTTGGTCATAAGAATAGAAAATCAGAATATTTTTTAAAAGGTGTAAAGATTGTAAATGGTGTTGTTCTAAGAGACTTGGACATACTCAACCATTCAAGGAATACAGAAAGTTGCCATGCAGGTAGAGCAAACATTTAAGAAAGCATACGGCAAATTAGCCTTTATTGGAAGGGGATTGGAGTACAAAAATAAAGAAATCTTGCTAAAATTGTACAGGGCTTTGGTGAGCCCACACCTAGAACACTGCAATTTTGGTCTCCATATTTAAGAAAGGATTTAATTGCATTGGAGGTGGTATAGCAAACATTTGCCAAATTGGTCCCTGGGTGAGAGGGTGGTCCTATGATGAGAAGCTGAGTAAATTGGGTCTATTTTCTCTAGAGTTTAGAAAAATGAGAGGTGGTCTCATTCAAACATTCATGAAGGGGATTGTCAGCGTAGACACTGAAGCCAGAATTTTCCAGCACCCTCGCAGTGGGTTTCCCTGCGGCAGGGCCAGTGAGCCATTGAAATGTCCATTCATATCAGTGGGACCGGAAGATCCTGCCAGCGTGAGGGGCTGGAAAATTCCAGCCTGAGACATTTTTTCCCCCTGGCTGGGGAATCAGTCGGGGCCACAGTTTCAGGATAATAGGTTGGTCATTTAGAACTGAGATGGGGAGAAATTTCTTCACTCAAAGGGCAGAATCATCCCGGGTTTGCACTAAGTGCAGTAGCGGACGTGAAAAAAGTCATTTTAACCACCAGCCACAATGGTGGGCTTTTCACATCGTATCATCCCCTTCCCGGCACGTTCCACCTTATTAATCATGCATTCACGGGAAACACACCGGATTGCTGGTGGGGCACCCTCTGATTCACCTGCCCCGCCATCACCTCAGGCCTTCAGTAATCCAGGCGCCATATTTAAAGGGCACCCCTGCACAGAACTAGCTCTCTCTAAGGGATCAAAAGCTGCTGCAAAGTCATGGCTGCCAAAGGGAAGAAACATTTTGTCCCCAAATTTAGTGACACCTCCCTCGGGCGCCTATTGGCGCAGTGGAGGCCCACCATGAAGTCCTCTACCCACCCCCGCTCTGAGCGAAGACCAACAAGCAAGGTGACAAATCCAGCAGTGGTCAGTGCCAACACCTTGCAAAAGAGGATAGCCACCCAGTGCTGAAAATGGATGAAAGATCTTCTTCGTTCTGCCAGGGTAAGTCACTCTTCTCATCAGTCTCAACTCACACACTCACAAACCCATCACACATCCACAGGAATCTCACTCACTGCCAGTTCAAGGGACACCACCATTCACTCTCTCACATACACCTTCATCTGCCCTGTGGATCGTGTCCTCATTCCATCCATGGCACCACTCATCATCCACACATGCCGGGCATATTTATCATCTGGCCTGGCAGGTGTCCTGCTTACACTCCATCTATATTCATGCAGGACAAACTGGCATACAACAAGAGGGAGAGGTCGCAGACTGGTGGAGGAATGCCTGAAATTAAGGTCTTCACAGACTTTGAAAATAGAGTCATCCAGCTGGCTGGCGATGACCGGGACCAGTCCTGTACTGACGGTGAGGTTGGCGCTGCTCTACCAAGTGAGGATCCAGCAGTGCAACATCTATCAGACAACCATGCTGTGAGTCAGTTCCGCAGTCACCCTCCATGCATTAATTATCTCTCCTTGCTCTCGCAGGCACATCTGGGAAGCAGCTGAGGGCGTCCATGAGGCGAAGGCGGGTACTTCCCAGGTTTCCGACACTCAGAGGTTTGGTGAAGGCCAAAAATCTGATGAGTCTGAGTCAGATGAGGAGCCTCTGGACTCGGTCATACCTCAGTTGCTGGAGCTGCAAAGGCTAGCTCTGGAACATCAAGAAGGGAGGTCCACTGCACTCCTCAGATTGCAAGTCCGTCCGCCTTCAGGCTGGGATAATAGAGCCGGCATGACAATGCACTGAGGTCAACGCTGGTAGGATGGAGGCCGCCATGGAGACTTGGTCCAGGACATCGGTCCTGCACTGCTGCAGGGGCTGAACTCCATCACTGATGCCATAGTTGGCCTCCAATTGTGTCAATGCGAGAGGGGTGCGGGGCAGCTCAATGTCACTCCAGCTTCCCCTTCTCCAGCAAGGAATCAGCCAGGGACCCTTGGACACCTATAGGGAGGAGGATCAGCATGTGCACACCCAGGGCCATCCATCTAGGTGACTCCGGGAGTGTCCAGCCAATCCAAATCCCCTCTTCCTGTGACCCCAGCAGCTCCAGCTCCACAGGACAAGGAGGGTGCCACTGCCACACAGCAGGACTCTGAAAGCAGGCCGGGGCCCTCCAGCTCTCAGCCCCCCAGAGGATGGCCGCCAAGGTCAGCAGGCTGCCTCCACCTCCGCTGTGGATGTCTGGGGAGCACCAAGACATAGTGGCAGGGTTAGGAAGATTAACACACCCTTTGCACAGCCTGGGCATGGGTGTTAATCACTTGTACATAAATGTTCATTACTGTAAATAAGCTCCCAAGAATGTCTCCTTGCCTATGGCTCCTTGTTATGATGAGCAGTGTTTGTGTCACTTAGATGTGAAACGTTGGTTCCCGCACAAGATAAAAGCAGGTGTCTCAGTCCAGGGCCTCTTCCCTGTGCACTGTGTAACCTTCAGGACAAAGTGATGGTCCAGCTACACAGTCATTGGATACATTAGTGCTGCCTGCACCTCAATGGTGCTTGTCATTGCTACCAGAATGTAGTGGGCAGACATAGTTCCATCATTCTCTCTGTGTGCTCTGAGCACCTTTGAGGTGGGGCTGGTTCTCCCTCTCTTCAGCATCTGTGACCAGTGATGCTGTGCTCCTGAAGAGGTCAGGTGCTGAAGGCAGACAAGGGATCAGGTGCATTTAAAGTTTCATGGCTGCGTCTCCATGATATGACCATGATCACAGAGCACAGGTGAGCTGCCCTCAGCCAGGCAGGAGTCAGACATTCACAGAGGCTATGTGAAGATCTATAGGGTGTCCTCATTGCATGTCGTCATCATTCTCCTGGAATCTCGTGACTATTAGGGTCTCTGCTGCATCTCCATGACATGAGCTTGAGCACTGAGGGTATGTGCGCTGCCATCAGTCAGACAGGAGTCAAATGTTCACAGATGAAAGGTGAGGATGTCAGGACTGTCCTCATTGCATCTCGTCATTGTCCTCCACGAATCGTGAGACTATGAGGACCTCCCGAACTTGCCTGCCTTGTCTGGCCAGTGCGATGGGCTCATTGCCAGCATCCTTACCTTTGAAGACCTCATCCTCATCATCCCCTTCGGCGTCCTCCTCACTGGAGGAGAAGTGCAGTCTTCCATCCATTCCTCAGCCAGGTCCTCCCCTCATTGCAGCGCCAAGTTATGTAGCGTGCAGCAAGCAATGATGAGGCGCGACACCCTCAGTGGATTGTATTGCAGTGCTCCACCGGACCTCTCAAAGCACCAGAACCTCATTTTCAAAATGCCTATCATTTGCTCCACCACAGTCTGGGTTACAGCATGAGCCTCATTATACTGCCACTTTGCTGCATTCTAAGGCCACTGTATGGGCGTCATCGGCCACGTCCTCCGTGGGTAGCCTTTGTCCCCAAGGAACCAACCCTGCAGTCTCTGTGGACCCTGGAAGATGTCAAGGACCTGAGACCTGATAAAGATGTAGGAGTCATTGACGCTCCCTGGGAAGTGTACACAGGCCTGTAGGATGCATTTTTGATGGTTGCACATCAGCTGAACATTCAGCAAGTGGAAGCCCTTGCGGTTGATGTAGTTGACTGCTTGTTGCCATAGAGATCTAAGTGCCACATGAGTGTAGTCAATACCATCCTGCACCTGTGGAAAACCAGAGATCTGCACAAAACCAGGTGCTCTAGCTTCCTGGATCTCCTGATTCTGGACAAAATGCACAAAGATCTGCTAGACAAGCCCAAAACGTATAGCTTGATGAGCTACTCAAGAATGGATATAAGTACGAAGCGATCCTCGCAGGTTGATGCAGCTTACAGGTCTAAGTACAACCCTAATTATTGATGCACTTACTAGAACCCCTAAACCTAGCAAGACATGGGAAAAAAGTGACCTTCTGCATGCACCAAGGAAATGGCCAGCTTTTCTGCAATTCTGCAAGGGATGTGGCAGAAAAGGCCATCGGGAGTGGCAGTGCACCAGAGCAAAGGCTGATGGAGCCACAAAGAGCCGTGCACGGATCCAAACATACTGTACACAACAGGTACCTTCAAGCAATAAGAACAGCCAACCAGTATCCCAAAAGAAACATATGCATGGGGTGACTGATAAACCAAAAAATGATGATGATGTGCATGACAAGATGAAGAGCAGTGAAGACAGGTTTCACACCGTCAATCTCGTGGAAAATATAGATACTGTCACACTGTCCGAAGTATTTGCCAAGATTAAAATTATCTGCCCTAAGAAATTATTGGCCAAGATTGACACAGGGGCAAGTGCCAACATATTACCTCTGCAAATTCTAAGACATGTATCCACTGACATGAAAAGCCATGACGAAACCTACTGCTATGCAACTTTAGGCATACAATTGTTCACTAATTCCATGTGCAGGATTCATAGTACTGGAGTGCAAGTACAATAAATCCTCCTGGGTGTCACAGATGTTCTATATCGTGGAGACTAAAGGCCCAGCAACTGCAGGTCTACCAGCATGCCGTGACCTCACACTAGTGACAATCCATAGAACTAGTCAAACCTCGCACAACGGATCAACCTCAGGAACTATTCCTATCACCTCAGTTCATGACCTAATATCAAAATATCCAGAACGTTTTGACAAAATTGGCAGTTTCAAGGGAGCTGCATCATTAGACTTGCAGCAGAATGCAAGTCCATCCATTGATCTGGTACATTTTATGTAATGCAAATGCCAGCAGCTACAAAAAAAAAATGGTGAAAGATTCTACATCATAGAAACTGTAGAAAACTATCATTGAAGGATGGTCTGATCCAATTCAGCATGTCCACGAACACATGAGACCTTTTTGGCCTTATTGGGATGAGTGAGGCATCTACCAGGGAGTCATTTTCAAAAGGCAGAGAGGTCATCATTCCAGAATCTTTGTGACATGATATTCTTCAACAACGTCATCGCTCATATATGGGCATAGATCGGTTGAGAAGACTCACAAGAGAGACAGTCTGTTGGTCGGGTTGGAACACTGACATTGAACTCGTCATCAAGAAGTGCAGAGCATATTAAGAGCATATGCTAAGTCAGCACAAAGAATCATTGATTCCACATGAGGTTCCTATCCATCCTTGACTGAAAATTGCATCAGCCTCTTTCATGTCATGGCACTGACTTCATCATCATCGCCGACTGCTTTACCAAGAACAATACGTCAAGCACAACTGTTGCGCACACTAAGTGCTATTTTCAGTTATTTGGTGTGCTTAGAGAGATCATTATGGATAACAGTCCACAATTTATTGGTAAGCCATTTTAGGATCTGTGTGAGAAGTGAAATATTGATCACATTACTTCTTCTCTTCATTACCCTAGATCTAATGACCTAGCTGAATGAATGATTCACACAGTGAAGTCCCTAATTCTCAAATGTAGACAGGCCAAGCAAGATCTACTCATTGCAATGTTACATCTGAGAGCAACAGCTTTAAATGCAACAATTCCAAAACCGACAGGGCTCATCTTTGGCAGACCAGTGTGTACTAATTTATCTACTCTTACCCATTCTATTCACTCAGAAATTAGAGATGAACTTCTAAAACTGCAAGAGAAGATGACCAATGTGCACGATTAAAAATGTGGTACAGAATTTTCAAGTTTAGAGTTGGAACAACAAGTTCGCATCCACGATCCCACAGAAAGTACATCGTAACCAGCCGAGTTGACAAGGTTTTATTCGGAACCAAGGTCCTATGAAGTCATGACACACAAAGGCGCAACAATGAGTCATAACTGAGGACAAACAGATCCATTCCAGTTCCTCAACCACCGTGCAGTCCTATTGCATCTAGGACAAGATCCTGAATGAAGCCAGGAACAACATCCAAGAATTACAATCCCACTGATCACTGTGAGCAATTAAATAAACCTCCAGATAAGTTTACCTTTACAAGATCTGGGCATATCAGCAGATAACTTCTATTTTTCAGAGATTCATCAGTTCTATAGACTTGTGTAATGGTAACTAAACATGAACATGTATTATAAATAGTTAGGCTTCTTTGGAAGGGGGAATATCTTTAAAAAAAGAGGATGGTGTAATATGCCTTTAAGGGATTGCAACATGACATCACTGGAAAGGAAGTGAGTCATACAATCCAGTTTAGTTTCACTTTTGCTTTCAGCAGAGCACACACTCTCAGCTCTGCAGCTCTGATGTCATCAAACTTTATATCCATATTTATCTATTCACATGTGCCTAGTCTCAATAAATGAACTACAATGTGTTTGCACAATCCCTTGTGATTGGTGCCTTTAAGTCATTATAAAACCATGACAGTATGTTCCTGCCTAATCCACCTTCTCACATCCCACTTCCTCCTCATTCCACAATTTCTTATGATAAACAAGCTGCAGATGGTGTAAACATGCAACACTTGCTTCCGCCTTCCCTCACCGCAACCCTACCGTTGTGACTTTCTCTTTTCAGATACCCAAGAACTGTCACCAGTCAGGCAATGCTGCAGGAACCATGAAATGCAAGAGGAGCAGGACACTGCTGATGAAGTTACACCATCATTCGAATTCACACTCAAAACCATCAGCTCTGGTACTGGGATTGCACAAAGCTTAGAGTTATCAGCCAGTTGAAGAACCTTTGCCATCCAGCAGCCACCCTCTAGGTTGCCATTGTGCCTTTAATACTGATAATACCGATGGAATAGCACAGAATATATGCATCATACCTGCTACCAGTATCATAGGTGTTCCTCAGCATGATGTGCTGAGTGCGGTCACACACTAACTACACATTCAACGAGTGGAACTCTTTGCATTTGTAGTAAATCTCAGGGTTTAGATGTGGCACTCACAAAGCTTGTCCACTTCTGTGTTGCCTCTGTTCCATCCACCTGTTGCATTGCAGGCCAAAATTGGTCTGACCAGAATCTTTGAAGCCAAAACCAAGGCGTCCTCCACTACCTGTTAACTTCACCAACTTTAAACAACTCTGCAAAGTACCAAGCACTTCTACAAACTCAGACTAAGCCAGTAGAAATTAACCTGAGAGTGGTTGTTGATCCCTTTAAATAATGCTGATTGGAGGGTGGGGACAGGGGTCCTTCCTTCTACTGAATGCATGTTCAGTTATGCATGTTTAAGAGAAGTGTTAACTGGGGCTGAGAAGATAAAAATGGCATCAAATCATTGTTACACGCTCACAGATGTCACAATCTACCTACTTCGCACACTTCCAGCACGTGCTCCAAATGTTCACACTACTGACCTCCCCAAAATGGTGTCTGGCGTGTCCCGTGCCGGAAATGTGCATACACGGCGTGATCACCATTTGGGAACCAAAACGGCACTCATAGCACTGAAACTATGGGCGTTATGTAGCTCAATTTTGGAGCCTTTATGTTTAAAGAATGTAAGAGCACTATAGGATACAGTCCCCTGTTTGTCATTACTCAAGGTCCAGTTCCCACTCTGTCAGAAATAATTATGCTTTATATCTCCCTATTACCATTGCTTATGGGCCTATCTTCTAACACTCCTTGTTGCATCTATTGATTGACTAAAAAATAACCATTGAGAACTGGATAGTGATCAGGAGGATTATAAAAGCAATTTCAAAAGACATAAAAGATCAGAAGAAATATTAGGAAAGAGCTACAAGTAAACCCTCTCCCTCCCAAAGGAAAATGGAAGAAGGATTAGATTGGGAGGAAGAATAGGCAAGGAAGAAAAATAGAAAGATAAAGAAATGAACGCAAGAAGAATTGTTTTAAAGAGTGTGATTAATAAAAACACAATTTTTTAAATAGCCTCATTAATAAAATGGCTGATACTTAAAAGCAGTGAATGCAGAATACTAACGAAAATTAAAGAAACAAATGGAACAGAGAAACATTCCTCTGAGAATAAACCCGAGTTTGTTTAAATTCTGTGAATTATCCTGTGTCCTGCAGTTGGCCTCTTCTTTTTGTACTGAAAATCAAAGTTAATGGGATTCATGGAGTCATTAACACTCTGTTAAAAGTGGCAAACAGTTAGCAACTCACTGAAGTCGGATGGGTGACTTATTCCGTGCGTGTAAGATAACAAACCAGTGCTAGCTTTGCAGAACTAACTGTCCGCTCCATAATACTCCACTTGGGGTTTGGGGCAGGGAGGGTGTTGTTGTGGGGGTGAGGAGGGTTGAAATCAGCAACGCACTAATTGAGAGATTCGTTAATTTTCCATTTAAAAAGAAAACATGGACTAAATAATAGTTATAACTTTTTGCATCCAGAAGCATTTTAAATAAATTCACTAGTCTCTCACTGTTAGGAACATAGAAACAGGAGTAGCCATTTTGCCCCTCAAGCCTGTTCTGACATTAAGTGAGATCATGCCAGATCTTCAACCTAACTCCATATTCTCACGTTGCTCCAGAACCCTTAATACCTTTGGGTAACAAAAATCAATCACTTTCAGATTTGATTTATCAATAGCTGTTTGTGGAATAAAATTCCAAATTTCTACTATCCTATGGCCTGAATTTCCAGCTCAGCAGGCAGGCGCGATCGGCGGGACCGGGAGAGGTCAGGGAATGGACCGCCGACTACAATCTGCCCTCGACTGCTCAGCACTGCCAGGGTGGGGGTGGGAAGATGGCGGGTGATGACACTTCCGCGGGCACGGGCAAGCTCTGAGAGAAAGCTCCCTGAAGGCAGAACTGGCTGAGGAAGCTGCAGACCCGAAAACCATGAAATTAAGTCTTGAAAATCAGGAAAAAAATGTCCAAGCATCACAATCAGGCACCTGAACATATAGATTATAAAAACACTGTCCATAGATTTTTATTTTTATTTTATTTAATGATGGAAACCTCATCCCGCCCTTGGATGGGGTTTCATGAAAAATGCAAAGTCCACCTGGCCGATTCGCCCATCTGCCAAACGTAAGGTTATGTATTTTCTTAACTTTACCATCAATTTGTATGCTATTTTAAACCTTAGGAATAGGAGAGACCTTAACCACTCACCAGATATTCACCAAACAGCAACCCCCTTCTCTAAAGTAAAGCAAGAACCAATTTCTACAAGGTGAGAAAAACAGAGGAAACTAACATCCAAACGTAAGGTTAGCTCTTTTTAAAGCCCACCAAATAAACTAAATTAACAAAATGAGGGATAAAATAAATGCAGCCCCTAAGTTAGGGTCACTGCAAAACCAAAGACAAAATTTCAAACGTAAGGTTAGATGGACCACGAAAAATTGGAGTCAATTGTTCCATTATTCTCGGATGATTTTATGTCAGATCGGGCTTCTGGTTTTAAATTTTAGGCTCTGCCCCCTACAACTAGCCTCACCAACCAACGTAGGCTTGTCCAACCTTTGCAAGGGATGGGGGGCCACATTTCAAAATTTTTCTCACTCAAGAGGCCTGATGAGTAAATTTCGGAAGGATAAACTTTGGCACAACGATAAATATGAATTTCAAAATAAAACTGAGGTATGAAAAGAAACACCTTGCTGAGCAAGAAACAATGAGTAATATTAGAGTGAGTGGGTGTATCCGGCTCGCTCAGGCTCAGGGTGCACACGCACTTACCCTCACCCATTATGAGAATGGACGAAAGTGCATGATGGTGTGTAGCAGATGAGGGTGAATGAGAACCCCAATACCGGGAGTGAGACAGACTTATGGACACGCTCTGCGCCCACACACACACACACACTATCTTCACACTATCTCGCTCTCACAAACCCCCCCCTCACACTCTCTCACACCTCCCCACATTCTCCCACACCCCCAACAATCACACCACCCCATGCGCTTACCCCTCCCCACACACGCCCACCCTCCCCCTCACACCCTCTCTCCCCCCACACTCGCTCTCCCCCTCATATTCGTTCTCCTCCTTACTCTCTCTCAACTACCTCAAACACTCCAAGCTCCTGTCTCACATTCTCTCTCAACACCTCCTCATTCTCTCAACCACCCTCACATTCTCTCTCAACCCCTGCTTCACGCTCTCTAAATACTCTCCCACACTCTCGCTCAACTCTCCCGTCACACTCTCTCTCAACCCCCTCACACACTCTCTCAACCCCCACACACTTTCTCTCAACACCCCCTCACACTTTCTCTCAACACCCCCCTCACACACTCTCTCAACACCCTCCCCTCACACTCTCTCTCAACACCCGCCCCCACACGCTCTCTCTCAACACCCCCCTCACTCTCTCTCAAAAGCTCCACCCCTCATTCTCTCTCTCTCAACACACCCCCACACACTGGCCAGAGTTTTATGGCTACGTTGGCATCTGGCATCATGGCAGGTGGTGGGGGGTGGGGGGGGCACAATTTGGCGAGAAAGCCAAAAATCGGTTTCATGCCAGCGTGAAATCACAGCGGGATCATCTGATGGTGTCTGCCACGCTGGAGGCCGGAGTGAACCCGCTTTGCATCCTGCTAATGCGATGCAAAGTAAGGCCCAACTGGAATTGTCCCCTTGCCATGCCAGGTTTCCCGTTACGCCGGCAGAAAAATACGCCAGACAAGAACACGTCTGGACAAGTGTGACGTGCAGATGTTGGGACTTACCATTAGGGCCTTGCTCAGATCGTAGACATCTGAGGAGCAGAAGATGCTGGAGCCCTACAGCTACCAGGCCCTGGAGGAACACGTGCATCGCATGCTGGGTGGATTCTCATGGGCATGATTCCGCCACGAAGCAGCTCACGGAGGGTGGCAGGTCTCCATGGATGTCTCAGGTCTACTTTGGAACATCACGGTCTTGGCCATGGGCTGCTATGGATGATCGGCAAAGGGGGGTGAGGAAGGTCCAGCTGTGAGTGGGAGTGGAAGGTGTACCGGGGGTTGGTGGCAGAGGAAGGTCTAGGTTTGACTGGGAGAGGAAGGTGTATTGGGAGGGGGGGACAAAGGTGTTGGAGGATGAGGTTGGGAGGGGGAGGAGGGAGTGTGGGGGAGAAGGTTGTAATGGGGGAAAATGCAGCAGTGGGGAGATAGGTGTAAGGGAAGGAATTTGGAGGAGGAAAGGAGTTCGGAGGAGGGAAGGAGTTAGGAGAGTGGAAGGAGTCCAGGGGAGGAAGGGCTCTGGGGGGAAGAAGGAGCCCGCAGGGAGGAAAGAGCTCAGATTGGGGAAGGAAGCAAGGGGAAGAAAGAGTCCAAGGGGAGGAAGGACTCTGCGGGTGGGAGAAAGGAGACCAAGGGGAGGAAGGAGTTTGGAGGGGGGAAGGTGACCGGGATGGGGGGGGGGGGAAAGGAAGGGGTCCGGAAGGAGGAGGGAGTAATGGTGGAGGAGGGGGTGAGGAGGGGGTGTCCAGGTGAAATTGCTAGGAAGGGATCTGTAGAGTCAATGACTGCCTCCTGGGTCGGTGTGGTAGGAGGAAATGGTGAATATGAGAGTGGGCAGAGTAAACCAGAAAGGTGGGAGGGTGAGGGTGTGGTAGAAGAGACAGTGAGGGTTGTTGATGGGGACTCAGAGGCAGCCACGGACTCTGGGGATAGGAAGGAGGAGGTCGGGAGGTCAATGTGGATGGGGGTGGGATTCTCAGGGAGGTAGGGAATGTGCATGTTCGCCTGGACACCCTGGAAAGAAAGGGGTTTAAGTTGGTAGGTGACAGATGGGAGGTGGAAGGTGATGCCAGGGGAGTCAACAGTGATGGGGAAAAGGACATAGATGACTAGGGGAGAGGAAAGGACAGGGGAGCTTACGAGAAACATGACTACAACCATGTTTTTCAAACTGAAAGTGAGTGGAGTCTTGTGTTGGATGGGCACAGGTGCTGCATGGGAGTGAGATCAGTGGGCGGGCGGAGATACAGGTCGGCTCAGGTGGACACTTGAAAGAGAAGCCCAGCAGGCAGCAATGAAAATGCTCGGGACAGTGAGATGAGTGTGATGGAGGAAGGCTCCGAGTATGTGGGAGAGTTTTTGCACGAGGCTCCGAAAGGCCCTGCCACACACACACCTCTCCCTCCAGAATCACTCATGGGCCAGCTGCGTGCTGCTGAACTGCTAGTGGGGGTGGGATGCAGGGGGAGGACTTGCAAAGCCTGTAAATGAAGCTGAAAGACAACATTACACATTATTCAGTGAAAGTGGATATATTTTCAGATAATAAAGTGATAGAATGTGTTTGCCCATGCAACAACTTGTGATCAGGATTTTTTTAACTTTTCTAGGCCTAATATTTCTAGTTGCTGCCCTGACATCCACAGCAGGAGTGGAGACAGCCTGTGCAATGGTTGGCCCCATTGCCTCTGATGACTTCAGTGTGCGTCCTCTGGAGAGCCGAGACCTTGAAGGCTCCAGCTTGCTTTGGCTGTCCTCCTACGGGACAGCTGTTCCCTCTGCGGTGACAGAGGACGAGGTTGAGGTGGTCACAGGCAAAGGGGCCTCGTAGGGAGAGGACAGCCTCTGAGATTCCTGAGTGGACGACCCAGGGGTGTCCAGCTGCTGCTCCTCCTCCCTTCCAACTCAGGCCCCAGCCTGACTCCTTGAGGGGAAGGAGCACCTGCAGCAACATTGAGCTGCCCTGTTTCCCTCTCATGTTGTCACTGCAGGGACTCAATCATGGCTCCCGCGATAGAGTGCAGGTCTGTGCGCATCTCCATGTTCTACTGGACTAGTGTCTCCATGGCATCCGCCATCCTTCCCATGGAAACCTCCATATGCACACATTGGGCACCACTTAATCAGAGAACAGGCGGATGCAATCCTCCAACTCACGTGACACTTTGTTGAGGGCTTCTTGGGGTGATGATCCCCAGCATTCCACTGACTCACCACGATGAGTTGGAAAGCCAAATCCAGAGGCTCATCATCTGACTCAGACCTCATAAATGCCTCATCCCTAGCAGTCCTCCAAGTGCCGGGGAGCTCGGCTGAACCTACCTCCTCCTACTGCGGATACGTATCTGTGCGGTGACCACCAGGTTGTTAACCCAAGCCTGCTCTGGGTCTAGGTCCCACCAAGGTGTCACTGCGCTAGTGGAGGGTGTGGGTAAGCGCTATGACAGGTCTTGCAGGCTGCTTATTTCCAGCTCTTCAATGGAGGAGGTGCTTCTTGGCTGGAGGGGAGGACCTGTATGGAACTGAGGCACTGGCTGGCTGAGGGTGTCGGACGCTTGGCAAAACTCCCTGTGAACCAAAGTAGAGATAATTAGTGCATGGCACCAGAGTCAAAAGCAGGCGAGAGAGAGCACTCACAGTTGTGTTGCGAGAGGGATGGTGGGTGCAGGATCCTCATGAGGGTGTTTGCCACCGACCTCACTGTCACTGCAGTCATGGTCCACGTCCTCACCAGTCAGCACAATGGCACTATCCTCAAAGTGAGTGAGGGCCTAATGTGGGCCACTCCTCCCCCGGTCTGGGACCGTCCCTGCTGATGTGAGCCAGCTTCTCCTGCATGAAAACAGATGGAGAGAGTGTGAGCAGGACACATGACACTGTGTGGAATGTTTGTGTGGTTAGCAGAGCCATGGACGGGATGAGGATATGTGCTCCAGAGGATATGAGCCTGATGGAGATGTGAGGGTGTGTGAGAGTTAGTGGTGTTGTCCCTTGAGGTGTGAGATCCATGTGGATTTGCAATGGGTTTGTGAGTGCGTGAGTCGAGTGATGAGGTGGTTGACTTACCCTAGCGAACGGATGAGAGCATTCATCCTCTTCCTGCACTGAATAGCTGACCTCCTCTGTGCTCGGGTGGCGCTGACCACTGCTGCCACCGCTTCCCAGGCCAGATTGGTGACTCTGGTGGACCTCCTGCAGCCAGAGCGTAGATAGAGAACATTGCGGCGGCCTTCCATTGCATCCAGCAGGCTCCCCAGAGAGGTGTCACTAAATATGGGGGCTGCCGTCTCATTTGCTTTCAGGACCATCTGTCGCCTGGAGTAGTCCCCATTTTATGGCCCTGCTACAGCGTGACTCTTCTTGAGGATGTGGCAAGCCATTTAAATCTCCATTCAGTTCGGCAGGACCATAATATCCCACCGGTGGGAGGGGCCATAAAACCCCGGCCTTGGTCTGAAGAAACTAAATGGCATGCACTCTGGTACGCTTTAAATATGGCGCCCAGAGCAAGGAAGCACTGAGGTTATGGCGTGTCAGGGAAATCGGAGCTCGCCCACCAGTGATCCGGCGTGTTTCCCATGAATGCGTTATTAATGAGGTGAGATTTGCCGGAAATGGGATGAAACAGCACGAAAAGTCCCCATTATGGCTAGCAGGTAAAATGTCTTTTTTCCCGCCTGCTACCGCAATTTATGCAAATCTGGGATGATTCCACCCACTTTCTCTCAACATCCCGTCACACCCTCTCTCAAACCCCCACCTCACACTCTCTCTCAACCCTCTGCCTCACACTCTCTCTCAACCCCTCGGCCTCACACTCTCTCTCAACCCTCTGCCTCACACTCTCTCTCAACCCCTCCGCCATACTCTCTCTCACAGTCTCCAGTCACTCATTTTCTCAGATGCCATTGAGCACTGCCCCTGCTGCCTCGTGTTCCGCTTCAGCCCGTCTGGACCCCACTCAAACTTGCCTGAGCCCCACTCTGGCTGCCTCACCACCTGGGCCCTGCTCTGGATGCCTGAGCTCCCTTCCGGGCTGCCTGGGACCCGCTCCGGACCACCTGGGGCCCTGCACCCTGGCACCTCCACTGCCTGAGCCCTGCTCCAACCCACCAGGTCTGGCTCACCTGGGCTCCGTTCTGGCTGACTCACACCCTGCTCAGGACGGAGGGGAACTTGGAAGTGGTGGTCTTCACATGATATTGTTGCTCATGCCTTTCTCAGTGGTAGTGGTTGTCAGATTGTGAGATGGTGTCCTTGGAACCTTGGAGAGTTGTGCAGTGCATCCAATAGATATTTCATTCTGCAGCTACACTGCACCAGTAAAGAAGAGGAAATAGATGTTGAATTCAATGGCAGAAGAGGCAATCAAGCAGCCTTGTTATCCTGAATGCTGTCGAGCTTCTTGAGTGTTGTTGCAGCCGTACCTAACCAAGCAATGATGAGTATTCCCATACAATAATAACTTGAGAATTGTTGATGGTGAAGAAGCTTTGAGGGGTCAGGAGGTGAGCCACATTCACAGGCTGCCTAGTCCTTTAACCCCAATGTTGATATGGCTGGCCCAATTAAGAGTTTAAATATGTGGTGGTCCAGGATATCAGTGGTGCTGCACTTAGTAAAGCTGGTTCCCAAGAATCTAGCCCAGATTGGTGGAATGTAAATCTCTCCTGTCTTTTGTTCATTAGAGTTCTATGTGAAAATATGTTGAGCAATTTCAAGACTGTTCCCAGTGACCATTGTGCTACAGCAGGAATTCTGATTCAACGCTAATTGGAAAACTCCACTCAGCGGAATGCCTGAACTGGGAGATGAAGCTGTAGACCACTGCACCCGGTGAGGTTTGGAGGGAGGAGGTTTCATCTAAGTCTGAGACTAAGACACACTGTTTGGGGGAAGAGAAAGGGAAGCTTTACCCTGCTGTACATAAACTGGGAAAGCTTGGTTAACCGATAAATCATACAATCTTTATGCAACAGTGTGATGCAAACCACTAAAATATACTAATCCGTTGATCCCTGGGTCAAAACCCATTCAGATAAGCACAAAGAACAAGCTACAGTCTGAGGGACATCTCAACAGCTCCACCTGCTTCAAAACTAGACCTTCAGGGACAAGCGGGAACGCAGAGCTAATGGTCACGCGGGACCTAATATTCAGAAGGGAAATAAATTGGGAAGGAAAGGGTTAATCTTTCTTATGAAACTCAATGTGGTATTATAAAGATAGTAGGGATTCTCGAAATAAAAGACAAAATAGATTTTTACAAGTGCTTCATGTCCTTATTGTCACAAACCTATATTTAGATAGACATAAAGTGCTCCTTGAATAGTAATAATCTAAACTTCTTTTTGCATTGCCAGACTTTTATTTTGTTCAGTTGATAATAGTCTACATCTGTTTACTGTTTTGTGAATAAACTGTGCATACAACAGATGGGATACAATCGGAACTTTTTGCAAAATTAAAAATACTTAGCAGTAATTAACAGACAAAGACAATTTCCAAAGACAATGTCACATTCTCAATTTGATGTGCAGTAACAGTTTTTATTTGATATGCATATCTTTGCAAATCACTGATTAACACTGTGTTAATCAACATACTCTGTGTGGTGGACAGAAAATAACCAATGTATGTTGCTAGGTTGGCCAACTGCAAGCACCAACTGATGTTTAGGATCTGAACACTGTTGCATTGATTCAGGCTGTTTCCGGTAAGCGTGTGCAGCTAACAGCTTATAACTCGGAGAATCAAAGATATTGCCTTATTGCATGTCACTGCCTTATAAGTAAAGGAAACATACAGGGGGTATTTTAACCTAACCCATTGGAAATAAAATCAGCCTAGCGCCCAACCCTGTCTGGATGGGTTAAATTAAAATTTCCTCCATAGTCCCAGCCTCCACATCTGCCTCTTGTTAGAAATAAAGTAAATGACAATTCTGTCTAAAATAATTGAAAACCAGTTGCAAAAAAACATAATCAGATCCTGAATCATGATCTAAACGACAGACAGGGTAAACTGGGTGAGATGAATGCCTTGTCTTCATTGCAAAATTCTAACACATTTCATGGTTCTTGTTGGTTATTTATTGCTAACCCACAACTGAGTCACACAACCCAGGAAACTTGAAGGTTACATGGGTTCATAAGAACATAAGAAATAGAAGCCGGATTAGGCCATTTTGCCCATCAAGCCTGTTCCTCCATTCAACAAAATCATGGCTGATCTTCTACTTTAGCTCTATCTTTCTACCTTGTATCCCCATAGCTCCTAGTGCCCAAAAATCTATCAACCTCTGCCTTGAATATAATGACTGAACATCCATAGATCTCTGAGGTAGAGAATTGCAAAGATTCATAACCCCTTGAGTGATTTTCATCTCAGTCCTAAATGCATGACCCCTAATTCTGAGTCTGTGACCCTATGTTCTAGAATTCCCAGCCAGGGGAAACATTTCCTTACCATCTACCCTGTCAAGCCCTTAAGAATTTTGTATGTTTCAATGAGATCACCTCTCATTCTTCTAAACTCCAGGGGCAAAATTTTTAGCTTGGCAGGCGCGTGCCCAACCCGCTCAAGCGTAAAATGATGCGCGTTGACATCGGGCGAGCATCCCGACATCAACATACAGTCACTCGATATTTCGGTCGGCGGGCGCGTGCCGGAGTCAGCAACGCACCCGCTGACAATTAAAAGGTTTGTTAAGTCCATTTACAAGGTTATTAACTTAAATTTTTCGCAAGAGCAAGTGGCCTTTGCACTCTTTAGGGAACCTCATCCATGGGCGGTATGAGGTTCCCTAAAGCAAATAAAAATAAAAGTTTTAAAATGTAATTAATAACATGTCCCTGCTCATATGACAGAGTCACATGAGGGGACATGTTTTATTACATCTTTCAATTCTTCATTTTTTCGTTTGAAAATTCTTCATCTCCCTGAGGCAGCTCTGTGCCTCAGGGAGATTCTGAAGTGCGTGCACGTGCAAAGTTCGCACTCGCCCCGCTTGCCTTCCTCCCCCCACCCGCACAAGCAGAGCCTTAATTGGCCTGCCAGCGTGAAATCGCCTTCTGGCCTTGATCGTGGGCGGTGGTCGGTTTTCCAACCATCTTCGTCAAGCCCACCCGATAAGGGCTAAATTCTGCCCCAGGTGTTATTGGCCTGGTCTATTCCATTTTATGACAATCCCCTCAGTTTAGGAACCAGTCGAGTGAAGCTTCATTGCTCTCCCTCTAGGAACCATTATTAGATAAGAAGATCAAAACTACACACAGTTTTCCAGAAGGGGGGTAGTTTTCTCAGATTTACTCTAAGTACAGTAGCGGGTGGGTAAAATGATGTTTTACCTGCTGATGGCGATGACAGGTTTTCATGCCGAATTGTCCCAAACCCACCCCATTATTTATGCATTCCCGGGAAACAGGCCATTTCCACGGCGAGCAGGCTCTCATTCACCCTCCCGCCATCACCCCGCCATTGCATCACACTGGCCGCCACATTTAAAAGGCAGCCGGCAGCACATCGCTCAGCACTACCAGCTCACCACCCCCTCCCGGAAGACATGGCCAGCAAAGGAAAAAAGACCGCAGCCCCCGGTTTAATGACGGGTCCCTCGAGCGACTGCTGTATGCTGTGGAGGCCAGCAGGGATGTCCTGTACCACCACTCTGGCTGCAGGATGGACAGCAACATGACCATTCCAGCTTGGGAGGCGGTGGCAGCGGTAATCAGCACCAACGCCTTTCAGAAGAAGACAGCCACCCAGTGCTGCAAGAGGATAAATGATCTCCATTCCGCCAGGGTAAGTCACTCTTTTAATCACTCTCAACTCACACACACATAAACCCAACACGCAACCCAACAGGGCCCTCATTCACTGCCAGTTCAATGGACATCATCATTCACTCGCTCACACATGCCTGTGTTGTCCTCCATCCACCTGTGCACCACCTGCACAGGTCAGGCACAAGTATTATCTGGCCCAGCAGGCGTCCTGCTTACACTTTCTCCATCTCTATTCATGCAGAACAAGCTGGCACACAACAAGAGAGAGAGGTCACAGGCCAGTGGCGGAATGCCCACAATCAAGGTCTTCACAGATTTTGAAAACAGAGCCATCCAGCTGGTGGGCCACGATCAGGACTGGTCCTGTGCTGATGGTGAGGGTGGCTCTACTCTGGCAAGTGAAGATCCAGCAGTGCAACATCCATCAGACAACCATGCCGTGAGTGATGTGTCCTCTTTCACAGGCCATTGCCATGCACTAATTATCTCCCCTTGCTTTCGCAGGCATATCTGCTAAGCAGCCGACAAGAGTCCATGACCCAGGGCCTCCAAGCCAGTTGGAAGGGACATCCGAAGGGGAACCGGAATGCACCCCCATACAAGTTCTGTTACAGCGCTCACCCACACCCTCCACCAGTGCAGAGACACACACCTCAGTGGGACCTAGCTCTAGAATAGGCACAGGATCACATACTGGTGAGCACAGTGCACAGCAGTGACTTCCCAGGTCCCCGGCATTTGGAGGGCTGCTGGAGGCCAGCAACCTGCTGAGTCCGAGTCAGATGACGAGCCTCTGGACTCGGTCATATCACAGTTGCTGGAGCTGCAAAGGTAAGCTCGGGAACATCAGGGAGGGATGTCCGCTGCATTCCTCAGATTGCAAGGCACAATGGAGGAGTCCATCCGTCTTCAGACTGAGGTGATAGCACCGGCATTCCAATGCACCGAGGTCAACACTGGCAGGATGGCCGCCGCTATGGAAACCTTGGTCCAGGACGTTGCTCCTGCACTGCTGCGTGGGCTGAACTCCATCACTGATGCCATAGTTGGCCTCCAACCGTGTGTACACGAGAGGGGTGCCAGGCAGCTTGATCTCACTCCAGCTACCCCTTCCCCTCATGGAGTCAGCCAGGGGTCCTTGGGCACCCATAGGGAGGAGGATCAGCATGTGCACACCCCAGGGTCCTCCACCAACGTAACTCCTGGAGTGTCCGGCCCATCCGAATCCCCTCTTCCTGTGACCTCCACCGATCCAGCTTCACAGGCCGATGAGGGTGCCACTGCCACACAGCAGGACCCCAAAAGCAGGCTGGGGCCCTCCAAGTCTCAGCCCTCCAGAGGAAGCCCGCCAAAGTCATCACCGACAGGGCATCGCAGTCAGCAGGCTGCCTTCACCTCCGCTGTGGATGTCCGGGGAGCACCAAGACGTAGCGGCAGGGTTAGGGCAGTTAAAGAAACGTAGTTGCACAGCCTGGGGATGGGTGTTGGTCGCTTGTACATACTGTTCACTATTGTCAATAAACTCCCAAGAATATCTCCCTGCCTATGGCTCCTTGTTCTGATGAGCAATGTTCTTGTCACTCAGATGTGAAGTCTTTCTGCACAAGATAAAAGACTCATTCCAGGGCCTCTTCCCTGTGCTCTGTGCAGCCTTCAGACCACGGTGATGGTCCGGCCTCACACTCCCTGGAAACATTACTGATGCCTGCACCTCAGTGGTGCTGGTCATTGCTGCCAGAATGTAGTGGGCAGGTGCCACTACATATTTCTCGCATTCTCTCTGTGTGCTCTCAGGGCAGTTAAGGTGGGTCTGGTCCCCATCGCATCAGCATCTGCAACCAGTGATGCTGTGCACCAGCTCCTGAAGGGCTCAGGTGGTGAAGGCGGACACAACATTGGATGCGTCTAAAATTTCATGACTGTGTCTCTATGAGGTGGACCTGATCACAGAGCGCAAGCTAGCTGCCCTCGGCCAGACAGGAGTCAGACATTCACAGAGGCTATGTGAAGATTCATGGAGTGTCCTCACTGCATGTTGTCATCATCCTCCTGCGACTGTTAGGGCCTCCACTGAGTCTCCATGACAGGAGCATTCTCACAGAGTCTTTTGGCGCTACCATAAGCCAGACTGGAGTCAAACGTTCATAACTGCGATGTGAGAATCTATGGGGACACCTCACTGCATGTTGTCATCATCCTCCACAAATATAGCAGCTATGAGGGTCTACCGAGCACGCCTGCCTCATCTAGCCAGTGCAAGAGCCTCATCCCCGTCACCATCACCGCCAAGGACCCCCTCACCCTCATCCCTGCTGCAGTCCTCCTCATCTGAGGAGACCTCCAGCTCCTCCATCTCCTCCTCAGCCAACTCGTCTCCCCATTGGAGCGCCAGTTTGGAAAGAGCGCAGCAGATGATGATGAGGCATGACATCCTCCTTGGATGATTTTGCAGAGCAGTCCAGACCAATTTGGCACTGGAACCGCATCTTCAGCATCCCAATGGTCTGCTCCATTAAGGTGCGAGCTGCAGCATGAACTTCATTATACCGTCGCTCTGCCGCAGTCTGAGGCCACCGCACGGGTGTCATCAGTCACGACCTCTGTGGGTAGCCCTTGGCCCTGAGGAGCCACCCCTGCTGTCTCTGTGGACCGTGCAGGGATCTGTGAGCGACTGAGGCTGTAGGCGTCGTGCATACTCCCTGGAAATTGTGCTTCTGGTGGTCGCATACCAGCTGCACATTCAATGAAGCCCGTGAGTTTGATGTAGTCCACCGTGTGTAGCGACGGAGACCTGAGCACCACATGAGTGTGCTCGATCACACCTTGCACCTGTGGGAATCCCGAGATCAGGGCAAATCCAATGGCCCTTGCATCCTGGCTGTCCTGGTCCAGGGCAAAATGCACAAAGTTGTGTGCCCTCGAGAAGATGGCATCCGTAACCTCATGGATGCATTTGTGGGTGGAGGCTTGTGAGATCCCACAGTGGTCACCTGTGGAGCCTGAAAGGAACCACTATCATAGAAATTGAGCACCGCGGTCACTTTCACAGATACTGGCAGTGGATGCCCTCCATGTCCCCTTGGTGCCAAGTCCTGCAATGAGTGGTAGATGTGAGCGACCAGGTCCCTAGACATGCGCAGTCTTCGGCAACACTGGTTCTCAGTCATCTGCAGGAATGGCCGGCAGCATCTATAGACTCTGGGTGTTGCTAGGCGCCGACCAGCCACGGCTCGCTGTCGCCCCTGGGCAGCATGTGCTGCAGCCCAGCAGCCCCTTCTTCATGAGGTTGCTGCTCCTGCCTTTGCATGGCCAGGAGCCTCAGTCACTCTCTCCTCCGTCTTCTATGGTCTCTGTAGGCCATCAGGCATACAGCTAGGTCACCAGGATCCATGACCCTGACGTAGTCCTCCTGCAGCATGAAAGAGAGAGAGAGACATGGTTATCATGGTTGCACTAGCACCTTTCCTGGCCCTGTGTGACCGCCCCTTAACGCTTCCCAGAGAGTTCTGGTCACCCCTCGGATGGCCAGAGATGAGTGTGCTGCATGGCTGCCCTGTCAACCTGCGACACGGGGGAGACTGGTCCAAACCAGGATGCTGAGATTGCAAGGGGCTGTGAGCACCTCCAGCAGTGACTGCTACATGGCCAGTGTTGGCGAGGAGATTGTACAATGTGTGCAGTCCAACTGCTGCATGGTCCAATAAAGCGGTCGCAGATTCACAATCTGTGCCGGGGTGGTGGCGGGTAAGGTCTGAGGGGCTTGGTGGCACATCAGTGCCTCTGTGTTGCTTGCATGGGCAGGCAGGCTAGGAACCCGACCCCAATCATATCACTGTGGCTGTGCCTGAACTGTCTCAGTTGCAGAGGGATGATCTGTTTATACAGGTGACCCTACTGCGTGGCCACTTCCCTCCCTTACCCTGCCCCCCATCTCGATTGCTTGTGCGTGGAATCCAACGCCAGGGCAGCAGTTGTTCCCGGACACCACCCCACCCCCCACCCTGAGTACAGTCACCTCTGGGGCCAGGCAGTAGTTGCCCCCAGACACCACTCCCCCACCTCCCCCCACTCCCCCCCTCCGAAAACAATTGCTTCCTTGGCAGAGCGGCACTTCATCCAGGCCCCCTGGCACCCCTGATGCCTGCAAAGCAACAGGCGACCCTAGCGAGCTGGGGAAAACGATGCTGTTCACTCATCTCAGTTCCATCAAAGTGAAGGCCACCAAGTGCATGTCGCCTGGGTGCTGTTGTGAAGCACGTTGACGTCCTTTCCTGTCAATGTGGACAGATGATCCGACGAGGGTCCAGAGTCTGGCGGGATGGTCTTTTAATAGATGCTGATGTATTACAATGAGCCCCCTGCCGACCGTTGATGGGAAACATGGCCCGCCATCGGCAGGCTGAGCAGACAATCACGACCTGTCTTCCCGCGGTTGTTAACCAGATCGCGCCATATTGTCCGCGCCCGGCACCTATCACGCCCACAGCTAGCAGGCACGGAAAATTCCGCCCGGGGCCTCTTGCCCTGTATCATTATAGTAAGGCTTATTTACTCTCATATGCCAATCCCTTTAAACAAAAGCAGTAACTTTGCATTGCACTTAAGAATATGACAAATCACAAAACTGGCTATTTAAAAAATTCAGAGGACAGGAAGCCCACACTACATAGGGCAAGTCAAAATGTGAATGAGAAATTCACTGAGTTTTAATTTCAAATGAAATATTAAACGGTGCAAGTCATCTAAGTTTCTAAACAAAGCAATTCACATTTGTCATTTTCCTATGAAATATCTGAGCTTTGCGTGAGTCTTGGGCAGTAAAATCATCAGCAATTCCATTTCACAATGCAATACCAACAACCCACCAACATATCCTCAGCCCTTCAAATTTTAGAGATCTGCTTTTGTCCCTCATAACTCTTGGCAATTTAAATCTTTTGAGTATTTTTACTCCTGTCATTTCACCTTGACTTGACTTCAAGGTTCACAAACATATGAAGAAAAGCTCTTACAACAAAAGCTTAGGCTGCCAATATAAATGTACTGAAATCATCAGAGAGCTGACAAGCTCACAAGGGTTAGGTTATCTCCCCTTTCCTATTTTAACACAAAGCTCCCAAAGTGTAATGGAAAAATGGACAAAATTACACGGGTATAACAGAGCTCGGTTTTTGTCTTTTTCCTTTTTTCCTGACAGCACCAGGGCATTAGGCATTGTGTGACATTAGAAGTGTGACGCATCAATACACATTAGGAAGTGGTTCAGACATCTCAGAGCTATTTTTTCTTGCTCCTGTGACTGGTGCTAGTCATTTTGACTGCATTCTGCCCACTCTGTCCTCAATCCACCCTCATGTGCACATTCAGGTCGTTACACGAGGCCAATGCACCCAAGGCACATTGGCAGTGTTGTGCAGCTGGAAAAGGGAGCAGAAATCCACCCTATCATTTATTTTACATTTCTAGAGCAATTGAACGATTGAGGACAAGTATCAAAAATATTTAAATGTTCTCCAGAGCAGTGGGCCCTATTGAAAAATATTTGGGATTACCCAATAACGGCTCCCAACAATTGAAAATAACGGTCGATGCATGGAGGAGCAGGATTATAAGGTCAAAATCAATCAATCATGGTAAGTTAGTTAAATTTGGTTAGATTGCAACAAAATAAATTCTGAGGCTAATTTCAATAAATTGTATCATGATTAAAAGTGACTGAAAAGACTGACAGATGCAAGTACAAGAAGTAAGTGTTACCTTAACAGGAAGTGTGTGCACACAGAACTTTTAACATACAATTGGTAGATTTCCCATAGGATAATGTTGAAGGGAATGCTCTTATTCTCTTTAATTGTCTCCATTATCTTCATGTTGTGGGGAGTGTATATATGAACATATAAAAAATATCACAATAAGTTAGAAGCTCTGCAGCCATTGACATGGTTGACCACACCATCCTCCTTTAATTCCTCTCCACTGTCATCCAGCTAGGTGGGGCTCTTTTCATCAGGCTCCATTCTTATCTATCAGAGAGTCTCCTGATGGTTTCTCTTCCCACTCCAGTACAGTTATCTCTGGTGTCCTCCAAGGATCTATCCTTGGCCGCTCCCTATTTTCAACCACATTCTGACCCTCAGCAACATCAACCAAAAACAGGTCAGGTTTCACAAATATGCTGCCAACACCCAGCTCTATCTCACCTCTCAGTCCCTCCACTGTCTTGAAATTACCAGACTGCTTGTCAACATCTAGCACTGGATGAATTGAAATTCTCAAAAAAAAGTATTGGAAATACCAAAGCAATGTCTTTGGTCCCCATTACAAACTCTGTTCCCTTGCCACGTACTGACACTCCCTGGCAACTGTCTGAGGTTGAACCAGACTGTTCGCAATCTTGGTGTCATATTTGATGAGCTTCTGACCACATATATAAGCAACACTAAGATTGCCTATTGCCATTTCCGTAAACAAGACCCAACGAGACCCCTGCATCAGCTCATCTACTGCTGAAACCGACGTCCATGCTTTCGTTGCCTCTAGACTTGGCTATTCCTAACCACTCCTGCTTAGTCTCCCATCGTCCACAATCCATAAACTTGAGGCTTTTCAAACCTCCGCTGCCTGTGTCCTAATTCACGCCCAGTCCCACTCACCTGTGCTTATTGACCTACATTGGCTCCAGTTAAGCAATGTCTCAATCTTAAAATTCTCGTACTTACTTTTACATTCCTCCATGGTCTTACCCCTCTTTACCTCTCCAGCCCTTTAAAATGTCTGTGTCTCCTCCAATTCTGGACTCTTGAGTGTTCCCAATTTTAATCACTCCACAATTGCCTTCAGTTGCCATGGCCCTAAGCTCTGGAATTCCCTCCCTCTTCCTCTCCGCTTCTCTACCTCTTTTTTCTCCTTTACAACTCTCCTTCCAGCCTACCTCCTTGTGGTCATCTGGCCTAATATCACCTGGCGCAGCATTTAATGGGTGCCAGGGTTTCCTGCCCCCTCACAGAGAAAGTCAGCTCTGTTTGGCAGCCCAAAAGCCATTTAATGTTCTTTAATTGACCTGAGGCAGGCAGGCCCTACGCCCACACCTGGGTAGAGTGTCCCGCCTCTGGGAGATGTTGGCCATTTGACTGGCGGCAGCTCTCTGGTCTACGCCACCGGGAGTGGTGGTCACTGCTGGAATTATATTCAGTCCTAGCAAAGAAGAGCCAGGAGGCAGGTACAAGCTAAGCCTCAGTGGGGCCAAGACAGGCAGCCCCAGGGATGTGAGAGGGGTGTGGGACAGGATGCAAATGTCAGGTGGGGCGGGCACCCTGGAGGAGGTGGTGAGAGGAGCCCCGATTGCAAAAGGGGATCCATAAAGGAAATTTGCAGCTGAGGCAGAAAGTGACCATTAATTGGCCAATTAAGAGCTCTGAAGAGTCATAAGGACTCAAAACATTACTGTCTCCACAGATGCTGCCAGACCTGCTGAGTTTTTCCAGCATTTTCTGTTTTTATTTCAGATTTCCAGCATCCGCAGTATTTTGCTTTTAACTTAAGAGCCTCTGTTGGTATGAGAGCTTTAGTGTCAGAGTGCCTCAGTAGTAGCATTCTTGCCTCTCAGTCAGGTCATAAATTCAAATCCCAATCCAGATACTTTGAGCAAATAATTTTGACATTCTAGTGCTGCATTGTTGAATATGTTATCTTCTGCTTGAGATGTTAAGTGGAAGCACTATCTCGTGCCCTCAATCTTTAAATTTGCAATTGACCCAGTATCCACAGCCTATAGAGGGAGAGAATTCCTCACTCACATTAACATTTGTAGAGCTGTGGACAGTAAGGACTGAAAAGGTTTCAGAAGTCAAGGGCCATCTTGAGTTCAATTCTCATTGAAAATGCAAGTGGCCAGATTCATATGGCAAACTCTTTGAGGGTGTCTAGGGCATGCGAGGCATCAACCTGCAGACCAAGCTCAAAGGGTACAGGTCTGCCATTCTGACCACCCAGCTTCGTGCTTGTTAAATGACATCACTTTCCCCTAAACTACCTGAGTTGAAAACTGTCAATCAGATGGCAAAATCCCTGAAGTCAAAGTTCTTAAAAATCTTCACATGCCAAGCATAGATGCTTTGGTCATGAAGATGTGGCTATGATGGTCAGGTCATGTGGTGAAAAGTCTGATGAATGAGCCCAGAAAACAATCTTTCATGGCGCATTGACAACTAGGAAGTGATTTTGTGGCAGACAGCAGAAGAGATATAAAGATCACCAGTTAATTTTGTTTTTCCTGAAAAATCAAGATTTCCAGCCGGGTGCAGTTGAATCAGCAAACACTCATTTCCCCTAAACTGTCATCAAAGAGCTCACTGCAAACAATGGCGGGTGAGGGGTAGGGGTAGCAATATTTTATGTGGGCGACAGGGAGAGACAAGCGTTGCCTCCTTTGGACAAGGTCCGCCCAATCTTGAGCCAATGAGGCAGTTGAGAGACCAGTGGCGGGCAGGATCAGGACCCCGGGAGCGGGATGTTATGTGTATAGAGTTGATTTTCCTGGCAACTTTTCTTGGTGGAGACATTGAACTTTATTTACAAGACAGCAGCAGCCACTACATGTGTGCATCTAACTCTTACTAAAAAAGAACTCACTCGCAGAGTATATCTTCCTTTCTTTTTAATTATCTTAGATACTTTCAATTGTTGGGCGAGTGACAGCACCAGATCTGATTTATCCTTGTTGCCAGTTTGTTATACAGTTGATTTTCCAGGCAACTTTTCTTGGTGGAAAATTGAACTTTTCTTATAAGACCGCAGCAGCAGCTACATGTGTGCATCTAACTCTATAACTAAAAAAGAACTCTCTTGTAGAGGTTCCCTGTGCTGATAACCCATTGGTTTACACAGAAGATGTGATCTTACAACACAGGATTATTGTTAAAGCTACAGTCCTATCTTTATCAAAACTATAATTACTACTTTATGCCCGCTGAGAGCTGCCGGCCAATCAGAAGCCAGCAGCTCTTTTGCTCAGCAGCGTCACCAGGGAGGTGGTGACTGCTGCCAAAGCGGAAACTAGCAGAGACCCAGGGTCATGGAGAGACCCAGGCTAGAGATAATTGATGGCAGGAGAGGCTTCACTGGGTGGGGGTCATTGGGGAGGGGTTGTAGGGTGGTCAGCAGCAAGGGCAGGGAATGGGTCTCAGCAGCACCCCCCTTCCCAATGCTGGGTTCCTCTATCAGGTACTTAGTGCCTTTGAACAAGGGACCACCCACGCGGGAGGCCACAAACAACCCGCACAGGTTTGACATTTGTGTTCCCCACATGGTGACAGGCCCATCTGCCACTGAGCTAATGTGAGCTGTGGCAGGATGAGGCAATTGGGCATTTATTGCCCACTTAAGGGCCTCAATTGGCGGTGCGACGGGAAGGCTGTCCATGGGCCTTCCTGCCATGGACTTAATCGGGGTGGAGGCAGGAAGGTGGTGAGATCCCCACCAGCCACCATCCAGCCTGATTAAATGCTCCCCACCAAACACATGAGGAGAGGGAGCATAAAATGATACCCCATGAGTGCATATCCTTGATGTCTTCTTCAGTATCGAAGGACAAGCAATGCCAAAAACTTTGCAGATATATCATCGTCTGAGAAGTGCCATTGAACAACCATTCTATAAACTCCCTAAGGGTATATCTTATAAATGCTGCTTCCAACACGGAGCCTCACACAAGGGAAAGCACATTGGGATTTTCTTCATGATCTGCGATGTGCATTCTCATTAGGCAAAGGTCTGTAATCTGAATGCCTATTTTAAAATGCACATTTCCATCTTTTAATTTGCCAAACTTTTCAAAAGTATCCATTACACAGCTTGAATGATGCACAGCACAGAATGAAAAAAAACCCTAACAGTTAGAAATGCCAGACAAGAAGCACACATCTGTGGAAAAAAAAACAAAGTCTCTTAAGCTGAAAGGAATGAATAATGGTAGTGTGTGGGTTGCCCTTTCTATAGAACAGCCACTGGTAAAACCTTTCCATGAGCAGTTCCTTGACGACAATTGAAAGGACTTTGGTGTCCTAATCACCACCCACGGCCATTTTGAATCAGCTGCACAGTCTAAACTCTGAAAGAAAAGCTCACGCCCCATGTTTTAGGTGGTCTTGCTTCATTAGGAATATTAATGTCCCTTAAATGAGACTAGTACAAGAAGGGAGAAAAATGATTAACGCCCAACAGTTAAGGATTGCACCAATGGTGTGAAATCATGGGCTGGATTTTACCAGCCGTTTGGAGAAGGACTGGGAGGGGCGAGAACTGGTAAAAAGACAGCAGAAGAGTGGAGTGGAGCCCAATGCCTTCCTGCTGCAGTGGGAACCTCAGCGGCACAGCTACCAATTTACTGGGCAGCCAATAAAACCAATTAAGTGGGCTATTATTGGCTGCTTCCCACCCCCACTGTCATTTTACTGGTGTGGGAAGGCCTGCTGCAACATGGGAAGACAGCCAGGTAATGTAAGTTCCTGGGGAGGAATGCCCTATTCCTCCATGGCCCATGGAAGGGCCCCTATGGCAGCAAAGGCCACCACCTCCACCGCCCCCCACCCCGTATTGCAGGAAGGTGCCTCTTCCAATCACCAGAGTCTGCCTGGTTGGCCCCAACACGGTTAAAAAATAACGTGGCTGGGCATGGAGGCACCCTCTTCTTCCTGCAACCTCAGCCGTGGCCACCGCCATCAGGCCACCATCCTCAATTGGCTGGCAGCCCTGGCAGTGGCCTCTTAATTGGCTGGTGGTAGCTAAATGCTGCCCAGGATTCCGCTCCTGCCCAGGTCTCACATTTTGCCCAGGTGGTGGAACAAATTATTTCTCAAGAAAAATCCGGCAGATCGTGCAGTATAACTGCAAAGGCCAATGTCACAGTTACACTGAGCTTACGCTCTCCACCACACCACCACCCATGTGCTTCAGCGCTGATTCCGGGGTCAGCACTCCTTCCACTCCTGACCCTGAGAAGGAATATTTGGACTTATTTTAGGGAGCCTTCGGTTCTTTTCACTGTGTTACACTGTGATTCTGTGGTGGCCTTTCCACTCTGTAGGCCATTAAAAGGGTAGGCACTGGGTTAATATGTCAAAACATCCTGAATATAAATATAAAAATACTGTTTTACATTTATTATAGGGCAGCCATTTTAAATTCTTGTACACCAAAAAGTTCTTATATTCCGCACGTGAGTGTATCGAGGATGTTTGCAAAAAAACTAACTCTAACTTTACCACACCCTAATAAATCAGCAGAATATTAATAATTGATTTGTCAAGAAATGTAATTACAGAGCTACATTGTAAAATGCTGCCAAGAAAATAATGGGGCATTGAAAATGGAAAGGCGGCTGATTCCCACTCCTACATTCTATCAAATACTACACAGCTCCAAAATAGGTGGACTTCACAATTGCAGAATTAACAAAATAAACATTCCTGCTAATGGTGATGCAAATAAATGGTTCAAAGGATACAAATCTGTCAAACAAACTGCTTTTACACAGAAGTGCAGCTAAATTCTAATACTTGGATTCCTTTACAGTTAAACATGGATGAAGAACATGACAATCTTTGAGAATTCACATTTTCAAACATTGCAGTATTGGTAACACTTTGGCTGTAACCTTTCTGTAACATTTTTCAGCAGAATGCTAACTGACATCCAAAATCGCTGCTATTCACTTGAAAGTGTCAGGAAGATATAATAATTTTCATAACGTTGCTGGAATTTATTATGAAGTAGAGTAATAGTGGGGTCTGTGCCTATGGTTTGTGTGTGTGTGTGTGTGTGTGTGTGACTTAATTGAATTAAGGACGGCTGGCCTGAAGGTTTTGATGTCAGAAAAGAAGTTAGATTTGAAATGCTAAATAGGTAAACATGGGTGAAGTGTTAGAATGTGAGGTGCAAAGGGAACATATGCTTTTTTAAATAAACCAAAATAGCTTGAATTCAAAAGAGGGGCTTAAATGTTGCACCTAGCCAGGAGAAGTTAAGAAACTGTGTTTAGTTTTTCCAAAGGTTACTGGTAAAATTAGTACTATGATTGATTTTTATTATTAGAGAAGTAAAGTCCAAAGACACAGTGAAATAATGGGAATTTGCATTCAAAGGGGAAAATATGTATAAAGGAGAGAGTGCTGTGTGTGAGGGCAGTGTTAAGAAGATATAATAATGTCTATAATGTTATTGGAAATTATTTTAAAATAGAGTTTAGTGGTGTCTGTGCCTATGGGCAGATTTTGACGGGGGCGGTCGGGAAGATGACCACCGCACACAATCGGCACCGCACCAAGGTTTCACACTGGCGAGCCAATTAAGGCCTGCCCAGCATGAAATGCGAGCGGCAGTGCTCAGCATTGCCTGTGCAGGGGGGTAGGAGGACAAGCGGGCTGAGCGCAAACTTCGCGCATGCACGCAAGTGAGTGATCCATAATCTCCCTGAGGCACGGAACTGTGACTCAGTCACATGAACAGACATGTAAAAAATTAAAAATTAACATTTTTATTTTACTGTTATTTGTTTTTGGAAACCTCACCCCGCCTGCAGATGAGGTTTCCAAAATAATGCAAAAGCTGCTTGACCTTTTCGCCTGCCCGCCCTTTTCGCCTGCCCGCCAACCATTAGGTTGGGCATGCAGCAAAAAATATGATTTAATTGGTTACTTAATGGCCTTAACAGGCCTTTTAATTGTCTGCAGGCGCACTGCTGGCTCTGGCGTGTGCCCGCTGACCGAACTATCGCCCAACTGTGCATTAATGTCAGTACACTCGGCCGACGTCAGCCCATGTTATTTCACGCTCGAGCGAGCCAGGCACATGCTCGCTCGCCAAGAGAAATTTTCTGCCCAATTGTGTGCGTGCATCTTAATTGGATTAAAGCCAGTTGGTCGAGAGGCTTTGATGTGTAGAAGAGAAGTAGGTTTGAAATATTAATTAGGTAAACAAGGGGGCATTTTCTCTTTAAACAAACTAGTGTAGCTTGCATTCAAAAAGAGGGAGTGAAATATTACACCTTACCAGGTGAAGCTCAGAAACAGTGGCCAGCATCTTCTGGTCGGCGAGCGGGAGCAGGGCCCGCTCACTGACACATAAAATGATGCGGGGTGATATCGGGCGTGCATCCGACGTCACCCTGCGTCATTTAGATTGTCAGTTCGGTGGGCACGCATCCGAGTTGGATGCATGCCCGCCAACCTGTCAATGGCCTATTAAGGCCATTTAAAAACCAATTGAACTCATTAATAGATCTGCCCGTCCAACCTTAAGGTTTGTGAAAAAACATGAAAAATCGTCCACAGGCGGGATGAGGTTTCATGAGTGATTTTAAAAATGCAGAATATTTTACAATAAAAATTATGGACATGTCCCAGCTCATATGACAGTGTCACATGAGGGGACGTGGCAGGGAAATTTTTTTCTAATCTTTATTGAAAGTTTTAAATCAGTGCCGATCTCCCTGAGGCAGCACTTTTCCTCAGGGAGATCTGTGCGCTCTTTCACACTGAGCAAAAGAGCGCACTCCCGGATGAGGGAATCCCTCCCCCCCGCACAGGGAGCACATAGCCTTAATTGGCCCGCCCAGGTAAAATGGCGGCGCGCCCTGATTGGGGGCGCAGATCAGAAGCGCACCTGCTTGCACCTGCTCCCGCACTTCCCCCCCCGATGGGGGGAAAACATTGCCCGGTGTGTTTGTTTATTTTTCTCAAGGATTACTAATGAAGTGGGTATTATGAAAGGGTCTTATCATTAGAAGAGGTAAAGTTCAAAAGACATAGTGATACAATAAAATTTGCATTCAAAGAGAAAAATATATATAAAGAAAGAGAAGGCTGTTGGTAAAAAGGAGAGGGATTCTAAGATCCAAAGCCTCCAGTCTGTAAGCCTCAAGCTGATGTCTGCAAGGACCCAGAGCTGAAAGAATGCAACTGTACAGAGTGTGCTTCGCCAGGGGTCTGTTTAAATTTATGTGTTTTACTGTTGTCTTAACGAAGGTGTAACTAGGACTCAGATTAATTAAGGGATTTTTGTAGTTATGGTAGAAATTTTGTAGACATATGTTTGTGCTTACAATCTTTCTTTTATTAATAAATGTTTAATTTAGTTTTATAAAAAAACCTCTTGAGACTTGGTGGTCCTATCATGACTGAATTCAAAGCCTGCATCTCGAAGCATACAAATTGCAAAATTGGTTATGACAGTTGTTTCAAGTTTCCCTCTGAGACTTGAATAGCTCAGCATTTACCATCAGCTGCGTCATAATAGCAGGCATTTTACAATCTAACACAAGTGTGAAAAGCCCCCAGCATCTAAGCCTCAAGCTGCTGTCTACAAGGAACTGAAGTTAAGAAAACTCACTTTGAATTCCACTGTGCAGGGTATCTTGTTACTTTGCCTGAGTCTTTTAAAATCTGTGTTTTTTACTGTTGCCTTAATGGAGATGTATCTGGGGGTTAGATTAATTAGGGGAGCTAGGAGTTATCATATTAGTAATTTGTAGACCTATGTATGTGCTTAAAATCATTTCTTCTGTTAATGAATGTTTAATTTAGTTTTGTAAAAAACCTAAAAGGCTTGGTGGTCTTATTACTACTGAATTCATGGCACGCACCTCAAAATGTACAAATTGCAAAGCAGTTGTGGCAGCTGTTTCAAGTCTCCCTTTGGGACTTGAGCAGCTCTGCATTTACCATCGGCTGTGCCACAACAAAAGCAAATAGTTTTATTTAATTGTTGCAATTTTTCCCTGTTCCTATCTGGATCTAAGCGTTTGGAATCAACAGAAGTCAGCTAAATCATAATGAATAAGTGCCTGAGTAATTTCCAACCCTCTTACTTTCTTGCACTGCCTATGATGCTGGAGCATTTCATGGTAAATCTGATGGGGTAGATTTTCAATCTGGTGCTGGTCAATTAAATTGGCTATTGATCACCCAGTCTTCCATTTCCAATTTCGTTCCCATTTCCAGTTCCACATATTCACACCATCAGTAAAACTACCTATTCCCATCTCCGTAACATAGCTTGACCACAGCCATGTCTCAGCTTATCTGCTGCTGAAACCCTCATCCATGCCTTCGTTACCTCAAGATTCGACACTTTCAATACTCTTTAGGTTGGTCTCACATTTTCTCTCCTCAGTAAACTTGAGATCATCCCAAAATTCTGCTTGTCACAGCAAGACCCATTCCTCTATCACCTTTGTGCTCACTGAACTACATTGGCTCCCGGTCAAGTAACATTAATTTTAAAATTTTCACCCTTGTTTTCAAATCCCTCCATGGCCTCACCCTTCTCTATCTTTGTAATCTTCTCCAACCCCATAACACTCCAAGTTATCTGTGTTCCTCTAATTCTGGTCTTAAGTGCATTCCCAATTATAATTTCTCCAGCCTTGGTGGCCGTGCTTTCAGTTGCCTCAGCCTCAAGCTCTGGAATTCCCTCCCTATACCTCTCTGCCTCTCTACCTCACTTACCTCCTTTGAAACATTTTTTAAAACAAACCTCTTTGCCCAAGATTTTGGTTAGCTGACCTAATATCTCTTTATATGGCTCGGTATCATACCTTGTTCTATAAAAGGGCCTTGGGACATTTCATTATGTTAAAGATGCTATATAAATATGTGGTTGTTGTTGCTGTTTTTGTTGCTGTTGTACAGCCCCAGCTTTACATCCCAGCACCAAGTTAAAAAACTACCCCAGCACCTTCAGTCTTAACGGTGCAGTTCCTTAGGAAATGGCCCCATTCGAACATATGTGTATTGATACAATTTTTAAGCTCAATAGTGGATTTGTGGAATGTGCTCACAAATATGTTTATTTTTTAATATGCTATGTAATATATTAGGGAGTCTCCTGTGGCACTGCCCTTCACCATAGGTCGGAGGATGCGTTGCCTTATTGGGACAGCTCCACCAGCAACTGTAGTGGAACCACAAGGAATAATGGGCCAAATGAAAGTGGGAAAACAATGGTGTGTTAACAATGCACACCGCTATTCCATGCATAGCTTGGCCAACATGTCCAGCGGTTTAAGGGATATACCATGAATTATGAATCTCCAGAACCTGTGGGCAATTTATGCAGCTCTGACATTTGATTTGCACAAATGGTATCTCGTCTTTATCCTCCCTGAGATACAAATGTCACATTTTAAAATGCTTTTCTTACTTTTTCTTTCAGTCCCTACTGCTTGTCTCACGTAATCCAATCTTCCTTTTCCTCTCTTTATTTCTCCTTCTGTACCTGATTTGCTTCTACTTGATTTTCCTCTGCTATTCCTCTGTTGCTTTCTCAATCCTTAAATCACAAAGGTTAAAGAGATAGACTTGTTTGTCATTGTTGGGACATTGTTTACTTGCTGCCCCTAGTTATCAGCTTGCACTAGGTTTAGTGGGACAAATTCTGTTATTTTGCCTGTTGGCGGGGATGATCGCCTATGCAAAGCACTCAGAAGGAAAGATGAAAAAAAGACTTGCATTTCTATAGCACTTTCACAACCTCAAGATGTCCCAAAGTGCTTCACTACCGATGATGTACTTTTGGAACGCAAGTACTGTTCTAATATAGGAAACACAGCAGCCAATTTGCACGCAGCAAGATCCCACAAGCAGCAATGTTGTAATTTAGAGAAAAGCTGTGTGGCGAGGATCACTTTCATGTCTTGGAGGCTTTCTGGCTTACTTTCTGACTTCAAATGAACCTGAAAACTCAATCGGCCTGTGTTACATGTGCATTATCCTCCCTCACTCAAATTTCCTCTCCCAAATACAAATAAAGAGAACACTGCTTTTGTATTCCCATACTTATCCTACTCTCTGTTTAGCTTCTAAATATAAAACAGAATATATATCATTAAATCTTCTTTTTACTAACCTGACATCAAATACATTGTTGGCGGAAATATTTGCATGTATATCATCTTAATATTTTTCGTTGTTTATTGTTTGTGTTTATAATATGCATTTGAAATTCAAATTGTTCATATTGACTCTCATACAGGATCCAGTAATTGCTTCTATACTCCTGTTGAAATGTTATGGGGCTGTGTGACTATGGAGAGTAATCACTGCACAATTCAGATAGCAAACCTGTTTCCAGACACTTTTTGTCGACAGATATTTGTCTATTTTCAGGGACTGGCATCACATACTATGGCATGTCTGTATTATGCTCTTTGTTGACTTTGGGACAGTGGGAAATAGGGGGGCCGATCATTTAGGACTGAGATGTGGAGAAATTACTTCACTTAAAGGATTGTGAATCTTTGGAATTCTCTACCCCAGAGGGTTGTGCATACTCCATTGTTGAATGCATTTAAGGTTGGGATAGACAGATTTTTGGTCTGTCAGGGAATTAAAAGATATGGGGAGTGGCGGGAAGGTAGAGCTGAAGCCCAAGGTTAGCCTTGATCATACTGAATGGCGGAGCAAGCTCGATGGGCCATATGGTCTACTCTGGCTCCTATTTCTTATGCTCTTGAGTTTATAAACTGTAGCTCAATTCCAAATCGCGAGAAAAAAAAACTGAACATTTTAAGTGTCTTTACCTTTCAAAACATGCTTTCCCCTTACAAGCATTACATCAGATAGCTTTGTTGTTTTATTTAACTTCTTGCTGTTCCCTCGGAGAAGTGTGTGATGCTGTGTGAGGATTTACAGGCCAATTAACAATCTGGCAGGCCGTAACCACCTTTATACCTTGAGAGGGTGGTTAGTCCTATACAGAGGGAGGGGTTAGTGGGCTCATAACCCATACAATGAAGCACCCGCATCCACTGGGCACGAACTTCCCAACTGAATGTTAAACCAGAATTCAGAGGGGTACTGTCCAGGTCAGGGTTCAAATACTACATTTTCTAAGGATGGGAAGGCTACCAAAAGCCAAAGACAGGTAAATAATGGCATAAGAGGGAGCTGATGGTATCTTAAATGGGTCTGCATGTTGGGAATATTTTCAAAATCTTGCATGTGTGCACAATTTCTGTCGGTAAAATCTTACTTCCTATTGCACATCTTGCCACTCTTTTAAGTAAACTTTTACATTTAGAATTATATGCAACATATAAAATTATATTCATACATTTATCATTCAAACTGACTATGTAATCTTGTCGTGCTGCAGTTACAACTTCCCACCAATCGGGATCCTGTAGATCCTCCTTCATTCTCCCCCAAAACAGATTTAAACTTTCAAGACTGACTGTTGTAGATTTTTATGAGTTAAAGCTATTAATGGATATGGGGCAAATTGGGGTGGAGATCAGCCATGATCTAATTGAATGATAAAGCAGGGTTAAGGGCTGAATGTCTGATTCCTCTTCCTATGGTTGCAGTTGGAATGCAAAATCAAAATAGACGTAATTGTCACAGAAAGTAAAAACAGAGTTTATTTCTTCACATGAATTACCACTGATACACAAGCATAACAGTGTACAAAGTCAAAATATAATAGAAATAACCATTAAGATAAAAGCAAAAAACTGCGGATGCTGGAAATCCAAAACAAAAACAAAAATACCTGGAAAAACTCAGCAGGTCTGGCAGCATCTGCGGAGAGGAACACAGTTAACGTTTCGAGTCCGAATGACCCTTCAACAGAACTAAGTAAAAATAGAACTGTGCTCCTCTCCGCAGATGCTGCCAGACCTGCTGAGTTTTTCCAGGTATTTTTGTTTTTGTGATAGAAATAACCATACCTGTCACAGTGTGATATAGTGCTGCATTTTCAGCGTAATGTTACTATGTGACAGCAGAGAGGCTGTCATGATTTTCTGGCTTTAAATTCTGCAAGACTTTTGGGCTCTGAAATGAACCTCCTGACATGGCAATGCTCAATAAATATGACACATTAACAATGCATAAAACATAAAAAATACAGACCATCAATTAAGGATTTTTTTCACATGCAAAGACATAAGAAATAGCCTTCCTTCATTAAGTTCTCAATGTTTCCATAGCTAATTATTGGTGTGATTAATTTTATTTTAAATATTAATTTATATGTATATTATAGGCTAGCAATAATTATGCCTTTGAAAGAAAACAGATTAATGCCATTCCATACTAACTATTATAATAACATGTTGGTGTGTTTTAAACTAATTAGCATTTAAAGGCTTCATAAATCTTCTTTGAACACAAACAACTCTCTGGAGAGATGTTCTCAATGGCAACTAAATAAATTCCTGGTGGAATTTTTTTGAGAAATTCTGCTGAAATCGTCGACAATAAACATACTTTTGCCTTTACGTACAATGGCAGTAAGTGCAATAGATTTCAGTCCTTTTTTCTTTCAATGATGTGTAGCTCAACGAATTGGAAAAAGGCAGATGGTTCAGATTTTATGTTTGTTGCTACATATGCCCCAATCTGCTGTGCAAAGCTTGTGCTCGCAAGACCTTGGCCAGGATACTCCTCATGCCACTCCCACTCCACTGACTTCACTGCCTTCACTGTGTCAGAGGTAGGGGTTTCCACCACAGGGTAAATTTTTACCTTCACTATCTAGCTAGCAATCTAGCTGAGTGAAGTAAATTGCCCGCCTGCTTTTCATTCCACTGATTCCGGGTTGCACATACCTTCAAATAGATCCAATTTTCATAACTGGGAATGTCCAAAACACAGCTTGTGAGCTTTAGATCTCTCAGGAAAAGGTCTAGAGCTGCCAGAGTTCTTTGGGGAGGTGGGGTAATATTTTTGAGAAGTAAGGTACCCTTTTGGGTGAGTGTAGGGACAGCTTTTGGAGAGGTAAGGTACCCTTTGGGATTGTTAAAATTAGACATGAATGTGTGTAAAAAGTAGATAATCTCATTGGAACTGTCAAGGAATTTAAATCTCCTGGCCTTTACCTTTTTTTTTTAAAGAGCATGCTGCAGTTTTAAAAAAGTGCTTGCTATTTCACTCTATTGACATAAGCCTGAGGACTATCAGTCTAAGATTTGTGCTGCATGACTGATTTCACAACCTATCATTATCAGGGTAGGGTGCCTGTCAGTTCACATTTTGATTGACAGATCCAAGTGGTTATAAATTCTTTGATTTGGGGCCATGAATACAAATGCATGTTTTTATAAGGGACTAAGCACTTGAAATGTTTGTTTTTATAAGGGAATGTGTAGTTGAAGGGATGTAAATGTAGCGAATGGGCTTTTATGAATGAGAGTGTTTTTAATAAAAATAAAGACTAATAGACACTTAGGGCAGAATCATTCGGTCCCATTGGCAGCGAGTGTCATGACGGGTGTGGGTGGACAATATAGCGAAAAGGCCAAAAATTGGTTTTACACCATCGTGCAACCAGTTTGCGATTGTCCGCTCCAGCTATCAATAGCAAGCCATGTTTCCCACCACCGCACACTGGGAACATAATTTCAACACTTTAGCATCTCATTATAAGCCCAGTTTGCTGGAATCATCCCCCACGCTGGACCATCTGGGCACGTTGGCATGATTGCATGCCTACGTTTTTTTTTCTTTTTTTTATATTCATTCACAGGATGTGGGCTTCGCTGGCTGGGTCAGCATTTATTGCCCATCCCTAGTTGCCTTTGATAAGGTGGTGATGAGCTGTCTTCTTGAACCGCTGCAGTCCATGTGGTGTAGGTACTGTTAGGAAGGGAGTTCCAAGATTTTAACCCAGCAACAGTGAAGGAACAGCAATATATTTCCAAGTCAGGATGGTGAGTGACTTGGAGGGGAACTTCCAGGCGGTGGTGTTCCCATCTATCTGCTGCCCTTGTCCTTCTAGAAGATGCTGTCTAGGAAGCCTTGGTGAATTCCTGCAGTGCATCTTATACATGGTACACACTGCTGCTACTGTGCATCGGTGATGGAGCGAGTGAATGTTTGTGGATGTAGTGTAAATCAAACGGGCTGCTTTGTCCTGGACGGTGTCAAGCTTCTTGAGTGTTGAGGGAGCTGTACTCATCCAGACGAGTGGGGAGTATTCCATCACACTCCTGACTTGTACCTTGTGGACAGGCTTTGGAGAGTCAGGAGGTGAGTTACTTGTTGCAGGACTCCTAGTTGTACCTAAGTGACATGCACCTGGCGAGCTGCACTTCACTCGGAACTTCGAAGTTTGTTTGCCTACCTTGCTTCGGGCAGCACTCGCGATCATCAGTGCCAGGCAGCACCACATCACTTTTAGGTGGACTCATAGACAGGTCTCTACCTACCAGACCAGCCATAAGGTGGGAGTAGCTTTTCAATGGTTGCAGGGCGAGGGCTTGCTTGGAGAAGTGGGGGAAGTGGCCTCAGGCAAGATAAGAGACTGCAGGGCGAGGGCTGTACTGGGGAAGGGGGTATCCCAGGGTGTGTGTGGGGGCACATGTTGATCTGTGCAAGTGGCCTCAAGATGGTGAGGGCTGCGGAGGCAGTCTCCAGAGCAGGTTAGGCCAGACGGAGATGTGAGGGTATGTGTGAGAGAGTGGGTGGTGATATCCCTTGAGCTGGCAGTGAGTGAGATGCCAGTGAATGTGTGATGGCCTTGTGAGTGTGTGAGTTTAGAGGGATGAGATGGTTGCCTTACCCTGGCGGCACAGATGAGATCATTCATCTGTTTTCTGCACTGGATGGCTGATCTCTTGTGTGCTGTGTTGGCACTGGCCACCTCTGCCACCACCCCACAAGCCAGAGTGCTGAGACTGATGAGCAGCCAGAGCAGGGGTAGAAGACATCGTGGTGGGTCTCCACAGCATCCAGAAGGCATCCAAGGGATGCATCACTGAATCAGGGACTGCATTCCTCTTGGCTTTTGGGGCTATGTATTCACCGGATCAGTTCTGGGCTGCAAGCACTGAGAAGTGTGCGCGTGGTTGCAGTTTAAATATGGTGCCCAGTGTGAGGAAGCGCTTCGGTAACAGCATAGCAGGCAAATCGGAGGCTGCCTGTCAGCAAGATGGCGTGTTTCCTGTGGCTGCATAATTACTTAGGTGAGAAGGAGACAATATGGTGCGAAAATCCGCCATTGCAGCCAGCAGGTTAAATGTCTTTTTTCATGCCCGCTACTGCACTTCGTGCACATCTGGGACGATTCCTTCTTAGAACTTTATTTCATTTCATCTCAGCATGGGCCCTGAGGTCTGTCCACGGTGGATACTAAGCAAGTTGGCATGGAGGACGTAAGGGCAAAGGGTGGCGGGTGAGGGGAATGAGTTGGCACTAAGGCCATAAAGGACCATGGGACTGGGTAGAAGACATAGGTTGACATAGGGGTTATAAAGGCCATGGGGTGGGTAGAGGGGCACAGGTTGGCATGGAGGGTATGAGGGGCTATGGAGGGTGGGTGAGGGGCATGAGGTGGCATGAGTTGGCATGGATGGGTATGGGAAATGTTTGAGGCGGGTGAGGAACTGTGAGAGATGAGGGATAGAGGGCTGTTTTTTGGTTTATCTTTTTTTTCAGTTGGAATGAAATCCCAAATCACTGAGCCAGGCCTTTCACACATCTACCTCCACAGCCACAGCCGCTATGGTTGCCACCACACTGTTTCCAGAGGCACTGGGCCCAACACCAGTTAATACCTATCACCCCCAAGAATGAAAATAAGACCTTCTGTGGCACTTTCACTTGGGTCGGGCGGAAATTCAGGCCTTTGTGTCCATGAGTCATGGTCTTCCCCACTCAGTTTACGGGCAGAATCGTCCCAGATTTGCACGGTGTGGTAGCGATGGCAGGTTTACAAGCTGTATCATCCAAAGCCCGCTACATTATTTATGCATTCCCAGGAAACACGCTGTTCCAATGGCAGGCAGGCTTTCTTTTGATTGCCTGCCATCGTCTCGCAACTTCATCACGCCAGGTGCCATATTTAAAGTCCAGCCGCTCGCACCAAATCTCAGTGCTTCCAGCCCATGACTGCTGCAGAGAACATGCCCATGAAAAGCAAAAAGACTCCAGGACCCCAGGTTTAGTGACAAGTCACTAGAACACCTTTTGAATGCCGTGGAGACCCGCCAGGATGTCCTTTACCCCCGCTCCGGCCGCAGGATGGGCAGCGGCGTGACCAACCAGTCTTGGGAGGCAGTGGTAGAGGTGGTAAATGTCAACGACCTTCAAAAGAGGACAGCCACCCAGTGCCACAAGAGGATGAATGATCTCCCCCGTTCTGCCGGGGTAAGTTGCTCTTGTCATCACTCTCAACTCGCACACTCACAAACCCATCACACATCCACAGGGCTCTCACTCACTGCCAGTTCAAAGGACATCACCATTCACTCTCCCACACTCACTCACCGTCATTGCCTCATCCCATCCACTCACCACTCACACATGCCAGGCATACTTATCATCTGGCCTGGCAGTCGTCATGCTTGTACTTTCTCCATCCCTATTCATGCAGGACAAGCCGGTACACAAGAGGGAGAGGTCGCAGATGGGTGAAGGAATGCCTGACATCAAGGTCCTCACGCACTTCAAAAACAGCCATTCAGCTGGCAGGCGACGATCTGGACCGGTCCTGTGCTGACGGTCAGGTCAGCGGTGAACTACCCAATGATGATCCAGCAGTGCAACTATTAGACAACTGTGCTGTGCGTGATGTGCCCTGTTTCACAGGCCACTGCCATGCACTAATTATTACAAGGGATTACAAGGCTGCTGACCACAGCATTCCCGTGCTTTAACAAATTATTTGCCCTGAGAAAACATAATCAGCAGCAGCTGGACTGTTGTTGGGTAGTGTAGAAGGAACTTTACTCTGCATCCTGACCAACCTATAGCTGACACGGGAACGCTTTATGCTGCTGGTTGCCCTTGAGGATTGTACAGGGTGCAGTACTTAGGAGAAAAAAACAGGAACATTCTGGAACTAATGTTCCTCCGTCCGCTGCGCCCATGAGGTTCTTCAGTGTTCCTTCACAATACTGCCCAAAAGTCAGTGGGAAATGAAGAACTGAGTGGGAAAGCTGACTCACATATACCAGCCCCTTCTAGAATTGGTGTAAATTTCCTTTCCTCCTCCCTGCACCCCAACACCCACCATCAGGATCTTGACCTCCCAAACCTTCCCCGCCCAGGAATCAGGGCTTGAGGGGAAGAGGGAGATTATTAGCACCTTGGGTGTTTATAGAGCATCAGATCTGGGGAATCTGTTTCCTGAGGTTTGAGGGTAGTGGAGAGATTTTAGGCTCTGAAGTTCCTTGACAGGTGGGATGAAAGAGGAATATGGATGTGCCTTTATGAGCAGAGGTCGGTTGGAGATGAGACTTTAGATCATGTGGCAGGTTTTAGCTATTAAGGAGAAATGTGGGAACTATGGGCAAGATTTTCCAGTCCCATCAGCGGTGGATATTGTGGCGGGCAGGACAGGAAAATAGGGAGAACAGCCAAAAGTCAGTTTCCTGCCAGTGTCAAAAAACAATTGCAATTTTCTGCTCCTGACTTTCATGACAGGTCAGGTAGCCCTCATCTGCATTGATTTCATTTGCAGATCATGAATACTCATTAAGAAGGTAGCTCAGCAGAATCACACCCCTACTCCAGATCAAATGGCCACACCAGTGGCTAATTAGACCAGTGTATTCACGACTGCATATAAGTGACGTGCACCTGGTGAGCACCACTTCACTCGTGACCTTGAGGTAAGTTTGCCTACCTTTCATTGCGCTGCGCTTGTGCTGTTCTGACTCCGTGTCAAGGCTGCACAGGCAAGACCAGCAGGAACTCAAGGGAGGGAGATCGGAGCCAAGGTTTAACATGCGAAACCAGCAGGAAGACGGGGCAGGTGTAAGGGTCTGGAGGGCAAAGGCTTGAATGAGGGGGGTGACTGGGGACTAAAGCACACAGGCACATGACTTGGGGGGGGCGGGGTGGTGGGGTGTGAGGTGGGGAGGGGAGGTGGGGGGGAGACATTAATCGGGGCAGAAAGCATAAACAGTCCTGGGCAATACAGCTTAGGTAGTTGGGTCCAGAAAGCAGAGTCAGTTCTATGGATCAGTCCCACAATTTAGAGAGCTGTGCCTGGCACACCTTTCCTGGTCCCCAGTCCAGGGAGGGAGAGGGCCTGTCAGTCCTGTGTCAGTCATGTCCAGCATAGTGTGCAGGGCGTGGTTAGTCCCTCACACACATTGGTCCTGGGGATTGGCAGTACTGGGCCGCAGATGGCACGGTCACAGTCGGGGAAGCATCTGCAGCTTGTAGATACTCTTTCGAGTTATCAACAGTCACAGATTGCAACTCTTTTCGAGTACAATCACAATTCTTGGTTTCCGGGAGTGGGACATGAACCCACAACCCTCTGATTCAAAGGCGAGGGTGCTATGAACTGAGCCACAGCTGACACCTCCCTCTGCAGCCTGTAGATGGGGAACAGGTAATGTAGGGGAGCATTTGATGTTCTCATAGCGGAGGAGTGGGGAGGATGTTTCTCTGTAAGTCGCAGTACAATGGGCCTCAAGATCAGGAGGGGTCAGATCTACATGGGGCCTCGGGACATCAACATCAAATGGTTCAGCTGGGAAGATAGGGATATCAACAACTATAACGATAGAATCAAGGGGGAGGAAGGAGAGTGATTGGAGGGAGGGAAACCTGAACATGATGCTCCTCCAGCACGATGGGAGGTTTCGATGATCATGGAGAGGAAAGCACAGCTGAGACATATTAGGAACAGCCAAATGCCAATTTAGGCAATGTAATACCTTAACTCATGGTGCGCATTCTTGCGAGAATATAAATCCGATTGGGGCCATTGTAGCTTCCAAAGATCCTTTCTCCCTCTCGTGGGAAATCCCAAGTGTCAGAAGGAACCAACTGAATAGGGGCCACGAGCCAAAATTTATACGCCTAACAGCCCTATGACCTCTAAAGCTTACTACTGGCAGTTTAAGATTTTGAAAGCCCCTCACCCACAATACTCTCATTACATCAGTGCAAGTTGGAGCTGCTGTGTAATTCAAAGGATACAGTCTGACAGTGCTCCGACTGAGGCTTCTGTCATCTGGTAGCCAGATCCAAGCCCCTGTGTCAAAGTCCTGTCATGCCTGCGTAGTTTGGAGGGGTTGGGAGTGGTTGGGGATTGCTCTACCGACGATCCAGAGGCTATAATAACACTCCAAGGAACTAAGTGGGGATGTAATGCCTGGGATGAAATTGAGCCAAGAGCTCCACAATAACTCCCTAGTTAACGACTGGAAGGTGACCATTCCAGGCTTATGTTCATTCATGATTCTGTTCAATGTTTCCGCAGGCACAAGCACGAGTGCCTCATGGATGGAGCAGGCAATGTTGCGTTCATCCTGGCAATCAGTCAACTAAGAAGGAGGAGAAGAAGGGCCCATCGCCACTGGGCTGGGCTAAGGGAACAGCCTTACCCTTATGAACAAGACCCAGAAGCTGAGGCTGACAGAGCCATTGAGTGGAGGAATCTGGCAAGGCTAAGGGTGTACAGAAGACGCTTCTCATACCTCCAGATAAGCAAGAGATGGTGCCATCGCGCCTTTGCATGTCTAGGGGCATGGTGGCTCACATCTGTCATTTTTTCTGGGAGGAGATGATGCAGCAGGGACTGCGAGGCCATCCATTGCTCTAAAAGTGACTGCTGCTCTGGACTCCTTTATGAGTGGCTCTTCCAGGGCTGCACTGGGGATCTCTGCGGGATTTCTCAAGCATCTGTTCACAAATGTATTCAAGAGGTTACAGACACCCTATTTAACAAGGTGCACAATTAACATAGAAACATAGAAAATAGGGGCAGCAGTAGGTCATTTGGCCCTTCAAGCCTGTTCAATATGATCATAGCTGATCCTCTATCTCAACACCGTACTCCTGCGCTCTCCCCATACTCCTTTAGAGTCTAGAAATCTATCTACTTCCTTCTTAAATATGTTCAGTGGCTTGGCCCCCACAGACTGTGGTAGAAAATTCCACAGGTTCATCACCCACTGAGTGAAGAAGTTTGCCTCATCTCAATCCTAAATGATCTGCCCCATATCCTGAGACTGTGACCCCTTGTTCTAGATCCTCCCAGCCAGAGGAAATATCATCCCTGCATCCAGTGTGTCCACACCTGTCAGAATTTTAGATGTTTCAATGAGACCGCCACTCATTCTTCTAAACTCCAGTGAATACAGGTCTAGTCAGCCAAATCTCTCCTCATACAACAATCCTGCCATCCCAGGAATCAGTCTGGTGAACCTTTGCTGCCCTCCCTCTATGGCAAGTATATCCTTTCTTAGGTAAGGACACCAAAACTGCACACAATACTCCAGGTGTGGTCTCACTAAGGCCCTGTATAGCTGTAGTAAGACATCCTTGCTCTTGTACTCAAGACCTTTCACAATGAAGGCCAACATACCATGCACCTGCATGCTTGCTTTCAGTGATTGGTGTACAAGGACACCCAGGTCTCTGTGTACATCAACATTTCCCAATCTATCACCATTTAAATAATACTCTGTAATTCTGTTTTTCCTACCAAAGTGGATAACATCATACTTATCCATATTATACTGCATCTGCCATGTATTTGCCCACTCGCTCAACCTGTCTAAATCGCCTTGAAGTCTCTTAACAACCTCCTCATCACTCACATTCCCACCAAGTTTCGTGTCATCAGCCAACCTGGAAACATTACATTTGGTTCCCTCATCCAGATCATTGATATATATTGTGAATAGCTGGGGACCAAGCACTGATCCCTGCAGTACCCCACTAGTCACCGCCTGCCACGCCAAAAAAGACCCATTTATTCCTACTCTCTGTTTCCTGTCTGCTAACCAATTCTCAATCCATGCCAATATATTACTCCCAATCCAATGTGCTTTAATTTTACACACTAACCTCTTATGTGGGACTTTATCAAAAGCTTTCTGAAAATCCAAATACACCACGTCCACTGGTTCTCCCTCACCTAATTTGCTAGTTACGTCCTCAAAGAACTCCAGTAGATCTGTCAAACATGATTTCCCTTTCATAACTTTCATAAATAAATGTTGACTTTGTCTAATCCCGTTGATATTTTCTAAGTGTCCTGTTATCACATCCTTGATAATAGACTCCAGCATTTTCCCTACTACTGAGGTTAGGCTAAACGGTCTATAATTCGCTGTTTTATTCCCCCCTCCTTTTTTAAATAGTGGGGTAACATTTGCCACCCTCCAATCTGCTGGGACTGTTCCAGAACCTACAGAATTTTGGAAGATGACAACCAACGCATTCACTATTTCCATGGTCACCTCCTTTAGTACCCTGGGATGTAGATTATCGGACCCTGGGGATTTATCGGCTTTCAGTTCCATTAATTCCTCCAGCACTATTGTTTTAGCAATACTAATTTCCTTCAAGTCCTCCTTTCCACTAGACCTTTGGTTTCCTAGTATTTCTGGGAAGTTATTTGTGTCTTCCTCCATGAAGACAGAACAAAAGTAGTTGTTTAATTGCTCTGCCATTTCCTTGTTTTCTATTACAAATTCTCCCATTTCAGACTGTAAGGGACCTATATTTGTCTTCACTAATCTTTTTTTTTACATACTTATAGAAGCTTTTACAGTCTGCTTTTATGTTCCTTGCAAGTTTATTCTCACACTTCATTTTTCCTCTCTTAATCAATCTCTTGGTCCTCCGTTGCTGAATTCTAAACTGCTCCCAATCCTCAGGCTTCCTACTTTTATTTAGCAAGTATATGACTTCTCTTTGGATCTAAAACTATCCTTAATTTCTTTTGTTAGCCATGGTTGGGCCACTTTTCCTATTGTGCTTTTGCACCAGTAAGGAATGTATAACTGTTGCAATGCATACATTCGTTCCTTAAGTATTAGCCATTGTCTATACCCCGTCATGCCTTTTAACGAAGTTCCCCAATCTGTCTTAGCCAACTCATGCCTCATAGCTTCGTACTTTCCTTTATTAAGATTTAGTACCCTAGTTTCAGATCGGACTACTTCAGTTTCCATCCTAATGAAGAACTATAACATGTTATGGTCACTGTTCCCTAAAAGACCCCACACAACAAGATTATTAATTAACTCCTTCTCATTGCACTATACCAAATCTAGGATAGCCTGTTTCCTAGTTGGTTCCTCGACATAATGGTCTAAAAAAAAAACCTCTTACACACTCCAGGAATTCATTTGCCGCAGTATTATTGCTAATTTGGTTTGCCCAGTCTGTATGCAGATTAAAGTCACCCATGATTACTGTAGCACCCTTGTTACATGCATCTCTAATTTCCTGTGTAATGCTGCCCCCTACCTTATCACTACTGCTTGGAGGCCTATAGACAACTCCCACTAATGTTTTCCACTCTTTGTTGCTTCTTAGCTCCAGCCAGATTGATACTACATCTAGGTTTTCTGAGCCAATTTCCTCTCTCACTATCGCACTGATCTCATCCTTAACTAACAATACCACACCACCTCCTTTTCCTTTTTTCCTGTCCGTCCTAAATATCGAGTACCCTTGGATATTCAGTTCCTAGCCTTGGTCACCCTGCAGCCATGTCTCTGTAATCGCAATCATATCATACCTGTTTACATCTATTTGCGCTGTTAATTCGTCTACCTTATTGTGAATGCTCCATGCATTCAGATACAGTGCCTTTAAACCTGTGTTTTTAACATTTTTACACATTTTTTTGTACTATTTGCTGCTAGCCCTTACTTCCTCTTTTTTTCACTTTTGCTTTCTACTTTTCTGTCTTTCATTCCTATCTTTGTTTCCCTCCCTTGTGTCTGCCCGCTCAGGTTCCCAGCCCCCTGCCAATCTCCCACAGTTCTAGCGAATACCCCCACATCCAGTTCTTCCTAGATGAAGCGAGGTAGCCAGGCTGCAAGAGCAGTGGGATTTGCCATGACCTCTGGATCATGGGTGCAGGGTGCCATAGACTGCACATATGTAGTTTTAAGAGCTCCCTGGGAACAGGCAGTACAATTCATCAACAGGGAAAAGGTTCCACTCTCTCAATGTGCAGCTAGTCTGCAACTACCAGAAGCAGATAATGCAGGTATGTGCGAGATACTCTGTAAGCTCCCATGGGCTGGTACATCTTGAGTCACTCGCAGGTGCCACAGATCTTCAAGGGCCCTCAGCACATCCAGGGTTGGATCCTCGGTGACAAAGGCTATCCACAAAAGATGTGGTTGATAACGCCCTTTCGGTAGCTACAAAGTGCCTCAGAGAAGAGGTATAATACCCCTCATCCTGCAACACGCTCATTGATTGTGCAGATGGTTGGCATCTTGAAGTTGCGTTTTCAACGTCTGGACAGGTCAGGCGGTGCTCTCCATTATTGTCCCCAGAGGGTCTCACACATCATCATGGCTTGCTGCGCTCTACACAGCCTGGTGCTCCAAAGGGGGGATGTCTTGCCAGAACAAGAGATGGAGAAGCTGTCCGTCTTTTCCGATGATGAGGACGTTGGAAGGGCTGAGTTCAATGAGGACAAGGAAGCTGAGGATCCAGAAGAATACCCCATAACACAGGCCAGATGGAAAGCCCCGGCTTACTTTTGGTCTCCTGCTGTGAGGCAGGTGCACCCTCCTCAGCCTGTGGAGCTTCAGATGATGGGGTCACAGGCAGCGGGGATTGGGATCAGTTGGACATTCTTGGAGTCACCTGGGTGTATGGTCCCAGGGTGGCCAGCTGACGGTCCTGCTCTTTGAGAGTGCCTGAAGGCTCCTGCTTGACTCCTTGACAAGAAAGGGCACCTGGAGTGAGGTTGAGTTGCCCTGTCCGCCTCTCGCTTAGCCACCAATGGATCCTACCAATGTCTAGAGCGATGGAATGCAGGTTCTGACGCATGTCAGGCACTAAGTCCTGGACAAAGCTCTCCATGGTGGTCGCCATCAGTGTTGACCTCGGTACGCTGGCAAGTCGGCGCAATGACTTCAGACTGAACATGGATGGATTCCTCCATCATCCACTGCAATCTGGTGATGGCGTCTGAAAACCCTGTCTGATGTTCCTGTGTCTGTTTTTGCAGCTTCAACATCTGTGTTAGGGCTGAGTCCAGGGGTTCGTCATCTGACTCGGACCCTGCAGGAGCCTGGCCTCCAGCAGTCCTCCAAGTACTGGTGACCTTGGATGTCCCTACCTCCACCTGCTGTGGACCCGAAGCTGAGCTATGTTCACCAGATTGTGATCCCGAGGCTGCTCTAGAACTAGGTGTGTGTCTCTGCGCTAGTGAAGGGTACGGGTGAACGCTGTGATGAGTCTTCATCCAGTATGTCCTCAGGATCCTCATCTGAGGTGGTGTGGGGCTGGGATTGACGGGCTGGCTTCCGGTGGGCCTTTTCCTTTTGCTGCTGCTGCCTGCCAAGGAGAGAAGAGATAATGAGGGATTGGCTGCATAGTCAACAACATTACAAAGCACTCACAGATTCTTCAGGTGACCGATGAACTGGTAATGGGTCTTCACTGGCTTGGAAGTCACCGATCTCACCCTCAGCACAGGCACAGTCCCTGTCCTCGTCGGCCAGCCATGCCACACGCTGATAATAGATTGTGAGGGGCCTGAGCTCAGGCATCCCCTGTCTGTTCTGGGATCTCTCCTTTTTGTTCCGGGCGATCTTGTCCTGCATAAAGACACAAGGACAGACTGTGAGCAAGACGGATGCTAAGGCAGATGATAAGGATACCTGCCTTCTTTGGGTGCTGACTGGACCTGTATAAGGGCTGAGGATATGAGCTGTACAGGGTTTGAGAAGAGATGAAGCTGTCAAGGTGTGTGTGAGAGAGTCAGAGGTGATGTCCTTTGTGATGGTAGTATGTGAAATCTATGTGCACTATAACCTTGCAAATGTTTGATGGCCTTCTCAGAGTATGAGTTGAGGAGAAGGTTGATTTACCCTGGCGGAGTGGATGAAGTCCTCTTCCTGCACTGGATGCTGATCCTCTTCTGAGAAGCATTGGCGCTGACCGCCCTGGCAACCTGCTCTCAAGCCAGCGTGGTGAGGTTGGTGGACTGGAACCTTCCACCCCGTCCAATCAGCCCCACCTCCCCCACAGCTGTCGTAATATTTTGGCAGTCTGAAACACGTCCAGATCAGCGTTGTGTGCACTTGTTGGGACTTAACCTGGATGGAGGCCTGGGACAGCTCGCGGACGCTGGAAAAAGATGGAAGACTCTGAAACTGGTGGTTTCCTGAGCACCATGTGGTCCATCGACTAGGTAGGCCATCGCTCAGGTGGACTCTCCAGCAGCACCTGCATTAATTGCGTGGACTCCACAAGGGGCTGTCACATCGCTCGGGTGGTCCCTCCAAGAGGTGAGTGGCAGCATTTGGTTGTGTGGGGTGGTGATGGTCTTCGTGTTGTGGGGGTTTAAGATGAGGAGGAGAAGGAAGAAGAAGTGGGGCGGGTGCGGGTGCAGAGGCTGGGTTGAGGGGTGGGTAACATTGGTGGTTGTAAGGGGGAAAAGAATGAAAAGCTGCGGGGCTCTGGGATGAGTGAGGAGGTTTATGGAGCAGGAGTGTGGGAAGAGCCAGGATGGAGCACGGGCAGTAGGGGGAGGGGAGTTTGTGCATGAGAGAACGGGCAATGATGGGGGAAGGGGTTCAGAGGAAAGGGGTTGTGATGTCTACTGCGAGTCCTGGGGGGGGAAAACAGGAAATTGGTGAAATGAAGGGATGGTGAGGGTTAAGGGGGCAGTGGCATTCTGCAGGGTGGGAGGGTGATGGTCCTGCAATGGCAGGTGAAGGGGCACTGAGGGTTGTTGGAGGGCAGGCATAAATAAATGCGGATTCTGGGGGTTGGCAGGACGTGGAGGGGGCATCTCTACAGTCACTGGGGTGGGTTCCTCAGGAAGGAAGGGGACATTAACGTTAACCTGCACTGGACGAAGGGTGTTGCGGGGAGTGGGGGGGTCTCTAGGGTGACTGTGGGAGGTCAAAAGTTTCACCAGGAGGGTCAATAGTCAAGGGGCGGGGGGAGGATGTGGGTAATAGGGGGAGGGTGAAAGGTATTGGACGGTGCCTCAAAAGTCACTTGCACCATGGCCGCTCACAACTATCCAGTGACTTGTGGTGGAGATGTTGAGATGCTGGATGGGAGTTGGGTCATCAGGTGGGCAGAGCTGCAGGTCAGCTCAACTGGACAACTGAAGAGAACCCCAGCATGTAGTTCTGCCAAAGCAGAGGCTTGGGAATTAAGGAGGGTGTGAATGGCAAAGGACAGCCTGTGCGAGAGGCTCCTCGCACATGGCTGGCAAAGATCAATGTCTCCCTGTGCACGCATGCTTCCAGGGAACGCAGACCCAGCCTGGGTTGTCCCCCTGAATTTAGGAGGTGCACACAGGCTTAACGGCTAGGAAATGCAATCAAAACACATCAGTCTTTCTAAAAGTGCAAATGACCATATATTTACAAAAGTGTTTCAACATTGAACAATGAGAGTGAACCCCTTCCAACACACATGGCATCAGAACTTCTTAATTTTTCTTTACCTGCCACTACATCTAGGTGTTACCCCAACATTCACAGCAGGGGTGGAGGCAGCCTGCTGACCATTATGCCCTGTTGTCCTTGATGACTTTGGCGAACGTCGTCTGTGTCCTTGAGGCCTGGAGGGCTCCAGCTTACGTTGGCTGTTCTGCTCTCGTGCAGCTGCGCCCTCTGTAAACACAGAGGCCGAAGTTGATGGGGTCACAGACAAAAGTGAATCCGAAAGGCCACACACCCTCCAAGAGTCCTGAGTGGAGATCCCAGGAGTATCCATCTGCCATTTGTCTTCCCTTTGGGTGCCCAAGGGCCCCTGCCTGACTCCTTGAGGAGAATGGGGACCTGGATGGAAGTCGAGGTGCTTTGTCCAGCTCTCGCGTAGCCACTGTGAAACCTCGCCCATGGAAACTGTGATGGGGTGATGGGGTGTAGGTCTGCGTGCATCTCTGTCAGAAACTGGGCATTCTATTGGATAGCAGTCTCCATGTCGTCCACCACCCTCCTCGTTGAGACCTCAATACGCACACATGTTGGTACCACCTCATCAGATGGCAGGAAGATGGACTCCTCTGCCTCACATGCCACTCTGTTGAATGCCTGTGACATCTCTGCCTGATGATTCCCTGCGTCTTGCTGCATCTCAAGCACCTTGTCTAGGACCGCTCCCAGAGGCTTGCCATCTGACTCAGACTTTGAAGGGGCCTCGTCCCCAGCAGTCCTCCAAGTGCCAGTGAGCTTGGCTGTCCCTGCCTCCTCCTATCGAGGAAAAATGTCCTTGCGGTGACCACCAGAATGTGAGACCCTGCCTAAACTAGTTCTTGTACCCACCAAGGTGTGTGTCTCTGGGCTGGTGGAGGGTGCAGTTGACTGATGTAACAGCTCTACAAGTGCAATCTCGTCGTCACCTTCGTCTGTGGACTGGAGCTGGTGGTGGAGTTGAGTTTGGTATCTAGCCTCACCCTCTTCTTGCTGGCTCATGCAATTGTGAGAGGAGAGAGTGAGAGAGAGTCAGCAAGCTGCCTCCGACATGAAACCGCCCGTGGACCTTAGGTTTTTAGGTAGACAATTAAGCATTGTTCCTTACTGGATGGAGGCCGGACGTATAACCCACCGTCTCCACATGCTCGGTCCTGATCCTACCCTGCCAGCTCGGCAGCCCTATATTTGTATGGCGTGAGCTGCCTGAGTGGGGTCATGCCCCCTCCTGTCCTCTCTCTCATGCATATTGTGTGCCAACTTGTCCTACACAAGGAGAGAAGGTGGTTTGAGAGAACTTGGGATGCAGTTGGAATACACATGCTGCCAGTCAACAGCAGCAACCCACTGGCTACTGTATGTCATGTGAAAATTGCACTGCAGCTAGTCCACTAGGGTTCTTTGGCAGCACTCTCCAGGGCGGTGAGCTCATGCAGATAGAAGGATAAGACACGAAGAGACATGGCATCAGCTGTGCTTGCTGGTGGCCTCTACGCCAGACATCACCACCCATCTCCCCAACCCCCTTCCACAATATGAGGTCTCTGTATGGCAGGGTCAAGGACCTGCAGTCACCTCTCTACCTGCAGACTACATGGATGCAGTGTGACTATGGGGCAATCAATGTGACTATCAATGCATGGGCAGCATAGATAGTGGCCTGGCCACTGAGGCCCTTGTCCCAGTTCCCACTCTGTGAGTTGAGTTTGAGCAATAGACGGTTCACTTACCCTGGTGACACAGATGAGGTTGTTCATCCTTTTCCTGCACTGCGGGCTGTCCTCTGTTTGCACTCATCATCCTGGCGACTGCCTCCCATGCTGGGTTGGTGAGTCAGGTGGGCCTCCTCCTTCCATCCCTGGGGTAGAGGACGTCTCTCCTGTCCTCCACTGCATCCAGCAGTACTTCCAGGGATGCATTGCTGAACCTGGGTGCCGGTACTGCCTGGGGTTTCTGAGCATTTCCTGGACTGCAGCTCAGAGTGGGATAAAGCTGCAGTTATCCAGGCGCCCATAAAATATAGCGCTCAGATATGACGGCGGGGCATGTGACTTCCTGCCCACCCCACAAGGTCAGGAAACCCCTGGCTGCATAATTAATATGCCCAGCATCATGCGATTAGGTGCAATTTCCTGCTGGGCACCGTGGAGGGAAATACTCCCACCTCCCGCCCACGCCATGGGACTTAGGCCCGGAGCGGAAAATCCCAGCCTCAGTCTCCAGAGAAATTTCCCAGTGTTCCTGTGTTTGGGAACACTCAGAGGTATTGCAGGAATAGGGGTGATAGTGGGGGTCTGACAATTTTGGAAGTAAAATCTGTCATATTCCGAGATTGGCAGTTAGACAGACTCATGTGGGGCAGTGCCTCAGCACTGGATACTCTGGAGTTTAGCAGCACAGGGAGGGAATCAGGCCTTTGGCATCACTACAAGAGGTAGCTGGGGATGAGAAGGAGGGTAAGTTTCACTTGCTGAGCTCTGGAGGAATACATGGGGGTGTTGAATATTGTACTTTTTCTCCGACTTATAGTAGACTAGCTGGAGGAGAGAAATGACAACCAAAAAACCCAAGTAAAATTGTTTGAGCAATTTGAGAATGCTACAAATTTTAAACCTTCTGCTGGTTTCAGCATCACCAGTCGCTGTTGTAAATGGGCCTCATGTCCCTTTAGATCTGGGGAATACCTTGTTAAATGACAGCACGATCCAGGGATTGTAACTGTAACACTGCATTGGTCACTGCACCACGTGCATTCTTTATTCTTTACAGGAGGCAAAGTAAAATGACGCTAGTGAGATTTGGCCAATGAACTATATATGAATGTGCAAAATACAATTTTCTCAGTGAGATTCAATAAATCCATTGCCATTCTTTAAGAACATAAGAAATGGAAGCATGAGTAGACCACATGTCCCATTGAGCCTGCTCCACCACTCAATATAATCATGGCTGATCTCGGGCTTCGACTCCACTTTACCATCTACTCCCCATTTCCCTTGAATCCCTGAGAGACCAAAAATCTGTCTATCTCAGCCTTGAATACACTCAACGATGGAGCATCCACGAAACTCTGGGGTAGAGAATTCCAAAGATTCACACCCTTTGAATGAAGAAATTTCTCCTCATCTCCATCTTAAATGATCGGCCCCTTATCCTGAGACTGTGCCGCTGTGTTCTAGATTCCCCAGCCAGGGGGACAGTGTATCAGTATCTACCCTGTCAACTCCCTTCAGAATCTTGAATGTTTCAATAAGATCACTTCTCATTCTTCTAAACTCCAGAGAATATAGATCCATTTACTCAGCATCTCTAGGATAACCCTCTCATCCCAGGGACCAAACTACAGTAAGTCCTCACTTGGCTACATTCCTGAAAATCATGACTTTGAGTGGAACAACTTTAAGTAAAACATTGTTCCCATAGAAATCAATATTAAAACTGTAGTTAGAATATGTAGGACCTTCCTTATCGAAAAAAAACCAAATATTAAAACATTACAGTCTCTAAGTTGAAATATTCTACATGGCAAAATTCCTACATTGGTAAATGAAATAACTTTTAAAATAAAATAAGTTTAAAAAATAAAAGAAAAATGTAACATTCTACTTAGAGTACATCCTGCTCACACAGACCCTGCTTCCTGAACCTCCTGCTCTGTAGTAACTGAAGGTATAGCCTCTCCTGCTGTCTATCAGGGATCACATGATGTCCTGGGAGGCTCCAACCAATGAGCCCTAAGCGCGGGCAATCCTGGGGATGGGGCTTCTTGATGAGAGTCCTGATCGAGCATGTAGCACCTGAAAAGTTCTCTGCAATAAAGTTTATCTGTTTCTTGTTGAAACATATCCACTCCGTCGAGTCATTACATTTGGCAATGAGGATAAAATAACTCCAAAGCTGCAACTCGCCTTGTTAGTGTGAGTACATCGACTCTCAAGAAAAAGAAAAGACTACTCACCGGTCATGCCATCCTTCAGCAGAATCGATCCTTATGATGCGGCTATGGAAAATTGGAGCCAGTATGTAGAGCGCCTCGGATTTTATTTCATAGCAAATGAAATTACCACGGAGGAAAAGCAGAAAGCTATCCTTTTGAGTGTATGTGGCAGTAAGACATACAATCTCATTCGCAACCTGGCAGCCCGAGTGCGCCCAATTCTAAATCCTATAATGAATTAGTGGACCTCATGAAAACACACTTCCAGCCTTGGGCATCCGTAATAATGCAGCATTTTAAATTTAATTCCAGAGTTAGGGCCCTGGAAAAGTCCATTGCAACCTATGTAGCGAACCTTATGCAGTTGACAGAACACCGCGACTTTGGGGACACATTAAATGATTCGCTGCAGGACCAGTCAGCTTATGCAGTTTACTCGCCGAGGTCAACATCAACTTTAAGTGCACCCTAGAAATCTTCCTCGCCATGGAAAGTAAAGCAAGAGACTCACAGGCTTTGCAACACATACAACATGGCACCGTTCTTCATGTGGGGCAGGAACCTACCACCGAGTGTGGCACGAAAACCAGACCCACAACATCGAAGCAAGATGCAATGTCCACTGTTAGAAACATGAAAAGCCTGAGTAGAAACCTTCGCAGCGACTCCAAGGTTAACTTCTTATAGATGTGGAGGTAACCACGAACTGGACACCTGTAAATTCAAGGAGGCAGGATGCCATTACTGCCATAAGAAAGGTCACATAGTAAGGCAATGCAGGGCAAAGTTGAAGCAGCCCATTTATCAGCAAACCAACATGATTGAATTAAAAAATACAGCAAAACTTGAAGCTGCCGACACCAACATTTATTCCCTGCAAAAGATAACCGCTGTAAAAACCAAATCTATCACTGTCACAATCCAAGTTAATGAGAAGCCACTAATAATGGAGGTGGATACGGGTGCCTCAACTACAATGGTGGGAGAGCACACTTTCTACCTTAATGAAGGTAGACAGCCAATAAACCTGGAGCGGACAACCACTAAATTAAAGACAAACACTGAACAATCTATTCAGGTAAAGGGCATCGCCACAGTACCAGTGTCTTATAAACAAAAGACAGCCCAGCTGCCTGTGATAATAGTGAAAGGAGAAGGACCCAGTCTTTTAGGCCGAGGCTGGTTACAGAAGATCAAGCTTGACTGGTCCCAGATATTTCACCTGAAAACAGGAGGAATTCCTGAACTGCTGAGGAAATACGATGAATCAGGGAAGTTAAAAAGCGTGCAGGCCAAGATATATGTGCATCCTCTGGCAACACCACATTTCTTTAGGGCCAGACCTGTGCCTTATGCATTGAAGAAAAAGGTGGATGCAGAATTGTGCCGGTTAGAAAAGCTGGGCATCATCCAACCTGTCCAATTCTCGGAATGGGCAGCACCCAATGGTTAAGCCTGACCAAACCACACGCATTTGTAGGGACTATAAATTGACCGTAAATATGGCAGTAAAATTAGACAAATACCCCTTTCCAAGGATAGACAACTTATATGTAAAGCTGGCTGGAGGCAAGTTCTATATGAAATTGGATATAAGCCTCACCTACCAACAATTAAAACAAATAGCACGTCGAGAGAAAACATGATTATTAACACACAAGGGTCTTTATCAGTATACTCGCCTACCCTTTGGAGCGTTGTCTGCATGCGCCATCTTCCAGAGAATAATGGAGAGTCTTAAGCAAGGACTTCCCCAAATGGTAGTATATCTAGGTGATATTCTGATCACAGGGTAAACCGTGACCCAATACTTGGCCAACCTGGAGGAGGTGCTAAGAAGGTTCATGGGAGCTGGCGTACAGTTTAAGAAGGAAAAATGCACACTCCAAGCGCCAGAAGTTATTTACCTTGGTGACAGGGTGGACGCCATGAGTTCGCATCCGGTAGAAGAAAAATAAATAAATGATGCACCCTCACCATCCAATGCAACCAAACTCAAGTCCTTCCTGGGTATGATCAACTACTATGGCCGCTTCTTGCCTAACTTATCAGCTGTGTTGGCACCATTACACTTGTTGTTAAAAAGGAATCACCGTTGGTCATAGAATTCCCAACTGGAAGAAGCCTTTGTGAAAGTAAAGAAACTGTTGCATTTGTCGTGCTTATTGGTACACAACGACCCATTGAAAGAGTTGGTATTAACATGTGATGCCTCTCCTTATGGTGTAGGAGTTGTGTTATCATATAGATTGGAAAATGGATCATAAAGTCCCATTGGCTATGTCTTGAGAGCCCTTTCCACAACCGAGAAGGGTTATTCACAGCTAGAAAAGGAAGATTTATCGGTCGTATTCAGAGTGAAGAAATTCCACCAGTACCTACATGGACGACATTTCACCATTGTGTCGGACCATAAACCATTAAAGGGTTTATTCTGTGAGGATAAGGCCATTCCGCCAATTGCATCAGCAAAAATACAAGGTTGGCCTCTGATATTATCTGCTTATGAGTATACTTTTATGTGCCGTCCTGGCTTACACATTGCAAGTGCAGAGGCACTCAGTCATCTCCTGTTACCAGATAGCATTGTACATGCTCCTGTTCCACAAGAAGTTGTGCTATTACTGAATTTCTTGTAATCTTCTCCTGTGTGTGCACAGCAAATTAGAAATTGGATGAACAGAGATCCAATATTGTCAAAAGTCAGAGACTTTGTTTTGCAAGGATGGTCAAATTCGCCTGTATCTGAAGATTTGAGACCATTCCATGCCATAAACAGAGTTAAACTGTCAAGATGGAATTTTGTTGTGGGGATCAAGGGCTGTCATCCCATCGCAAGGTAGAGAACCACACTTGGCAGAGTTTCACAGTGCGCATCCAGGCATATCAAAGATGAAAATGCTTGCACGAAGCTATGTCTGGTGGTCAGGCATTGACAGTGACATTGTAAGCATGGTCAAGCGCTGTCTCCATTGTCAGCTACAACAGAAGTTGCCAGTTTCAGCTCCCCTGAATCCATGGGAGTAGCCTGGTCAACCCTGGGTTAGACTACATATCGATTATGTCGGACCATTCTTGGGTATCATGTTTTTGTTGATTTTAGATGCACATTCTAAATACATGGATGGATACGAAGTCAAATCGCCAACATCGAGTGCAACTATCGAGAAGCTGTGTCACTGTTTTAGCATACACGGCCTACCTGGAATTGTCGTTTCTGATAATGGTACAGCCTTTACCAGCACAGAGTTTCAGGAATTCATTAATCGGAATGGAATCAGACATATTAAAACAGCCCCTTACCATCCCTCATTGAATGGTTTAGCCAAGAAAGCAATACAAACTTTCAAGTCTGATATGAAAATGTTATCAGAACATACTCCAGAATCTCGACTTTCCTATTTTCTTCCCAGTTATCGCAAAATGCCACATTCGACTACAGGCTCAACACCGTCTGAATTATTGATGAAATGCCGCCTACATACATGGTTAAGCCTGGTGTTTCCAAATTTAGAGGGGAAGGTAGAGCAGAATCAGAGTAATCAAAAATTGAACCATGATATACACAGCAAAGCTTGCACAGTGTAGGTGACACGGTATTCGTGTGAAATTTCGAAGTGGACTTTGTTGGGTTTCTGGAACCAATGTCTCAGAGACTGGTCCCTTATCTTTCCAAGTACAAGTGGAAGATAGAATCATTCGTAAGCACATTGATCATATTCGTGCTAAAGAGACATTCCAACAACCAACTATTCCGCCTGTGGTTAACGTTGAACTGTCAATTCCTAAGGTGACAGATCGGCCTAGAATAGACATGCCCAATGCCTCTGTGGAGTTGCCAAACCCAGAACTGCCACTTTCTAATGATGTGTCTCATGCTGCAGTTCCAGATCATGTCGATCCTATTGAGGAACCCCAAGTAGTAAAGCTACGCCGTTCTAGCCATGTGAGGAGAGCAGCTCAGAGGCTTGATCTTTAATCACCTGAAGTTGTATATATATGTACATGTTGTTGGATATTGAAATGTTTCCTTGTAACTAGAAATTGTAAAAAACTAAAGGGGGAGGAAATATAGTAACTGAAGGTATAACCTCTCCTGCTGTCTACCAGGGGTCACATGATGTTCTGAGAGGCTCCAACCAATGAGCCCTAAGCACAGGCAATCCAGAGGGTGGGGCTTACTGACGAGAGTCCTGATCGAGCATGTAGCACCTGAAAAGCTCTCTGTAATAAAGTTTATCTGTTTCTTGCTGAAACCTGTCCACTCCATTGAGTCATTACATGCTCCCTGATCCAGCTTGTCACTACAGGTCCTCCCCCTCTTACCCTCTGAGTTGTGTCCTCTCCACCTCCCCAGCCCTCCAGGTTCAGCCTCTCTCCCTCCCCAAACTCTGATTTGTGGCCTCTCCCCCTCCTCTACCCTCCAAGTTGTGGCCTCTCCACTCCCTACCCTTGTCCAAAGCCCCAGAAGTAGCAAGCAGGTGCATTTAAAAAAAACTTATAATAGTCCCAGCTTGGCACTTGTGCACCATCAGAACTCGCACTTCCACAACATCGAAGCTCTGGCTTCGGACCATATTTGGACATTCAACGGGAATGCAAGTCCAGGGGAGGAAAGCGGTGAGAGTGTGGGTCAGGGAGTGGGAGGTTTGCGAGAAGGTGGGTCGGGGAGGGTGGGAGGCCACAACTCAGATGCCAGGGAAGGAAGAGGCTAGAACTCTGAAGTGAGGGAGGGGGAGAGGCCACAACTCGGTGGTCAGGGAGCAGGGAGAGGCCGCTCCAAAATGGCCCGAATCGGGTCACATGGGAAACGACATTAAAACGAATCTCATAACACTCAACTAGACTCAGGCACCATTAACATTCTGATGTTAAAGCAAAACAATGTTAAACGGGGCAGCGATAAACAAGAACTTATTGCAGTAAATCATTGCTGTATCACCATTGCAAGTATATCCTTCCTTAAATAAGAAGGCCAAAATCACACACAGTGTTCTGGGTGTGGTCTCACCAAAGCCCTGCACAATTGTAGCAAGACTTCTTTATTCTTGTACTCCAATCTCCTTGCAATAAAGACCAACATGTCATCTGCGTTCGGCAGGGGGCTTGCTGAACCTGCATGCTAATTTTGTGTTCCCTGTACTGTTAGAATAATATCTCTCAGGGCTGAATTTTTCTTTTACAAAATGAAAGGACATGGCATTATCTGTACATTTGGATGCTAACCTGGGATTCTTTTTCAAAAAAGGCCATAAGTTCACCTTAGAATTGTCAACAAGCAGGCCTCTTCCAAGAAATCACCTGACCTTTATGGTACTTGAGGAAGATCTCAAGTTTGTTTTGATCATTAATCACTTTAATTGATAGGGAAAAAACTGAAAAGGCAAAGGTTGCTAACTTGCTGGAAATCATATGGAAGAGAGAAAAAACTTAAGTTGTGATCCTTAGATAAAAGCAAAATATTGTGGATGCTGGAAATCTGAAACAAAACAGAAAATGCTGGGTCACACGGACTCGAAACGTTAACTCTGTTTCTCTCTCCACAGATGCTGCTAGACCTGCTGAGTTTTTCCAGCATTTTCCATTTTTGTTTAAGCTGTGAACCTGCTGGTTTTGAAGGCAGTCTTGTTGGGGAACAAGCTGAGGAAGGAAGGCTACCCTAACTGGCTCTCCCTCTCTCTCTCTATCTTGCCTACAATTGTGTGTGCCTATCAGCCTATATCCAGAGAACCCTCATCTGAGTGTAACTGGTCTGCATTTGGACCTTCAAAGCTGAAACCAGTTGGTGAGAACTTCCAGATGTCCACTGGGACCAGTGACCCGTCTTCACACAAAGAAACTCCAGATCAACAGTGTCAAGAGCCTGTGAACTTCATCCTTTATTTTATAACGCTTATCCTCTAAAGCCCATCTCTGCAAAGAAACTCTATCTGTTTATCCTTTGTTTGTCTGTGTGCGTGCCTGTGTGTGTGCTGGGGAGAGTTCTTTAGGAAGAGATAGATAGTTATATTTCCCGATTACAATTGTGTGTTAACCAGCACTTGCAACTTGTTAAAGATAAGTCTTGTTTTATAATAAACAATCATTCTGGGTTTATTGAAAGAAACCTGGTTGAAGACTCTTTTATTCTGGGCACCAGTAAGGAAAATAGACAATTGGCTATTTTGGTGAGAAAATTAAACTTTTAAATTAATGGTAAAGCCTGCGGAGTAGTGGGGCTAGATCATTTGCACGCTCCTCCGATCCCGGTCATAATAGTACAAGTAAACCCAAGTCCCTCTGAACATCAACATTTAAACGTTTCACGCCTTTAAAAAAATATTCTGCTTTTCTATTCTTACTACCAAAGTGAATAACCTCACACTTCCCCACATTATTATCCATCTGCCATCTTGTTGCCCACTCACTTAACCTGTCGATATCTCTTCGTGTCCTCCTCACAGCTTGCATTCCCACGATCATAAAATATAACAAAGTACAAAACTCTATCCTGGTTTATGTGCTGAACCCACTCACCAATACTGCTTGGCATTAATCTTAGCAAGTGACTGTTTTGGACACAAACTCCCCAGAGTGGATGTTCAGAGAGACTGGGCAGGATTTTCCCGTCGGCAAGCGGGGGGGGGGGCGGGGCCTGCTCGCCGATGCTTAAATGATGCACGGTGACGTTGGGTGGAACTCCCGACGTCACCGCGCCCCATTTAAATTTTCAGGTGGGGGGAGGCGCAGCAAAATCAGCTGTGCGCCTGCCGACCTGTCAATGGCCAATTGAGGCCATTGACAGAGTCATTGAAGTAATTAATGGACCTTCCCATCCAACCTTAAGGTTGGCGGGCAGGCCAGGGGCCCTGGCGGGCTTCAGAAAATGCACAAAACCTCATCTGTGGGTGGATATAATTTAATTAAAGTTTTTTAAAAGTTATGGACATGTCGCAACTTATGTGACAGTGTCACATGAGGGGACATGTCAGGGATTTTTTTTTTTCTATTTTTAATATTTTTTATTGTAAAGCCGAACTCCCTGAGGCAGCACTTAGCCTCAGGGAGATGAGTGCACTTTTTCGTGTGCATTTGCGAAAGAGTGCACTCTCAGGCTTAGGGATTTCCCCCCACCCCCCTCCTCCTGCCCGCACAGGGAGCGCATAGCGCTTCCGTGCGGTCATCACACTGGGCGGGCCTTAATTGGCCCACTCACGTAAGATGGCAGTGCGCCCCCGATTAGGGGCGCCGATTGGAGGCGCGCCTCTTGCACACCCGCACTTCAACTTCCCCCCCAATGGGGGGAAAATCCTACCCCTAATGTGGCACAAAGGTGAATTTTTAGTGTCTCCCTCAGCTCCTGTTTGTCATAGATCTGGTCACTGCTGCTAATCAAAGTTGCCCTCTGGAATGAGAATTATTCCCCCCTTGTAGTGGTGACTAAAGTCTGCTTAGCTAAGCACACTGTTGGGTATATTGAATGAAGGTGCTAACAGCTCTGAAATGTGCTCAATGACTTCCATTGTCTCAAAAATTGAAGGCTGGTTCATTTGGTATTCCAATTAATGTGTCCTAGATAACACCTCAGATAGCTTGTGTCTCTTTCAGAGTTAACCATTAGTGAACTGAATCTAATTTGATAGTTATGTCATAATATAAACTAACTCAAGAACCCTTCCAAATCAAATGTACAAAAACTGTAGGCTTTTACAGAGTGCTGTTCCTTATTTTCAGTGGTGTCAGTTGTGGTTCGGTTGGTTACATTCTGTTCTCTGAGCCAGAAGGTTGTGGGTTTAAGTCCAACTCCAGGGCTTGAACACAGAAATCAAGACTGAAAATCCAGTGCAGTACTGAGGGAGTGCTGCGTTGTCAAGGGTGTCATCTTTCAGATGAGACATTAAACCGAGGCCCCAACTGCCCTCTCAGGTGAGTGTAAAAAATCCTGTGGCACTATTTCGAAGAAGAGCAGGAGATTTATCCCCGGTGTACTGATCAATATTTATCCCTGAATCAACATGTCAAAAACAGATTATCTGGTCATTGCTTTGTGTAGAACCTTGCTGTGTACAAATTGGCTAATGCATTTCCTATAACATTTCAAAAGTGCTTTCTTGGCTGCAAAGCATTTTGGGGCATCCTGTGGTCATGAAAAGCGCTATATAAATGCAAGTCTGTCTTTATTTTTAAAGGTACCAATGAAGAACTAGCTGTTGTAGCTAACAAACTAATTCAGATAGTAACTTTAGGAATTGTGTGTGTAGGCCTACAGCCAGCAATCACTATTTTTTGTAATTTTATTTCTGCTTCGCTTTTGATTTTTAAGTAAACCTTTATTGAATCTTAATGAAGCTCAATGCAAACTGGAGGAACAGCACCTCATCTTCCAACTAGGCACTTTACAGTCTTCCGGACTTAATATTGAGTTCAACAATTTCAGATCATGAACTCTCTCCTCCATCCCCATCCCCTTTCCGATCCCCCTTTTTCCAATAATTTATAATTTTTTTACAAATATATTTTTCTTTTCCCACCTATTTTAAAATTTATTTCGATTTATTGTTTCATCTCCGCCTGTTAGCCCATTTCGATCCCTTCCCCCACCCCACCCCATCTGCCACTAGCTGATCCTGCTTTCCACCCTTAATGTCCCCATTAGCACATCCTTTAGATAATATCACCACCGTCAACACCCCTTTGTCCTTTTGTCTAAGACATCTTTGGCAGTCTCTTCCTGACTTATCACTGGCCCCCTATCGAGCTCCTCCTGTCCTACCCCCCTCTACCAGCTTATATTTCATCTCATTTCTATATTTTTTAGTTCTGATGAAGGGTCATACGGACTCGAAACGTCAACTGTATCCCTCTCCGCAGATGCTGTCAGACCTGCTGATTTTTCCAGGTATTTTTGTTTTTGTTTATTGAATCTTATTTTGTAGACATTGATTTAAACCTAGGTGTGATTGTGCTTTGATTATTAATCAATTATATAATCAGCAATATTATTAGCTGTAGTCTTGGACCTTTTCCCAAGGATTTTTCTTGTGCATCAAATTCACAGCTGCTGTTTTAACTGAACATTGTTTTTTCTAGATGCGCTGCTGCAAAATAAAATTGTTTGTCCATTGTTTAAAAAGATGAACCGTTCTTACTGTATTGACCCCGATGATCCTTGAACTACAAGTCAGGACAATGAATGGCCTGACACTTGGGGCGGTCAACAAGGGGAAAATTGACTGACAGCCAGTATACATGGGAGAGACACCATCAAGAATATGTAAACAGCCTGAGTTCTGTGAAGTCCGCAGACTTTGCAAAGTCTGTGAGAAAGGTTAATAAAGACTCATGGTTGTTCAGACCTATATTTTGGGAAAATCTGAACAAGGCCTCGAAAGACTGGAATGGAGCCAGAAATTTGGCATAAAGGAACACTGCTTCCAGGATTTCCTGCTGCAACCAGAGTGGATTAGTCAACCACTGATATGGAGAAAGGGACATTGATGTGACTGGCTGAAGAGTCCACCCCCGTCTAAGGTAATTCAGAGACTTGGTAATGTATGTGCCAAGGGGGAATTTCACCAATTTAGGGTCCTGTCGTGGAACAGACTAAGTTGAGGTTTTCTCTTTTCCATTTTGGGGAGCTGTTGTGGAACAGACCAAATTGGGGTTACAGCTTTGGCTTTTAAAAAAAATTGTATTTCTTTTCTTCTGATATGTGCTTTCTCCTTTCAATAAAGTTATCTTTCCTTCATCCTTCTTACTTCTTTCTTTTTATATTATCAATTTTCATTATTATATCATTATTATTATATTTATCATTATTCAATATTCAGTAAAATTGTTGTTTTAGCACATTACCTGGCATTGTCACTTATTCCTGTTACATCCAGGGTACGGGTTTGAATCTAAGTGAGTCCCTGCAAAGGACTCTCATGCTCTTACATGTGGCCAGTACGGAACTCCATTCACTGGGGACAGATACTTCAAATTCAGGCATGCAACCTTATGATTTTCTGTTCATTTATTATGATAGTGGCACAAACCACAATTCCCACCCAGTTGCCAACAGGTGCTTCTGATGGAGGAAGTTTCATGCCAGCAGCGTAGTATCTCTTTGTTAGTTTGTTCGCTGCAGTTGCTGGTTCAGTAGAACTTTGACTTTAATGGGTATGGTTCACCATGATTGGCAATTTTTCTCACCTTTTTATGCTTGAGTGAAGCAGCATGGGGATTTGAGCCAATTGAGTAAATGTCAAGAATTCTGCATATGTGACACTTCAAAGTGTGACATTTGCTATGTACTACAGACTTTGTGAAGAGCATGATACTTTTAAATATATAGATGTAGTGGTGGCATTGCTTCATTGTGCACCATGATGGTGAAACTGCAACTTTTATTTCCATTACACTAGACTCACAGAGCTGTGATACAGGTGGGTTTTTTTTAACCACTCATTGTTGGGTTGATGATAATGTTCAAATCTCTGACAAAATGCTTCAGGTGATGTTTTTAAATGTTGCTTCATCAACTTACATTTATATAGCAACCTGTAGAAAAAGTTCCCACAACTTCTGCTATTACAAATAAAGGAAAAATGGTCCCATCTGAGAATCATAGAATCTTACATCAAAGAAGGAGGTCATTTGGCCCTTGGTACCAGTTCTTTAAAAATAGAGCTATCCATTTACTTCTGTTCTTTCTCTGAAGTCCCATAATTTTCTCCCCTTCAAGTATTCATCCATTTTCGTTTTGTAAGTTACTACTGAATCTACCTCCACTACTCTTTCAGGGAGTGCAGTCCAACTCACAACTTGTTGGGTTAAATAAAACTCCTCATTTCTCCTCTGGTTCATTTGCCAGTTACCTTAAATCTGTGTCCTCTGGTAACCAGCCCTTATTTATTCTGCAGATAAAATATGAACATATTATTTTTACCACAGGATTAATTTTTTAGTTTCATACTCGGAGAAAAAAAACTGTCTCTCCATCCAGCACCATGACTTCTGCCACTAAGAAGAGCAGGAGCCCGAAGATTCTGGTAACATCGCCACCTCCAAATTCCTTTCCTAGCCACACACTATCCTGAGTTGGGCATATAATCACCATTCCTTTATCAATGTTGAGTCAATATCCTGAAATTCCCTACCGACTGTCATTATGGCAGCACCTCCACTACAAGAATTACAGTGATTCAAGGAAAAGGTCCACCATCGTCTTCTCAGGGCAACCAGGGATGGGCAATAGATAAGATTTTGACAGCATTACCCACATCCCCAGAACAAATAAAAGAATACAGTTTCACATTGCAAGATGGCATGTGCTGTAAATATATAAGTTTATGTTTCCACTTAAGTGAGTCTAAAAGTAAATCACTCATCAAAAGTGCCAGTTATAAACAAAATCTGATTTGAAAAATGAGGTCTATTGGCATGATAATGTTAAGTTTCAAAGTCCAGAAATTTACTGCTTCATAATGAAAGATTATAAACACAAGATTATGACATGCTCAATGATTCGATCACAATTCAGGGAGTGTGATTTTTCAATGATAACTGATTTTTTTCATTATTAGAAGGGATAACATTTAATGCCAATTAATTTTTGCGGTGATTTATCATTCTACTAAATTTCATCTACATAAATGAGACCTCATAGCTGTTCATCTCAATTACAGGCACAACAATGGTTTCAGCCTCAAAACAAATATTCAATGATTTGCTTTTTATCCATCTAAGCCATTCTTTAAAGCTGCCAACACTTCTTCCACAAATAAGTTCTACATTTTGAAAAAAAACTCTTAATTCCTATGGAAACAGCAGATGTTTAATTTTTAATTAAATCTGTTTTCAATTTAATCTGATAATTCTTTTGTGATTTTCTGTCTGCCTGAGGCAGGGCTAGAGACTGGAATACTTTTTCATTCTTGACATCTGGCTTAGTAGTAGTTTGGTCAGATGCTCGAAGCCTTGTCTACTGGTGTCAGCTGTAGCTTGATGATAGCAATCTCCTCAATCAACCTGAAGGCTGTGAGTTCAAGACCCAATCTAGTGATTTGAGCACAACCTAGGCTGACACTCTAAGGTATGGCTGAGAGAGTGCAGCGCTGTGGGAGGTGTTGTCTTTTGGACAAGAGGTGAAACTGAGGTCCTGTTGGCCTTCTCGTGTGGGCTTAAAAGATCCCATGGTATTATTTGAGGGAAAGTATTGGAGTACTGGTAAGATCTATCCCTCAACCTGATTCTCTGGTCATTTATCTCACTGATGTTTGTGAAACCTTGATATGCAAAAATTGGCTGCAGAGTGTCAGTAAGATATAATAATTCTCAATAATGTTATTGGAATTTATTGTAAAATAGTGGTATCTGTGTCTGTATGTGTCTGTGTGTGTGAGACTTAATTGGATTAAAGGCAGCTGGTCAGAAGGCTTTGATGTAAACATGGTAAACATGGGGAAATTTAGAATGTAAGGTGTAAAAGGACATTTGTATTTTTAAATAAACCAGACTAGATTGTTTTCATCGGAGGGAGTGAAATACGTCACCTAGCCTGGTGAAGTGCAGACACAGTGGGCTGGATTTTACTGTTGGCTAGTGGGGACGGGGCTCAAGCTGCTGTCTACAAAGTACTGAAGTTAAGAAGACTCATTCTGAATTGGATTGTCAGGGTATCATGTTTCTTTGTCTGGGTCTTTTAAAATCTATGTGTCTTACTGTTGCCTTAACAAAAATCTAACTGGCAGTCAGATCAAGTAGGGGATTTAGAAGTTATTATAGTAGTGATTTGTAGACATATGTATGTGCTTTAAAATAATTTATCTTATTAATAAATGTTTAATCTAGTTTTGTAAAAACCTATAAGACTTGGTGGTCTTATTACTACTGAATTCAAGACACGCATCTCAAAATTTATACAAATTGCAGAACAAGTTATGGCAGTTGTTTCAAGTTTCCCTCTGGGATTTGAACAACACAGCATTTACCATCTCTGTGCCATAACAAGAGTTTCCTGACATTATAGCGGTGACTGTTGCATATTTTATACATCTCGGATCTATGCAGAGATGACACACCAGCTCTATGTGTGTAACAGGTTTTATTTACAATGCTTTAAAATGTCTACTCCATGCTTCAGCTCTGGCTTCCAACTCTTTTCACAGTTTGTTTACTTTTCTCTGAGTCCACACCCAGGCTGAACCAATCAAGCATAGTGAGCATCAATTGTAAACAGACACATAATCAAACACAAAACAATTGAACACAGCAGAGACCATACTTCAAAACATATTCCATTGGCTGTGATGTGCTGTGGAACATCATGAAAGTTGCTACATAAATGCAAGCTCATTCTTTGCTCTGACTCAGCAACATTCCTTAGCCTCATTTCAGTAGAACATGCCATGCATGGATTGTTCTGCTTCTGGATTTATACAGCACCTTTAACATAGTAAAATATCCAAAGGTGCTTCACAGGAGGGTTATCAAAGGCAATTTGACACTGAGCCACATGACAGGATGGTAGGGTAGGAAAGAGGTAGGTTTTAAGAAGTGTCTTACAGGAGAAGATAGAGGGGAAAAGGTTTAGGGAGGGAATTCTAGAGCTTGGGGCCTAGGCAGCTGAAGGTATGGCCACCAATGGTGGAGCAATAAAAATTGGACATGTGCAAAAGACCAGAATTGGAGGAGAGTGGAGATCAAAAAGGGTTGTAGGATGGCAAGAGATTAGAGGGATAGGGAGGAGAAGGCTGGGGAGGGATGAGCTCAAGTTTAAAGAGGATGCAAGATTGATGGCCACACAGGGGAGCATTGGAATAAAGGCATGAGTGAGCAAATATACTTGCAGCCTTTCAGATTATGCCAAATTATATTTGAGAGTGGGGGAGAGGGCAAAATGGGATTATTTTTATCTTAAACTGGTTCAAACTCATTTCACAATCTGGTTTTGCTTGCCCTATCTTTCCCCGTAGTGGGGGTGTATCTTGACTGTACCTGAACCATCTCTTCTTTGAATCCAACCTATTGTTACGTTACAGTTTTGCCTGCCAATCTTTGATTCCAATTTACCCAGGCCTAATCCATTCTACCCCACTGAAATTGGGCATCCTGTAATGTAGTAATTTTACTTTCCATTGCTCATTGTCCTTTTCTATGACTAACCTAAACATTACGATGACATGATCAATGTTCCCTAAATGTTCCCCTGACACTTAATTAATTGACCCACTTCATTTCAAAATACTAGGTCCAGCAATATTTCTTCGTTGGGTCGGAAACCTATTGATGAAAAAAAATGTCCTGAACACACTTCAGGAACTCTTTCCCTCTCTACCTATTACACTATTACTATCACAGTATATATAAAGATAACTGGAGTCTCTCATTGTAACGACTCTATTGTTTTTGCACTCTTATGTAATTTCCCTGCAATTTGCTCCTCTATCTTTTCAGCTAGTTGGTGGCCTCATTAATACAACCAGTAGTGTAATGGTACCTTGAATATTTCTTAACTCTAACCAAATAGGTTCTGTCTTTGACCCCTCTAAGACATCCTCTCTCTTCGGCACTGTAATGTCCTCCTTGATCAGCACCGCCACCATTCCTCCTTTCTTTTCTTCCCTATCCTTTCAAAGCATCTTGTATCCAGGAATATTTAGTGTCCATTCTTGCCCTTTTTTGTGCCAGGTCTCTGTTATCACTAAGGTATTGTATTCCCATGTGGCTATTTGCGCCTTCAGCTCAGCAAACCTTATTTACCACACTGTGTATTCACTGCAAACCTAATTTAGATCTTATTACATTCCCTCTTAGTCTGATCCTGCCTAATGCCTTACTATTTCTTATTCTAGTACTATCTGCTTCTCCCAATTATTTGTGAACTATGTTTATTCTACCTAATGCTATGCCCTGGTTCCCATCCTTCTGCCATGTTAGTTTAAACCCTCCCCAGCAGCACTAGCAAACCACCCCATTAGGACATTCACTCCTCCTATGTAGGTGCAACCTTTCCAGCCAGTGCAGGACTTAGAACTGATCCCAATGTCCCAGAAGCAATTTAAAGCCCTCCCTCCTGCACCATCTCTCTAGCCACACATTCATCTGCTCCATCCTTCTTTTGCTATTTCAGACCAGTGGCAGCAGTGGAGCAGAGTTGGGGACATAAAGGTGAGGTGGCCCGAGGTCCTAAACCTTAGATACTATAAAACAACAGGAAAAAAGGCTCAACACTGCTTTACTTTTATATACATGATCAGTGCAAAATTACAGAATATATCAATGCCTTCCATCGAATTTCCTACTGGATAATTAATTCAGTTTAAACTTTGGTGAAAATATAATATTCAGAAATACGATGGAAAAGTCTGCCTTCTTTCGAAACGCATAAAAACATTGCAACTGAAAAATGTGGTCAGTGTAATGCGAACAAGATGGATACTTACGCAAATACCCTACAGCAGCATGTGTCATAATATTTGCAAATGACAGTCCTATAAAGCAAAAGATTCAATTCTCTCTAAGTGTAGCATTCATCTTCTTCTCTGACCTCGCCAATATGGGTCTCCCTCTGTTATATCACCCTACGCTTGAGGTCAAGACTTAGAGATACTCATTTAATAATGAAATGTTTTGTTCTGTTTTTCAATGGTTTATGGATACTAAAGATTATACTCTGTTATTATTGAGTGATTCTAATGAGCTAATTTGACATGTTTACAGTTAAATGGTCATTGATGTAATTATAATTGTGATAGTGATAGATTTTATGGTACTACATGATAAATAAAATGGGCACTGTTGTATATTGGAGTAATTTTCCATCATACCGGCAGAGAGCTTCCTACCAATAGCACTAGTTCACTGTGCTCTTTCTTCACACCTCTTTATTCTGAGTGGGATTTATGCTCTTGAATTCATTGACTGATGAGTTTCCTGCCTACAAATACAGTTTGTGACTATGTTTCATCACAAGAAATGCAAACTGTTTCCATTGTTTTAAATATTCCAGTGGCTTTCTTTGTAGTTCAGGCTACCTTTCAGCTCAATCGTTTGATGGAGTTGCTGTTGAATGTACAGTTTGTTTAGAACTTTAATGAATAGCATTATCAAAGCTTCTGTCAACCAGCCATAATGCTAAATGTATTTTCCAGTACTAATGAATTCATAAGGTATTTGCATATTGTGATTATGGGACTAGCCATATATATTGTGGCTACAAGAGCAGGTCAGAGGCTAGGATTACTGTGGCAAGTAACTCACCTCCTGACTCCCCAAAGCCTGTCCACTATCTACGAGGCACAAGTCAGGAGTGTGATGGAATACTCCCCACTTGCCTGGATGAGCGCTGCTCCAACAACACTCAAGAAGGTTGACGCCATCTAGGACAAAGTAGCCTGCTTGACTGGCACCCCAATCAAAAACATTCACTCCCTCCACCAGCGATGCACAGTGGCAGCAGTGTGTACCATCTACAAGATGCACTGCAGGAACTCACCAAGGCTCCTTAGACAGCACCTTCCAAACTCACGACTCCTACCATCTAAAAGGACAAGGATAACAGATGCATGAGAACGCCACCACCTGAAAGCTCCCCTCCAAGTCACACACCAAGCTGACTTGGAAATATATTGCCGTTCCTTCACTGTTGCTGGGTCAAAATCCTGGAATCCCCTCCCTAACAGCACTGTGGGCTCCCCACACTATATGGACTACAGGAGTTCAAGGGCAATTAGGGATGGACAATAAATGCTGGCCTAGCCAGCATCACATACATCCGACGAATGAATTTTAAAAAAGACCAAATGACAGAAGAAACCAAGCTTTGTTTTTTCATTCTTGGCATGTGGATATCACTAGCAAGGCCAGCATTTATTGTCCATTCCTAGTTTCCTTCGAGAAGATGGGGCCTACTTCTTTGACCACGTGTGGTAGAGATGTTCCCTCATTACAGTTTCGGAGGGAGTTCAGGATTTTGACCCAGCAATGATGAAGAACAGCGATATATTTTCAAGTCAAAATAGTGTGTGTCTTGGAGGGGAACTTAGAAGTGATGGTGTTACCATGCACTTTGTCCTTCTAGGTGGTGAAGTCATGGAGCTGAGAGATTCCATCAATCTAACCTTGACAAGTTAACCCATGGAGTGTAGCCCGAAGGTTTCTGATGGAATATTACACCAAAAACATTAACTGATATTTTCTCTTCATAAAAATTGATAAAGCTGTATTTCCTGCATTCTTGCTTTTTTTATATTTTGGATTTCCAGCATTTGCAGCTTCTTCCTTCTTGGCCATGCAAAGTACGGTGGTCCTAGTAGTACAGATTATCATTAATGCTAGAAATTTGCTGAGAATTTTGTCTAGAATCTTTAAACTTGCAAATCAAGTCGTTTTCTGTAGAAAATACATCAAACTGTGTTGTTCTCCATGACTCATTATCATAAAACAAATGCCCTTCAGACATGAATCAATGCAATAAACTCAATTTTTGTCACATGACCAACGGGTAGCCAGTCAAATTGAATTGCCTTAGCCCCAGGTTGTAATAAATCCAAACATATTAGGCCTTTCCAATTTTAAAATTTGAGATTACAAAGCTGTATACATTTTGAGTTGCATTTTTAAAATGCATTATCAGCAATCCAGTATATCTTCATTATTACCTTGAATTTATTTCATGTCATATTTATGAAAAATGCACAGTTTCTTTAGCAGCATAAATGTAATATTTAAGTGTTCTTGCAAAATGGATTTGCAAAAAGTTATTTCAAGCATATGTTCACCCTGTCTTGGTACTCAATACGAGGAAAGGAGAAATCAAGACGTGAAAGCTCACTGCTTTCCTAAGAAGAAAAGGGATTTACAGTATTACTGATGAGTTTTGATGAAATGGCATCAACCTGAAATGTTAACTTTGCTCCTCACTCCTCGGAGTGTTTTCCTGTAGTATCTAAATTTATTCCTAAAACTCCAAATTGTAAAATGGTTATTAACAGTGACAGCAATTTTATTACTGGTTACCTGAGATATATTTTCATTTGCCATAAGGACACAACTTGATATCAGAATGAAACCAGTTAACTTGTTGATGCTTACACAAGATTCAATTCAAGCTGATGCTTCAGTGCAGTACTGAAAGAGTGCTGGGTTGCCATCTTTCAGGTGAGATATTCAACCAATATCTCTTAAGTGGACATAAGAGATCCCTTGACTTTATTTTGAAGAACAGCAGGGGGGTTCTCCCCAGTGTCCTGGCCAATATTTATCTTTTAACCAATATCTGGTCATTATCAAAATGCTTTTGGGACCTTTCTGTGTACTAATGCTTGCTGCATTTTCCTCAATTATAAGTCACTCTTTCTCTACGTAATGCCTCATTGCCCATGGATTGCTAATCATGGTTTATGCCATAATATCACTATGGGCAACGTGAGGAAGTGGTACAAGGATTGAATCCTGTGCTGTTGGCGGTATACTTCACCATGCTTTAGTCATCTAGCCAACTGAGCTAACCAGCACCCCAATAACAGTAACTACACTTTTTTAAAATACCCTTTATTGGTGTTGGGAATGCCCTGAGGTTCTGCAAGCCTATCTTTTTATCATAACTGCAGGTTTGCTGAATTAATTCAGCTTCCAAGGGCTGACATTTCACTGAATTGCCACAATTTTTTTTTCACACATGTCGAAATAAATATTGTTTGACTACACTCTTAGACACTGGGGACTTCTAAATTAACCCTATTAGAAGATACAAAATCGAGAAGTCGCAGTTTATTCCAAGATCACTATCATAGGATAGATACACACCACCACCAAATGAATAACTTCAAGATCCTTGAAGATGTAACACATTTGAAAATATATTCCCATTTAAAATTTCAAACAATACAGTGCTAAGGCATTAAACATAGTTCTCTAATGACTAGTCCGGGACAGAATGATTCCAATCCCATCTTATCTATGTTACAAAGGGCATCTAGGAAAGAGAAACGAGATGCTGTCAGCCAGTAAAGGAAGGAGAATAGGTTCATGAATCATGCTGATCTGCTCTGTTATGCCTCCCAATGGGCATGTACGATATAAGGATTCAAAAGTAGCAATGACACAAATCACACTCCAATATCACGCACAGGCAATAGATAGTGAAGGATGCCAAAAAGGAAGGCAAACAAAACAGGCTCAAATAGAAAGGCTAGAAATACAATGAAACAGTGAAAATACACCACAACATTGCAGAAATCACTGACAGATTAAATGTTCTGTCATTGTGTCATTTTTCAGTTGTTTCTGTTGGGGTGTTTCAGCTGTGTTTTTGGTGGGGATATTTCTGTTGTGTTGTTGGAAGGAATGTTGTGTTGTTGGCAGGGTTCTTTTAGCTGTTTCTGAGATGATATTTTAGTAGTATCTTTTGACAAGTGTCTTCATTTGTTTCTGGGATGTAGGGGTTTCAGTGGTATCTAGAATGTCAGTATTTTAGTATTTTGTGTTGGCAAGGGTCTTTATCATTTTTCTGGTGAAGGTCTTTTAGCCACTTTGGGGGACAGGGGTCTTTTTTCCTTTGCATATATATTCCCCTATCCAGAACTCAGTGAATTATTAATATCATGCCAGTGCAATTGTTATTAGATGAAACAGTTGCTGATATAATGCACTTTAAATGGAGAACTTGTACATTATAAATATATTTCAAGGATCTGCGTATGAAAGACACCAGCCTTCAGCAATCACCAGTTGTGGCTGACTAATTAACAGCAGATTAAAATAGCCTGAGTGCAAACGTTTCTACCTCATATTAATACAATAGCATCAGCAATTGAGTATACTGTTAATAATTAAGTGCTTTACATTAATTACACAGGATGCTTCCTGTTATAATTCACTGTATATGTTGTGTAGGTGTGTCGTACATTTTAGTGTGATGCTTCGTATGATTGAAACTAAGCTAAAACATAACTTATGGAAAATAAAAAAATCATTTTAATGCAGACGATCGACATTTGGTCTCTATAAAATGACAAGGGGATTAGGAAAAATGATTGAACACAAAATATGATATTTGACACACTTACCTAAGCACGTCAATTACTGCAGCAATTGGCTAGCACAAGAGTTTTGTGTGTTGATTTAGAATTCAATGAAGCATGGCACAAAGCACTTCAAAAATTTAATGCTGAACTAATTATTCCATCAACCAACTCAAATAATCACTTATCACAACCATCAGTTTTATCCAGCTTGCCATTTCACCAGCACAGAATCCCTAATGACTGCTACCTGTTACATGCAGTCATTTGACAAGAAGCAAAATACTTAGTTCAGAATCACGTAAGAGGTTAAAAACACAAACTGGATGTACTCCCAAAGCTTTCGGGTTTTTCAAGCTAGTCACTAGGTCACTAGCATGTTCTTTCCATTTGTAGTACTCGTATGGCTGCATAGGAAAGAAATCCGTTCAGAACCAAAGATCTCAGAAATATACAACAAAGCACAAAAAAAGTGAGAGACATTAGTCTTAATGTGTGGGTGAAATACCTTAGAAATGTAGATGGACATATAATGGTCTAATAGCTTTACATGTGTAGTGGTAAGAAAGAAGTAATTGTCAAGCAGAGCAAGTCTCACAGGGATCCCCTTTGTTTGAAAGTGCTGCTTCAAAGAAGATGGTATTCCTTTTCTCCCTTTGAGGAAGGCCCTGTGTGGGAGGGTATGTGGGCTTCCCTATCATGCACAACTGGTTGTGCCTTTAGCTAGGGCATAACTCAATTGCACAAACTAGGCAGATCCCAAAAAAAACGGCACACAAAGGATAAATAAAAGCAACTAAGTGATAGGCAAAGTGTGGGTTGAAGAATGCTACCTCCTGAGGAGATGACAGCTTAGAGAAGCCAGCTCATCATAAGTCTTAAAGCAGCAATAGACAGGTAGGTCACAATTAAACATTTCCCCTCTCGACAGCAAAACCACTGCTCAGCAGCACAAATTGCTGCCATCATCTGTGTCTGTGATAGATATTGGAGGTTTTGAACAAACAAGTAAAACAGAACAGGCTGACACAGTGAATTGCTATTTGTGGCACGTTACTGGGGCAGAACTAGCTGTTTCATTTGCCCACACACCAGTTATTGCACTACAAAAGTCATTCATGATTTGAAGTGCTTTGAGACATTTTGACTCAGTAAGGCACCTTCCAAACACAAGTGTAAACAGCAAGCTACCAACTACTGTCAATGAGTTGTGCAATATGTGGGGTATTATTTCCCTCTCTGGGTAAATTTCCATGAAAGGGTAGATGTGTATAAGCAGAGAGGAGAAAGGGTGGTAGAAAGAGATTTTATTATTGCCTATTAGTCTTATGTCCCTGCTCATTGTTGGTCTCATTAACAAATGACTGAATGGAAATAAGTCAGAAAAATATTTTGCTTCTTAATGACCATTGATATCATGTTAAAGGACGATCTTAGGAAAGCCATGCAGAGATTAATGGGGATGGAATATATACTAAATGAAAAATGAGTTTTGAATTCATAGTAAGAACTCTCATTAGTCTCAGAAATACTTAGAAGTTACAACAAGGTGAAAGGCCATTCTGCCCAACCAGTCCATATTAGTAATTGCACTCCAAGTCAGCAAATAATCCTAATCACATTTATCCATCTGTTCCAATTGTTACATCCACATAAAAGGTGTTCCCTTAAAGTGGGCCGTGAGCTAAGAGTTTGTGTGTGTATGTAGCTCCCTTTTAATTTCTGAGTGATTCAATTTTAAAATAACTCAGCAGGCAAACTCTGGTCGTAAAGAAAGTAAAGGTTAGTTTATTATAAAAACTACCACTAAAAGTTATTTAGGGAAAAGTGAAAAGTGATAACCAAAAATACAGATACATAGGTTAAAAGCAGATAAAGATACTTAAAAATTAGATTTCAAGTTAGTCTCTGTGATATATTGTTGCAGGCCCGTTGTTCGAATTCCTTCTTTCCAAAGTGAAGAGATTAAAACTTGAGGTTTGGTTTAGCAGCTGTGATGGCTTCTGTAGTTAAGAGTTGGGGCAGAATTTTACGGCCCCGTTTCGGCGGGGACAGAGCCATAAAATATACTGGGCTGTTATAAATCCCATTGACGATAGCGGGAGCGTAAAATTCCGCTGTCATAAAATTCTGCCCTTGAAGTTTGCCTTTGCAGGTTGACTCAATAAGCAGAACAGATCCTAGGAGTGAGTAACGTCTCCTGTTTTCATTTTTACGGTAGTACAGGTGGTGGCCCTTGGTAACCTGATTTAGCAGTCTGATAGCTGTTTCTGGAAACCTTCCTTGGTCTCTCCCTTTGTGAAGCAATTTCTGTTTCAAGGTGTCTCTCACATGATGTTCAAGATGGTTCTGCACACAAAATGGCTGTTCGCAATCAGACTTTAGTTTCAAAACTAAACATGGCCACTATCCCAAACTGTTAAATCATGCTTCCATATTAGGTATTGGGTTGGTCGGAGTGGGGCGGGGGGGGGCGGTATCAACCCATCCATTGTCTTTTTAGCCAAGGTAATTAACCTTTTAAATGTCTCAGCCATTAAATTCAATGGTTCCCATTCTCCCCAGTTTGAGGAGATAAGAAAAAGCTATTCACACCTCCAGGGAAGCCACAATGAGTTTCCTGGTGGAAACGCAAATAGAACTTCAAATATCTTCACATGTCTGGATATGTCTACCTGCAATCCACTTGCAGCTTGCTGGAAGCTTGTAGTGGAAAAGGTCAGGTGACTTTTGGCAGTTATCTTTAAGGCTTCTTGTGTCTAATTTAAAAGGAAGGTTAGTTTTTTAAAGAAATCTATAATATCACAACTGCATGTTCATGATTCCTTCAACCCTTCATTCACCTTTTCAATCTAATCTTGAATGTTGACACAGGGCATCCTGGCACTCATCAGGTTGAGCAAGATGAGAGAACAGCAGGGATTGACATGGCTGAGTAATAAGCCTTTAAATACTAAGATATGGCAGCTGCGTCCTTACCTAAGTGAAAGTCTTTTGCTCACAGGACTTACTCTCAGTGTGCTTTCACTGATTTGGAGGTGACTTTCAATATTTTGGAGCTCATTTCCACTACCTTGGTGATTAATTTGCCTGTGATTTGCACTTCCCAACTGTCAACTTTCTCAGCAGCTTGGGTTCAGTTTATGGAGTTCTATCTTGGACCTCTGATGAGGAACAAGAGGAGCACAACACCAACACCAACCGACAGTAGGGGCAGCAACTGCCTTCTCCTCAGCCTCTGCTGTGCCACAGAATAGAGCGAATGAACACAGAGCTCCAGCTCGGAGGAGACAATACCCCCAACACAGGATATACAGATAGAATATTTGGTTTCTGAACGTGACTGAGCGCCAGTGCCTCAGGAGGCCCAGGTTTTCCTATTAGCTGGTTGCTGGCATTTGCAGCCTCCTGGAAGAAGTCTTCCATCCAAGTTGGACCAGGTGGACACACACTGTCTGTGGCAGCCAAGGTCACCACACCGCTGAATTCTTTCACCTCTGGCTCCTTCCAGGAATCTGCAGGAGATATTGCAAAATCTCAGCATCTCCTGCTCAAACGTGCATATCCCAGGTGGCAGACCATGTTTGCCAGGGCCAGCACTTAGGTGCACTTCACCACTGATGAGGCCATTCAGATCGGGCCCTCTGATTTGTTGCTCTGGCTGGATTCCCACATGTACAGGAGTCATAGATTGCCAACATGTAGCAATCTAGGCCTCCTTAGATCATCCAGCGGTATTTATCTATCGAAATGGATTCCTTTCTATTAATGTTTAGTGGATATGCAATCATCAAAAGATTATCATTCAGGTCTGTGCAAGATATCTAAAGAGCTGCCATGTTGCCTTCATCCTGCACCAGTTAACTCTCCCACAGATATTCACACCTGCAAGTCGAGTCAGCGGATGGCTGCTTGGACACAAGGGCTACACTTTAAGGATGTGGCTGATGGGCACCTGGAGGAGGTCAACCACTGACACACAGGAAAGGTTCAACCAAAGCCACATGAGGACAAGATTTGTCATTGAGCAAGCAGTCGGGGTGGTGAAGATGTGATTCATGTGCCTGTACAGGTCTGGTGGGGCCCTTCAGCAAGAATAATTGTGGTGTGCTGCACCATAAACAAGATAGTGCAGCAGAGAAGACTGAAGCTCCAGGAAGAAGGGGATGACTGCTCTGCATCTTCAGAGGAGAAACAGGAGGAAGGGGGACAAAGAGAAAGAAGGCCAGGAGGAAGGGGAATGGGAGGAAGAGGAACAGGAGAAAGAGGGCCAGGAGGGAGGGGAATAGGAGGAAGAGGAACAGGAGGAAGAGGGCCAGGAGGGAGGGGAATGGGAGGAAGGGGAACAGGAGGAAGGGGACCAAATGGAACAGAAACAGGAGGAAGTGCACAAGGAGGAAAGGGACCAGGGGAAAAGGGGAACAGAAAGAAGGGGAACAGGAGGAAGAGGACCAGGAGGAAGGGGGCCAGGAGGAAAGGAAACAGGGGAAAGGGGAACATGAGGAAGGAGAACATGATGAAGGGGAACACAAGGAAGGGGAGCCTGATATAGCGAGGGCACCTGTAGCTGCTCATTTAGCTGAGGGAGATTCCCAAGACAGAATAATTAAGGAACACTTCAGCTAATACAGCCATCTGGCACAGTAATTCTGAATCCATAACACAAATCCGTTCTACAGTCAACAATCCATCCCTCTCACTGACACCAATTACTCATTTTATGCTCGCATCATGCCATTTTTCCAAAGGCAGAAGGCAACAGTTGGGAAGATGAGGCAATGGAGCTTTGAAATAGAGCTTACTATTGATAAGTAATTAGGAAAGCTAATAGAATGTTATCGTTTATTGCGAGGGGAATTGAATACAAAAGTAGAGAGATTATTCTTCCGTTATACACGGGCATTAGTAAGACCATATCTGGAGTGCTGTGTACTGTATTGGTCTCCTTATTTAAGGAAGGATGTAAATGCGTTGGAAGTAGTTCAGAGAAGGTTAACTAGACCAATGCCTGGAATGGGCGAGTTGTCTTATGAGGAAAGGTTGGACAGGCTAGGCTTGTATCCGCTGGAATGTAGAAGAATATGAGGCGACTTGACTGAAACATATAAGATCCTGAGGGGTCTTGACAGGGTGGATGTGGAAAGGATATTACTCCTTATGGGAGAATCTAGAACTAGGGGGTCACTGTTGAAAAATAAGGGGTCGCTCATATAAGGCAGGGGTGAGCAGAAATTTTTTTTCTCTCGAGAGTTGTTAGTCTTTGGAATTCTTTTCTTCAAAAGGTGATGGAAGCAGAGTCTTTGAATATTTTTAAGGCAGAACTAGATAAATTCTTGATTAACAAAGGAATGAAAGGGGTAGGCAGAAATGTGGAGTTGAGATTACAATCAGCCATGATCTTATTGAATGGCGGAGTAGGCTTGAGGGGCCGAGTGGCCTATTCCTGCTACTATTTCACATGTTCATATATTTGTTTCGAAACATTGAGCAGAAAAATGACTATGTCTCAGAGTGTTAAAACTCCAAATATTTACCCTTGTGTAACTCCAAATCCTTTCTCTCTCTTCTCCTATTACTCCTACATGGTGCACACAGAGCTAAAGGCAGGCTGCTCGTTTCCCTGCTCTGACTGCTCAAATGCTCTTGGTTGACATCCCCTGGGTTTTGGAGCCTGTAAGGGCCTTGAAAAAGACTATGCAGGGCCAGATTCGGCCAATGGGACACAAGGTATCTACGGTTCTGTCTGAGGGGCCAGCAAGGAGTCAGCAATGGAAATGCTATGAGCAGATTCCCCACTTCCGCATCCCCTTTCTCCATCTACCCTCTCATGGCCCACCTGCAATTCCCTGCTAGCCATGAGCTGGAGAGAAATTTTCTGCACTTCAGGAAACTGCTGCATGGCCAAGGTGAGGCTTTCCTCCATCCTACTAAAGGTGACAGACTGAGTGTGGAGGTCATTGGTCACAGCAGGAATGTACCTTGTTGCCTGCTACACCCAATGCTCCATGCAGGTGGAGCACATCTTTCAGGTCTTTGTAGACATCATCGTGAAGACCTGAGACATCATGGCACTCATGCCAGAGAGATATTGCTCCAATCTTTCTCCATTTGAGAACACTGCCTCTGGAAAAGCTGACAGAACCTCACATTTTATTCTGCTGGTTCAGAATAGTCCACCTTGCTGCCAACTCCCGAGGTGCAGCGTCTGCGTCCTGCTGGGCAGAGCTTTGAGGGTCTTGCGTTCACCGAGGGGGAATCCCCAGCACTGTCCCTGTCTACAGCACCTACTCCTGTTCATTGTGATGTATGACTCACCATGTAAAAACCCAACTAATTGCCTTAGCAGGCCCACCGAGGTGTTGTATCAGCACTGGTGGAGGGTGTGTGTGAACCATGTGACGGTGTTTTCTCAGCGTGTATGACCTCCTCTGAGGAGTTCTCCTCCGGCACTAGCTGCTGAGGGAAGTTTGCAGCGCTCATTGGAGATGAAAGATCTGAATTAGAACTGACAAGGTGAGAGGATTCTAAGTGCAGATGATCATATTTCATTGGCAGCTCATATCAAGTTAACATGAGTGCTGTCTGCCATGTGGCTGTGTGATATTTATTTCTGTTACCATGTAGCTGTATCTCTCCTTCACCAGCGTCCAGGCATCTGAGACCTGGCTCATCTCCAGCACCTCCTCTTTCGCAGATATCAATATCGCAATGGCCAGAGGGCCACCTCTGGTTGTCTCCCTCTCCCTGCTGTTCTGCACTGAAGGACCGAAATGAAGGATTAATGAATGTGAGCAGTGGAATGTTTTAAGAGGATGGAAGGACAACATCTGTGTAGGGTCACTGGGAGAGATAGGTATGACATTGTAATAAGATGAGGGTGAGTGTCAGTGGCAATTGATCAGTTGGGGATGTGAGAAAGTACTCAAGAGAGGTGCACCTGCAAGGTCTGTCAGTCCAAGAAGTGCTGTTCGCGAGAAAGCTAGGGAGAGCAGAGTGTGGGAGTTTGTATTTGAACTTGGCATGCCACTTACCTTTCCTGCCCTGATCAGGTTATTGAACCACTTGCAGCACTCTATCCAGGAGCGAGGCAACACACACCTGCTGCTAACCTCCTTGGCAACCTCCAGCCACACCCGCTTGTTCTCTTCAGCTGGCTTCCTCTTCTCATTTTGCAGGGAAAAAAATCATTCTGTGGGCCCTTAAAGCCCACAACAAGATGTACAAAGATGCATCTGGTACAGCCTGTACATGTTGAGATTCCACCTGTGAAGTTTCTGGCTCTGCTCTGACTGTTTTAGAATGCTTCCTTGCAAATCCCTTTTAAATATCCGAATGGAAATAGATTGCTGCAGGTCATCGTCACCTCGCCTGCTCTAATTGGTTAGGAAACCTGGACGTCAGATGTGGATGAGTTAAAAAGCCACTGACGAACATGATGCTGAAAGTTCCAGGTTCCCGACACGCTGTCAGCCTCCTCATGCAGGTCTGACAGTTAAAATTCAGTCCATAATTTCCACCTCAACCACTGGAATTGAACTTCACAGACTCTCATCTCTCTGTCAATCAAAGATACTCAAGTATCATGACAGTTCCGACAGAAATGAATGGAACAAAAAGCGTTTTCAATCCCACGTCGGTTGTCTTGAGTACTGATGGTGTAGGAGTAGGGGACAGCATGAGAGGCATTTATTGATAGAAATTTTCTTTTTCCTTAACGTGGCAGACAGGGTTGAAGTGCTAGAGCAGACAACACATACAGTGTGGTGATCTGTAATGAACCACAGCTAATGGGTAATCTGAAAGTGAGAGACCCTATGCCAATTTGCACATGGGTCAAGTAGTAATCCAAAGGTAATTACTCTTTGAGATTCTGCTTATTAAATTAGAACACAGTTCCTCAAACTCCCTCCATAGAACCTCATTTGTAGTTCCACCTACGTGTTGGCTCCTACATGGATCACAACAGAGGATCCTCCCCTTCCCACTTCAAGTTCTTCTCCAGCCGCAAGGAGTTGTCCCAGGCAGGCAACACAGCCTTTGGAACTCCCACTCAGCTGCAGAGAACAGTATCCATTTGCCTGGCTGTATTATCCCCTACCACTAGCACATTTGTTTTTACTCCCCCTGCCCCTCCACCCCCACAAGAATGGCCTCCTACATCAAGGTGCTGTGGTCAGTTTGCCCATCCACCCTGCAGTCCTTTTTCTCATCCACACAGTCACAATGCCTGAGTTTTGGCAGTTAGCATTGGTAGGTTATCCAAAAGTGGGCTTCATCACAATGGAACTCAATTCTGTCCTTAACAAGAACACTTCTGCTGACTGCTGTGTAACAATCAGGAGGGCCTATCCTGACCCACTCACAATTCTTTCATTGCAGCCTTATTCACTATCACTTGTGGCTCCCTGGTAGCCATTTTGCCACTATGCCAGAAGGTTCTGAGTTTAATTCACGCTCCTGGGACAAAATCTAGACTGACACAGTTGGCAGGGCGTAGTGCACTGTTGGATAAGATATATTATCGAGGTTCTATCTACCCTCTCAAATGGATGTAAAAAATCCAAAAAAATGATTTGAAGAAAAGCAGTGGAGTTTTGCCAGGTCTCCTAGTCAACAATTATCCTCCAACCAACCTCACCATCCCGCTTACATCAAGTCACTTACCGTTCTGTTTACACCGGGAAAGTGACCGCTCCATATACATCGAGTCACTTACCGTCCCGTTTACACAGAGTCACTGACTACCCCGTTTACACAGCTGGGATTTTCCGTGCCCGTCAGCATCCAGTGTTCGGCAGTGTGAGTGGGTAAAATGGTGCGATAGGTTTCACGACGACATGAAACCAGTTTGTGATAGTCCGCTCAGACCACTGATGCCGGGACCCATTTCCCGCCATTGGAGGTCAGGAGCCTCATTGTAACACATCTGCATGTCATTATTAGGCCAACCTGCCGGAATCGGGCCCCCCTCTCCCGGCCCTGCCACCCCGCACGTCTGCCCACGTTGGCTTGAGTGTGAGAGTTTAGAGTGATGAGATGGTTGCCATACGCTGGCTGCACAGATGAGATCATTCATCCTCTTTCTGCACTGGATGGCCAACCTCTTCTGTTCAGCATTGGCACCGACCACCACTGCCACCGCCTCCAAAGTCTGGTTGATCATGCTACTGCCCATCCTGCAGACAGAGCGGGTGTAGAGGACATTGTGGCAGGCCTCCACACATCCAAAAGGCATTCCAGTGATGCATCACTAAACCTGGGGGCTGCAGCCTTTTTGCCTTTCGTAGACATCTTCCCTGCAGTAGCACTGGGCTGGAAGCACTGAGATGTGTACACACGGCTGGACTTTAAATATGGCGTCCGGCATGATGAAGTGGTGAGGTGATGGTGTGGCGGGTGAATGAGAGCCCACCTGCCATTGAAACAGCATGTTTCCCGGGAATGCGGGAATAATGCGGCAGGTTTGGGCTGATATGGCATAAAAACCCGCCATTGCGACCAGCAGGTAAAACATGATTTTACCCACCCACTACTGCGCTTAGTGCAAATCTCGGACGATTCCACCACTGACTATCCTGTTTACACCTGTTCACTGCCCGCCCCGTTTACACCGAGTTACTGACCACCCCGTTTACACCGAGTTACTGACCTTCCCATTTACGCTGAGACACTGACCGTCCCGTTTACACTGAGTCACTGACCATCCTGTTTACACTGAGTCACTGACCATCCCGTTTACACCGAGTCACTGACCATCCTGTTTACACCGAGTCACTGACCATCCTGTTTACACTGAGTCACTGACCATCCCATTTACGCTGAGACACTGACCGTCCCGTTTACACTGAGTCACTGACCATCCCATTTACGCTGAGACACTGACCGTCCCATTTACACTGAGTCACTGACCATCCCATTTACGCTGAGACACTGACCGTCCCGTTTACACTGAGTCGCTGACCATCCCATTTATGCTGAGACACTGACCGTCCCGTTTACACCGAGTCACTGACCATCCCATTTACGCTGAGACACTGACTGTCCTGTTTACACCGAGTCACTGACCATCCCATTTACACCGAGTCACTGACCGTCCCGTTTACACCGAGTCAGTGACCGTCCCGTTTACACCGAGTCACTGACCGTCCCGTTTACACCGAGTCAGTGACCATCCTGTTTGCACCAAGTTACTGACCATCCAGTTTACACCGAGTCACTGACCGTCCCGTTTACACCGAGTCACTGACCATCCTGTTTACACGAGTCAGTGACCATCCCGTTTACACTGAGTTAGTGACTGTCCCGTTTACACGAGTCACTGACCGTCCTGTTTACACCAAGTCACTGACCATCCTGTTTACACCAAGTCACTGACCATCCTGTTTACACCGAGTCACTGACTATCCAGTTTACACCGAGTCACTGACCGTCCCGTTTACACCGAGTCACTGACCGTCCCATTTACACTGAGTCACTGACCATCCCATTTACGCTGAGACACTGACCATCCCATTTACACCGAGTCACTGACCATCCCGTTTACACCGAGTCACTGACCGTCCCGTTTACACCGAGTCACTGACCGTCCCGTTTACACCGAGTCAGTGACCATCCCGTTTGCACCAAGTCACTGACCATCCAGTTTACACCAAGTCAGTGACCATCCAGTTTACACCGAGTCAGTGACCGTCCTGTTTACACCGAGTCACTGACCATCCTGTTTACACCGAGTCACTGACTGTCCAGTTTACACCGAGTCAGTGACCGTCCCGTTTACACCGAGTCACTGACCGTCCCGTTTACACCGAGTCACTGACCATCCCGTTTACACTGAGTCACTGACCATCCCATTTACATCGAGTCACTGACCATCCTGTTTACATCGAGTCAGTGACCATCCTGTTTACACCGAGTTACTGACCGTCCCATTTACACCGAGTTACTGACCGTCCCGTTTACACCGAGTCACTGACCATCCTGTTTGCACCAAGTCACTGACCGTCCTGTTTACACCGAGTCACTGACCATCCCGTTTACACCGAGTCACTGACCGTCCCGTTTACACGAGTCACTGACCATCCCATTTACACCGAGTCACTGACCATCCTGTTTACACCGAGTCACTGACCGTCCCATTTACACCGAGTCACTGACCATCCTGTTTGCACCGAGTCACTGACCGTCCCATTTACACCGAGTCACTGACCGTCCCGTTTACACCGAGTCACTGACCGTCCCGTTTACACCGAGTCACTGACCATCCCATTTACGCTGAGACACTGACCGTCCTGTTTACACCGAGTCACTGACCGTCCCATTTACACCGAGTCACTGACCATCCTGTTTGCACCAAGTCACTGACCGTCCCGTTTACACTGAGTCACTGACCGTCCCGTTTACACTGAGTCACTGACTGTCCCGTTTACACCGAGTCAGTGACCATCCCGTTTACACTGAGCTAGTGACTGTCCAGTTTACAGAGTGACCGACTGTCCCTTTTAAACCAAGTCACTGACCGTCCTGGTTACACCGAGTCACTGATCGTCCTGTTTACGCCGAGTCACTGACCGTCCCATTTACACTGAGTCACTGACCATCCCGTTTACACTGAGTTAGTGACTGTCCAGTTTACAGAGTGACCGACTGTCCCTTTTACACCAAGTCACTGACCGTCCTGTTTACACTGAGTCAGTGACCATCCCGCTTACACCGAGTCAGTGACCATCCTGTTTACACCGAGTCACTGACCATCCCATTTACACCAATTTACTGACCGTCCCGTTTACACCGAGTCACTGACCGTCCCATTTACACGAGTCAGTGATCATCCCGCTTACACCGAGTCAGTGACCATCCTGTTTACACCGAGTCACTGACCGTCCCGTTTACACCGAGTCACTGACCGTCCCGTTTACACGAGTCAGTGATCATCCCACTTACACCGAGTCAGTGACCATCCTGTTTACACCGAGTCACTGACCGTCCCGTTTACACCGAGTCAGTGACCATCCCGTTTACACCGAGTCACTGACTGCCCCATTTGCTCCAAATGACACTGTCTTGGGTAACATCCCACCTTAGCTCACAAAAATCTGCAACTCACTAGCAATCCATCCTAGAGAACTACACTATCCCCTCAAGTATTACTACTCCCCACCATCCTGCGACTTCTACTCCCAAGGTTACTTCCCATCCCTGAGATCTCCCCATTCCCTCCCTGGGAACCCCTCCCACCGAGACCTCACTCAGAGATATCTTCCCCCTGATGTTCTGCATATCCCTAGGTCTCCTCACCTTCTGCTCATCCCCCAAGAACTCCTCCGACAGACCTCATCTCCCATCACCTCCCTCCCACCAAGTTTTTTTTTATTGTTTGTGGAATGTGGGCGTGGCTGGGTAGGCCAGCATTTATTGCCCATCTCTAATTGCCCTTGTTCAGAGGGCATTTTAAGAGTCAACCACATTTCTGTGGGTCTGGAGTCACACGTAGGCCAGGCCAGGTGAGAACAGCAGATTTCCTTGCCTAAAGGACATTAGTGAACCAGATGCGTTTTTATGACAATAGGCAATGGTTTCATGGTCATCATTAGACTTTTAATTCCAGATATTTATTGAATTCAAATTCCACCATCTGCTGTGGTGGGATTCGAACCCAGGTCCCCACAGCATTACACTGGGTCTCTGGGTTACCAGTCCAGTGACAATACCACTATGCCATCACCTCCTCCCTTCTCCCCTTTCCTCTGTGATCTTCTCTCCCAAGATCACTACACACCAAAAGATCTCCTCTTTCAGAGGTGCCCTACCCTGAGGAGATGTCCTGCCTATCTTGCCAGGTCCTTCCCACCCCTGAGATCCTGACTCCTTTCCACCTCCCCACCCGCCAGACTTCCTATCCCACCCATTCACTGTGTCCTCTTCCCACCCCTCTCCCTGGAGCCCTCCCTCCCACCATTGAGGCCTTCCCCCAAAGATCTCCTTCCTATCCGCCATCACCTCTGCATCCAACATCTCCCCACTCCATCATGAGATCTATGCCTCCCAAGACCCACCATCAAGGGAGAGCTCCGTGCTCCCACACATCACCCCCCCAACACCCCAGTTCTCCCACACCTCCTCACCCCAGCATGGGAGCCAGACAATTTCCCACCCTCCCACAGTTGACGAGATACAATGGGATCTCCCTTAGGTGCCCACTTCTCACCACTGGCAAGTTAATAAAGTCTAGAATTCAAAGTGGCACAGCCTTTAGGGCATTAACAATGAATGGACAGCTTGGAGACTCTACCCATTTCCTGCCACTGCAGCTCTCCACCTGAATTGTCACACTTTAGAATCACACTGTATAAATCTGACAAGTTATGCATAACCTCATAGACAGAAATGTTGTATTCTCAGAATAGTAACAACTACAATGGATATGGAATATACTCATCAGCTTAGAAAGCAGGAATTATAACTGCCAATCAGCAACTTCGAGCAAATGCTACCAAAAATTGCAGCTCAGGAAGCAGCTGCCAATAGCAAGAAACCAAATGTGAACCAATGAAACTGCTCTAAATAATTTTTGACAGTCCTTTAGCTACTTTATTGGTTTCTCCACTGAAGTGAGTTTTTGTGAAGTAAGTGTTGAAAGAAAATTGGAACATAGTAAAGACTTAAAAATTATAACATTTACATGTAAATTATTAAACGTGCCTGTACAGTGGTGTTCTCTTTGTTGTAAAAATGTTTTTCCATTGGATCATACAGATCTCTGAAAAGTCAAGAACTTTATTCATTATTTATTCATTCACAGGGTGTGAGCGTCACTGGCAAGACCAGCATTTATTGTCCATCCCTAGTTGCCACTGAGAAGGCGGTGATGCACTGCTAGTGCGTGTGATGAAGGTACTCCCACCAGAGAGAGAGTTCCCAGGATTTTGATCCAGCACTAGTGAAGGAATGGCAATATATGTCCAAGTCAGGATGAATTTTGACTTGGAGGGAAAATTGAAGACGGAGGTGTTCCCATGCGCATGTTGCCCTTATTTTTCTAGGTAGTAGAGGTTGTGGGTTTGGGAATTGCTGTCGAAGGAAGCTTGGCGAGTTTCTGTAGTGTTACATGCTGCAAACTGTGCATTGGTGGTGGAGGAAGTGAATGTGTAAGGTGGTGGATGGGGTACCAATCAAGTGAGCTACATTGTCTTGGGATGTTGTTTTTGGAGCCGCACTCCTCCAGGCAAGTGGAGAATGTTCCATCAGATTCGTGACTTGTGCCTTGAAGAAGGTGAACAGGCTTTGAGGAGTCAGAAGGTGAGTTACTTGCCACAGAATTCCTAGCCTCTGACCTGCTCTTGTAGCCACTGTATTTATAAAGCTCGTCCTGTTCAATTTCTGGTCAATGGTGACCTCAGAATATGGGTTCATGTGGCTTATTGAAACCATCACTGACAGTTGAAGAGACAGCATCCTACAATTTCCACCTGTATCTATTTGCAGCGCCCAGATTCTTTTAATGAATAATAACAACACAGACCAATCACCAAGCTTGTCAAAGTCCACATTCCCTTTGCACTTTTATATCAATAAAGGAAATTCTGACATCAAACATTCCCATGGGAAGCAATTGTAGGAACAGTAAAATGTAACTAGAATTTTTAAGATTTTTTTCAATATAAAACACCAAAGGAAACCAAACAAATTAACTTTTTCGTCCCTGAAGTAGCTCTCCTAAACACCGTAATTATATTCAAGAACAAAAAGTTCACTGTTTGTTCCAATTATGAGGTTTAGAAGATTGTTATTTTTTGGGACTGTGTCTTTAATTTAAGGTAAAATGAAGGTGGTCGTGTGACCTGTTCTGAAGTCTGCCTGACAGCAAGCCTGCATGGTTTGATTGTTAAAGACCAAAGGAAGGCTTGGATTGTTTTCTTGGAAAGAAGGTGCAAGAAGTTTACACTTGGTGACAATGGCAGCAGCCTGTGTGCTACCAGTGGATAGACTGTGAGTATGCAAAGTCTCAGAAAAGTGTTGAGAATATTGGGTTGTATTTTAAACTTAAACTTAAAAGAGAGTTGGACTCTCAAGGATAGCTAATCAACATCTCTACTTGGATACAAGGCCCATGTGATTCATGTTGCCATGATAATGGGTTTGACGATGGGAGGGGTATAGAGGAAGCCATTGTGATGTCGGGGTTACAGCATTTCCTAAAATATCACTGAATATCATAGGCAGGTTAGTCTGCCAGGGTCCGAGTGAGGGAGAGCAGCTAAAGGCTAAAAGTCTCTATAGTTCACCACGCCGAAATGCAGGTAGAAGCTTGCACTCGGATTGCAAAGACCAAACTCCTGAGGAGTTAAAACTAAGCTTGAAGATTCATCTAGCTTGTGCTAGAGGGAGGATCTCCAGTAATACTAAAAATTATTAATACTAAAAATGCTAAAAATTAGAAGGGGATGGGAGCATCCATTCTGTGGTTCAAGGTATAAGTTGCCTACAAACAGAGTGTTTAGCCAAAACTACTTTTAGTCTTTGGTTACAGTAAATGTCTTTAAACATGAAAACTTGTTGAGTCATCCTTTCAGCTATTAATAGGAATTTTGATTTTCTTTTTAAAAGTTAGTAGTCTCTATTGATTGTTAACACTTTGAAATTTGGCATTACTTCTATATTTGGAAATCTATTCTAAATAGTCACTAATTGCATTTCTCTTCATGGGGGCATCAAAAGAGCTCAAAAGCAAGCTTCAGTTAAAATGATTAATATATGTAATGAAAATATTTGAAGGAACATTGCCACTATTCAAATATTTGGCCTGAATTTTTCCCTTGTCGGACACACAAGATTGGTGGGCCCAGGAGCAGCCAGGAAATGGGCCCCCGACTGCCATCAGCCCCCAACCATGATTTCACACTGGCTGGCCAATTAAGGCCCGCACAGCGTGAAACACGTCTTCCGAATGGTCAGGAAGGGCCGGGCGGGGGCCTGTCAGGCACTGGGCACTTTAAAACTGGCAGAGGCAGCTCCCTGAAAGCTGCCAGGGGAGAATTTTTATTTGGTCCAGAGACCGTAGCAATGGCCTCATCAGCGGCAGGAAAAATCAGGCAGGAGGGCAGGTCAGGTGGGCACTCGTCCCCCGTTTCTCGGATGAGTGCCTCGCGGTCCTCGTGAAGTAGGTGGGTGTCAGGCAGGACACCCTCATTCCCAGGGGTGGCAGGAAGAGGCCAACATACCAGACCAAAAATACTTGGGAGGAGGTGGCAGCCAAGGTCAGCAGTCAAGATGTTCTGAAGCGCACACAGGTGCAGTGCCACAAAAGGTCCAACGACCTGCTGCGCTCGGTAAGGGTGAGTGCCGAGTTGGCATGGATCAACGTGGAGAAGTGTTAAGGGCTGACCGTTTCCCCGTGGAGCTCAGGGGTGTTAGAGCCTGAGTGCCAGCTGTCAATGATGCCGGAGCTGGCCAAGGGGATGTGCCCTGGCTGCTTGGCCTGAGTGCCTTGCAGCTTGAAGGCCACGACTCAGATGTGCCCTGCAAGGTGTTCCTCAGGTGGGGTTGGCCAGGCTGCAATGGCGCTGCAGGTAGAGAGTGGATTAATCAATGCTCCTCTGTCCTTTCAAGAGAAAAGAGGCCATAACAACATCGAAAAGTCAAGGTCAGGCAGAGGCCCCCCCAGACCTAATCATGATGAGGTTTGAAATGGATGCTGTGGACCTGGAGCGCCGCCACCCACCTCAGTCAGCCAGTCATGGAGAGGTAGGGGTCTCTGACGAAGGTAAGAGTGTAGTACACAGAGGTGAGAGTGTCAGATTGTGCAACCATTCTAGTGTAGTGTCTTCACTGATGTGAGCCTTGAGCCTGGAGTCCCCATTGATCATTGAAAGATGATGGCACCATGATGCAGATTTCCACTGTCTCACCAGGGTGCCTGGCATGCACAGTGACAGTGTGATGACTTAAACTAATGACGTTGTTCTCCCTTAGATTCGCCAGCACGTACTCGAATGCAAGACCCTGAAGAGCCACCCTTAGCGCCAGAGGACCGCTGGGCTTCAGATGCACCTGCTTCACACCCGCTCTCTAAACCAGGCATCAGCACAGATACCAGCACTTCGGTGGGTGTTAGATCGTCAGCTAGAATGTCAGTGCACAGCGGTGAGGGCACTACACACTCACTTGAGGAGCAGGTGGAGGCAGAGAATGCCCAGGGCGACGGCAGTTGGAGGACTGCTGGAGACCAGAATGATGCCGAGTCGAAGGCAGATGATGAGACCCTGGAGTCATCCATTAGGCGGCAGACGCTGGATGTCCAGTGAGATGTGCGGGAGGATCTGGCAGAGATCCATGAGGATATGCCATTGTCTCCATTGTGGAGGATTCCATGCGGAGCATGAGCACTGCAATGACCCTCATTGCCAAGCGCACTGCCTTTTCCATTGAGAGAGTGGCGAGCCTCATGGAGAGGCAGCTCCAGGAACAGAATCAGGGATTCCTGGGGTTGCGCTCAGACCCGCAAGCCCTCACACAGGCAATGACCTCAGGTGGTCAGTGCCGGTGTGGGAGATGGATGAGGCACCCAGTATAAGAGCTAGGTGCCTGTCCATCAATGGCGAACAGGGAGGTCCAGGGCGACCTCACGTTGGCACACGAGCTGCCTGTCATCTCTGCGGGCTCCTCTCAGGGCACTCTGGATGACGGCAGCAGCTGCTCCGCCCCTCTACCAGTGACTGTGGCATCTCGGGAGATGGCGACTGGGGAGATACCAGCCGTGGAACTGGCAGCTCTGTCCCAGGCGGGGCCAGCACAGGCTCCACGGGCCAGAGGACGACTGCCAAGGTCATCAAGGCCAACAAGACAGCAGAGTCAGCAGGCTGCCTCCAATGCCGCTGCCAACAAGGGGAGGAGGGGGAGCAACAAGACACATCATTCATAAACATAAGTTTAAGGCAACATGAGCACAAGCGGGACTGCCCACGGGTGATCTTCTGTTCTGTAATATTTTGTTAATATGTTTACTAGTGTGGGCAATAACACCAGATACAGTAATGTTCATTTGTTGTGAGTGTTAAAATTATATAAATTTTGCTTTTGTCTTAATGGCCTGAGTATGATTCACCTTTTATTTGGTGCAGGCTATGCCAGTATCTCATGCTGGACGCGGCACAGGCACTGAGTGGAAAGAGTAATCTCAGACATCCGGGATGGAGGCGGCAGCTCTGGCATGAGGTGGAAGCAGATCTTTGGCAACCTAGCTGAAGGACTATTGGATCAAGGTGTCCCTGGTGTCCCTGGCTCCCTGAAGGATACAGGTCTGCCTCCACGCCCTCAGTGTTCTCCTCACCCTGCTCCTCTTTCGACTCACTACTGGATTCATCCTCCATGGCCTGTGGAACTGCCTCAAGATCCTCTTCCTCCAGTGGGCCCCCCTTTGCTAGTGCCAGATTGTGGAGAACGCAGCATGCAACCACTATCAGTGAAACCCACTTTGGGGGGATATCGTAGTGCTCCCCTGAAGAGTCCAGGCATCGGAAGCGCGTCTTCAGAAGACCTATGGCCCTCTCTATCCCCGCCCTAAGGGAGGTATGACTCCTGTTATAATGCTGCTCTGCCTCTGTTCTTGGGTGACGGAGAGGCATCATAAGCCACCTTTTCAACGGAAATCCCTTGCCACCCAGCAGCCATTCATCCATTTGGGTTGGAGCACTGAATAGCCTTGGCACCTGGGAGTGTCTCAGGATATAAACATCATGGGAGCTGCTAGGGTACCTTGCACAGACTTGCAGAACCTGCGTCTTGTGGTCACAAACTATCTGGATGTTCATCGAGTGGAAGCCCTTCCTGTTGACAAAGGCACCCGGCTGATCCATTGGCGCCTTGATGACCACATGTGTACAATCGATTGTACCCTGGATGCAGGGGAACCCAGCAATCGCTGCAAACCCTCTGGCTCACTCAGCCTGGCTGGCCTCATCCATACAGAAATGAATAAATGTCATTACCCGCCTGAACAGAGTATCAGTCGCCAGCTTGACGCAACTGTGAACAGCTGATTGGGACACTCCACAATGATCCCCCGCTGACCCCTGGAAAGAGCCGGAGGCATAGAAGTTGAGGGCCACTGTGACCTTCAGAATCACTGGCATAGGGTGTCCACCCACACAGTTGGAGGTGATCTCAGGCCCAATCATATGACAAATGGAGGTCACAGTCTCCCTGGAGAGGAGGAGCCTCCATTGGCATTGCACCTCGGACATATTGAGGTAGCTGCATCGCTGCCTGTAAACCCTGGTAACAGGATAGCGACATCTACTGCGGCCCCTTACATCTTGGTCTACCTGCTGGCCCTGCGCCCCTTGTGCCTGCGCCTCTCCTCCCACAGGTTGCTGCACAGGTGCCACCAACGGAGAGCACAATCCCCATTACCAGGGTAACAGAAGGCTGTCTGATACCTGGAAGGGTCCACACGGTCAAAATCCTCCGTGGGCCTTGGAAATACCAATGAGTCCTGAAATTAAGTCTGGAAATGCTAAGACTGAAGCTCAGAACAGAGATGAAGCTGTCAAGTTCAAATAAGCAACCAACAGCAAACTATTTGCTAAACTCCTCACTACTCACAATGGTAATGCTGCTGACCCTTTTTATCCCACTCTCGGATGAGGTTTTTTAAAATGTGGGCTGTCCGCCTGCCCGTGTTGCCTGTGCGACAAGCATGAAATTGCACGGGCAACGTAAAATCACGAACAATTGCCTTTTGAATGTCCTTAAGAGGCCTTTTAATTGATGGCGGGCGTGGCTCCGACATTCACGCGCACCACCAACCTGAAGGTTGCTCACATGTGAGATGATGTCGAGACGTTCGCCCGACGTCATCTCACACGATTTTGCACCCAATCAGGTTGGGCGCGCGCGCGCCTGTGGAACGTAAAACTCTGCCCTTTGAGTAAGTATTGAGCCGGAGATGTTTTATAAAGAAAATATGCAAACTAGTTTGAGAAGAAAGCCTTGCATTTATGCTGTGCCTTTCACAAACTCAGGAAGCCACGAAGTATTTTACAGCCAATGACTATTAATGTATACTAATGTACTGTAGAAACAAGGAAGGGCTTGTGGTGCAGTGGCAGTGTCCCTACTTCTGGGTTCAAGTCCCACTTCAGGACTTGATGGCTATGGAAGGCGCGTTCATAATGTAGCCAAACAGCTTGATTATCAGCTTGTAAATCCTTCCAATACGTCTGATGGCAAGTGGTAAAACCAGCAAAGTTTCCTGGTCAGCCATACTGCAGAGGGCAACGGCAAACCACTGCAGTACTTTGCCAAGCATGATCATGGACCAATCCAATGGAGCTCCATGGTTGCCAATGCCTTCTTAGGGCATGGTACAGGAAGAGGAACGTAGAAACATAGTTTAATCATTTGCTCAGTTTCATATTTCTCAGTCCTTACCATAAAATCTGTGCCCTAAATAGCTGGGATATTCTGTCTATTTGATTTTGTAGGTAATTAACTGCTTTTGAAAGAAGCTATAAGCTGTATTCAAAACATTGTATATTATATCTCTAACCAATTAGGAAATGAATTGTAACACAGCATTTTAATGTTTTAAACTGTATTTGGAAGAAAAAGAACTATGCAATCTAATTTATGCAGATCAATGATCAATTTTAAATGTTGTTACCAAAAATCTTTTGCTTTTTGAGAAAATTTTATTTTGCTGGCAGTCATCATTATCATCATCATCTGCCTTGATGAGGACTTTTTTGAGTCACTTGTCCAGCGCCAAATTTCAAGAAAGTGAGATGAATACAGAAAGGAGGTCAGTAGAGTTAGCCCCCAGTGGACATAACGAGCAGGCAGGTTGCTGAGAGAGGATGGAGTACTTGTAGATTCTGCTCTTGAGGAGGTAAGCACAGGTTCTTTGGTGGGCCCTTTGAAGATTGCTGAGAAAGTCATGGAAGGCAGCTGTGGGTGTATCCACAAGGAAGATCCAAGGCATGGATGATGGCAGGGCAATAGGAAGACAAAAGGGAAAAATAATGGACAGGATCATGGGGGCATGGGATTTAGGAAAAAGAAGAAACAAAAGGTGATATAACTGGGTGATGGGAAGAGAAAGGCCTGAATGGGAAGACAGATAGATGGAACTAATGGACTGGGTCCAGGGTGGCAACCAAAATGCACACATAAATGGGCACACGGGGAATTCAGGTTCCACAGGCATGCCAAGGATAGGAGAGAGGTGTCCTGTTTGCAGAGGACAGAAATAAGGGAGACCAAAGTTGAAGATTAAGATCCTGTGATGAGATGAAGTTGATTTGCAGAAGATAAAACAACTAAGAAAATTAATCATTCCCTGCTGGTTTCTTCTAATCTTGGGGAGAAGCCAGAAACTTATCAGCCAATCCAGAGAGGAACCTCTGATTTATTGTACATAACACCATGGGAATTCCAGCCCTAGAATAAGATGGGAATACTGTATTTATCAGAAAAATCCTACATCTTTCCCAAAAATAAGTAAAAGAAATACAAGATGGCAAAAGAAACAGTGAAAATAAGACTCCCAAAACATCTCAGAGGGAGAATTTCAGTAGGGTTCTCTGGAGCTCTGGCAGAAAATCGATGGACTTCCTAGTGAAACAGAGCAAACGGCTATTTTTAGCCACTATGATTTTCTTCAGTGATTCTGACAATTTCCTACCAAAATTATGGCAATCAGGAGAAACACGAGGAAAATCCATCCAGGAGTTCAAGTAACAATAAAGGCTTTTTCCAAACATATGCACAGTCAACAAATAGAAGCAAGCATTGATTCATTTAACACAAAAACAAAAATAGCTGGAAAAACTCAGCAGGTCTGACAGCATCTGCAGAGAGGAACACAGTTAACGTTTCGACTCTTCATCAGAACTAAGGAAATATAGAAATGAGGTGAAATATAAGCTGGTTGAGGGGGGTGGAACAGGTAGAGCTGGATAGAGGGCCAGTGATAGGTGGAGGCAAAGAAGAGATTGCCAAAGATGTCATAGACAAAAGGACAAAGGGGTGTTGACGGTGGTGATATTAGCTAAGCAATGTGCTAATGGTGACACTGAGGGTAGAAAGCAGGACAAGCAAGTAACAGATAGCCCTAGTCGGGGTGGGGTGGGGGGAAGGGATCAAAATAGGCTAAAAGGTGGAGATAAAACAATGGATGGAAATAAATTTAAAAATAATGGAAATAGGTGGGAAAAGAAAAATATATTAAAAATATTATAAATTATTGGAAAAAGGGGGATCGGAAAGGGGGTGGGGGATGGAGGAGAGAGTTCATGATCTGAAGTTGTTGAACTCAATGTTAAGTCCAGAAGGCTGTAAAGTGCCTAGTCGGAAGATGAGGTGCTGTTCCTCCAGTTTGCGTTGAGCTTCACTGGAACATTGCAGCAGGCCAAGGACGAACATGTGGGCATGAGAGCAGGGTGGAGTGTTGAAATGGCAAGCGATAGGGAGGTCTGGGTCATGCTTGCGGACAGACCGAAGGTGTTCCGCAAAGCGGTCACCCAGTATGCGTTTGGTGTCTCCAATGTAGAGGAGACCGCATTGGGAGCAGCGAATGCAGTAGACTAAATTGAGGGAAGTGCGAGTGAAGTGCTGCTTCACTTGAAAGGAGTGTTTGGGCCCTTGGACGGTGAGGAGGGGGGAAGTAAAGGGGCAGGTGTTGAACTTTCTGCGGTTGCATGGGAAGGTGCCATGGGTGGGGGTTGAGATGTAAGGGGTGATGGAGGAGAGGACCAGGGGTGTCCTGGAGGGAACGATCCCTGCGGAATGCCGCCGGGGGGGTGATGGGAAGATGTGTTTGGTGGTGGCATCATGCTGGAGTTGGCGTAAATGGCGGAGGATGATCCTTTGAATGCGGGGGCTGGTGGGGTGATAAATGAGGACAAGGGGGACTCTATCATGTTTCTGGGAGGGAGAGGAAGGTGTGAGGGCGGATGCGCGGGAGATTCATTTAAAATAGTGTTGCGTAAATGAGCTGAGTTGGTACACCGTTACATCATATCTGTCTATGCTCTAGAAGCAGAGAGTAAATCACTAAAGTTGGCTAACAAATTTCTAGGTAGTGCAAAACAGACGAAAGCCAATCAGCAGCTGGTTTTACACTCCGCCCAAAATTCATCTTCATAGAATATGATCCTGATCTTTATGGCTCACACACATGACATCACTGGCAAATTTCTAATTAAATATTTGCATGACTTCTTGGGAAATATTAAACCCTGCTCCAAAACATGAAAGATTTATTTCTCAGGAGTATTGCTCACTGGCAAACTATATCATATTTTAAAATTTTAATACATTTTAATGAGAGCATCTTTAGAAGAATGTTTTAGCAAATCTTTTAGCCTCATTTACAATTACAGTATATTACACTGAAATGCTTATATAGCACCTTTGCATAGCATCAAAATGATGCATGGCTTTTGTGGTTCTTATTCCTTTCTAGACAAGGGGAAGGTTGTTGGCTGAACACTTTCTTGAAACATTGCTCCTTTTAACAAATATGGTAAGAAGCAATTTGAGATTAATGTATTTGTTCAGTATGAGAATATTGCACACTATTCTGATTCATTTAGTGGACTTTGAAGCCATCTAGAGAATTACAATTGTAACTGCAAGTTTTGTTAAAAGGAACAGTATCTGGAAAGAGTTCAGTGTCATGGTAATAATTGGGGCCCTGGAATTCAGTGGCTCGTTAAAAACATTTCCTCTGATAATCCCAAATAAATTAAGTGACAATGTAGATTCTGTTGCATATTTGGGGATATTGCAAAATTATAAGTTGTGTGGAAAAACAATGCTCAATTGGCAGTGATTGTTTAGAAAAAAACTGCATCTTATAACCATTACAACAGAGGCTACACTTAAAAATAAGCATTTAATTGATTATAATGTGCTTGGGAAGTCTGAGGCCATGAAAGGTGCTATATAATTGGTGGATTTTTTTTTCTTTTTTTTCATTCAAATGATTGCTCTAGTTAAGAAATTGGCTTAGCGATGGAAGGCAGAGAGTAGGAATAATGGGCAGGTACTCTAATGGGGAGGATGACTAGTGGAGTCTCACAAGGATCTGCGATGTGGCCCCAACTATTCACAGTATTTATTCACTATTTCAGTGTTAGTTGCTGTTCATGAATGTCCATGTCAGTAGGTGACACTCAGTAATGTGAACCCAGGCTGATGTTTCCCTCCATAGCCCAGGGGCGTCAAAGCCAATCCACTGCTGCCCTTTCTAAGAGCAGGCGAACTAAAGGGTAATTTTACAAGCATTCAGAAGAGAACCTTTAATCATTGGAAACACATATTAGAAATTCTGGTACGCAATGGCCACGATTTTGTAATCATTAACCCAATACCTTTTGCTAGGCTTTACAGTTCCTTTTTTTTTATTCTTTCATGGGGTATGGGCATTGTTGTCCATCACCAATTGTCCCTGAACTGACGTGCTTGCTCAGCCATTGCAGAGGGCATGGATGAGGCAACCATATTACTGTGGGTCTGGAGTCACATGTAGGCCAGACCAGGTAAGAATGATAGATTTCTGAAAAAAGACATGTCTAAGCTTTTTGTCTTGTACTCATCAGGACATTCGCAAGAATGGCAATATAAGGGGGAAGCAGCAATTTATACTGTATGTGAAGAGAGTGCTGATTGGTCAGCAAGTGGCATTGCCATGGAGAATGCACCAGTGATGGTGACTGACAGTTAACTGCCAACATTGTTTGAAATTTAAACCAGACAACTTGACCCTGATTGGTCAAGGCATTGCCCTAAGGAATGAGTCAGCAAATGGCTGTCACTTATTTTGTTTAGCTGAAACAGGTATAATGTGTGTACATGTTCTTTCTGTCTGCAGAGAATAGGGCCCTGTGTATTATCACAGAATCACAGAATCTTAACGGCACAGAAGGAGGCCATTCAGCCCATCGTGCCTGCATTGGCAATATATGTAGCTTCCAGTACATGCAATTAAATCCACAGCTGCATATAAAAATTCCTTACATGTCTTAATGGGCTCCATCTTGCGATCAAATTCATCTATGAAATGGAGCAGTCAAATGAACTCCCCTTCACTGATGTACTAGTTGAGAAATTTGCCAGGAGCTTCTCTACCACGGTCTACCGCAAGGCTACCTTCACTAGTCAATATACGCATTGGGATTCTTACAGATCCACACGCTATAAGATTAGTCTTATCAGCAACCTTGTAAATAGGGTCCCAGCCATTTGTTCACCATGCAGGCTTGATACTGAAATAGGGCTCATCAATGGCATCCTGCAAGAAAATGGCTTCCCTGATCAGATAATTTCACACTGTATATCACGCAAACTCATGAATGGGCCCAAGGCTGAAAAGTGCCCAGTCTACCTCAGGTTATCCTGGAAGGGTAAGGTACCTCAAAAATGTGAGCAACAGGTGAAGCTAGCTGTTTCACGCTGCTACTGTGCAGTAACAACACGAGTGATGTTCGCCACTAACAGGATGTTACCATCAAGCTAAAAAGACGTTCTGCCTATCACACAAATGAGTAACGTGGTATATGAATTTCGGTGCCAGTGTGATGCTAGGTTGTAGGCTGCACATCCCAAAGACTGGCGAATCGAGTACAGAGGAGAGTCACAAGAATGATTCCAGTGATAAAGAACTGTAGTTACGAGGATAGATTGGAGAGGTTGGGACTGTCTTCCTTGGAGAACAGAAGACTGAGAGGAGACTTGATAGAGGTATTCAAGATCCTGATGGGTATGGACAGGGTAAATAGTGAGAAACTGTTCCCACTCAAGAGAACATCAAGAACTAGAGAGCACAGATTCAAAATAACTGGCAAAAGGGGTAATTGTGATGTGAGGAAATTTTTTTTTCCACCCAGAGAGTGGACCAAACTTCCTGAAAGGGTGGTGGAGGCAGGTTCAATCGAGGTATTCAAAAGGTAATTAGATTGTTACCTGAAATGAGAGAATGTGCAAGGTTACAGGGATAAGGCAGGGGAGTGGGACTAGGTGGAATGCTCTTTCAGAGAGCCAGTGCAGACTCGATGGGCCGAATGGCCTCCTTCTGCACCTTAAAGATACTGAATCGAATCAAACAGCATGTCCCTGCCGCTGTTCGCAACAGGCAAGGTACAGACCATACCTAACCAGTCAGGGCTTGTAAAACTCAAAACACAGTGTCCAACATTAGTTGTGGTTCCGTGATTGGACAACATTTGCTAAATAATCCTCAGTGTGCTAAGAATTACGCTGACAACCAATTTAAGATTGTCAGTCAGGCTCACAATGTGGCGCATTTGCATGTACTGGAAGCTACATATATTAATACACAGGGCCCTGTTCTCTGTAGACAGAAAGAACATGTTACATACATTGTGCCTGTTTCAGCTAAACAAAATAAGTGACAGCCATTCACTGACTTATTTCTCAGGGCAATGCCTTGGCTAATCAGGGTCAACCGGCCTGGTTTAAATTTCAAACAATGCTTGGCAGTTAACTATCAGTCACCATCACTGGTGCATTCTCCATGGCAATGCCACTTGCCAACCAATCACGCTCTTCACATACAGTATAAATTCATGTCTTTCCTCTTATATTGGTATTCTTGCGAGGGCCCTGATGAGCGCAAGACGAAAAGCTTAGACATGTCTCTTTTTTTCAGCAATACTCAAGTTCTGTACTACCAAAGAATGATAGATTTCCTTCCTTAAAGGACATTTTACGACAATCAATGATAGTTTCATGGTCACCATTACTGAGACTAGCTTTATAATTCCGGACTTACTAATTGAATTCAAATTTCATCAGCTGCCACGGTGGAATTTTGCACCCATGACCCCAGAGCATTAGCCAGGGCTTCTGGATTACTAGTCCAGTGGCATTACCACTATGCCACTGTCTCTCCTACTAGTTCAATGCTACAACATCAGTACATCATTTATTATTCATTTTCAGGATGTGAGCTTTGCTGGCAAGGCTAGTATTTATTGTCCATCCCTATCTGTCCTTGAGAAGATAGGCCTTCTTCTTGAACTACTCCCATATCTGCAAGATGAAGGTGTTCTCACAGCACTATTAGTTCCAGAATTTATTCACTGAGAAATGGGTGAGCTGGAGTTATAATTAGAAAGCTAGAGAGAAGTAGTATTTCTGTTTTGGAAACATTTTTTAGACCTAAAAGCTGTTAAGGGGAATGTAAGTATTTAGCTGGAAACGGGGCCCTGAAATTTTGTGGGGTTTCTCCCACTATAACTTCATCAGAGCCCCAGGGAAACAGCGAAGACTATGATGTGTAATGGAATTAACATAATAGCCCCTAGAGAGTTTTGGGACCCATATCTTGAAAGCAGCATTAGGAATGCTGGAGCTATTAGGTACCACTTGAGATCAGAAGAGATTCTGAGGCCAAGTATATTGATAAATGAAAGAGAATTACAGGTGGGATTAAGGTCCCGCTGTGGCCAAAATTGTGTGTGGTGCAATCAATGCATGACATGTGCAGTACTACACTAAATAGGACACAGAGGTGGAACCAATGAAGGTGCAACCAAGTCTTCAAGTTTTTGAGCCACCATTAATTTTATGGTGCTTAAAAGCCTGCAAGATTGTTTGCAGGCCCTATTTGATTTAGAGAAACAGTACAATTTGGGCAGCACCAGTTTTCAGAGTGAATCATAAATCCTTACTGTGTTATAGAGGAAAGATGCCTTGTTCTTTGTGGGTGTGCATTCAATCACACTGCTGCAGTGATTTTAGTTGAGCAGATGAAATAGTTGCAGTATTGTTGTTAAGTAAAAGATTATCGATCATTAATAGAATGCATTTTGAGGTATGATTTCACACTTTTCTATAAAGTATTGCTGCAGAAGCTGCTAGTTATTTGGCAACAGCACCACCTGCTGTTACGGAAAAACACAAAGTCCAGCACACTCGTAGCCCCTATTAGATAGCAGAGTATCACAACATGATGAATAAAGCTCTGAAGAGTCATATGGACTCGAAATGTTAACTCTTTTTCTTTCTCCACAGATGCTGCCAGACCTGCTGAGCTTTTCCAGCATTTTGTTTTATTAGTATGATGAATAAAGCAGTTGTTTTTTAATCAGTTGTATACATTTTTTATGCGGTTAACAATCATTGGGAAAGATATTAGTTATTGTGAAATCCAATACCAGGACATAATCAGGTATTGTGCTCCTCCAGTTCTATATTATTGCTGTCATTCTCCGGGAATTCCCTCCAGGTTTTTAATCGCCTGTCAGCATAACTTTGGCAAGAAATCCCGCTTATGCAAAACTTGCCCCAGAAATACCCGAGGACCGGGAGAAATCCCAAGCAACTTTTCAATGATTGTTTTATTCGGGTAATTATAGGGACTTTGTGCAATTAATATAGGCAAGCAAACTTAATTTACTACACTGGTTACTGCTCTGGGAGGTTTTATGACAATAACAAAGATGCAAGGTATAATAGACACAAAGTTAAACCCAATTGTTTAACGAGAACAGTCAGTATATGAACGGATCAACAGTTTGGAAATAGAGGAGATCGAGGATTTCATTGAGGGGAGGGAGAAGAACAATGTGTAGAAGACTCCAGGATGGTATGTCTATGAGTCTAAGAACAAGTGTTCCCGAAACTGGACAAAAAGGCATTCAACTTTCCAATGCGGGAATAAAGAGTTGAAATTCAAATATATTAAATGTCTCAAAGAGCTATTTTAACAGCACTTTTCTTTGTTTTAATGCCACCTTCCATGTTTGTAAGATTTAATATTTTTCAGTAAAAATCATCTCCAGTATTTACTGACGGTACATTTTATTAAAACACAGATAGTGGATAAGAAACAAAAGGAGAAAATGCTGGAAAAACTAAGCAGATCTAGCAGCATCTGTATAGAGAGAAACAGGGTTTATCTATTGAGTCTGTATGACTGGGTCAGAGCTGAAGAGAGGTAGAAATGTGATGGGTTTTAGGCTGTTATTGGTGGGGGAGCGGTTGCAGGTGGAGCAAAATAGAAGGTCATTGGTAGGTTGGAGCTCAGGAGAGATTAAATCACAAAGATGTCATGACAAAAGAAAAAGGGAGTGGTGATGATAGTGTCGAAGACTAAGGCAGGTGTTAATAGTGGCATAAAAGTCAGGTAACAGAATGTTTTAATAGCAGAATAAGGGTCAGAACTTTCTGAAAGCAAAACACGAGAACAAATTACACACTGGCCCTGGGGTTGTGGTGGGGGGGTGAAATCAAAACGAAGGTCAGAGTTCAAAGTCTGAATTGTTGAACTCAATGTTAAGTCCAAACGGCTTTTTTTAAATTCATTTATGGGATGTGGGCTGGGTGTAGCTGGCTGGGCCAGCATTTATTGCCCATCCCTAATTGCCCTTGAGAAGAACTGCTGCAGTCCATGTGGTGTAGGTACAACCACAGTGTGGTTAGGAAAGGCGCTCCAGGATTTTGACCCAGCGACAGTGAAGGAACGGCGATATATTTCCAAGTCAGGATGGTTTGTGACTTGGAGGGGAACTTCCAGGTGTTGGTGTTCCCTGCTGCCCTTGTCCTTCTAAATGGTAGAGGTCGTGGGTTTGGAAGGTGCTGTCTAAGTAGCCTTGGTGAGTCCCTGCAGTGCATCTTGCAGATGGCACACACTGCTGCTACTGTGCATCAGTGGTAGAGGGAGTGAAAGTTTGAGGATGGGGTGCCAATCAAGTGGGCTGCTTTGTCCTGGATGGTGTCAAGCTTCTTGAGTGTATTGGAGCTGCAGGCAAGTGGAGACTCCTGACTTGTGCCTTGTAAATGGTGGACAGGCTTTGGGAGTCAGGGGGTGAGTTACTTGCCTCAGGATTCCTAGCCTCTGACCTGCTCTTGTAGCCACAGTATTTATATGGCTAGTCCAGTTCAGTTTCAGTTTCAGTAACCCCCAGGATGTTGATTGTGAAGGATTCAACAATGGTAATGCCATTGAATATCAAGGGGTGACAGTTAGATTCTCTCTTGTTGGAGATGGTCATTGCCTGGCACTTGTGTGGCGCAAATGTTATTTGCCACTTGTCAGCTCAAGCCTGAATATTGTACAGATCTTGCTGCATTTTGACATGGACTGTCTTCAATATCTGAGGAGTCGCGAATCGTTCTGAACATCGTGCAATCATCAGCGAACATCCCCACTGCTAACCTTATGATGGAAGGAAGGTCATTGATGAAGCAGCTGGAGATGGTTGGGCCTAGGACACTACTCTGAGGAGCTCCTGCAGTGATGTCCTTGAACTGAGATGATTGACCTCCAACAACCACAACCATCTTGCTTTTTGCTAGATATGACTCCAACCAGCAGAGAGTTTTCCCCAATTCCTATTGACTACAGTTTTGCTAGGGTGTCTTGATGCCACACTCAATCAAATGCTGCATTATGTCAGAGCCAGTCACTCTCTCCTCGCCTCGTGAGTTCAGCTCTTTTGTCTATGTTTGACCGAGGCTGTAATGAGGTCAGGACTCAGTGGCCCTGGCAGAACCCAAACTGAGCGTCAGTGAGCAGGTTATTGCTAAGAAAGTGCTGCTTGATAGCACTGTTGATGACCCCTTCCATCACTTTACTGATGATGGAGAGTAAACTGATGGGGCGGTAACTGGCCAGGTCAATTTGGCCCTGCCTTTTGTGTACAGGTCATACCTGGGCAATTTTCCACATTGCCAGGTAGATGCCATTGTTGTAGCTGTACTGGAACAGCTTGGCTAGGGGCACGGCAAGTTCTGGAGCACAAGTTTTCAGTACGATTGCCGGGATGTTGTCAGGGCCCACAGCCTTTGCAGTATCCAGTGCCTTCAACCGTTTCTTGATATCACATGGAGTGAACCAAATTGACTGAAGACTGGCATCTCCGATGCTGGGGACCTCAGGAGGAGGCTGAGATGGATCATCCACTCGGCACTTCTGGCTGAAGATTGTTGAGATTGCTTCAGCCTTATCTTCTGCACTGATGTGCTGACTCCCCATCATTGAGGATGGAGATACTTGTGGGGCCACCTCCTCCAGTGAGTTGTTGAATTGTCCACCACCATTCACGACTGGATGTGGCAGGACTGCAGAGCTTAGACCTGATCTGTTGGTTGTGGAATCACTTAGCTCTGTCTGTCACTTGCTACCTATGCTGTTTGGCATGCAAGTAGTCCTCTGTTGTAGCTTCACCAGGTTGACAGCTCATTTTTAGGTATGCCTGGTGCTGCTGTTGGCATGCCCTCCTGCACTCTTCATTGAGGGCAGGGTGCTGTAAAGTGCCTAATCAGAAGCTTGGGCTGACAAGTGGCAAGTAACATTCGTGCCTCACAAGTGTCAGGCAATGACCACCTCCAACAAGAGAGAATCCAACCATCGGTCCTTGATGTTCAATGGCATTACCATCACTGAATCCCCCACTATCAATATCCTGGGGGTTACCATTGACCAGAAATTGAACTGGACCAGCCATATAAATACTGTGACTACAAGAGCAGGTCAGAGGCTAGGAATCATGCGACGAGTAACTCACCTCCTGACTCCCCAAAGCCTGTCCACCATCTACGAGGCACAAGTCAGGAGTGTGATGGAATAGTCCCCACTTGCCTGGATGAGTGCAGCTCCAACAACACTCAAGAAGCTTGACACCATCCAGGACAAAGCAGCCCGCTTGATTAGCACCACAACCACAAACATTCATTCCTTCCACCACCGACACACAGTGGCAGCAGTGTGTACTTTCTACAAATTGCACTGAAGGAATTTACCAAGGTTCCTTCGACAGCACCTTACAAACCCACAACTACTACCATCTAGAAGGACAAGAGCAACAGACAGATGGGAATACCACCACCTGGAAGTTCCCCTCCAAGTCACTCACCATGCCTACTTGGAAATATATTGTCATTCCTTCACTGTCGCTGGGTCAAAATCCTGGAACTCCCTTCCTAACAGCACTATGAGTGTACCACATGAACTGCAGCGGTTCAAGAAGGCAGTTCACCACCACCTTCTCAAGGGCATGAGGTGCTGTTCCTCCAGTTTGCATTGGGCTTCACTGGAACATTGTAGCAGGCCAAGGACAGAAATGTGAGCATGAGAGCAAGAAATAAAGATGTTGAAGGAATGGATAAGAAGCTTTGCTGAGTCAAACAACTGGCTTGTTGCAGGCCACCATTATACTGCAGCTAGAAGTCTCAGACAAGTACCTGTCAAATGCATTAGACAACTAGGAGACCAGGATTATACTGCTAGCTGTGTACTCATTCAGAATGCAATAAGATTAGTTAGATATGCACTGGTTTGCTCCTTGAGCTAGTGATTTTTCATGAGTGAGAGCATGCCTATTCCTCCAAAGCGATAAAAACTTTCCGAACCATTTTCATGCTTCCCAGTGATTGCTTTGAATCTTTGAAAATACAGCTTCTCAATGGGCTGGAGCTATACTGCTGCTGGTGCAAACTCAAAACTGTATGAGATGGTCTCCTCTTGGATTCTCCAATTGTTTGTATTCTTTTTTGCTTTTGGGTGTCAGCCAAGGTCTGTTCCTCAATAAACTTCCATTTTCCCACTAATGTGGACATGAAATTACTTGGTGTTACTGTGGAAGTAGTAGTATACTTGCAGTCTAATGTAACTCAAGTTCCAAAAGGCTGATTCATTCACATCAGGATATTTGAGTATGACATTGTTAAGCTCACTAGTTTTGACGATTTATTTGAACGATCCTGGTGTGGTGCAAGTTAAAGATTAATTGGTGTGCATAGCTTTAAAACATCAATAACGATCCCTTCAAATAACTGCAGTGACAATTAAACCATATTCTGACACACTAGGATACTGGAGATACATTTAAATAGTAATAATCAATAGTAAAAGATAAAAGCTTTCTTCTATTTTTACTTAGGAGGAAAGAGTCGTTGGGGGTGGGGGGGGGGGGGTGCGGGGGGAGGTGGGGAGGACTAAACGGGAGTGGAGTCCAGGGTGGGTGGGAGTGGGGGAGATTGGGGTGGTGCAGTCCGGGGGTAGGGGGGATTTGGTTGCAAAGGGGGAAGTGGTTCCAAGGGGAGAAAGGGTCCAGACAGGGGAAGGGATCCAGAGGGGGGAAGGAGTTCCAAGGGGGGATGGGGTCCGGAGGGGGTGTCCAGGTGAACACGCAAAGGAGGGGGTCTGATGAGTTCATGACTGCCTCCTGGGGAGTGAACTGAGAGTGGATGTGGAAAGAGGGAATGGTGAAAATGACCGAGGGCAGAGTGAGGCAGTAGGGTGGGAGGATGAGGATTCAACTGTAGAAGGGACGGCGAGGGTGGTTGGTAGGAGTTCGGAGGCAGACTCAGACCCCGGGGGTGGGAAGGAGGAGGTCAGGGAGGTGAATGTGGATCAGGTGGGACTTTCGGGAAGGGAACATGCACATTTACCTGAACATCCGCGAAGGAAAAGGGTTGTGGCTGTTAGGTTATGGAGGGGAGGTGGAAGGTGATGCCAGGGGGGGTCAACAGTGATGAGGGAAAGGAAATGGGTGACTGAGGGAGGGGAAAAGACGGGGGAGCTGATGAAAAAACAAAAGCTGACCATGCTGTCCAAATTGAAAGTGAAACAACAGTCGTGGTGGGTGAGATCAGATGCTGCATGGGAGTGTGATCATTGGATGGGCGGAAATGCAGGCCTGCGGTACAGGGTCCTCACAAGGGTGTTCGCCGCTGACCTCACCGTCGCCACAGGCACGGTTCACGTCCTCACCAGTCAGCGCAATGGCACGCTCCTCAAAGTGAGTGAGGGGCCTAATGTGGGCCACTACACCCCCCGGTCTGGAATCTCTCCCTGTTGATGTGAGCAGGCTTCTCCTGCATGAAAACAGATGGAGAGAGTGTGAGCAGGAAACATGGCACTGCGTGGAATGTTTGTGTGTCAGAGCGGAGCCATGGACGGGATGAGGACGTGAGGTCGAGCGGGTATGAGCCTGATGGGGATGTGAGGGTGTGTGTGAGAGTTAGTGGTGTTGCCTCTTGAGGTGTCAGATCCCTGTGGATGTGTGATGGCTTTCTGAGTGTATGAGTTGAGAGTGATGAGAAGAGTGAATTACTCTGGCAAAACAGATGAGACCATTTATCCTGTAGCAGTACTGGGTGGCTGTCCTCTTTTGCAGGGCATTGCCGTTGACCACTGCTGCCACCACCTCTCATGCTGGATTGGTGATGCAACTGCCCAACCTGCGGCCAGAGCAGGGGTAGAGGACATCACGGCAGGCCTCTACAACGTTCAAAGAGGGCTCGAAGGACACGTCACTAAAGCAGGAGGCTGCAGTCTTTTTGCCTTTCAGGGCCATCCTGTCTTTCGTGTGGCAGTCCTGAGCTGAAAACACTGAGAGGTGTGTGCAGCTGCACTTTAAGTATGGCGTCCGGCATGATGAAATGGCGAGGTGATGGCATGATGGCCGAATAAGAGCCCGCCTGCCATGGGAATGGCGTGTTTCCCAGGAATGCATAATTAATGCAGCGGGTTTGGGACAATACGGCGTGAAAAGCTGCCATTGCGGCCGGCAGGTAAGACGTCGTTTTACCCGCCCACTATTGCACCTAGTGCAAATCTGGGAAGATTCCGCCCTTTAGCACATATTCTTGGCTGAACATTCCCTGCGCAGTATTGAGCAATACTACTGGGGGGTTGCTGTCTTTTGGATGAGAGGTTAAACTGAGGCCCCTGTATGCCCTCTCAGGTGGATGTAAAAGATCTCACGGCACTATTCAAAGAAGAGTAGGGACATTTTCCCAGGAGTCCTGGCCAATATTTAGCCCTCAACCAACATCACTGAAACTAAATGAAAGCAAAATACTGTGGATGCTGGAAATCTGAAATAAAAACAAAAAACAAGAAACAGTTAACATTTTGAGTCCATATAACTCTTCTTCACAATGATAGCTTTGAAGAAGTCATAGAGACTTGCAACGTTAACTCTGTTGCTCTCTACACAGATGCTGCCAGACCTGCTGAGTTTTTCCAGCATTTTTTGTTTTTATGTCACTAAAACACTATTTGGTCATTATCACATTGCTATCTGTGCGCAAATTGGCTGCTGCGTTTGCTCCATTACAATAGTGACAACACTTCAATTGGCTTTAAGTGCTGAGGACATTAAAGGTGTGACATAAATGCAAGTGTCTCTTTCTATACTTCTAAACTTAAGCAGTGGCCCTAAGCTACATGAACCCATTGTCAAATTAATCAATTATTGGAAGTGCATTTGATATTTCATAGAAGGTAGACAGTCGTTTTGTTGACGAGCTGAAGTTAAACCCAGCTTGTAATTCTGCAGTTCATACAGACACCAAGAAGTTAGCAGCTGTACTGAGGGAAATAAATGGGTTCACAGAACAAAGCAGGTATGTCATTGTTATACCCGTTGCATCATGGTGCTACAATTTAAACAACTGAATGTTAGGTACAAATGGCTCACTTCCTGCTTTGAAAATTCTAAATCTAGACTCAGTTACCAATAACCACCCTAATTAAACATTAGCAAAACTAGAGGACAAAGGTCTCAGTGTGCGATTATTTGGGAGATTGAATGGTGTTTTGTTAACTGAGAAATTTGGGTTTCTGATCAAGACCAGAACGTGCTTCAACCAATTTCACGATAGCTTTTTAATAGCTGCATGTAGCCTTAATATTAGCACTAGAGGACAGTGGTGGCTGGTGACCACTGTTGCCATGGCAAAGGTGTTTTCCATAAAATCTAATCACCAACCTTCATTAAGCTGTGTAGACACTCAGTACACAAACACCAAGTGCTGAAGTTCTACCTGTACCCAATGTTGCAAAAGAAGGCCTTTATTGCAAGAGGATTTGAGTACAGGCGTTAAGATGTATGGCTGCAATTGTTTAGAGCCCTGGGGAGACTGCACCTGGAGTATTAATACAGTTTTGGTCTCCCTACCTAAGGGAGGTTTTGTTGCTGTGGTAATCTGAGGTGCAATACCACCTGACTGTATGACCCAATTGTTGTGTAGCACGGGCTACAATGTTAAGGAGCAGTTTAGAGTAGGGTCTGGTTGGAGAAGCACACATCATGTTAGTGCTCTGTTATCTGTGTAAATAAACAGCATGTGCTTCATCTTATATTGGTCTCTGCGTCTGCAGTATATTGTTACCAACTCACTTACCGGTAGATAGGTGTGCAACTGTGTTTGCGAGCAAAGCAACCCAACAGTAGAACATAACAATTGGCGACGAGGCAAGACACAATCAGTTGACAACAGCAAGGAAAGCCGCAAAAATTCCACTGAAGTGAATTAGTTGGCCCTCACCATAGTCGTCAAAGTTATCTCCCTCCAGTATGCCACAATTTGGCCGCATCAAACCACTTGATCAGACCACCGATGACTGGTCACATTATATTTTATATCTTTTTGGCCAACGACATATCAGGGGAAGAGACGGGGCGGGCGATCCTCTTGTCGACATGTGGCAGTAAAACATACGGTCTAATTCATAGTCTAACGGCACCCAACGCCCCAGATTCCAAGAGCTTTGATGAGTTGGTGAATCATGCGAAAAGTTACTTTCAGCCGAAACCCTCGGTGACAACGCAGCGTTTCAAATTCAATTTGAGGTGTAGCACCCCTGGAGAGACAGTCGCTTGCTATTTAACAGCCTAAAACAACTGACAGAGCACTGTGAGTTCAGGGCATCGATTAATGACATGTTAAGAGACCAATTAGTATGTGGGATTAATGAAGATGCCATTCCAAAAAGATTGTTGTCAGAAACTAATTTAGATTTCAGCAAGGCACTGGAATTGGTGATCGCAATGGGGAGTGCAGTCAGGGATTCAGAGGCAATCAAGGGAGCACAAAATGGCGCCATCTTTCACGGCGGGGGGAGGCACTGGTTAGAAATGGCACGGAAGTGCAGGGCTCTGCGGAATAGTGGGAAACATCCACCATTATCAGACCAGCAAAGAGCAATGGTTTAACAGGTAAAATATACATTAATAACGGCATAACAACAGAAATAAAACCAGGCACCCTGCAAATGAACGACAATTTAAAAGAACCGAGTGTTTCTACTGCCATCGCAATGGGCACATTATGCAATATTGTAAAAACAGATAGAGACAAAATTTTAAATAAAAAGGCAGAAATCGTGAAATCCACATAATAGAGGAACCAGAAGAAACAGAGTCAGATATTTACTCACTACACAATTTAAAATGGGTAAAACAGAGCTAATCTACGTGACAGTGGAAGTCAATGGAAAGCCCATCCAAATGGAGGTGGATTACAGGGGCATCCATGACAATTATGGGGAAGATACGTTTAAATGTCTGAATGGAGGAGACCACTCACTAAATCTAGAAAATTCAGATGTTAAATTAAAGACATATACTGACGAAACATACGAGTAAGAGGTTGCAGTACAGTATGGAAGCTAATTTACCCGATAGTGGTAGCAGGGGAGGGTCCAACTGTACTTGGTCGGAACTGGCTTAAGGAAATAAAGTTGGAGTGGATTGAAATTTTTCAATTCAGAATGAATGATCTGCAAAAATTATTCCAGAAATATGCCTCTGTGTTCAGGGAAGATCTCAGGAAGATTCAAGGGCTGCAAGCTAACATCCACATGGATCCTGGGGCAACCCCCAGATTCTTGAAGGCGAGGCCAGTCCCCTATGCATTACAAGAAAAAGTGGATATTGAATTAGTCAGGCTGGAAAGGTTGGGAGTCTTACAACCTGTACAATTTTCCAAATGGGCAGCGCCCATAGTTCCAGTACTAAAGCCTGACCAGAGTGTGTGAATATGCAGGGACTACAAGTTGACCGTTAACAAAGTGGCCATACTTGACAGGCAGCCTATACCAAAAGTTGATGAATTGTACTCCAAGCTGGCAGGGGGAACCGCATATACGAACATGAGCCACACTTACCATCAAGTTGAGCTAGTGAAGGTCTCTCAGGATTTTGTGACTATCAATACACAAAGGGGGTTATACCAGTATATCAGGTTACCCTTTGGAGTCTCATCAACTTGTGCCATTTTCCAATGGACTATGGAAAAGATCTACCCCATGTGGTGGTTTATCTTGATGATGTCCTAGTAACAGGACTAACTGATGAAGAACACCTGGCTAACTTGGAAGAGGTATTGAAGCATTTCTCACAAACCAGAGTACGTTTGAAAAGGGAAAAATGTATCTTCCAAGCAAAAGAAGTGGTTTACTTGGGTCATAGGGTTGAATCGCAGGGCCCTCATCCAGTAGGAGACAAGGTGAGAGCTATTCGTGAGGTGCCAGCACCGAAAAACGCCACAGAACTCAAGTCCTTTTTGGGAACGGTTAACTATTATGGTTGTTTTCTCCCAAATTTGTCAACAGTAATGGCTCCATTATATGGTTTACTCAAGAAAAACCACAGGTTGACTTGGCAAGCTCCACAACAACAGACTTTTACCTTCTGTCTCAGAGACGAGTGTTAATTAAGCCAAGGCTGACAATACTTATAATATTTCTGTTGTATTAGATTCAGTTTCAAAGTGGTTAAATCTCACAGCTGTGTACAGAATGCTTTTCCCCCTGTAAACTGGCAGCCTGAAAGTTTGATTTGATTTAAAGTGGTAACTAGCTAGAGCTGCAGGTGTCAGTGTTGTCTTTGTGTCTGGGTTCCTGAAGCTGTGAAAGGTGGTCAAGTCCCTGGTGTCAGCTGGAATGGGCATCTTAAGGGATTGGCTTCAATCAATACTGCTGATTAACCATTCTGCTTTTATTCACTCATGAAAGTTCTATTGTTTAGGCACAGTTCCAACAGTATGTCAGGAATAAAATTCAAGGAATTTTATGTGGACGTGGTAATCTGAGGTGCAATACATCTTTAAGAGAATGTAAACAGATTGGCCACTCTTCCCAGGAAAGCTCAGTGTTAGTTTTAGTGAGGTTTTTGAGCTTGTTTTCAAATCCCTCCATGGCCTCTCCCCTCCCTATCTCTGTCATCTCTTCCACCCCATAGTACTGCACTGGAGTGTCAGACGATTTTTTTGTGCTCGAGTCCTGGAGTGGGACTTGAATCTTGCAAAGAACTTTGGAGATGGGCTCAAATGGCTATCAGGCGAAGTTTGTGCAGTGACAGGACCCCTGTCCTACCACATATTGGTCAAAGGTCGTTTAATTAGGAGACATGCAGATCACCTCAGGAAAAGGGAAACAGATCTACAAGAAAGGGTGTTGGAGTCTACACCACATGTGGAAGGAACTCCTCTTGCTTTGGAAATACCTGTAGGATCCATTGAGCCTGAGAGAGTTGAAGAGACAAACTTACAGGTTCCTACCAGGAAGACTAGTGGACAGATAACTCCTGATAGGGAGGCCTCAAATAAACCATCCAAAGTCATAGAACCACGGCGTTCGACACGTTTGAAGAAGCCTCCAGAAAGACTGAATTTGTAAATAGTTCATTTATGTAAATAGTTGATGTACTGTAAAGATTGTAAATTGTACTTTCAAATAAGGGGGGAGGGATGTGGTAATCTGAGGTGCAATACATCTTTAAGAGAATGTAAACAGATTGACCACGTGATTGTATGACCCAATTGCTGTGTAGCGTGGACTACAATGTTAAGGAGTAGTTTAGAGTAGGGTCTAGTTGGAGAATTACACATCATGTTAGTGCTCTGTTATCTGTGTAAATAAACAGCATGTGCTTCACCTTACATTGGTCTCTGCATTTACAGTATATTGTTGCCAACTCATCTGCCGGTAGATAGGCATGCAACGATGTTCACAAGCAAAACGACCTAATAGTAGAAGGGTCATGAGGACTTGAAACGTCAACTGTGCTCTCCTCCGCCGATGCTGCCAGACCTGCTGAGTTTTTCCAGGTATTTCTGTTTCTGTTTTTGTTTCGTAATAGTAGAACATAACAGTTTCCATAGAGGGAGTGCAATGAAGGTTCACCAGACTGATCCCTGAGATGGCAGGATTGCCAATGAGGAGAGATTGAGGAGAATGGGCCTGTATTCTCTAGAGTTTAGAAGAATGAGAGGTGATCCCATTGAAACTTACAAAATTCTTGCAGGGCTCGACTATGCACATGCAGGAAGTATGTTTCCCCGAGCTAGGGGATCTAGAACCCGGGGGCACAGTCTCGGAATAAGGGGCAGGCCATTTAGGACTGAGATGAGGAGGAATTTCTTCACTCAGAGGGTGGTGAATCTTTGGAATTCTCTACTCCAGAGGGCTGTGGAGGCTCAGTCATTGAGTATTTTCAAGACAGGAATCAATAGATTTCTAGATAGTAAAGACATCAAGGGATATGGGAATAGTGCAGCAAAGTGGCTTTGAGGTAGAAGATCAGTCATGATCTAACTGAACGGCAGAGCAGGCTCAAGGGGCAGAATGGCCTACTCCTTCCTGCTCCTATTTCCTACGTTCCTATGTCTGGCCACGTTGCTGCAGTAAGCTCCCTTCAGCTGGACAGTGCCGTACAACCTGTCCCTCGGAGAAGAGTTTCTGCAGAAAAACACCTTTGACCACAAGTCTATCAGACAGTGGTCCGTACATAACGTCCTTGGGGCCCTGCGGGTAAAGGAGATGGTGGATTTTGTTGGATGGTTCCCTGACCAGATTGTCAAAATGATTTGGCAGAATGCCTCATCACCAGAACTTTCAAACAAGCATCAAGAAGTGACTTGGCTGGTGGTGAGAAGGGTCCTCCCCGTCAGATCCTTTACATACACCCGGAATCTCATTCTTTCCACACACTGTCCTGGCTGGAGGCAGCTGTGGTGGGGAAGGGACAATTGCCCACCTCCTTCTGGAATCAGCCTTCACAAAGTAGGTGGTTTTTGTCGAGCAACTCCATGATGTAGGACGCTGCTCTATGGGCTGTTCTTGGGCACGCACACCGAGATAAACATCAACTGCTGCTGGAGGAGCATCAACTTGGTGAAAGATGCTCTTTGGTCTGCTCAAAACTTGCTGTTCTTCCAGTGCAAAGAGCTGCCAACGACTGAGTCTCGCACTTTCCAAAGTCTGGGACTACATGCTGAAGGATGCACTAAAGCTTAGGGCAGCCACCGCAAAGGATCAATGGGAAAGATCCTCCCGCCATATTATACTGAGGGGCTGAAAACTGTGTAAGATCCCTCAGGCTGTATGGATGATATGAAATTAATGTAAATATAACCGGTAACTTTAAGTGTAGTCAGGGTCCTGAGTGTCAAATACTGTGTTAAAAGAAACTGAGATAAATTTCACCCCTCTCCTAACTATACTCAGTTCTGTTGAAGGGTCATGTGGACTCGATACGTCGACTCTTTTCTTCTCCACCGATGCTGCCAGACTTGCTGAGTTTTTCCAGGTAATTCTGTTTTTGTTAAAAGAAACTGATCTGTCTTGTACCTAATGTAATGTTAATTTTGAATTGTTATGTAATGTAAGATCAGGAGTATATAAGAAGAATGTTAGAGGAGTAGGCCATTCGGCCCATCAAACCTGCTCTGCCATTCTGATTGTGGCCTAAACTCCACTTTCCTGCCTATCCCCCATAACCCTTAACTCCCTTGTTGATCAAAAATCTGTCCAACTCAGCCTTGAATACATTCAATGACACAGCCTTCGCTGCTCTCTGTGGAACAGAATTCCAAAGATTAATGACCCTCTGAGAGAAGAAGTTCCTCCTTATCTTTGTCTTAAATGGGCCACCCCTTATTTTTAAACTATGTCCCCTAGTTCTAGATTCCTCCACGTGAGGAAACATTCTCCCAGCATCAACCCTGTCAAGCCCCCTCAGAATCTTATATGTTTCAACAAGATCACCTCTCATTCTTCTAAACTCCAATGAGTATATGCCCAACCTGCTCAACTCTTCTTCATAAGACAACCCCTTCATCCCGGGAATCAGCTGAGTGAACCTACTCTCAAATGCTTCCAATGCAATACCCCATCTTAACTAAGGAGACCAAAATTGTACAGTTTTTGAGTCCCTATGACATGAAAAGAAATACAAAACTCAACCCGTCACAGCATACTTTAAAGATGATTCAAAACACCTTCTGCTTACGGACAGTTGGTGAGCAGAAAGAAGTACAGTTTACCTGTCTCTCTCTTGTGCATAACATCGTACTCTAGGTGTGGTCTCACCAATGCCCTGTACAGTTGTAGCAAGACTCCCCTCCTTTTATACTCCGTTCCAAGCCAACATTCTATTTGCCTTCCTAATTACCTGCTAAATCTACATGCTAACCTTTTGTGATTCGTGTGCAAGGACGTACAAATCTCTCTGTGATGCCGCAGTCCTCCTCCATTTAATTAATACCCCATGTTTCCCTTCTTCCTGCCAGTGAACAATCTCGCATTTTCCCATAATACACTCCATCTGCCAACTTTTTGCGTACTCACTTAACCTATCTATATCCCTTTGCAGATGCTTTGTATCCTCCTCACAACTTGCTTTCTTACCTATCTCTGTATCATCAGCAAATTTGGCTACAGTACAATCAGTCCCCTCATCCAAGTCATTAATATAGATTGTAAATAGCTGAGGCCCCAGAACTGATCCCTGCTAGTTACAGTTTGCCAACCTGAAAATGACCCATTTATCCCAACTCTCTGTTTCCTGTTAGTTAGCTAATCCTCAATCCACACTAATATATTGCCCCCAACACCATGAGCTCTTATCTTTTGCAGTTATCTTTTATGTGGTACCTTGTTGAATGCCTTTTGGAAATCAAAATACACTACTTCTACTGGTTCCTACCAGTTTGTTATATCCTCAGTGAACTCCAATAAATTTGTCAAACACAATTTCCCTTTCACCAAACCATGCTAACTCTGTCTGATTGTATCATGATTTTCTAAATGTCGTACTACTATCTCCTTAATAATGGGTTCTAGCATTTTCCCCGTGACAGATTTTAGACTAACTGGCCTATAGTTTCCTGCTTTCCGTCTCCCTCCTTTCTTGAATTATGTTGTTACATTTAGTTTTCCAATCCACTCTCTTCTGCAGAGAACCCTAATTATACTCTCCCCATCTACAACTATATTCTTTTTTACTCATCCCATTTGAATGGCTCCCTGCACCACAGTGCTGTGGTCAGTTTGCTCATCCTCCCTGTAGTCTCTGCTCTTGTCCCCACAAGTTGCAAGAGCTCAAACCTGTTGGACAATTGCAAGAGCTGAGGCTTTTCCATTGCTATCTTCTGGATGCCCATACTTGCCTCACTAGTAGTCATACTCTCCTGTCCCTGACCACAAGCCAAAGCTATAGTACCAAACCTAAGAGGTAGGGCTGCCTCCTGAAACAGTGTCCAGGTAACTTTCCCCCTCCCCAATGCATCACCACATATCTTGACAAATTTAATGAATAAAATATATTTTGAAAAAAAGTCAATAAGGAACTCAGGAGACACTTTGTCAGCCAGAGACTAGCTTTAATGTGGAACTAGCTATCACAGAAAATGATTGAGGCAAACAGCATAGATCTATTTAAGGGGAAGCTGGATGAGTAAATGAGAAAAGAATAGGATATATTGATTGAGTTAGGTAAAGAAGAGGCTCATGCGCAGCATAAACCAGGTCACAGACTTTTTGAACGAATGGCCTGTTTTTTGTCCTGTAATAGCATTATGCAATTCTAAGAAATAAATCCAACCTGAGAGCTCTCTCAGAACCTTCCCTCTCCCATTGGTCCTTAGTCAGGAAAAGAAAATCAGGTGGCTGGGGTTAAAAAAAATGCAACCGATCCAGCTAAAATTGAATTACATTTAATTATTTAAACAAAAGCTTGGGGGTTAAGTTCTCCCTGGTGTATTCTCCATGGCAACACCTCAGCCAATCACAATCCACTTTAACCAATCAGCACCCTTTGCTCATGCAGTATAAATTGATGTTCCCTTTGAAATCTGGTATTCTTGCGTTTATCCTGATGAGCTCAAGGCGAAGAACTTCAACAGTATGTCTCGTTTTTCCTCAATACTACAGGCAGATACATTGTCGGGGGTGGACACGGTCAGCGGGCCCGGGAGTGGATGTGAAATGGCCCGCCTCCCGCGATCGGCCCCCAAACGCAATGTCACGCTGGCAGGTCAATTAAAGCTGGCCAAGCGTGAACAACGACTCCCCAGTGGTCGGGAAGGCCGGGTCCAATGGCCACCCGGCGGCCATTTTAAAACCAGCAGTCAGACCCTGGAAGGCTACGGCCAGGAAGATATCTTTGGTGTTGTCAGCAGGAGATTAAAAATTATGGATTCCAATGAGGCTGCAGATGCCAGGCGGGAAGGCAGGTCAGGTGGGCAATCAACCCCCTGGTTTTCTGATAAGTGCCTCGCGGTCCTCTTGGAGGAGGTGGCTGCCAGGAAGGACAACCTTGTCCCCAGGGATGGAAGGATAAGGCACTGCACCTTACAAAAAGAGCTTTGGAGGAGCTGGCAGTGGTGGTCAGCAGCCATGATGTGGGTCCAGGTTTAACGAACTGCTGCGTTCAGGATGGATGAGTACTGTGTTGGCATGGATCAGTGTTTGGAAGTGTTAAGGGCTGGCCGTCCTCCCATGGAGCTCAGGGGTGTTAGAGTCTGAGTGCCAATTGTCAATGGCGCCGGAGCTGGCCAAGGGGGTGATCCCTGCCTTGCGGCTTGAGGGCCATGACTCAGATATGCCTGCAAGGTGCTCCTCAGGTGGGGTTGGCCAGGCTGCACTGGAGCTGCAGGTAGAGAGTGGACTAATCGATGCTCCTCTATCCTTTCAGGAGACGATGGCCCATAACAACATTGAAAGGTTGTGGACTGGCGGAGGCCCCACTAACCTCTGAATCCTAACCAGATACTAGCAGGACGCCTTGGAGCTGGAGAGGAGCCACACACCTTGGTCAACCAGCCACAGAGAGGCTGGGGTGTCAGAGGAAGGTAAGTGTGCAGAGCACAGAGGTGAGAGTTTCAAATTGAGCAAACATTCTTGTGTAGTTTCATCATTGCTGTAAACCTCAAAACTGGATTCCTCATTGATCACGGAAAGGCGATGGCACCATGATGCAGATCTCCATGTTCTTACCAGGGTGCCTGGCATGCACAGTGACAGTGTGATGACTTAAACTAATGACATGTTGTTGTTCTCCATTAAGTTTTCCACCACGCACCCAATCGCAGGACCCCAAATACCCACCTCTGAAGCCAGAGGACCAGCAAGCTCCCGATGCACCTGTGTCACACCCGCTCTCTGAACCAGGCACCAGCGCAGATGCCAGCACCTCAGTGGGCATTAGATCTTCAGCTAGAATATCGGTGCATACCAGATTCCAATGAGGCTGCAGATGCCAGGCGGGAGAGCAGGTCAAGTGGGCAATCGACCCCCCGGTTTTCTGATAAGTGCCTCGCGGTCCTCTTGGAAGAGGTGGCTGCCAGGAAGGACAACCTTGTCCCCAGGGATGGAAGGACGAGGCACTGCACTTCACAAAAAGAGCTTTGAAGGAGCTTGGGGTGCAGGCGGAGGCAGAGAGCGCCCAGGGTGGCAGCAGTTGGAGGGCTGCTGGAGACTAGGATGATGCTCAGTCGGAGGCAGATGATGAGTCTCTGGAGTCGTCCATTAGGCGGCAGATGCTGGATGTCCAATGAGGTGTGCGGGAGGATCTGGCGGAGATCCATGAGGATATGCGTGCCATGGTCTCCGTTATGGAGGAGTCCATGCGGAGCATGAGCACTGCGTTGACCCCCATGGCTGAGTGCACTACCTCCTCCATTGAGAGAGTGGCAACTCTCATGGAGAGGCAGCACCAGGAACAGAATCAGGGCTACCTGGAGTTGCACTCATACCTGCAAGCCCTCACACAGGCACTGATCTCAGATGGTCAGTGCCGTGTGGGAGACGAAAGAGGCACCCGTATCCCAGCTAGGTGCCGGTCCATCAATGGTGAGCAGGGAGGTCCAGAGCGACCTTACTTTGGAGCACGAGCTGCCTGTCATCTCTGCGGGCTCCTCTCAGGGTGCTCTGGATGACGGCAGCAGCTCCTCCACCCCTCCACCAGTGACCATGGCATCTGATGAGGCTGCAGAGACTGGGGAGATGCCAGCCATGGAACTGGACGCTCCCTCCCAGCGCAGGCTCCACTGGCCAGACGACGACTGCCAAGGTCATCAAGGCCAACACCAGAGCAGAGTCAGCAGGCTGTCTCCAATGCCAGTGCCAGCGAGGGGGGGAGCACCAAGACGTAGCACTTGCAAACGTAAGTTTAAGGCAACATGAGCACAAGAGGGTCTGGTCACAGGTGACCTTCTGTTCTGCAATGTTTTGTTTATTTTAACTGGTCTGGGGTTGAAGACCAGGAAAGGTTCTGTTAATTTGTTTTGATTGTCAACATGAGATAAACTTTCATTTGTCATAATGGCCTGAATATGCTTCACCATTTTTACTTAATGTGGTGCAGGGTATGCCAAAATGTAATGCTGGATTGGGTGGCTCGAAACTTTATTTCACAGGTACTGAGTGGGCTTTGGGGTCAAAGGAAAGGGCCATTTCAGACATCCGTGATGGAGGCAGCAGCCCTGGCATGAGGTGGTAGCGTTTATTTGGCAGCCTAACTGAAGGAGCGTTGGATCAAGGCGTCCCTGGTGTTCCTGCCACCCTGGTGGTTACAGAGGTCTGCTTCCATACCCTCAGTGTTCTCCTCACCATTCTCCTCTTCTGACTCACTACTGGATTCATTATCTGTTGCCTGTGTAGCTGCGACAACATCCTCTTCCTCCAGTGGGACCCCCTTGCCAGTGCCAGATTGTGGAGAGCGCAGCATGCAACCGCTATCAGTGAAGCCCACTCTGGGGGGTATTGTAGTGCTCCCCCTGAACGGTCCAGACATCAGAAGCAAGTCTTCAAAAGACCTATGGTCCTCTCTATTGCCCTTGTGGAGGCATGGCTCCCGTTTTACCACTGTTCTGCCTCTGTTCTTGGATGGTGAAGAGGAGTCATAAACCACCTTTTCAAAGGGTGACCTCGTCCATGCATAAATGAATGAAAGTCAATACCCGCCTGAACAGAGCTTCTGTCACCAGCTTGATGCAACTATGGACAGCTGATTGGGAAACTCCAAACAGATACCTCACTGGCCCCTGGAGAGAGCCAGAGACATAGAAGTTGAGGGCCACTGTGACCTTCAGAGCCACGGGCATGGGTGTCCACCCACGCAGTCGGGGGTGATCTCAGGCCCAATCATCTGACAAATGGAGGTCACTGTCTCCCTTGAGAAGCAGAGCCTCCTTCGGCATTGCACCTCAGACATATTGAGTTGGCTGCATCACCGCCTGTAAACCCTGGCAGCAGGATAATGGTGCCTTCAGCAGCCCCTTACGCCTTGGACTGCTGGCTGGCCCTGTGCCCCTTGTGCCTATGCCTCTCCTCCCACAGGTCGTTCCCCTGGAAGCTGCATTGGGATGCCTGGGCTCCTCTCCCTTCTGTATCTCTCTTCCTCCTCAAAGAAGATGCCTCCAGAGGAGACCACAATCCCCATTACCAGAGTAACAGAAGGCTGTCTGATGCCTGGAAGGGTCCACACAGTCTGAATTCTCCAGGATCCTTGGAGATACCCAGAAGTCCTGAAACGAAGCCTGGAAATGCTAACAATGAAGCCACGAACAGAGGTGAAGCTGCCATATCCCAATATGTCATCAGCAGCAAACTGTCAAGCAAACTCATAGAATCATAGAGGTCTACAGCACAGAAAAAGGCCCTTCAGCCCATCGAGTCTGTGCCGGTCAAGCAAGTACCTAACTATTCTAATCCCATTTTCCAGCACTAGGCCCATAGCCTTGTATGCCATGGCATTGCAAGTGCTATGCCATGGCACTACTCAATCCTCACTACTCACACTGGCAATGCTGCTGACGCTTTTTATCCCACCCATGGATGAGGTTTTTGAAATTGTTGGCTGGCCGCCCGCCTGTTTTGCCCATGCGACAAGTGCAAAATTGCACGAGCAACGAAAAATCAGCATCAATTGACTTTTTAATGGCCTTAACTGGCCTCTTAATTAATGGCGGGTACGGCTGCTGAGCAAAATATTGCATGAGTGCATAATGACATCAGGACACTCACCCGATGTCATCGTGCGCTATTTTATGCTTGAATGTGTCAGGCACGCACCCGCATGCCCAGTGAAAAATTCTGCCCATTGTATACAGTGCCATTTAGTTCATTGAATAATTATTTGCTACAGTCTTATTAAATAGCAATCTTTTAAAACCAGCCAAATCATATACTGGGAAAATCAGTGTTTTCTGTTTTTGTTTCAGATTTGGAGTTTTTGCTTTTAATTTTTATTAGTGACATATTATCAAATGAGAAACAGATATTGTCAATGAGCAGCAGTCACAGATGCTGTAGTACAATTTGTTGGCACAGATGACAAGATGTTTTTCAATGACTCAGTTTTATTTTTGATGTTCAGTGGTTAACTAACACACAATATTTTCCATGACTAAATACTGCTCTTCAGTGTGTGGGATTTTCCACTTTGTCTTTTTATAAATTGTAGGCACTGAGTTCTTGAAATGGAATTGGAAAACGTAGGGGAATGGAGCGGGGATGGTGGGGGGCGGGGAGGGTTTGGGATTTGCGATGTTAACCTGCACCAGTTGGTAGGAATGTGGGTGGCATATGGACTGTGAGCTGTCTGCTCATTTCAATGTTTTGTGTATTCCAATGCCGCTACCCATAGCGCTCATTCACTGCATGCCTATTGTGGCGCACGATATCACGAAGACAAGTAGATAAGGTGGTTAAAGAAGGTTTATTAGCCAAGATAAAGCGCAATCTCTCATGAAATCACACACTTCCAATAATGCGGTGACCAGAACTATATACAGTATTCTAACTGTGGCCTAAACTGGTGCTTTATACAATTCTAATATAACCTCTCTGATACTTGAAGGTATCCAGTACCTGTTAAAAATTAGGAGAATTATGGCTACAAGATGTGTTGTGTGATAACTATTAGTGAAAAAGAAATTTACAGCATAGGAGGCCATTCAGCCAATCATGTCAATGCTGAACGAAAATGAGATGTCCAATCTCATCACACTTTCCACCTCTTGATCTGAGCCCTGTAAATTACAGGGTGCATATCCAAGTATTTTTAAATGCGATGAAGGTTCCTGCCTCTACCACCCTTTCAGGTAGTGAGTTTCACTACCCTCTGGTGAATAAGTTTCTCCTCAGCTCCCCTTCTGCCAATTACTTTAAGTCTATGTCCCCTGATTATTAACCTCTCCACTGGGGGAAATAAGTCCTTCGTTTCCACTTAGTCTAGGCGTCCCCATAATTTTATACACCTCAATTAAATCTCTCCTCTGCCTCCTTTGTTCCAAAGAAAACAATATCAGCCTCTCCAAACTTTCCTCATAGTTTAAATTGTCCATTCCTAGCCACATCCTTTTAAATCTGTTGTAGCCTCTCAAGTGCGATCACATCCTTCCTCTAATGCAGTGACCAGAACTGTACACAGAACCCTAGCTGCAACCTAAACAAATGTTTCATGCAGTTAGAGTATAACCTCCTTGCTCTTATATTCTAGGTCTTGGCTAATAAAGGAAATTATCCCATATGTTGCCTTAACTACATGATCAATCTGCCCTAATACCTTCAGGGATCTGTGGACATGCGCACCAAGGTCCCTCTGTTCCTCTACACTTCTCAGAATCCTACCATTTAATGTGTATTTCCTTACCTTTTGTTTCCTTGAACAAATAAATGATTTTTTGTAAAGGCTCTTATATACTGTAGATGTCAGTGTATAAGTCGAACTTGAAACCTCAAAATCCCTCCAAAAATGGGGGTCGACTTATATCCGAGTACAAAAGTGAAACACCAGCGTGGGTCTGGGTGGTCACCATGTTGAGTTGTCATCTGCTTCGGACACAAAAGGTGGGGATGTCTTAATCACCTGCACACCTTCATAACAGAGCTCATGTCGCTTGCATGATCCCTCATACACATTTATAAGCTATTGGTAAGTAAAACATGCATTTGTGGCGATAAAAATTGAGGCTGACCACTAATGCATGTCATAGCTGAAAAGGGGGTGTCAATTTATATGCCGAGCATATGCAAAAATATGCTTTTTGAGGCAGGGAAAACGGGGCGTGATTTACAGTATTTGATAGATTGTTTAGCATCCGAATTTAGTGTTGGTATTTATGTTTGTACTAAGGTAAGAGTGAGAGCAATGATCGTGGCGTGAAGGAAGACAATGTGATGATGCTTGTAAGAAGAGACACATTATTGTAACTATTGTGAGATGTTGGTGAATGGGGAATTGTAGATCTGACTTAGTTGAACTGCTCTTTGATGGGCTGCTCACTTGGGAATTGGAATGATAGGGGTTCCCTTTGTTGCTACCTCTGCTTCTCCTCTTCCTCCACCTTTTCTTCCTCTTCTTGAGCTTATTGGATTGCAGGTGGTGCCAAGGGTTGTTACCTCAAAACAGCAAAGTTGTGGAGCATGAATCAGATGGACACAAATCTGGTTGCAACAGTCACACAACAGTCCTGAAAAGCCTTTGTAGAACATTCCAGGCAGAATCATAGCTTCAGTGCCGATTATAGTGAAGTAGATATGTGTTTTTCATGGTGCGGAGAGTCTCTGTGACCTCCTTAGTACATCAGTATACTGTGAACTATGAGATGTTGCTGATGTCACGAGTTGCAGCCTGAAAGGGGCCAGTGGCTTATAAATTCAGTGCAACAGTGACCTTGACAGCCACAGGCAGTGCTGACCATGCACTGGTCTGAGGCTGCAGTCACCTGCGCTCCAGTGTCAGCCGTGGTTCCGTTGGTAGCACTCTCACCTCTGAATCAGAAAGCTGTGGGTTCAAGTCCCACTCCGGAGACTTGATCACAAAATCTAAGCTGACCATCCAATGCAATACTGATGGGAGTGTTGCACTATTGGAGGTGCTGTCAGATGAGGCATTAAACAAAATTGTCATGTTCCAGTATATCATGGACCTTCAGACAATGCTTTAAAATTTTGAACAAAAAACAGACTTTTAAAATGGCCATTGCAAACGATGTGACTTTGGCAGTATCAGCTCCAGACAGTCCTGAGACTCAAACAAATGTCTAATTACATATGGACATTCGCAGTCAACCAGGAATTGCACACATCCTTTTCCTGAGGATGGAACGGCAACAAAAGACAATGACATTCCAGCCGACTCGTCCTTCTGGTTCACCATAGACAAAAGACACACCAAAACTCAATGTGTGTGAATGTGAAACGAATGTGAAGGGGTGCCCATCAACCTCCCATTGTACTATGATGGTCCCTCATCTGAACCCAAACTGCGCAAATTTCAAACTGTCAAATGACAAACACAGGATGGTTATCGACCTGAACACCCATCTTACTTGGAAAAGGACTTTGGACTTGTAACAGGTCACATGGGTGGGTCAGCCTCATATGTTGCCTGCTTTTAACAAAGCAAGAAACAGCTATACAGAGACCGAGCCCATCAGAAAGCCAATGAACCAGCTGCAGTCAACTAAGCAACCATGGTAATAAATGACAATACCTTGAAAGAACTCTCCCTGACCTGTTCCAACTTCAAGTTCACCTGAGAACCAACCTCATGGAAATTCAACTACAAGAAGTGTTGCAGCTTACTGAGAAACCTCTGCTTACAAAGCCTTTACTTCAACTAAAAGTATCTACTCATTTGAGAAACTACAAGTCTGCCACAAAAGAGAGATTGAGGCAATTATACATTGCAGTTGTATTGTTTATTTTCTTTTTTCATCTGTATCCAATCTTAGTGTGAGTGATAATGTGTGTGAGACATCATGTTTTAAACCTCCAATGCAAGTGTAGGATAATAAATAACATTCTGTATTTTAAAACTCACAAAATGGCTTGCTGCTGGGATTATTTAAATTGAACAACCATTCTCAGGGTAAAAATACACACTCCTCACATACTAAAATCCCATTGATTGTGGACAGTAAGAAAACACACAAATTCTGTCTGTGACATAAACCATGTGTGTAGTCTCAAGAGGATATAAAAGAACTCTTGACACTATTTTGAAGATGAGCAAGGGAGTTATACCCAGTGTGCTGGCTGATTATTTATTCCTCAATCAACTTCACTATAGCAGATTATTTGATTATCACATTGCTGTTTTTGGAGGATTTGCTGTGCATAAGTTGGCTACCACGTATCATATAACAGTGACCACACATCAGTGATATCTAAAGGGATCATGTAGTAAGTTTCATGTTAGTCAATGGCTACAGTTTCATTTCTAGGTGTTTTTTGCAAGTTCATTTATCAACACAGGAATTTTCCTGCTTTTGCAATGCAGTTGTTTGCCTCTCAGATTGGTTGCAAACATAAATTGGTCTCCATTGGGTTTTGGACATGCATTTGCGTAATTTTCTGCTGTCTTTAAGTCCTGACACTGTGACTGTCAAGTCACTGTCACACTGAACCTCATGTGAGCACTACCTCCTAAACCAAAGTAGCAGACTACCCACTTCCAGTCCACAGTGTGCATGTACATCAATCTCAGTTTTTAATTCTTAAGTAGCCACTTAGCACCTGAAAAAGATGCACCACACAACTCAATTTCTATTATATCATCTCTCCTACCAATAAACCTTGCCATAGAGTTTAATGCCCCCTCAGTATATAATAATGCAGTGGGGGGATTTGAAGTAACAGAATTGACAAGGGGAGTCCTGTGGATGTGATATACCAGGACTTTTAAATGGTCTTAGATAAGGCATCATAAACTCATGATTAAAGTCAGAGTTATGTGGAGTAATGGGGCAAGTAGCAAAATGAATACCAAATAGACTGCAAAACAGAAAACCAAGTAGGGGCCAAAGGTAGTTACTTAGACTGGCAGAAGTTGGGAAATGGTGTTCCACAGAGATTGGTGCTGGGATCAGCATTTGTGTATATGATTTGAACTCAAAAATTGAAACATCACTAATAAATTTTGTGAATGACATCAAATTGGGGGTACAATGAGGACACATGCAACAAAATACAAGAAGACATCGTCATGATTCCATGGAGATCAACAAACCAAAAAGTCCACATTTACCGAACAACTGCAGTGAAAAACCAATTAACAAGGTTTCACTTTTTATAACTTTTTACTTTAATAGTCAAAGAAAAATCAACATAAATTAAACATGAATTAACAGGCAAATCACGGTCAATATAAATTAAAAATTACACATTCAGCTGCAGATAGAAAAGAGACAGTTTTAACACATTTATCAGGCACTCAGTGTATATGGCACCAATTTCAGTCACGAAGGCCTTTAAAGCGCTGATCTTCCTCAGGTAGGATGCCAGCTCCATTCCATGGGTGCAGTCTTCAACAAAATGGCGCACTTCTACAGAATCTCTTCACCTCTGTTCAAAATGGCCTTGATGATGTGGATCTCCCAGTATTACCTTTATCCAAAATCTCAGTGACAACCCTGTGCACTGCATAGCCAATCAGTTCCATTAAAAAAACTGAAACACCATCAGCAACCGTACTTTCGTTATCTCTGCTCCTGAATCCAGCCTTAAGTATCCTGTTTTTAACAGCACCACCACCTTCTCCTCTCTCAAACTTGGTCACATGGGCCAGGTTTCATGCCGACTGGGGTCACATGGTTCTGATTCATGTCCCATTCCCGGATCACGTGGGTCTGTTCTTGCACTGTAGGTCCCCGGTATACCTGAAGCCTCATCCAGCAAAATATCCACTCATCCCAGAAAGACATTGCTGTCGGTGTTGCCAAGCCCCCCAGGACAGGGTTCAGGTACAGCAGTCGCCACTGTTGTCTCTAGCCGAGCTCCAGCCACAATTTCCCACTTCTACCCCGCTACCCATCCACCATCTCACCACCCCCCAAACCCCCCCCGCAACATATGGCATACACGTCCCCACTGCCTCCAACCATCCAGCTCCCCCTGACTCCACACAAAATGGCACTGGGCACCATCACAACATTAACAAACTAGCAGAATGGGTGCGTAAACAGTAAATAAATTTCAACATAAAGTCTTCGGAGTGTGCCACTGTCAAATGGGTAATCAGCATTGAAGACTGCTGGAGCTTGTGTTAAACTCCTGACAACCAGTTAGTGAAATCAGTGACCAGAGGCCAACCTTTACTCAGTCTTAGACTTATTCACAAAGTGATACATTACAAACTCCTAACTCCACTCCCACACCATTGTCAATAAGTGTCTCTTGATATGCGCTCAAGCAATCATCCAATCAATACCCTCCACCTGTACATACTTAACATTAATTTATACAATCAACAGAGTTGAGTCCAGACTATGGCAGCAATGCACAAATGCATGAGAGGGAACAGCAAGGAATAGAAATTCAGCCATTACAGAACAAGACTGCTTGTTGCAGCCCCAGACCTTATTGGCTTGACTGGATGGCTGATTCAAACTTCATCTTCTCCCAGCCTAGAGCTGTTTCTAGGAGATCTTTCTCACACAGCCAACAGCCTGCAGCTACAGCTAACAGCTACCCTAAGCTCTCCACTGTAACTCTAAAATACCTTTTCCCCCCTTTCACCTCAGGTTCCATTGTTCTTACACTTCTTTGAAATTCAAATCCTTCCAAATATAAAATTTTTCATGTTTCTATTTTGCCTCTGCCTTCGGATCAATAAAATATAACATATCCCCTTGTTTACCCATGGAACTCCTGCAAGATGCAAGCATGTTTCTTGTCACCTCTGTCTTCCCTTTGATATTCAAACAAACTCTCAATTTATCCAAAAATGCAAATGTTAGAGCCAACCTATTCACTTGTACCTCAAACCTAACCTTTCATGTTTTAACCCCACCAGACAATCTGTCCTCTAGTAACTTTTCCCCAGCTTAATTAAATCATTTACTTACACACACACACACACACACACACATCCTTCTTCACAGAATAATACAATATTGCCCAAAAATATAAAAAAATAACATCCATTCTCACAAAAGGGATGGGTTGCGCTTCAACAGGACTGGGACCAGTGTCCTAGCAGGGAGGTTCACAAGTGTAGTTGAGGACGGTTTGAACTAAATTGGCAGGAAAGGCCGAGCATCAGAATAGAGAAGTAGAAAGGAGGAATAAGATGCATAAAGGAGTGATAGTGATAGGGAAGGAAATAATACTATATTAGATAGGAGTGGACTAAGAAGGACCACGAGGAGTACAAAGACAGGGTTACAATGTATACACGTAAATGCACAAGATGTGGTGAATTAGGTTGATGAGCTACAAGGCTTTTATCTTTGCTTTTACAAATAGCCATGTTGGAATATGACGTAATGGAAACGTAGATTAAAAATGGTTAAGAGTGGGTGCTTAATATTCAATGATACAAAGTGTTCAGAAAAAAATAAAGAAGGACAAAAGGGAGGTGGGTGGAAGTACTGATTAGGAAGACGTTGCAGTGGTGGAAAGAGAGAACGTCCTTAAAGGGGCAAGGACCAAATCCATTTGGTTAGAGTTGAGAAGCGAGAAAGATAAGATCACGCTGATCACGCTACTGGGGGCATTCAAACCGTGAGAGATGGACAGAGAAGCAAATCTGCAGGGAAATCACAGAGATGTGCCAGAACTATAGAGTGGTAATATACGGGGAACCTTAGATACTCAAATATCAATTAGGATAATGTTAAGATAAAGTGAAAGGAGGAGGAATTTCTGAAATGTGTTCAGGAGGGCTTCCTTGATCAGTATGTTCTTGGTCCAACTACAAAGGAGGCATTGCTGGATCTGGTGTTGGGGAATGAGACAGGCCAAGTAGACCAAGTGTTTGTGGGGCAGCACTTGAGTAAGAGTGACCTTCATAAGTTTTAGATTAGTAATAGAGAAGCGTAAGGAACAATCTTAAGTGGAACTTCTAAATGGGAAGAGAGCTAACTTCAATAGGATAAGAGGGGATCTAGCCGGTGCAAAACGGAGCCAAAGACTAACAGGAAATGTTGTGATGGAACAATGGGTGATCTTTAAAGAAGAGATGTTTCAGGTACAGGCTAGGTACATTCCAACAAGGGCAAAATGTAGGGGAACCAAAAGCAAGGCATCTTGGATGACAAGGTAGATAGAGAATAAGATGAAACAAAAAAGAGAGCATAATATGCATGTCAGGTGAATATTTAAAAGTGAGAACCAGGCCAAATATAATAAGCTGACAGGGGAAATGAAAAGGAAAATAAGACTGGCAAAGTAGAATATGAGAATACAATGGCAGCTAACATAAAAGGGAATCCAAAAATTTTCTACTGACATAAATAGTAAGTGGGTAGTAAGAGGTGGGTGGGTTCTATTAGGGACAAAGTGGGTGATAAATGCTTAGAGGTGCCGGGCAAGGATAGAATAGTTAATAAATACTTTGTATCGATATTTACTAAACAGGATGCTGAAAAAGTGTTGGTAAAAGCGGACATGATAGAGGGAATAGTTGGGCAGAAAAGATGATGGGCAGGATGTACTGGAAAGGTTGGCTATGCTTACAGTGTATAAGTCACCTGCTCCAGATGGTTTGTATCCCAGGTTGCTAAGGGAAGTGGGGGACGGAAATACAGTAGGGCTTGCTGTAATCTTCTAATCTTCCCTTGATAGAAGGGAGGTGCCAGAGGATTGGAAAGTGGCAAATGTGCCACTCTTGTTCAAGAAAGGGTCCGGCCTGTTTAACATCAGTGGTGGGTAAAGTTTTAGAATCAAAGATCAGGGAAAAAATTAAAAGGCGCTTGCAGAGGTTTGAGTTAATTAAGGAGAGCCAGCACGGATTTGTAAAAGGTAGATTGCGCTTGACTAATCCAATTGAATTTTTTGTTGAAGCAACAGAGAAAATTGATGGAGGGAATTCAACAGATGTTGTCTCTATGCAGTTTAAGAAAGTGTTTAGCAAAGTATCACACAAAAGGCTGGTTTACAAAACTGAGGCTCATGGAATAAGTCATGGCAACTGGTTGTTTTTCAGTCTGGAGGATAGTAGACAGTGGTCTTCCCCAAGAGTCAGTGCTAGGACCACTGCTTTTTGATATATAAATGACTTGGATATTGGAATACAAAGTAAAATTTCACAATTTGCTGATAAAACCAAACTTGGAGGTGCACTTAAAACTGAGATGATATGAATTAACTGCAACAGGACAGAGATAGGCTAGCAGAGTGGGCAGATAAGTAGCAATTGATATTTAATACAGAGGAATGGGAGGTGATATACTTTGGCAGAAGGGATGGCATTATAGACTTAATGGCACAGTCTTAAAGGGTGTACAGAGAGACCTGGGGGTTCATGTGCATAGTTATTTGAAGGTGGCAGGACATAACACAGAATCACAGAATTTTAACGGCACAGAAAGAGGCCAATTGGCCCATTGTGTCTTCACCGGCTCTCCAAGTGAGCATTATGGCCTAGTGCCATTGCCCTCCCTCTTCCACGTACCCCTGCACATTGTTTCTATTCAAATAATTATCTAATGCCCTCTTGAGTGCCTCGATTGAACCTGCCTCCACCACATTTCCAGGCAGTGCATTCCAATCCAAAGCACACGTTCTGTGAAAAAGTTTTTTCTCAAGTCACATTTGCCTCTTTTGAAAATCACTTTAAATCTGTGCCCTTTCGTTCTTGATCCTTTTATGAGTGGGAACAGCTTCTCCCCACCTACTCTGTCCAGCCCTCTCATGATTTTGAACATCTCTATCAAATCTCCTCTTAGCCTTCTTCTCTCCAAGGAGAACAGTCCCAACCTCTCCAATCTATCATCATAGCTGAAGTTTCTCATCCCTAGAACCATTCTTGTAAACCTCTTCTACACTCTCTCCCATGTGTTCACATCCTTCCTATAAGTGGAGTCCAGAATGGTACACAATACTCCAGCTGTGGCCTAACAAGTGTTTTACATAAATTCAGCATAACCTCCCTGCTCTTGTACTCTATGCCCTTATTAATAAAGTTCAGGGTACTATATGCTTTATTAACTGCTCTCTCCACCTGTCCTGCCACCTTCAATGATCTAAGCACATATACACTCAGGTCTTTCTGCTCCTGCATCCCCTTCAAAATTTCGCCCCTTATTTTATATTGTTTGTCCATGCTCTTCCTACCAAAATGCATCACCTCACACTCCTCCGCATTGAACTTCATCTGCCACCTATCTGCCCACTCCACCAACTTGCATACGTCCTTTTGAAGTTCTACACTATCCTCCTTGCAGTTTACAACACTCCCAAGCTTTGTATAAATCCGCAAACTTTTAAATTGTCCCCTGCACACCAAGATCTAGATCATTAATATATATCAGAAAAAGCAAGGGTCCCAATACCGACCCGTGGGGTTCTCCACTACAAACCTTCCTCCAGCCCAAAAAATATCCATTGGCCATTACTCTCTGCTTCCTATTTTTCTGTCAATTTTGTATCCTCATTGCTACTGTCCCTTTTATTCCATGAGCAATAACTTTTCTAGCAAGTCTGTTGTGTGGCATTGTATCAAATGCCTTTTGAAATTCCATGTACACCACATCAACAGCATTACCCTCATCAACCTTTTCTGTTACCTCTTCAAAAAACTCCAGCAAGTTAGTTAAACATGATTTCCCCTTTAGAAATCCATGCTGGCTCTTCCTTATCAACCCATATTTTTCCATGTGACTATTAATTCTATCCCGAATAATTGTTTCTAGAATCTTGCCCACCACTGAAGTAAACTGACTGGTCTGTAATTGCTGGATTTATCCTCACAACCTTTTTTTTTTAACACATATTGAGGATTAGCAAAGCATGGAGGATCTTGGGCTTCATAAATAGAGATATTGAGTACAAAAGCAGGAAGTCATGCTGAGCCTTTAAAAAGGCCCATTACTGGTCACCACACTTTAGCTACAAAATTAGATTGGAGAAGCTGGGATAAAAGCAAAATACTGTGGATACTGGAAATCTGAAATGAAAACAGAAAATGCTGGTAAAACCCAGCAGGTCTAGCAGCATCTGTGGAGAGAAAAAGAGTTAACTTTTCAAGGACGTATGACTCTTCTTCAGAGCTAAAGAGGAGAAGCTGGGGTTGTCCTCTTTGAGCAAGGGAGATTGAGGGAAGATTTGATTGAGGTGTAGAAGATTATGACAGGTTTGAGCAAGGTGAACAAGGAAAACTGTTCCCATTAGCTGATGATACTAGGACTAGGGGACACAGATTTAAGATTTCGGGCAGGATGTGAGCAAGAACTTTTTTATGCAGCAAATGATAATGGCCCGGAACTCACTGCCGACAAAGATAATGGAAGCAGAGATGATGAATGAGTTCAAAAAGTAATCGAATAGGTGCTTAAGAGAAATTTACTTTCAGGGCTAAGGGGATAGAGTGGGGAATGGGACTGACTGGATTACTCGACGGGTAGCGGCATGGACTCACTGGGCCACATGGCCTCTTTCCCTGCCATAATAACTCTATGACAAGGATGAGAACTTTAAAAACAAGACATTGCCAGACTAGGAATCAATGTAAGTCAGCAAGAACAGGGGTACTGTGTGAATGGGACTTGATGTAAGTCAGGATACAGGAGTTTGCATCAGTTGAAGTTTATGGAGGGTGGTAGACAACAAAAGCATGGATGATGGTTTCGGCATCAGATGGGCTGAGACAAGGGCAGAAATATTCAATATTATGAAGGTAATATTCATAGTTAAAATATCAATAACTCTTCCACAATTAATTCACTTGGGGCAGGGGGGGGCACTTGAAAGTTAGAAAAGTGGGCAACTCTGAGTTAAACATCACCTGATGTAGGTCAGGAGCCTCATTCTGGCATGGCATTTGCTGCAGATGAAGACAGTGGGGGCTGAGAAAGTGCTGGATTCTGTTTTCTCTGGGCCCTCTTTTTGACTAGCTGTGCTTTCCGTTTCTCCTCACTTTTCCAATGACCCTCCAGGGGTCACGGTTGTCAATGATGTGTCCCTGTTGTCTGTGCCGATATACACCATGTTCAAATCTCGCTTGCAAGGGTTCTTGTAGCAGAAGTATGGATGTCCAGCAGGTCAGGACCCAATGGCCATACAGAAGAACTTTGGGTATACTGCCATCGTCTATCTGATGAACATTGCTGAGCTATCACAGACATTATTGGCTTAGTAATGAACGTATGCTTATGGGAATAGCATGCTCCAGGACTTCTGAGCTGGTGACTGTGTCTGCCAAGAGATGCCGAGGATATGCCGAGAGACAGTGAAGTGGAAACTGTTCAGCCTTTTCTCCAGCCTAGCATTTGTTGTCCAAGTCTCATTACTGTAGAACAGTGCGCTGAGAACTCAGGCTTGGTAGGCATGCAGTTTAGTGTTCTCGGTCAGGTTGTTGTCACTCCACGCTCTTACTCCGTGTGGACACAACAGCTGCAACTTTTGGAATGCCATGTTGATTTCAACAAGTGACAGATTGCTGGCGATTGTGGAGTCTAAACATTGTGAGCTATAAACAACCTCCAGCTTCACATTGTCAAAGCTGATAAATGCCAGAATGGCAACATCCTTAACCATAATATTTGTCTTCTTGATGCAAATTCTGTACAGGCATGAGAGAGTCTGTTATATGCCGCTATGGTGTTCCTCAGTAGAGAATATTAGTGCAACATCGTCAGCGCATAACAACTCTCAGTGATGAGGACTTGGCACATCTTTGTCTTGGAGAGGCAAGCCAGGCTGAACAACTTTCAGTCAGTTCTGGTATGCAAGTAGATATATTTATAAATGAACTGAAGGTAACAGCAAAGAGAATATGCCAAATAGTGTCAGTGCCAGATTGTAACCCTGTGTGGGATCTTGCAATGCATAAAAAGGTTGCTACTCTTACTCACACTACATCAGTGTGCTCCCCTGAAATGTAAATTGTTGTATAGAATTACATCAAATATACAAGATAGAAACAGGCCATTCTGTCCAACTGTGCTGGTGTGTTTGCTGCACATGAATCTACTTCAGCTCACTCAATCATCATATTCCTTTCTCCCTCATGTGCTTATCTACTTTCTACTTAAATGCATCTATACAAATCACCTCAGCTACTCTGGTGATAGCAAGCTACCACACTCCTGAATTCCCTTTTGGATTTACTAGTATCTTATATCATACGTTTATAGCCCCTAGCTTTGGTCTGCTTCAAAAGTGGAAACATCTCTTCCACATCTACCCTAACAAACTCTTAAATAATCTTGAAGACCTCAAGTGCGCTCAGCCTTCTCTTTTCTAGAGAAAGGAGCCCCAGCCTTTTCAGTCTATTATAATTATAACCTCTCAGCTCTGGTTTTAGCCTTGCAAATTCTCTCTGCACCTTCACCAGTGTTTTTCGATAGAAATATATATATAACAAATAGATATATATATATATATCCTTTTTATAATATGATGACCAAATTTGTGCATACTACTGTATGTTAATTCTTCCTAATGCAATTCCACTGACCTGAGCTTCCAGCTGACTAGGCCTCAGGCCTTCCCTTACCATGGCAACCCGCGGGCGGAGCCAGATCTCGCGAGAGGGAGGGAGGAGCCGGGCCGGTGTCGAAGGTCACTGACGTCACAGGGGCCTCAGTGCTGTCGTCAGGCCCGGAGGCCGGCGGGGAGGAGGAGGAGGAGGCTGAGTGCGGCCTTCCCTCCGCTCGGAGGTGGCTGCCTGGCTCCTTCATCTCAGCCAGCCCTGTCCTTTCTATCCATGAGTGCGGCTTGATGGCGGCCGGGCCGAGCTGAGCCCAGGCCAGCACCCCCCCCCTCACCCCCGCGGAATTCTGGATGCGGCCGAGTGAGGAGGAAACCAATGGACGTTATGGAAAGCCCTCTGAACCTGGTGAGTTCACCGGGAAGGGGGAAAGGCGCCGGGAGCCTGGGCTCGCTGTACCGCCAGTGGGCTCTCCAGACTGGAACAGGGCTCGGTCTGTGTGTGTGTGTGAGGCAATTGCTCACACCCTGCACCAGTATCACCCCCCTCCCCGCTCACTGTTATTGAGTCGCCCTGTTAATGTTCTCACCCACTTTATAAATGAGTAAGATTGAAAGAAAGGAACACTTGCATTTACATTGCACCTTTCATGAAGCCCTTAAGGGTCTTTCAGTTAATCAAGCACTTACCCAGAAGGAAAAACTAGTAAAACTTGGATATGAAAGGTACTAGTAAAACTTGTCTGAACTGGTCTTGTACACCTTAAAATGGAACCCCAGTGTTACTTGGAAAAACTCAGCAGGTCTGGCAGCATCGGTGGAGAAGAAATCAGTTAACGTTTCGAGTCCTCATGACCCTTTGGCAGGATTTTGGATTTCCAGCATCCGCAGTAGCTTTTAGCTTTTTGTTTTTACCCCAGTGTTACTGATTTCTATTGAAATCTTGAATATTTTTTTGGTAGTTGCTGTTGTCATATAGGAAATGTGGGGTTGCATACAGCAAGCTCCCCACAAACGACAATGTGACAATTAGATCTGTTTTTAGTGATGTTGCTTCAGGATAAACAGACACGAGCGAGCTCCCCTGATCTCCAAGACAGTACCACGGGAACTTTTAAAAGGGCAGATGGAACCTTGGGTGTCTCCCATCCTCTCAACAGTACAGTGCTCCCCAACGTCAGTTCAAGTTTCTGGGGTGGGGCTTGAACCCCACAATCTCCTGACTCAGCAGGGAGGGTGTTACAACTGAGGCACGATTGATAAATCTTAGTCAATGGTTGAGATTTTCCTTTCCTCAATCAAATTGTGTAAGTTGCAGTCATACTTGCTGAAGTTTTAATGTCAGGGAAGGATGGAATCTTCACCATTGTAACTTGGAAGTCCAGTTATACTCAACTTTCCTGTAAATGTCATTAGAATGCCCCTGAACATCAAATAAGCATAAATTAGCATAAACAATCAGGGTCCAAAAAAAACCGAACTCTCAGCATATATTTCTCATCTTTAAGTATGAAAATTAAAATTTCAAATCATGCAATGATAAGTTCTGGACACCAAGCAAAGGGTGTTTAAGAAGGTGTAACCAGGGAAGCTTTTCAATTTTTGATGTGACTTATACTTATGTCATTTTTTTTAAAAATCAAAGAAACCTAATAATACAGCCTTAGGATTGCGTTTTTTTGAGCATTTTATCAGACAGTGGGATTAATACACAGCCATAAAAGGCCAGAGATTGAGCGTTTAATACTTGAGTGCATAGCTCATTTATGCTCAAAATTCTGCAATGTTTTAGACTGTGTAATTGATTTGGGCACTGGTCATGCATGTCTCTGGGTGCAAGTGCAAAGAAAATTCAAGACCAGAAATTGAATGGAAAAGCAGCCTGATTGTCTAATGAATGCTTTTCATTCTGATACAATCCTAAGAACTGTGCTTGTATGTATGGAATAGTTCATGGGTAAGTGGGTCCACCACTCATGTAACTTTACTGCTTGTTAGTTATGCAAATACTTTGTTCATTTAATCAAATACACAAAGTATGGTCAAGATTATGAACATCCTTGGTCCAGTGCATTGCACTGATTACCAAATTTTGAAGGCTTTTGCTTTTTTGATTCATAACAATATTGCTATTTCTTACTCAGATGCTTTCTTCATGTGCTTTTTGATTCTGTGATAGTGTTGTAGCTTGATTAATTAAAGCAGCTGAACACTTGTTCTGTCCAGTGAGTAGCTTCAAACCCCAACCGATCAGATACTTAGAATCTTGATGGAAACTAGCATTTGTACTGTCTATGTACAATGTGAGCTGAGCGGATGTAAATAACCCCATGACACTATTCAAAGAAGAGCAGGGGAATTTTCCCAGGTGTCCAGGCCAATATTTATCTGTGGATCAGTACTTTAAAAAACAGATGATCTGGTTATTTACCTCATTGTATTTTATGGGAGCTTGCTGCCTTTTTCTATATTACAGCAGTGAGTACACTTCAGAAGTTTCTTAGTACCTGTGAAGTGTCTTAGGGCATCATGAGTTTGTGAAAAGCACTATTCAAATGCAAGTTTGTTTCTGTATATGGTAGGAAGCAGACTTTGAGTTTGAAGTAATAATTTCCTAGTTTTCACCAAGTCCTTGCTCTTGTATAACATCTATAATGTAGCAAATATAGTAAGCTACTTCACAAAGATGGTTAGAAATTGAGCTGGAGGTGGGGGGTTTTTGAGGTGATAGGAGGTGTGGCTCAATAGGTAAGTTTTGAGAAGTCTTTTGAAGATGTAGCAAGGATACAAAGACCTTTTTTTTCATTCATGGGATGTGAGCATTGCTGGCTAGGCCAGCATTTATTGCACATCCCTAATTGCACTTGAGAAGGTGGTGGTGACCTGCCTTCTTGAACCGCTGCAGTCCATGTGTGCATGATGGCCTAAAGCTTTTCGATCACTGAGTGGGGCACATTAGACAGGAAGAGTGAATGGTGTGGGTTAGGTCGTGGATTTCAGTAAGGTTGCACAAGTTTCCCTATCTCCTTGGAGGGATTTTAAAATAAACTTGAGGATTTTGAAATCAGCAATTGGAGGCTGAGCTGTCAGCAAGGTCTAGAGTAGTGAGAGATGACTTAGAATAGGATGTAAAACCATTCTGGATGAATTGCAGTCTCTGAAGGAGATTATTGGATAAGCTCAAACTGAACGGTGAAGTTGTGGATCAAGGCACCAGGGGCAGGCAGTAGGAGATATGGAGGTAGAAAATAGAAAGCCTTGGATGATGCAGACATAGCAACCAGTGAGAGGAGTAAACTGGGGCTTAGATAACAGTTCCTGGGAGGAGAGGGACAGTGCTGCTGTGGTCTTGCTGGTGTTGAACTAAGGAATGTTCTTGTTCATCCATGAGCAGAAGATGGCATAGCACAGTAATGGGCAAGGGATCAAGGATGATAGTAGAGTGACAAAGCTGAGTGTCATTGACATACAAATAGAAACTGAGTTTATACCCAAAGAGAGAATTTGCATTTATATAATGCCTTTCACAGCCTCAGGGCATCCCACAAAGCTCTTTACTTTTGAAATGTGATCACTACTGTAATATAACACTCCTGTGAAGCACCTTGGGATGTTTTACTACAACAACAACAGTGCAATAGACCAAAGGCATTATTTAAAATAGGCCTTTCATGTAATAGACCATCTGAAAGCACTTCAGAAGTGCATGATGAAACAAAATTTGACAGGGAGCCAAGTAAAGAGATGTTAGGGCAGATGACCAAAAGCTTTGTCAAAACTGGTAGGTTTTAAGGAACATGTTAAAGGAGGCAAGAGAGGTTTAGGGAGGGTATACCAGAATGTAGGGCCTTGGCAACTGAAGGCATAGGCACCAGTGGTGGAGCAATTAAAATCATGGATACTCAAGGCCAGAATTGGAAGAGTGTAGATATCTTGGAGGAGTATAGTGCTAGAGGAGAGGAGCAAGGATGAGAATTTAAAAAACAAGGTTTTGCTTAACTGGGAACCAGTGCTGCTCAGCAAGCCAGAGGTTATAGGTGAATGAATCTTGCAACCTAAATTTATGGAGGGTACATGGGAGGCCAGCCAATGTGCATTGGAATAGTTGAGTCTAGAGGTAACAGTGGCATGGATGACAGTTTCAGCAGCACCTGAGCAGAGTCAGAGTCTGGTGATGTTACAGAGGTGAGAAGAGGCGGCCTTGGTAATGGCACAGATATGTGGTCAGTTGATCATCTCAGGGTCAAATATGACGCCAAGATTACAAACAGTTTGGTTCAGCCTCGGAGAGGGAGAGACAGTGGTGAGGGAATGGACTTTGTGGCGGGGGCTAAAGTCGATGACTTCGGTCTTCCCAATGTTTAGTTGTAGGAAATTTCTGTTCAGCCAACACTGGATGCTGAACAAGCAGTCTGGCAATTTAGAGACAATGGAGTCATCAAGAGAGGTAGTGGTGAGGTAGAGCTGGGTGTCATCTGCGTACATGTAAACTGACACTGTTTTTAGAGGATGTTGTGGAGGGACAACATGTAGTTGAGAAATAGGAGGGCGCCAAGGATAGATCCTTAGAGGGCACCAGAAGTAAAGATGTAGGAGCAGGAAGAGAAACCATCGTAAGTGATTCTCTGACCATGCTTAGATAGATATGAATCTAAATTAATGTTCATCATAAGTACATTAAAAGCAGTATATAAATGCAAGTTGCTGTTGCTTTATGGATGAATATTGACCAGAAAATTAGGGAGAACTCCCTGCTTTTCTGGGATATTTTGTGTCCACCTGAGCGGGCAAACAGGGGTTTAGGATTAATATCTATTCCAAAAGCTGGCACCCTCAACAGTACAGCACAATAGGACAAATAACCACTTGCATCCCATGATTCATAGAAAGTCAATGTGCATTTGGACACTTGTTGCTTTCCTGAATTTCCTGAATCGAAAAAGAGGTGGGTAGCTGTTTCATAATGTCGGATCTTGTACTTAAAGGTGTTTGTGAAGGTGTTACAGTGGGTTGGACGGTGTATTTGCAGGTGTATGGGGGTTACAGCAGGATGGATGGTGTATTTGGAGGTGTATAGGGGTTACAGCAGATTGGATGGTGTATGGGGGTTACAGCGGGTTGGATGGTGTATGGGGTTTACAGTGGGTTGAACGATGTATTTGGAGGTGTGGGGGTTACAGCGGGTTGGATGGTGTATTTGGAGATGTAAGGGAGGTTACAGCGGGTTGGACGGTGTATTTGGAGGTGTATGGGGGTTACAGCAGGTTAGATGGTGTATTTGGAGGTGTATCGGGGTTACAGCAGGTTGGATGGTGTATTTGGAGATGTAAGGGGGGTTACAGCGGGTTGGACGGTGTATTTGGAGGTGTATGGGGGTTACAGCGGATTGGATGGTGTATTTGGAGGTGTATGGGGGTTACAGCAGGTTAGATGGTGTATTTGGAGGTGTATGGGGGTTACAGCGGGTTGGATAGTGTATTTTGAGGTGTATGGGGGTTACAGCAGGTTAGATGGTGTATTTGGAGGTGTATGGGGGTTACAGCGGGTTGGATGGTGTATTTGGAGGTGTATGGGAGTTATAGCAGGTTGGATGGTGTATTTGGAGGTGTATGGGGGTTACAGCAGGTTAGATGGTGTATTTGGAGGTGTATGGGGGTTACAGCAGGTTAGATGGTGTATTTGGAGGTGTATGGGGGTTACAGCAGGTTGGATGGTGTATTTGGAGGTGTATGGGGGTTACAGCAGGTTAGATGGTGTATTTGGAGGTGTATGGGGGTTACAGCAGGTTGGATGGTGTATTTGGAGGTGTATGGGGGTTACAGCAGGTTGGATGGTGTATTTGGAGGTGTATGGGGGTTACAGTGGGTTGGATGGTGTATTTGGAGGTGTATGGGGGTTACAGCAGGTTGGACGGTGTATTTGGAGGTGTATGGGGGTTACAGCAGGTTGGATGGTGTATTTGGAGCTGTTTGGGGGTTACAGCAGGTTGGATGGTGTATTTGGAGGTGTATGGAGGGTTACAGCAGGCTGGATGGTGTATTTTGAGGTATATGGGGGTTACAGCGGGTTGGATAGTGTATTTGGAGGTGTATGGGGGTTACAGCAGGTTAGATGGTGTATTTGGAGGTGTATGGGGGTTACAGCAGGTTAGATGGTGTATTTGGAGGTGTATGGGGGTTACAGCGGGTTGGATGGTGTATTTGGAGCTGTATGGGGGTTACAGCAGGTTGGACGGTGTATTTGGAGGTGTATGGGGGTTACAGCAGGTTAGATGGTGTATTTGGAGGTGTATCGGGGTTACAGCAGGTTGGATGGTGTATTTGGAGATGTAAGGGGGGGTTACAGCGGGTTGGACGGTGTATTTGGAGGTGTATGGGGGTTACAGCGGATTGGATGGTGTATTTGGAGGTGTATGGGGGTTACAGCAGGTTAAATGGTGTATTTGGAGGTGTATGGGGGTTACAGCGGGTTGGATAGTGTATTTTGAGGTGTATGGGGGTTACAGCAGGTTAGATGGTGTATTTGGAGGTGTATGGGGGTTACAGCGGGTTGGATGGTGTATTTGGAGGTGTATGGGAGTTATAGCAGGTTGGATGGTGTATTTGGAGGTGTATGGGGGTTACAGCAGGTTAGATGGTGTATTTGGAGGTGTATGGGGGTTACAGCAGGTTAGATGGTGTATTTGGAGGTGTATGGGGGTTACAGCAGGTTGGATGGTGTATTTGGAGGTGTATGGGGGTTACAGCATGTTAGATGGTGTATTTGGAGGTGTATGGGGGTTACAGCAGGTTGGATGGTGTATTTGGAGGTGTATGGGAGTTATAGCAGGCTGGATGGTGTATTTGGAGGTGTATGGGGGTTACAGCGGGTTGGACAGTGTATTTGGAGGTGTATGGGAGTTATAGCAGGCTGGATGGTGTATTTGGAGGTGTATGGGGGGTTACAGCAGGCTGGATGGTGTATTTGGAGGTGTATGGGAGTTACAGCAGGTTAGATGGTGTATTTGGTTTAAGTGTTCGTTAATGTTTTTTTGAAGATTTGTGGCTGGGGAAGTTAATCCAATTTGTGCTGAAGGCGTAAGATTGTTGGTTAGGTCAGTCTGAGCTCCTCCTGTGACTTCCACAGCAGCCAGTGAGAATGACAGCTGCCTTGAAGGAGGCTGATAACTTGTCTTTGGAGAACTGTTTGTAATATGGAGGAGAAAATAGCAACAAGAAAAAGCTTTGTAGTTATATTTGAAAACAACTACTTAAGTAAGTTCTTGTAGAAGGTAAGAAACTTCACCTTCAAGAATCTTGTTTGCCACTTTAAAGAAGTAAGCATTTTAGTAGCTAGAGGCCTGTCAGGTTTCATGTCACTGTGCTAGCTTTCATGGTATTGTCACTGTGTTGAAGTGTTCCCCGTAGGCCCTGCAGCAGCTCCATTGGAATAATTTGGAACCCACCTGAGAGATTTCCTGGGATCATATTTACCTGAATAAGTTCTGTAAAATATGGGTACACTGCCCAACAGTGTTACACAGGAGCAGGAGCTTTCAGCCCCTCAAAACTGTTCCGCCATTCAGTTATATCGTGGCTGATGAGTACCTCAAGGTCATTTTCCCATCTTTGCTCCATGTCCCAACACCCTAATCAATTAAAAGCTATTTCACCCACTTCGTTTGACCCCCAGCATCTAGTCTTTTGGAGGATTGAGTTCCAGGTTTCTTTGCCCTTTGTGTGGAAAAGTGCTTCCTGGTTTATAGGAATAGGCCAGACCTAATTTCAAGATAATTCCACTTTGTTCTAGATTCTCCACTAGAGGAAATAGTGTCCCTGGATCTATTCCATTCAATCACTTTCTCCATTTTAAATACCTCAATTAAATCATCCTTCAACCTTCTAAACTCAAGGAAATATAAGCTAAGTTTATTCAACCTGTTCTTTTAATCTAACTCTTTAACCTTGCTTTGCACTGTGCCATCATGGCCAATATATCCTTCCTGAAGTACCGTGTACAAAACTGAATGCATTTGTTCACAATTCAACTCCTCTATTAGGCACTGGTGCAAGACCTTGTGGGAGAGGAGCAAGAGCTATGTATAATAATAGCTAAGACATTGATCAGGAAGCTTAGAAAATTAGCTATCAATTAATGGGGTGGTGCTGCTTTGTGCACTGATATGCCCATCTAGTTCCCAATCTCACTAAGTCCATTGAGGAGGCCAGGTTCTTCCACATTGGAAGAGGGGAGGCAGTGTTTAATTGTTAAAGCTGTGCCTGCACATTGTATATTGATTTACAGGGCACGTTGGATGCAGGTTGTGTCCTAGCCCAGGAGATGAAGGAGGGCCTTTAAAACCTTTCCAACTTGCTGTTACTCTTTTTAATTTAGTTTTAAGACTTTTCAAATTGCAGGGAACCATAAAAAGAGGAAGTTTACGGGATTGTTTCCAAATCTCTCAGTGGCCTCACCCTTCCTATCTCTGTAATCTCTGTCAGCCCTACAAAATATCTCTGATTCACCAATTCTGGTTTCTTGTACATCCATGATTTTCGTTACTCCACTGGCGGCTGTGCCTTCAGTTGCCAAGGCCCTAAGCACTGGAATCACCTCCCTGCCCCTCTACCTCTCATTCTTTGAGATGCTCCTTCAAAACCTACCTTTTTTGCCATATTATCTCCTTTTGTAGCTTGGTGTGATTTTGTTTGATAATGCTCCTGGAACATTTTACTCCATTAAAGTTGCTATATAAATACAACTTATATTGTTGGCTTTACTAATGATGCAATAGGAGAAGATCTAAATGAGCATGCAGAATCCCTTGCAAGACTTGCAATAATGTCTTATTGCACTGTCAGTGATCCCACTGACATTATTTTGGGTGCTCAACTGCCATAAAGTTTATCAAACATTATACTGATCATCACATATCTCATTTGTATGAATCTGTCCACGATAAACGGCTGGGGCTGTTGGTGACTTTTCAGCAAATTGTCAAACAGTAGTGATAGCTGATGCACTAAAGAGACCTGCAGCGTTAATCATTCTTTAAAGATTTTCATGACATTGAAAAGGTTTACAGCGTACAAACTCGAACAATAAAGCAGGAAATTAATAACATCAATAATAATGGTGTCAGCTGCAATGACAAAGTAGCTAGTAATGACAATGTCAACATGAGGTATGAAGTAAGCAACACATTTATGACTTGTATAGGTGAAGAGGGGACCCACATGCAGTTTAAGAACAGTTGATGGTTCTGCAGGGGGACAAAAAATAATGGGTAAATATTTTTAAAGATGCAGAGAAAAAATTGGGTAGAGGACCTGTACAAAATCAGCAAGTCTTGCTAAATGAAGGCTCGTGTCTAATGTGGTCTCAGTGGAGGGAGTTAAATTGAAGGGTGAGAGGAAGCTACACTTCCCTAATGAAGAGAACGCTTGCAGGAAATGTGTGAGGATAAACTAAAGCCTCCTAATTTCTTTGGCCCAATTCCAACCACTTGATTTGTTTGGGTTAGACCCCAGAAAAGAGCTTCTGGCCTCATGGGCCTTCTAGCTGAGGATATTTTTACAAGTCAATCTGGGGAGCAAAAGAGTGCCTCTCTTTATTTCTATTTTTTCCATGCTGCTTTACTTGTGTTTATCTCAGGCTCCCCTCCATCAGTTTTGTTGCTTCTCTAAATTTCTTTTACTCAGTCTTTTTCACTTCTGTTTTTGCAAAATAACTTTTTCTTTTATTTCTTTTCCCCGTGACCACCTCTTTCACTGTTTGCTCGTTCGTCCTTCAAGTTTACTTTGCTTGCTCTCTCTTTCACCAATTTCTCTGGTTTGGTCTTTCCATTGCAATTTCTCACTTGCTGCCTCCGTCACCTGTTTTATTTCCATATCTCCTTTACCCGCACTATTCGTCGCCTCGACCATTCACTCGGGTGCTCCCTCTTTCATCTCTCATCCACTTGCATGTTTCATCATCGCTTCGTTTTCTTCCTTGCACACTCCTTCACTTCCCTTTTTTCATAATAAAAGAAAAGTACTTTGAATGCTGGAAACCTGAAATAAAAACAAAAGTGCTAGAAATACTCCGGTCTGGCAACATCTGTGAAGAGAGAAACAGAGTTAACGTTTTGAGTCCGTATGACCAGCTCCAAAGAAGTTATAGACTCAAAACATTAACTCTGTTTCTCTCTCCACAGATGCTGTGGAACTTGCTGAGTTTTTCCAGCATTTCTTGTTTTTATCTTTTTTTTCTCTTGTTCCCTTTCCTAACTAGTTTGCCTTTCTCTCCTTTTAGTCTTTGCAACACTCGCACAGCTATTTAGATTTGTGGGAAAGGAATGAGTAGCTGCTTGACAGAAAACTCAGAGAGGAGGGAGCAAGCTGCTTAACTGGACTGCTGGGGGCAAGAGGCAGTCAAAACATTGGAAGAGGCAGAAAACAGCAGAAGATTAAAAAGAGCAGAAGCCCAAAAGGCTGTTCTGCTCAGCAGTGGAAGGGAACTTGAGAATAATGTCAGCTAATTGGGAGGAGCCACTTTAATACCACGGCAAGGACAGAATCCAGGTTAATTTTAGAGTATGGTTAGATCCTACTAATCTTTTGCCAGCCCTCTCACTGATTTCTGTTCTGCAGTTTGGAAACCAATGACATGAGGAAACAGAAATTTTTTTAAAATAAAAAATGTTTTTTTGTTTATTTCCATTGACTTTTATGAAGTCAATTTAATAAAATTCACGAACGATACAGTAGCTGCCAATTCACTGTCACTCCATTTTACACTATCGCATGGTGTCAAAATGATCCTTCAGGTGTAGAGAGAGCAGATAAATCAGTGTTTTATACAAGGCCCTTCAGGACACAAAAGCACAGTCTGAAATATTGAGTCGCTTGCACACCACAGAGAAATAATAGCGTTGTGTTTGACGTCACGTAACATGACGGTCCTCTGTCCTGCTTCTCTCAAATTCAAAGTAATGTTAGTTTAGTAAATAGTCCACCCATCAAAACTATGAACCAAAATAGTTTATTTGCAATAAGACTTGCACTGCCTGTATGCAAGAACGTCATGGAGGACATTCCCTCAGCTAATAAAGGGTAGGGGCATTAGTAATAGTTTATTGGTGTGAATAATCATTGAACAGTCAGAGTAAAAAGTAAATTCTCCTGCTAAATATATGCATGAATTCATGTTGTGTGACGGAGCTCCTGACTAAGGTTTTGTTTCTCTAGCAGTTGGTTTCTTAATTTTTATATTGTTTGTTGTTTCTTCATGTTTCTTTGTCACCAGTACTTTTATTGTCTCTCTGCAGTATCTTTTTGCCCAGCCTTTGTAGTTCCCATTCCTCTTGGTGAAACAAGAACAGTTTCTATCCCGTAAAGCAGCATTATCCTAATTTTTGGAAAAATAAATCTATCTATTGTTTCGCCATCCCCATAACGTATGTGAGAGGGTGTTCAGACAATCTACAGCCAGACCTCTGCTAGTGACACTCTGCCTGAGCAACTTCTACATTACTTCTCTTCTCCCTTTGTCCCAGATTGAGGAACTGCCTGAGCTCCCCAGTGTAACCTGGCTGGGTTTGGGAATTCACATGGGGAGCTATTGTAGGCAGGGAAGCTGCAACCAAATTCTCCATGGCACAACAAACTGGAAGTGTTACACGTCTGCATTCTATCCACAATCCCCACCTGGTATTAAAATTTCTTTATCTTACTGCTCCATGAAAACTGATTCACAAAGTAATATAGTACTGCAGCAATGGAAATATGCTTTCATCAAATCCACCTGGATAGTGATCTTGCAGTAAGTGTTCAGAAATTAGTTAAAATGAATTCAAGTATAATGCTGCGTCATACTTGTTATATATTTAATTTGCCTGGAGGCCTGATGAGACTTTGTACAACGCGTTCCTAAAGATATTTCTTTATCAATGTGAGATTCCCAGGCATCCCTTCCTTACATGCCACTGTATGATGCACCGTGCCAGGACTTTGCAGCTGTTCAAAGTACAATGTGATGTCTTTTGTCATTGTACGCTTTGTGTACAAAATCTTTTACTGACAAATTAAACTGACAGCCTGAGTTTTCAATTGCCCTCAGCCTTGCCATGCTGCAGATAACTGGCTGAACCATTTCCCTTCTCCCAAGGCATGTGGCCGAAATACAGAAAGTGGCCTGAGTTTCCTGATTCTGTGCATATCAGGCTGTTTGTTTTTAAACCCATTCCTAAGTATATGAATTATGAAATCTGCAGCAAAGTAAAACTAATTCTTCAGGTGCAAATGCTAATGTGTGGTATAACTAAACACCCTACACTACCCTCTAATCTGTAGACTTCATTTTGTCATTTTCTGGACAACTTCATCTTAAACCATTTGGTATTTTTGTTTACAGGATTTTTAAACCTCTCCTCTGTTTCCATCCTCCGTACAACCCTTGTTAACTCTTCAAAGGTTCTGAGTCCACCTTAAAATTTTGACTAAATTGTTAGTGAACTGAGCTGTCCACCACTTGCTTCTGGTGCATTTTTCACTTTAAGATCTATTTTCTGATAGCTATTAGAAGTGAAAATCCTAATGTGGTGCGGGTGTAAGTTATGAACGGGGCTTGTTAGATTAATTCTTCCTGGAGTTGTAACATTTCTGAATCTGAACCATTTTAGTTAGAAAATTGCAGTTGCACTAATGACTGAGTTCTAATCCAAGGCTTTACACAGTGGCTTGCAAGTGTGACTTGTAGCGGGAGGAATGTATTGTTAGCAATGACGGATATTAGAGCAATCTGAGGAATTGGGTGACATTGCACTTGTGAAATGCAGTGTAAACACAGCTGCCTATGGCTGTAATGGTGTGCAAAGACCATTTTGAACATTTCAGAAGCAATTTCTGTGTCCATATTTGGGAGCAAGCACCACTTATCTATGTGAAATAGATAACAGCAGCTTAAAGTTAGTAACTTCTACAACCCAGGAGTGGCATAGCAGCAACAGTCCATCCTATCTGGAAATAGGTTAGTTTTCAACCGAGGCCACTATAGTGTTTGTGTTTAGGACTTTATTATACATGACGCATGATCTTCATGTGATGATACATTTTATTCCTTGAACTTGTAGTTAAGGCTTCCCTTAGAATCAATGAATGAGGAGGTGTGATATCACAAGGAGTCTGCATGTTTGCACTCCTTCAGAGGTGACATGATCTTCATGTGATGATACATTTTATTCCTTGAACTTGCAGTTAAGGCTTCCCGTAGGATCAATGAATGAGGAGGTGTGATATCACAAGGAGTCTGCATGTTCGCACTCCTTCAGAGGTGACTGTGTTCATGTCCAGCAATGTAGATGAAAACTGTCCAGTTCAGCTGCAAGGCCGTAGTTTAATAGTAACATGGCTGTCATGGTAGATCTTGATTTGAAATGAATTAGTGTATTCTGCTTAGAAGTATTGTTTCTTTCAGGCTCACCAGCAGAGCAGAAAGGCGGAGCGTATGCTAGCAGCAGGAAAGTATGCTGAAGCAATTGATTGTCATGGGAAGGCTGCAGGTTGGTGAATCTTTTTAGCATATAAAATGAAAATGTTAGTCCCTCTGTCAAGCACCTTGGAGCGTTTTTAAAATTTAAGTGCAAGTTTTTATTGTAGTTCTAATAATTTGATCCTATTACACTGCCTATGGTTTCTCTTGGGCTTGGAAACGTCTGCTTACGTTGTAGACTTGGTTGCTATTCTTTCTCTGGTTGCTTCCACTAAAGAATCATACAGCAATAACTTCTGTTTATATAATGCTTTTAATGTAGTAACAACCCCACATCCTTCTGAAGTCAATTATCCTAATTGTTTCTATTTGTTACCTAATTGTTATGTTTCCTAGTTTGCTGTCATTTGCAAGCTTTGAAATTTTGCCCTATATGCCAATTAATTAATATATATTAGGAAGAGCAGTGATCCTAATCTCTGCTCCTGGGATACTGTATACTTCACTGCTGCTACTCTGCTTTTTGTTCTTCAGCTAAATTTCATACTCACACTGTTAATCACCCTTCAATCCTATGGACTTCAATTTTGCTAATAAGATTGTGATCTTTATCAAACAACATTTGAAGGTTCATAAACACATTAATCACACTACCCTCAACACCCCTCTCTGTTACTTCAAGGTTCTGAATCAAGTTTGTCTCACTATTCGCTTTTACAGATACCAGCTAATACGCTAGTTTTTGAGTACTCCTACTTTCCTGCTTGTTTTTGGCAGCATTCAATGAAAATTTGTCACAAAAAATAGGAATATATAAACTCAGTAAGTTTCTTTTTTTTGAGGATTTGTAAAGCAAGTTTATCTTATTGTTCAAATCTAGGGCTGCGGCAGTTTCAATGGAACTAAACACAGATAGCCATGAACAACATATCCTCTTTTTATTTGGAGCGCGTGGACCCTTTAATATTTTTTGTGCAGCAACTTAAAGGGACCAACTTGTTTCTGGCCTGGGTGAGAGTTTTCGGGTTGCAGCTTAAAGGGAACGTTGATGGTGAATAACTAGCAGGGGGAGCAGTTGAGGCAAATTGTATTAGGAAGTTGAAGAAAGTCTTGAATATGTGTCTGGAGAAACGTTTAATGGAAGTGTAGGTGAGGTGCAATGGGATATGATATTCCATGACACTGGGGCCGGCTGGCTAAATTTCTGATCTTTCTCAGTCCTTTATAGTCCTATGTTCCATCGTACTTGCTGTGGTTCATGTTTATCCAATTGCTCTGTGCTTGCAGAATTATTTTTTTTAAAAAGTGCAATGTTGCCTCACGCTTGTGCCTTTGACTTTTAAGCTCTGATAATGTTCAACTGATTAACAACATCTTGCATTCCAATAGATAAAAACAAAAAACTACTGCGGATGCTGGAAATCCAAAACAAAAACAGAATTACCTGGAAAAACTCAGCAGGTCTGGCAGCATCGGTGGAGAAGAAAAGAGTTGACGTTTCGAGTCCACATGACCCTTCAACAGAACTGAGTGTAGTTAGGAGAGGGGTGAAATATAAGCTGGTTTAAGGTGGGCGGGGGGAGAGAGAAGTTGAGGGGGGGGTGGTGGTTGTAGGGACAAGCAAGCAGTGATAGGAGCAGATAATCAAAAGATGTCACAGACAAAAGGATCAAAGAGGTGTTGAAGGTGGTGATATTATCTAAGAAAAGTGCTAATTAAGAATGGATGGCAGGACACTCAAGGTACAGCTCTAGTGGGGGTGGGGTGGAAAGACTGACAAGGTATTAGTTGTAGATTTAAAAATAATGGAAATAGGTGGGAAAAGAAAAATCTATATAAATTATTGAAAAAAACAAAAAACAAAACTGCTTGCTTGTCCCTACAACCACCACCCCCCCCTCAACTTCTCTCTCCCCCCGCCCACCTTAAACCAGCTTATATTTCATCCCTCTCCTGACTACACTCAGTTCTGTTGAAGGGTCATGTGGACTCGAAACGTCAACTCTTTCCTTCTCCACCGATGCTGCCAGACCTGCTGAGTTTTTCCAGGTAATTCTGTTTTTGTCTTGCATTCCAATATACATATGTCGAAATGTCTGAGAGTGTTTGAGATTAGCAAGGACCATTGTATGTGTCACAAACAACAATGATAACACTAAACTACAAAGGTTCAATGCATCAGTGCTAAAGTGTTGACTATTAAAAAATAAGTCACTAACAATGTGCTGTAATCAATGATTCTAAAATTTCTCACATGGTCCAGTTTTGGATGAATATGAGTAACACAGGCTGGATTAATAAGTAACCGTTCCATTGAGTATAATGATCTTGCAGCCAGTATTAGGCTCCTGGTTCCTTGTCAAGTGATTCAGGTAGATAATGGTGCTTTGTGGACTTTCTGCTTTATTTCAGAACTAACTAACAAAGGTTTTATATGATTTTATCACTGTTAAACTTCATATTTCCATCTTCTGTTCATGTACAGCAACCCCTTCTGTTTGTTTTTCATGTTCTCAGAGAGGGCAGGGTGCCTTGCACATTTTTAGATGGAATATAATGTGGAAAAATGTGGAGTTGGTAGAAAGAATAGAAATGCAGAGTATTTCTTAACACTCTCCTGTCAACACAAGATGGCCACTGACACCAGATTGAATGTGTGCCCTTGTCTACACATGCTCAGAAAACTGAGCTAAAGCTGAATCTTGCTGACAATGGAAAACACACATAAATTTAAATTGCCACTCAGAATTTGAAGTTAGATAAAACATGATCTATATATTTAGTATTCTCATTGAATTTTTTAAAAATTGGTGCAGATTTTTTGTATTCCTAATTTGGGCATATTGGATCATCCAGGTACAGAGCGTCGAAAAAATTGGGTGAGGAGGATCATAAACCGATAAGGGAGCCAACCAATTTCCCAACCCATTTTCATTCTTTGAGGCTGTGTCCAGATGTTTCAGAAACAGGAACATGAAAATCTGCTCTATTGCATTTTAAAGGGAGTTTGAAGCCCGCAGCCTTAATGTACATCCTCGCTTGTTTGAAGTGGGTGCATGCCATTGAAAAAGATAAAGCTAAAGGAAATTACATAGGTGAAAATGGGTATTGTATTTTGTTCTAAATAAAGTAGCCCTTTCTGATTCCAAAATCCTTAAAAAAAAAGGAGAAACTAAATAGAGAGGATAAGTATCACACAGAGGATGGGGGAATGAGAAGAGTCCTGATTTCCATTGCTCACAATGACATCACAGAATGAAGCGGTACAACTGTGCGTGCACTGTGTTGGCAGCAAATGCAGCCATTTCTTAAATGGTGAGAGATTGGGAAGTGCTGATATCCAAAGGGACCTGGGTGTCTTTGTTCATTAGTCACCTAACATCTGGTGCAGCAAGCAATTAGGAAGGCGGATGATATGTTGGTCTTTATTGCAAGAGGATTTGAGACCAGGAGTAAAAGAAGTCTTGCTACAATTGTATAGCATCTTGGTGAGACCACACTTGGAGTATTGTGAACAGTTTTGATGGTCTTACCTAAGGAAGGGTATACTTGCCATAGAGGGAATACATCAAAGGCTCACCAGATTGATTCCTGGGATGGCGGGATTGCACTATGAGGAGATTTTGAGGAGTCTGGGCCTGTATTGCCTAGCGTTCAGAAGAATGAGAGGCGATCCCATTGAAACATACAAAATTCTTACAGGGCTCAAAAGGGTAGATGCAGGAAGGGTGTTTCCCTTGGCTGGGGGTTCTAGAACCAGGGGACACAGTCTCAGAATAAGGGGTGACCATTTAGAACTGAGATGAGGAGGAGTTTCTTCACTCAGTGGGTGGTGAATCTTTGGAATTCTGTACCCAGAGGGCTGTGGAGGCTCTGTCATTAAGTATGTTCAAGACAGAGATCAATAGATTCCTAGATTATTGCTGAAAAAAGACATTTTGTCGAAGCTTTTCATCTTGCACTCAGGACAATCACAAGAATACCAATGTCAGGGGAATCAACAACTTTATACTGTATGAGAAGAGTGCTGATTGTTTGGCAAGAGGACTCTGATTGGTGGAGGTGTTGCCATGGCAAATGCACCAGTTAATGGTGACTGACCACCATTAACTGGTGCATTCTCAATGGCAGGGCCTCTACCTGTGTCCACTTGCCAACCAATCAGCACTCTTCTCATACAGTATAAAATTGTTGCTTCCCCTGACATTGGTATTCTTGCGATGTCCTGATGAGTGCAAGATGAAAAGCTTTGACAAAATGTCTTTTTTTTCCAGCAATACTAGAGTTCTGGACTACCAAACAACTATTTGTAGATTTGTAGATATTAAAGACATCAAGGGATATAGGATAGTGCAGGAAAATGGCGTTGAGGTAGAGTATCAGCCATGATCGAGTTGAATAGTGAAGCAGGCTCAAGGGGCCAAATGGCCTACTCCTTTTTCGCCTGTTCCAAAAAGGTCTCCCAAAAATGTCAGTAATTTAAAGACATGAGCTCCAATTCGCAGCCTAAAATGTGCTTGTTGCCAATGTTGAGTTATGTTCAAGCTGGAAAACATATTCTTGGATTCAGGTAATGTTTACAAAGCACTGTAGGATCACTCTCGGTTGGTGACTTGCTCTGAAACCGGTATGGTAGACCAATGTTGTGCATTGTTAGCTGCAAGTCAGATGGAGTCATGTGATCTCAATACTCATTATCCAGTCTGTGAATGAACTTTAACCTGTTTGTTAGTAAAGTGGTAAGAGGAAAAGCAGTGTGAGAGTATTATTGATGTGAATAGTTGGAAAATGTTTAAGTAAATATGCATGTGGATTATGTTTACCTTGAGTGTGTGTGTGTTTGTATTAAGATATTTTCTACCGAATGTTATGCATGTGGATGGAACAAAATCCCCATAATCACACCTGCGGCGAGTCAATGATCTATTGGACAACATAGTAATTTACTCTAAGCCATAAACTGTGCATTACACAGTCCTACTGTTATCTGTAAATCCCTGTTTAAGCTTGTCTCCTGATCAGCTGCTTTTGTACAATGTGCTTTGTGAAGTGTGGTCCAATTTCATTTGATAAAGAAATGTCATGTGTGATCCACTGACATTGGGTTTCTTCTTTCTATACAGATCACCTTGGAGAAGCCATGAAACTAACACAGTCAGAACAGGTATGTAAAGAAACATGAACTATTGACTCACATTTTGTTACATAGTGCAACACTGAATCTGGGGAAGTAACTACTTAGCCTGCCCTGTACTGATCCAGTAGTAGTTGTGTTCATTATAGTGCTCCGATTTATTGTGTCTCTGCAGTTCAGAGGGTATCTTCAACTCTTGCTATGCTTCCTTTTCCAGTTCTGGTCTCTCTTTAGCTGTAAGTACTTTGCTTTGGCTGGAGTACAATTGCCCAGGCACTTACACACCCCTGTCATCTCCTACACATCACCATTTCCCATGTGCGTTGGCAGGCTGTTTGATTTGGATACATCACAGAAGAGCTTAATGGTGTTCTCATTTTTTATGCGCTGGCAGGAGATACTCAGTGGTAATCATGAGAGGTCTTGAGCCAATTATTCCCAGCTTTTCCTTCAGAAAAACAATGTTAGAATTGGGTGACCAATTGTGTATTGTATATAGCAATGCACTGAAATCTTTTTGGTATTCTTTTCACACAACAGTTGAACTTTTAAAAATGCTTTTTACATTGAACTCCTGCATCCTATAAGAAAGAAAACTGCAGCCAAGTTGGCTCAAACTGCTCTGGTGCGTTCCTTGCAGCCATTTCAAGAACAGCATAGCACAGACATTGATGGTGGTTTGCTGCCTTGGCTGGAATTGATGTTTTGTGGAAAAAGCTGGAGCAAGTAATATCTCTTTTTTAAAAAAAAAAAGAATGTTTGCATTCTCATCAAATTGATTTGAAAAATCATCATTTATTCACACATGGATATCAGTTACCCAAATAATTCACATGAGGATTGAAGATACCACGGCTGCCAACTTTGTTTGGGTGTGGGGGATGGAGGTGGAATATTTCATCTGGACCCATTTTTGGGCCCAGAATTGGTGCTCCTCAGGCAGTCATGTTGCATCCAGGAGACCCAGGCCAGGCCAGAATTGGATTTGATTTCATTCAGCTTGCTGAGCTGCCAGAGCCTCCACAGGAAGCTCACCACTTTCAGGGAGAAAATTTCAGGCTGTTTGCCCCACTGGCAGCCTGCCCTGCGATAAATTATAGTGGGAGGGACAGGAGGAACAGGACCAACACTGTTGGCTGTGGTCATTGGGAGTGTGATGGGGCCGGGTGGAAGAATTCTCCTAGCTCCACTTGAATTTGATAAATATTGGTAAAAAATATTGCCTTTAGACTAGCCCCTTGCTAGGTCATATTCAAAGTTGGAAAATGTGAGTGGGTAAGATACAGTATTTGCTCCAATCGGAGCAATCCAATTTCCCTGAGGGATCCTTAATCTGGCTCTGAGCCTAGCACTATAACTTCCGAACCTCATTGGGCAGTTAACTGCTGTCTGGTGCATTCTTGATGGCAACACGTTTGCCAATTAGCATTCTCTTCTCATGTGTATAAATTGTTGTTCCTTTTACCATTGGTATTCTTGCGTAATTGCCCTGATGAGTGCAAGCCGAAAAGCTTTTTTTTCAGCAACGCAAGTTCTGTACTCCAAATGACTGTAAAAACTGAGCTGTTTCTGAACAAGAAAGCGAGTATGTAGCCTGGACCTGGTCTTGAGCCTTTGCTAATGTTTTTCTGTTTTTAATGTGTAGTTTGGTATTTAGCAACCTGACACCACATTTCGCACCTGTGTCACTTTGCTGTTAGGAATGCCAGTTTGGCCCAAGGAAGCAGAATTTCCACTCACCAGTTAGCTCCTGTCCCGACAGCTCCAGATTAGATGTGTGGATTTATCATTAGCAATCCTAGTTCTGACAAATGATCAGCCCTCAGGTGTCACAACAAAAGTGTAAGTGTTGGTGTTTCATATCCAATACCTCTTCCCTCTGTACCATCAGGGAACTGATGGAACTCATCCACTGGAGCGGATGATTGACCATAAGATATAGGAGCAGAAGTAGGCCTTTCAGCCCATCGAGTCTGCTCCACCATTCAATGAGATCATGGCTGATCTGATAACCCTCAATTCCACTTTCCTGCCTTTTCCCCCCATAACCCTTGATTCCTTTACTGATTAAAAATCTGTCTATCTCAGCCTCTGTAGCACTCTGCGGTAAAGAATTCCACAGATTCAATACCCCCTGAGAGAAGAAATTCCTCATCTGTTTTAAATAGGTAATCCCCTGCTCTAAGATTACGCCCTCTGGTTCTAGACTTTCCCACAAGGGGAAATAGCCTTTCAGCATCTACCCTGTCAAGCCCCCTAAGAATCTTATATGTTTCCATAAGGTCGCCTCTCATTCTTCCAAACTCCAATCAGTATAGGTTCACCTACTCAACCTCTCCTCATAAACTCCCTTCATACCCAGGATCAACTTAGTGAACCTTCTCTGGACTGCCTCCAATGCCAGTATCTTTCCTTCGATAAGGGGACCAAAACTGTTCACGGTATTCTAGGCATGGTCTAACTAGTGCCTTGTATAGTTTTAGCAAGACTTCCCTGTTTTTATACTCAATTCCCTTTGAAATAAAGGCCAACATTCCATTTGCCTTCCCTATTACCTGCTGAACTTGTATGCTAGCATTTTGTGATTCATGTGCAAGGATCCCCAAATCCCTCTGTGCTGCAGCTTTCTGCAGTCTTTCTCCATTTAAGTAATATTCAACTCCTCTGTTCTTCCTGCCAAAGTGCATAACCTCACATTTTCCCGCATTATATCCCATCTGCCAAGTTTTTGCCCACTCACTTAACCTGTCTATATCCCTCTAGACTCCTTGTGTCATCCTCACCGCTTGCCTTCCCACCTATTTTTGTGTCATCTGCAAACTTGACGATAGTACATTTATTTCCCTCACCCAGGTCATTACTATATATTGTACATAATTGTGGCCCCAGCACTGATCCCTGTGGTACTCCACTAGTTACAGGTTGTCACCCTGAAAATGCCCCCCTTATCCCAACTCTGTTTGCTATTAGTTAGCCAATCTTCCATCTCTGCTAATATACTACCTCCAACACCATGGGCTCGTATCTTATTAAGGAGCCTTATGTGCGGCACCTTATTGAATGCCTTTTGGAAACCCAAATATATCACATCAACTGGTTCCCCTTTATCTATCCTGCTTGTTACCACCACAAAGAATTCTAATAAATTTGTCAGGCATGATTTCCCCTTCATGCTTGATTATATTGTGCATTTCTAAATGCTCTGCTATTACATCCTTTATAATAGTCTCTAACATTTTTTCAATGGCAGATGTTATGCTAACTGGCCGATAGTTACCTGTTTTTTGTCTCCCTCCCTTTTTGAATAAGGGCGTTACATTGGCAGTTTTACAATCCTCTGGGACTTTTCCAGAATCTAAGGATTCTTGGAAGATTACTATCAGTGCATCCACTATCTCTGCAGCTACTTCCTTTACTATTCTAGGATGCAACCCACCAGGTCCAGAGGACTTATCGGCCTTTAACCCCATTAGTTTTCCTAGTATTTTTTTCTCTAATGATAGTTACTGTATTATTTATTTCCTCCTTTCCCCCCCCCACCCCCTACCTTTGTAAGCTGCAGCACTTCTAACCTAGAGAGTGTTTACCCAGGTTACGGTGCTGTTGTATTCCTTTTAAATATAGTTACTGAAGTGCTCATTATAGAGAGTTATTTCTGTCCCCCACTAATGAATTACTCTATTCTGAATATACAGGCTCTATTATCGTTGGAGCTACAGAGAGACAGTCATATCAAACATCAGCGTCTAATCCATGAAAGATGGAAGAGAGCTAAGAGAGAAGAGAAGCTGAGGGCTCAGATACACCCAACAGCAGCAGACAGGGAAGCTGATCCCCAGTTACCAATGAAACCATTCTCTGATGAATCTGATAGGCAGAAGATGCTTTCCCCAAGTGCAGAAATGAGTAGCCTTAACCAGGAGGAATATCTGAGGCAAATTCGGAACTCCTGTGATCGGGAACCGGATACTCTTCTCTTTTTGTTAGAGAAGAAGCAAGTTCCTTCAAAAACCTGTGCAGGGAACAAAGCTCCTAAAGATGACAAGACAAGGATAGAGGAGCAAGAGATGAAAATTTCTGAACTGAAAAGACTTGTTGATCTACTTACAGCTGAGAATGAGAGACTAAAGAAGGAGAATAAGCAGCTAAAGGCAGAGAATGCACGACTTAGGAAGTCCCCGTTGGCAAAGGAATTGGACATGGAGTCAGACTTTGTAAAGTCAGACTTGTGGTGCATCAGTCAACCGTCCGATAATGCTACCAACGCTGGGAAAGCGAAAGACATTCCAATACCCAACCTTCCTCCTTTGGAAATGCCAACTCAGAACATTTCATTGGATGACCTTCCCCTTTTAGAACTTTCTGAGGAGGTTGTGTGTAATCTGAAAGAACCATTGGATAACCAAAAGAAAACCTCAAAGGACAAACTATAGGGATCATACTTGCATAAAAGTTTGTTAACAAATAAGTGGTACAGTGCCTCAAAATAGCAGTTAATGTTCCTGTTGTACATATAAGTGGCAGATGATCATTTGTACAGTCTGTATGATTTTTCTCATTCAGATGGATTGGGGCACTGTTTACATTCGGGTATTCAGCTCCATGAATCAATCTGTGCCACTCAATGAACTCAATGTGATGCAAATTTCAAAGCCAATCAGGAACATTACATGTATTTCTACTGTATGATGAGGGAACCAAATCAACAACTTTTACTTCTGAATGATCAGTTTACATTATTGTAATTGGGGTGCATCATTGTATACCTTTTTTATTGTTTTCTTTCAGTCTAAACAAATTACCCTGTGTGATACGAATTGTCTAAAGATGAACTGTAACTTTTTTGCTGCATGAATGAAAAAATTAGTGTCGGTATTTGATTTGCAGATCGAATAATTAAATAAAAATACAATCCTTGCAATTTGATTTTACGGGACTTTTATTTCTGCTTTGTGTCACTGTTGTGCAGTTGGTAGCACATTTCCCTTCAGGTTGGAATTCCAAGTCCTACTTAAGTCCATAAGACCTGATAGAGGTGTACATGATGGGTTTAGATAAGTTGGACAAAAAACATTTGTTCCCATTGGCTGATTGTACAAAGAGATGCAGACGGGATGTGAGGAAAAACTTTTTTATGCAAAGTAGTAATGACTTGGATAAAAGCAAAATACTGCGGATGCTGGAACTCTAGAACAAAAACAAAAATACCTAGAAAAACTCAGCAGGTCTGACAGCATCTGCGGAGAGGGATACAGTTGACGTTTCGAGTCCGCATAACCCTTCATCAGAACTAAGACATATAGAAATGAGATGAAATATAAGTTGGTAGAAGGGGGTGGGACCGGAGAGCTCGATAGGGGGTCAGTGATGGGTGGAGGCCAAGAAGAGACTGCCAAAGATGTCATAGACAAAAGGACAAAGGGGTGTTGACGGTGGTGATATTATCTAAAGGATGTGTTAATGGGGACATTAAGGGAAGCAAGCTAGTGGCAGATGGCGCTAGTGCGGGTGGGATGGGGGGAAGGGATCAAAATGGGCTAAAAGGTGGAGATGAAACAATAGATCGAAATAAATTTAAAAATAGGAGGGAAAAGAAAAAAATACAGTTGTAAAAAAATTATAAATTATTGGAGAAAGGGGGATTGGAAAGGGGGTGGAGATGGAGGAGAGAGCTCATGATATGAAATTGTTGAACTCAATATTAAGCCCGGAAGACTGTAAAGTGCCTAGTGGGAAGATGAGGTGCTGTTCCTTCAGTTTGCGTTGAGCTTCACTGGAACATTGCAGCAGGCCAAGGACGGACATGTGGGCTTGAGAGCAGGGTGGAGTGTTGAAATGGCAAGCGACAGGGGAGGTCTGGGTCATGCTTGCGGACAGACCGAAGGTGTTCCATAAAGCAGTCACCCAGTCTGTGTTTGGTCTCTCCAATGTAGAGGAGATCGCATTGGGAGCAGCGAATGCAGTGGACTAAATTGAGGGAAGTGCAAGTGAAATGTTGCTTCACTTGAAAGGAGTGTTTGGGCTCTTGGACGGTGAGGAGGGGGGAATTAAAGGGGCAAGTGTTGCACCTTCTGCGGTTGCATAGGAAGGTGCCGTGGGAGGGGGTTGAGGTGTATGGGATGATGGAGGAGTGGACCAGGGTGTCCCGGAGGGAACTGTCCCTGTGGAAAGCTGCCGGGGGGGGGCGGGGGGGTGTGTGATGGGAAGATGTGTTTGGTGATGACTTGGAATTTGCTGCCAACTAAGGCAGAGGAAGTGGAGAAAATAATTTCAAAAGGAAATTAGGCAGGCACTCGAGGAAACTACACTTGTAGGGCTAAGGGCATACAGCAGGAGAAATGGGACTGACTGGATTGCTCTTCAGGGAGTCACCATGGGCTGAATGGCCCCCTTGTGTGTTGTTATGACTCTATAAGACTGACAGCAACATTTCCTACGCAGCTTAGAGGGCCCATTAGCTGAAAGTACCAAAGGCTTCTATGTGTCAGAGGTGCTGTCTGACTTTGAACCAGCTGCTTGTTCATGATTTTATGGCACTGTTTGAAGAGCAGTGACTTCTGGTGTTGTGACTTGCATTCTCTCCTCAGGTTAACCCATCATTCATTTCACTGATGTTTATGCAATCCTGAATGGCTTCAAACTAACTCATTGCATGTAAAGCATTTTGTCCAGACGTGATAAGTTGCTTTATAAATAAAATCTTTCCTCAGACTCAAAGGGAACTGTGCCAGAGCACCACAAATGTGACTTGCTCTTAAAATAATTGATGCAAACTGTTGAGTACAATAACAAAATTTGTTTTCTGCTGCTTTCACATGATTTACTGTAAATCTAGCTATTTTTTCTTTGTCACTGTAATCATTGGGTGCTCAAGGCTCTATTCTGACGACTGGATTGTTAATTTTAGCCAGAGTTGTAGAAATAGTGTAGCGCCAGATCACCTATCTACTTCTCTCCTCTCCCTGTCTGTTCTCTAGATCTCCAGGAGAGGAGGAGGCCATTAAGCTGTTTGAGACTGCTCTACCATTCATTGAGAACATGGCTAATCTGCACCTCAACTCCATTTTTCCACCTTTGAATATAGATTACGTGTTGATCTAAACAAAAGTATTGATTGGATGGAGAGAAACTATTTCCCTGATGTAGAAGTCTGGAACCTTAAAATTAGTGCCAGGCCATTCAGGAGTGATGTCCAGAAGCACTTCTTCCTGCAGACCGTCGTGGAAATCCGGCATTTGCTCTTCCCCACCCCTCCAAAAAGCTGCTGAATTCGGGGAACAATGCAAAATTTCAAAACAGATCGATGGATTTTTTTCTTAGAATATCAAAGATTGGTAAATGGAGTCAAGATACAGATCAGCCATGAATAGAATAGGCTATCCTCCAGGCCTCAGCGGAGTGTAAGAACAGGTTTGCTTTACATTTTTACAGTGTACCTGACCCGGGAACCCAAGGTGTTCAACTGTAGCACCTTGCAAGTTAAGAAATCTTTTCAATAATAAACTCTGATAGTGTTTGTACATTTCTATTTCCATCTGTATCAGTACTTTGGCCCCAGGCTAACTGCAGGGGGAGTTTAGTCATGGCCTGTTCCAACCTTTGATGAGCAGTTACTTTCTGCTTGCATTTTAAAAATTAATGAAACTGAGGGGTGGTGGGTAGGAAAATGGGTTTCACTGAATGATGACCCACTCCTGACCTTATGTTGAAGGGAAGGTTATTGATGAAGCAGCTGAAAATGGCTGAGCCTAGGACACCACCCTGAGGAACTCCTGTAGCGATGTCTTGGGACTGAGATGATTGGCCTTCAACAACCACAGCTATCTTCCTTTGTTCTAGATTTGACTCCAACCAGCAGAGAGTTTGCCCCCTGATTCCCGTTGACTTCAATTTTGCTAGGGCTGTCACACTTGGTCAAATGCTGCCTTGATGTCAAGGGCAGTCACCCTACCTCATCTCTTGAATTCAGCTTTTTTGTCCAGGTTTGGACCAAGGCTGTAATGAGACCTGAAGCCAAGTGCCCTGGTGAAATTGAAACTCAGTGCGCAGGTTATTAGCGTGTAGGCATTGCTTGATGGCACTGTTGGTGACTCCTTCCATCACTTTGCTGATGATTGGGCTGAGGCTAATGGGGAGGTAATTGGTCAAGGTTACATTTATCCATTTTTGTGGATAGAACATTCTTAGGTAATCAGATCTAACAGGCCACACAAAGACAAAACAGCTATGGTTATGACCTAAAAAAAAAATATTTAGCTAACAAGCACACTCCTCATAGGAGAGCAACACTCAGAATAGAAGTTGCAATTTCTACAGGCCATGAAAATCATGATGTTCCTGACTCTGATTCAAGTCTTGCTGTCCTGTGCTTTCAGCTTCTGCTCCCATGGATCTACTTGGCAGTATTGTAGTGGACTCTTTGAATTCACTAACATAGGTGCACTCATGCAGTCAGCATACAATTTTCAGGATTGGTCCCATCATCTCACAATTTACAAACTGTCATGGGCCACCCTGAATAGATCAAAGCAGAAGTAGCTGTGGTCTAATCAACTCACAAACCATGAATAAAGTTAAATCCTATAAGAACCAAATGTACATTGGAGCTGCTCACTTGGTGCATCTTTATTTGGCATCAGGACCATTAATTGCCTCATATTCTGCATCTTTGGGGATAAATTGGTCAAAAATGGGCCTGCGGATTGTGGTACACATTTAAATCGCAATATATGAATTAGGAGCAGGAGTAGGCCACTTGGCCCCTTGAGCCTATCCACCATTCAATAAGATCATGGCTGTTCTGATTGTAACCTCAACCCCATGTTCCTGCCTCTACACCTGATAACCTTTCATCCCCTGGTTAATCAAGAATCTATCTAGCTCTGCCTTCAAAATGTTCAAAGACTCTGCTTCCACTGCCTTTTGAGGAAGAGTTCCAAAGACTCTCTGTCCTCAGAGAAAAATTTCTCATCCCTGTCTGAAATGAGTGACCCCTTATTTTTAAACCATGCCCCCTAGTTCTAGATTCTCCCACAAGAGGAAAGATCCTCTCCACATCCACCCTGTCAAGACCCCTCATATCTTAAAAGTTTCAATCAAGTTGCCTCTTACTCTTCTAAATTCCAGTGGATACAAGCCTAACCTGTCCAAACTTTCCTCATAAGACAACCCACCCATTCTTAGTATTAGCCTAGTAAACCTTCTCTGAACTGCTTCCAACATATCAGTTAATTGCGTTGTAAGCAGCATGTTAAATTGGTGTGGCCTGGAACCAACTCCACTAGCATTGTTCATTGGCTGCACACATCAGAAGTGCGCCTCATGTAAGGTATGGCTAATGCTACTTGAAGACAGCCTGTATCTCTTAAAGCAGAGTGCATTGTGGCAATGCACTAGTCTTGATGTAAGACGTGTAGAATAGGAGACACATCCTGTATCCACAGGGAGGCAGGAGGCCCTCCAGACAGGTATTCAGGAGGCAATGGAAGCAGTAGTTGCAGATCTCAATGCCAGGAGCGTTGCTCCAGAAACATAGATGCAGTGCAGCAACAAGTTTAATGATCTTAACATGAATGATCAAGGCGAGTGAATTCAATTCTCAATTGGTAAATCCTACCAGCTGCACCACTAGCCTCATCCCTACTCAATTCTCTACACCCCCATCACCCACTTAACAACAATCTCTACCAAGTAGTACTCAACCCTTCAATTCATTTCTGTCACCCTCACACATGTGGCACTGTTGCAAGCTTCGCACTCACAATTCACAGCTTGCACTCACTGGCAGCTATTTTAACCACAACAACCACATCATCCAAACCTATTGCAGACACTCACTCACACTCTTCCCTTTATCATGCAGGAAAAGGTGGTGCATAACAGGAGGAGGTAGGAAAGAACTGGAGGAAGACAAGTGAGCCTGTGCGTTAACCCCCATGGGGGATATAATGTAGGACAACTTGAGAAGGGACATGTTGAGATCATGACCACTGCAAGATTGGAGTGGTCAATGATGAGGTTATCCAAAAACCTAAACCTCCTTTCCACTTCCCTCTGCTCCCTAATCCCTCATCCCACAATCTCTTTTGACCCACAAGCTGTAGATGGTAGAAGCACACGGTTCTTACTTTCTCCTCTCATCTCACCACAACTCAATCCTCATCCCTTTTTCACTTCAGATACGCAAGAACTACAGCCTCCATGTCAGAGGAGGAAGAGGAAGAACACAGTGAAGAGAAAGAGACACCATCATTCAATAATACACTTGCAACCAGTTCGGACACTAACATTGCATGTATTTTAGAGGTTGGGATAGGAAAGAGATCTGCATGTGGTGAGTCACCGGGCACAAGAGCGCAGGAGCCGGAGTGACAGGGAAAGATAGCACAGATACCAGCTCACCAGAGGGCCCAGTCATTCGTTCTGCTACAGTGGACACAGATGAGGACTTTGATGGGTCAGGCTACAGGAGAAGGCCGATGACACAACCAAATGCTTGGTGCATTGGGAAGCCTGCGGCAAAGTCTGTGCTCAATGTCACGGAGCATGGAGGAATCCAACAGCAATAGGGCTTTGTTCAGAGCTTGGAGCCCAGCCTTTTCAACATGGAATGTGTTGTCACCTCCATCAACACAGCTGTGGAACCCACCATAATGCAGAATTGGATAGCCGATGCCACAGCTTCCATTGCAGCACCAACAGTTTCCATCAAAGGTCTGAGAGTTCCTTGCAAACTCAGCTGCTACCATCATAGTCCTGGATACCAAGGCTCAAAAGGACTTGCAGGATGTGACAGCAATCCATCAATCCATTCTCCAAAAGACCAGCAAGTTTACTGAGGTACCGCCCTAAGAGAATGGCAGTGACTCCATGGAGGACAAACCTCTTGGGGTGACAGCATTTGTACTCGCACCCATCCAGTCCACCAGTGTCCTTGCTTATATGTCAGCCAATCCAGACTGCTGTAGCCCAAGCCAAGATGGTGCATTCTGAAGGCATACCCTCTATGTCCAAAGCTGTTCAAATGATCCTCTCAAGGCCTTTTACAGTCTCCTCAGCAACGTTTCACAAGCTATGCTGCAGCAATGGGGGAAGAACCCCATTTGAGCACAAGGAGGGGCAAAGACATGGAAATCAGGCACTAACACAATGCTCAAGGGTGTTTAATTTAGGTTTCTATACAATATGTTATGATTGAATTTATAAATTTGGATTGTAATGTGTAATTTCTGATTATTTTTTTTTGTTGCAAGATGATGACGTGGATAGTTAGTTAGAGGAAAGTTAGAGTGATGAGACTGTTGGTGTGGTTGAAGTTACTGGTATCGCTCAGTAATTATTTCATCACATAGAGCCCAGGCAGAAAGGGGATCTCTGTTGTAGTCTCCCTCCCTCTTCCTCTTCCATCTCCTGTTCCACTTCCTCCTTCTCCCCTCTTCCTCCTCCTCCTCTTCCAAATCTTCCTCCTCCTCTTCCAACTCTTCCTCCTCCTTTTTCTCCTGCCCCTCCTCCTCCTCAGCTTCTTGTCTGAGAGCTGATAACAAGAGCTGTTTCTTCATAATGACGAGGTTGTGCAGGATGCACAAATCTTGATTCTGCTCAGCTGAGAACTGCAGGATTCCTCCAGGATGGTCCAGGTAGCAGAAGTGTAAAGTGAAGATATCGATGATGCGCTGTATAATGTTCCTGTGACAGTATGGCTCTTATTGTAGACCAGCAATGCACATGTACATGGATTCCAGCCATGGGTCATGTTATGAGCAGTTAACCCTCATTTCCCAGTAGCCAGCATTTGACTTGCCATGGAGGGCCAAATACAGCTGGCACAGAAGACTGCTGCAGAATGAAGGAATGGAGACTACTGCCAGGATACCTGGCATGATGTACTACCTGCAGTATCATACCAGCTGCTGACTGAGAGAATTAAACCTCTTTTGGTTCAGGAAAATGCCCAAATGCAGATGAGGCACACGCAAGGCAATGTGTATGCAGTCACTAGCACCATGGTGCAATTTGTGAAAATCCTTTGCTCCCTCCACCTGCTTGTTTCTGCCAAAAGTGAATGAGATGAAACCATCAGTGTATTTATAGAGAGTTTCAGTGACTTCCCTTATGCAGTATGGATGTGGCAGCCTTCTACCTCATAAAATGAAGCTTTGCAGTGTGGTGGTCAACTCTGTGTTAAGCATCACCTGATGTGACTTTTTGTTTTTGTTCGCGTCTTCCAATGCCCTTTCCAAACAGTCAGCCTCCAGAGGTCACAGTTGTCAGTGACTGTCTCCCAGTTGTCAGTGTCATCTTCATATCTCACTTACAGGTGTCCTCGTAGTGGAGGTATGGATGCCCAGGAGGCCATGACCCAGTGGTCAGTTCACCGTACTGAAGGCCTTTGGGTATACAGCTGTCATCCATCTGATGAATGTGGCTGAGCCAGTACAGATGTCATTGGTTTAGCAACGAGTGTATGGCTGATGGAATTAGCACAGTTGGTGACCTTGTCCTGCCAAGAGATGTTGAGGATACGTCTGAGACAGCGAAGGTGGAAACTGTTCAGCCTTTTCTCACACCTAACACATGTTGTCCCGGTCTCGCTGCTGTAGAGGTGTGCGCTGAGGACACAGGCTTGATAGACTCTCAGTTTGGTGTTCTCAGTCAGTTTGCTGCTTTTCCACACTCTCTTACTCAGCTTGGACATAACAGCTGCAGCTTTTGCGATGCGTGTGTTCATTTCAGCATCAAGTGACAGATTGCTGGTGATTGTGGGGCTTAGATATATGAAGCTATCAACAACCCCCACGTTGTCAATGCTGATAGATGGCAGTATGGCAACATCCTGGAACATGACATTTGTCTTCCTGATGATGATGGTCGAACCAAACTTTTACAGGGACAGAGAGAGCCTGTCCACTTGCTGCTGAAGGCGTTCCTCAGTTTGGAATGTTGGTGCGGCATCATCAGTGTAGAGCAACTCCCTGCTGCAGACTGGGCACAGCTTTGTCTTGGATCTCAGGTGAGCAAGGTTGAACATTCCCTCAGTGCTACTATGTAAGTGGACACGGTAGATGAACTGAAGACATATATCAGCAGCAAAGAGAAGAATATGCCAGAGTGTCGGTGCCAGAACACAAGCCTGTTTGACCCCACTGTGGATCTCTAAGGGTTTCAGTGTTGCTCCATCATAGCTGACCTTAGCCATCATGTCATGGAAAGAGGAGATCACATTGAACAGCTTTGGTGTTTCTAACAAGTCAATGTGATAAATCTAGTGTATGTGTGAAGAGAGTTAGCATGCTTCCCACTCTTTGTGTTTCTTTGCATTTTCAGACTGCGCTGCTGGCTAGCAGCAAAGCAAAAAAGAAAGCCAATTGTGTAAGTTTCCTCCTGTCAGTTCACAGCCTCTCCAATGGCAAATCCTCAGTTGTGCCTCTTTGTGGTGAGACATGGAAATTGGGTCCTCGCAGCCACAGGCTAAAACTTCAGAGGAACTTGGCTGATGCTTGGCCCCCAGACATGCAGCAGACAGGCCCACCTGTGGACATGTGGACATGTTCTGACATTCATGAGCCAAATTCCCAGCTCTGGGCGAATAGCTCCACTGCCTTATGGATACCTCGGGAGCGTTAAAGCTTAAGGGTGTAAACACTGACAAAAAGTCTGGAATGGAGTCCAAACGCAGTTTGATGTCTAAATATATCATCTTTCCAGCAACTCTTGCATCAAGCCAGTGTCAAACGTAGTGCTTTGAATTCCTTTGGGTGAGAGTGGGGAGGTTCAGAGGGGTCCCTGATGTCTTTTATGTATTCATTCATGGAATGTGGATGTCACTGGTAAGGCCAGCATTTGTTACCCATCCCTAATTGTCATTGAACTAAGTGGATTGCTAGGCCATTTCAGAGGGCAGCTAAGAGCCCCACATTGCTGAGGGTCTGGAGTCACAAGTAGGCCAGACCAGGTAAGGACAGCAGATTTCCTTCTCTAAAGGGCATTAGTGAACCAGATGGTTTTTTTACCAGAGTTGGTGATAGTTTTGCAGTCACCATGACTGAGACTATTTTTTGAATTTAAATTCCACCAACTGCCATGGTGAGATTTGAACCCATATCCTCAGGGCATTAACCTGGGCCTCTGGTTTGCCAGTCCAGTGACATTACCATTGCACCGTCATCTCCCCCAGCCCAGGGTCTCCATAAATTTTGCCCAGGCTTGTGCCCTGGAGAGTACACTCCAGTGTCCCCTGGTTCTAGACTCCCCAACCAGGGGAAACATCTTACCTGCATCTACCTTGTCTATCCCTCTAAGTAATTTGTAGGTTTCAATGAGATCACAACTCATTCTTTGAAACTCTAGAGAATACAGGCCCAGTTTCCCCAATCTCTCTTCATAGGACAGTCCTGCCATCCCAGGAACAAGACTGGTGAACATTTGTTGCACTCCCTCTATGGCTCTATGGCAATAATATCCTTCCTAAGGTAAGGGGACCAAAATTACACACAGTATTCCAGGTGCAGTCTAACCAAGGTTCTATACAATTGAAGCAAGACTTTGATACTCCTGTACCAAAATCTTCTTGTGATAAAGGCTAACGTGTCATTAACCTTCCTAATTGCCTTCTGTACCTGCATGTTAGCCTTCAGTGACTTATTGGTGAGAACACCCAGGTCCTTTTGTACATCTACACTTTCTAATCTCTTACTATTTAGGAAATACTCTACATATCTGTTCCTCCTACCAAAGTGGACAACCTCACATTTTTCCACATTACATTCCATCTGCCATGTTCTTTCCCACTCACTAAATCTGTCCAAATCCTCTTGAAGCCACTTTGCATCTTCCCCACAACACACATACCCACTCAGCTTTATGTCATCCGCGAATTTGGAAATATTACATTTGGTTCCCACATCCCCCATTAAACACATCCCTGACTCACCCTTTGTCCTCTTCCTATCTTTGGGATTCTCTACCCCAGAGGGTTGTAGATGCTTCATTGTTGAATATATTTAAGGCTGAGATTAACTCTTGGTCTCTCAGGGAATCAAGGGCTATGGGGAGTGGGTGGGAAAGTGGAGTTGAGGCAGAAGATCAACCATCATCATGTTGAAGCAGGAGCAGGCTTGTTGCATCATCTGGTCTACTCCTGCTCCTGTTTCTTATGTTCTTATTTTGGATCATGTCTCTGTGAAGTTCTGATATTAAAGATGCTGTGTAAATATAAATAGTTGTTGATGAGAAGGCTGAGAGATGGTTGGAATTTCACAACAGCAAAGATTCCTTGAATAACACAGCAGTAATGGCACATTAAGCTCCCTCTGGCCAGAGTTCTCATACTTTGCCTATTCATATTCATACCGTGATCTCTGTATTGTTTGATAGAAACCCGAGAGTAGATGATCTTTGAGACAATTCACATGTTTGAATCCTTAACTTAAATTAATAGACGTAATTCAAAACATTAGTAGATATGAACATGCAGTTTGCTTTTTATTCATTGAAGTTCATTCACCTCTGTCTTGTGAAACATTATCAATCTTCCAACTCTTGTAAATACTTGAGTCGTTCAGGAGAAACCTTTTGCAGCAGGTTCCTCGGGGTTTACAAACCTCAATTTGCCTTTATTTTTCCCTCTCTGCTCATAAAGGCATTGACTCTGACTGGGGTACAGTTACACTGACACTGGGCAGAGTTGTCCCAGATTTGCACTAAGTGCGGTCTTGGAAAAGTAAAACGATGTTTTACCCGTCAGCCACAATGGCAGCTTCTCACGCCGTATCGTCCCAAACACACCACATTAATTACACATTCCCGGGAAATATACCGTTTCCATGGTGGTCGGGCTCTCATTTGCCCGCCACACCATCACCTCGCCGCTTCAGCACCCCGGGCACCATATTTAAAGTGTAGCGCACACATCCGGGGCTGTAGCACAGAGGACACGGCCCCGAAAGGCAAAAGGACTGCAGCCCCCAGGTTCAATGATGCGTCCCTCGAGCGCCTTTTGGACGCAGTGGAGGCTCGCTGTGATGTCCTCTACCCCAGCTCTGGTCGCAGAATGGACAGCAACATCACCAGTCCGGCTTGGGAAACAGTTACAGATCTGGGCGAATCCAGTCACTCTTGCATCCTGGCTGTCCTGGTCCCCAGCTAAATGCACAAAGTTGTGCGGCCTCGAAAGATGGCATCCGTGACCTCATGAATGCATTTGTGGGTGATTCATTTGTGAGATCCCACAGAGGTCACCTGTGGAGCCCTGAAAGGAGCCACTGGCGTAGAAATTGAGCACCACGGTCACTTTCACAGAGACTGGCAGTGGATGCCCTCCATGTCCCCTTGGTGCCAAATCCTGCAGTAGCTGGCAGATGTGACTGACCAGTTCCCAAGACATGCGCAGTCTCCGGCAACACTGGTTCTCGGTCATCTGCAGGGATTAAAAACGAAGTCTGTAGACCCTGGGTCTGGCTAGGTGCCGACCAGCAGCGTGTGCTGGAGCCCCAGCCACCCCTTCTTCCTGAGGTTGCTGCTCCTGCCTCTGCACAGACAGGAGCCTCAGTCACTCTCTCCTCCATTGTCCTCTCTGTAGGCCATCAGGCATACAACTAGTTCACCAGACTCCATGATCCTGATGCACTCCTCCTGCAGGTTGAAAGAGAGAGACGTGTGGCTTAGCATGGGTGTACTAAGAACCTGTCCTGGTTGTGTGTGACAGTACCTTAACACTTCCTGGAGAGCGCTGGCCACCGCTTGGATGACCAGAGATTAGTGTGCTGCATGGCTGCCCTATTAGCTTGAACCATGGGGGAGACTGGTCTAAACCGGGATGCTGACATTGCAAGGGGCTGTGAGCACCTCCAGCAGTGACTGCCCCATGGCCAGCTTCAGCAAGGAGATTGTACAACGTGTGCAGTCGTCCAACTGTTCTGCAGTCCGCCAAAATGCTCATGAATTTGCAGTCTGTGCCGGGTGGGGGTGGTGGGGGTGGGGTGCGGGTCAAAAGGCCCTGAGGCACTTGGTGGCACTTTGATGCCTCTACGTTGCTCGAGTGGGCAGATAAGCTCGGAGTCCAACCCCAATCATATCATTGTGGCTGCGCCTGAACTGTCTCAGTTGCAGAGGAATGGCCACTTTATACAGGTTTCCCTGATGCGTGGCCACTTTCCTCACCCACCTACCCCTGCACCCCAAATACTTGTGCACTATATTCAGCAGCAGCGCTGCCCTTAACCCTGACCCCCCCCGATATCCCTGAAGCTTGAAGTCCAGCAGGCGACCCTGGCGAGCACCTCACATCGTTGCTGTGCACTCACCCCCAAGTTCCCCTCAAAGTGAAGGCTGCCAAGTGCACGCCTTTTATGTGCTGTTGTGAAACACGTCGGCGTGCTTTCCCACCGACGTGGGCGGACGATACTAGCAGGGGGAGGATGATTCCAGCGGGCCGGCCTGATAATGATATGCTGATGTATGACAATGAGGTTCCCGACTTCCAATGGTGGGAAACACGGCCGCCATTGGTGGGCTGAGCGGACGATTGTGTTTCCCACCATCGTAAAACCAATCGCGCCATATTGTCCACTCACGCCACCTAACACGCCCGGCACCAGCGGGCATGGAAAATTCTGCCCACTGTCAGGGGAACAGTTACACTGACTTGGCTAGAGTTACACTGACACTGCTTAAAGTTACACTGACTGGGGAATAATCACACTGACAGGAATACAGCTACAGTAACTGAGCTACAGTTACACTGGCACTGACTGGCTACAGTTAGACTGGGGTGCAGTTATTCTGACACTGACTGGGGTACACTTACATTGACATTGACTGGCGATAGTTACACTGGGGTACAGTTACACTGACACTGACTGGCTAGAGTTACAGTGACTAGGGTGCAGTTACACTGGCTGGCGTACACTTACACTGACACTGACTGACTACGGTTACAGTGACACTGACTGGCTACAATTACACTGGCACTGACCGCAGAACATTAACACTGACTGGGGTACAGTTAAGCTGACACTGACTGACTACAGTTATACTGATTGTGGTACAATTACACTTGGTGGAATTGTCCCAGATTTGCACTAAGTGCAGTAGCGGACGGGTAACATGACGTTTTACGTGTTGGCCATGATGGTGGGTTCTCTCGCCGTGTCGTCCCAAACCCGCCACATTATTTATGCATTCCTGGGAATTATGCTATTTCGATGGCGGGTGGGCTCTCATTCACCCGCCACGCTATCACCTCACCGCTTCATCATGCCAGGCGCCATATTTGAAGTCCAGCCACACGCACACATCTCAGTGCTTCCAGCCCACAATTGCTGCAGGGAAGTTGTTCACGAAGGACAAAAAGACTGCAGCCCCCAGGTTTAGTGACACATCACTGGAGTGCCTTTTGGATGCTGTGGAGTCCCGCTGGGATGTCTTCTACTCCCACTCTGGCCGTAGGATGGGCAGCGGTGACCAACCAGGCTTGGGAGGCGGTGGCAGTGGTAGTTAGCGCCAATGCCCTGCAAAAGAGGACAGCCACCCAGTGCCACAAGAGGAAGAATGGTTTCCTCTGTTCCGCCAGGGTAAGTCACTCACAAACCCATCACACATCCACAGGGCCCTCATTCACTGCCAGTTCAAGGGACATCACCCAGGGCTCCAATCAAGCTCCGAAGAAACCTCTGAAGAGGAATCTGAAGGTACCCTCCCTGAAGTCCCGTCACAGCGTTCACCCACACCCTCCACCAGCGCAGAGACACACACCTCGATGGGACCTAGCTTTAGAGTAGCCTCAGGATCACAATCTGGTGAGCACATCACACTTTCTGATCCACAGCAGGCAGAGGCAGGGACTTCCCAGGTTTCCGGTACTTGGAGGACAGCTGGAGGCCAGAACGTTGCTGCGTTCGAGTCAGATGATGAGCCTCTGGACTCGGTCATACCTCAGTTGCTGGAGCTGCAAAGGCAAGCTCGGGAACATCAGGAAGGGATGTCCGCTGCACCCCTCAGATTGCAAGGCACAATGGAGGACTCCATCTGCCTTCACTCTGAGGTGATAGTGCCGGCATTGCAATGCACCTAGGTCAACACTGGTAGGATGGCAGCTGCCATGGAGACCCTGGTCCAGGGCATCGCTCCTACACTGCTGCGTGGGCTGAACTCCATCACTGATGCCATAGTTGGCCTCTAACAGTGTGTACGCGAGAGGGATGTGGGGCAGCTTGATCTCACTCCAGTTACTCCTTCTCCTCAAGGAGTCAGCCTAGGGCCCTCGGGCACCCATAGGGAGGAGGATCAGCAGGTGCACAGCCCAGGGTCATCCACCCGGACACTCGGGAGTGTCCAGCCCATCCGAATCCCCTCCTCCTGTGACCTCAGCAGCTCCAGCTCCACAGGCCAAGGCAGGTGTCAATGCCACACAGCAGGACCCCGAAAGCAGGCTGGGGGCCTCCAGGCCTCAGCCCTCCAGAGGACGTCCATCAAGGTCATCACAGTCAGCAGGCTGCTTCTACCTCCACTGTGAATGTCCGGGGAGCACCAAGACATAGTGGCCGGGTTAGGAAAGTTAAGGAGATATAATTCTTTTAGAGTCCACCAAATAAACTAAATTAACAAAATGAGGGATAAAATAAAACACAACCCCTAAATTAGGGTAGCTGTAAAACCAAAGACAAAATTTAAAGGAAACTTACAAACATCAAATCAAAATGTGATTAAGGGGGTTGATAAAGCACCCCAGCCCCCACTGGGCACCAAAGGCCTCGACGGTGCCAGCAAACACCGCGTGCTCCCTCTCCAGGGACACCTGGCCACGAACGTAGCCGCAGAAGAGGGGCAGATAGTCAGGTCGGATGACCCCCTCGATCACCCGCTGCCTCGACCTGTTAATGGCTAACTTGGCCAGGCCCAGGTTCACGAGGAGGTCCTCCTCTCTCCCGGCCCCCCTCCGCACTGGGTGCCTGTAGATCAGGAGCGTGTGACTGAAGTGCAAACAAAACAGTAATAAAAGGTTTTTTAAATAACTGAAAAGGGAGTGCAGCCTTCAACACCCTATATAAACATGGTCCATGGACTCCACAAGTTCACAAAAAGGGCAGGTATCCTGGGAGTCCGTGAACCGACACATTCTACGATTATAGGGGACTGCTGCGTGCAACACCATCCACCCCAGGTCCCCGATGGAAAGCGGGAGGACACCTCTGTAGAGGTAAGGAGATGTAGTTGCACAGCCTGGGCACAGGTGTAATCACTTGTAAATAATGTTCACTATTGTCAATAAACTCCCAAGAATGTCTCCCTGCCTATGGCTCCTTGTTCTGATGAGCAGTGTTCATGTCACCCAGATGTGAAACCTTTCTGCACAAGATAAAGGCAGGTGTCTCAGTCCAGGGCCTCTTCCCTGTGCTTTGTGCAGCCTTCAGACCACAGTGATGGTCCAGCCTCACACTCGCTGGGAACATTACTGATGTCTGTACCTCGACGGTGCTGGTCATTGCTGCCAGAATGTTGTGGGCAGGCGTCACAGAGTTCTCTCATTCTCTCTGTGTGCTCTCAGCATCTTTAAGGTGGGGCTGGCCCCCATCACACCAGCATCTGTGACCAGTGACGCTGTGCTCCTGAAGGGGTCAGGTGCTGAAGGTGGACAAAGGATCAGACGATTCTAAAGTTTCATGGCTGCGTCTCTATGATATGACCCTGATCACAGAGCATGAGGCCTCGGCCAGACAGGAGTCAGACGTTCTGAGAAGCAATGTGAAGATTTATGGAGTGTCTTCACTGCATGTTATCATCCTCCTCCAATCGAGCGACTATTAGGGCCTCCACTGCGTCTCCATGACAGGAGCATTCTCACAGAGGGTATTCGCGCTGCCATAAGCCAGACTGGAGTCAAATGTTCACAGATGCAATGTGAGAATCTATCACCTCACTACATGTCGTCTTCATCTTCCACAAACCTGGTAGCTATGACAGCCTCCTGAGCCCACCTGCCTTGTCTAGTCAGTGTGAGAGCCTCATCCCCGTCATCCTCGCCTTCGAGGGACCTCCTCACTCTCATCCCCATTGGCATCCTCCTCATTGGAGGAGACCTCCAGCTCCTCCATCTCCTCCTCAGCCAGCTCCTCTCCCCATTGGAGTGCCAGGTTGTAAAGGGCGGAGTAGGCGACAATGATGCATGACACCCTCTGCGGACTGTATTGCAGGGCTCCACCAGACCGGTCCAGGCACCGGAACTGCATCTTCAGCATCCCAATGGTCTGCTCCACCAAGTTGGGAGCTGCAACACGAGCCTCATTATAGCGTCGCTTTCTGCAGTCTGAGGCCACCGCACGGGTGTCATCAGTCACGGCCTCTGCGGGTAGCCCTTGTCCCCGAGGAGCCAACCCTGCAACCTCTGTGGACCCTGGAAGACTGCAGGGATCTGCGAGCGACTGAGAATGTAGGCATCGTGCACACTCCCTGGAAATCCTGCCCACAGCTGCTGGATGTGTTTGTGGTAGTCGCACACCAGCTGCACATTCAGCGAACGGAATCCCTTGCGGATGGCATAGCTGACTCCTTGCTGTGATGGAGATCTGAGCATCACGTGAGTGCAGTCGATGGCACCCTGCAGCCGTGGGAAACCCGAGATCTGGGCAAATCCAATCGCTCTTGCGCCCTGGCTCCCTTGGTCCCGGGCGAAATGCACACAGTTGTGTGCCCTCGCAAAGATGGTGCCCGTGGCCTCATGGATGTAATTGTGGGCGGAGGCTTGTGATATCCCACAGAGGTCACCTGTGGAGCCCTGAAAGGAGCCGCTGGCATAGAAATTGAGCACCACGGTCACTTTCAGGGCCATTGACAGTGGATGCCCTCCATGTCCCAGTGGCGCCAAGTCCTGCAGCAGGTGGCAGATGTGACCGACCAGTTCCCTAGACACGCGCAGTCTTCAGCGACACTGGTTCTCAGTCATCTGCAGGAATGAAAGGCGGCGTCTATATACCCTGGGACTAGCTAGGCATCGAGTAGCGACGGGTCACTGTGCCTCTTCAGCAGCGTGTGCGGGAGCTCCAGCCGCCCCTTATTCCTGAAAGTGCTGCTGCTGCCTCTGCCCAGGCAGGTGCCTCAGTCGCTCTCTTCTCCGTCGTCTTCGTTCTCTATAAACCACGAGGCATACAGCTGGATCACCAGAGTCCATGCTCCTGATGTACTCCTCCTGCAGGATGAAAGAGAGAGAAACACATGGTTAGCATGGGTGTACTAAAAACCTCTCTTGGTTAAGTGTGAAGGCCCCTTACCTCATCCCGGAGAGTGCTGGCCACCACTTGGATGGCCAGAGTTTAGTGCGCTGCATGGCTGCCCGAAACCCCACCCACCTCCGCCCCACTCCACCTGACCGATTAGCAGCAGCTTTGCCCACTGGACTGCATGCTGTGCTCTCAGCTCAGGCACAGGCATTCGCCTAACCCACACTGCAAGGCTGCGTTGTTAGCTTGAACCATGGGGGAGACTGGTTCAAACTGGGATGATGACATTGCAAGAGGCTGTAAGCGCCTCCACCAGTGACTGCTCCCTGGCCAGCTTTAGCAAGGAGATTGTACAATGTGTCCAGTCGTCCAACTGTTCTACAGTCCACTAAAATGCTCATTACTTTGCAGTCTGTGCCCGAGGGGTGAAAAGCTCTGGAACACATGGTGGCACTTTGATGTTTCTGTGTTGCTTGAGTGGGCAGAGAAGCTAGAGGCCGGACTCCAATCATATCAATGCGGCTGTGCCTGAACTGTCTCAGCTGCAGAGGAATGGTCACTTTATACAGGGTGTCCCTGATGTGTGGCCACTTCCCTCACCCACCTACCAAGCACCCCGAATGCTTATGCGCTATATTCAATGGTAGGGTTGCCCTTGCCCTTCACCCCCCAGAAGTCACCTTGACGGCGCGACTGCCCTTAACCCTCTTTTCCCCCTCACGCTCCTCAAGCTTGAAGTCCAGCAGGTGACCCTGGCGAGCGCTGCTCATGGTTGCTGTGTACTCACCTCCGAGTTCCCCTCAAAGTGCAGGCCGCCAAGTGCACGCCTTTTATATGCTGTTGTGAAACACGTCAGTGTGCTTTCCTGTTGACGTGGGCAGACAATCCAGCGGGCGGGAGGATGATTCCAATGGGCTGGCCTAATAATGAAATGCAGGTGTATTACAATGAGGTTCCCAACGTCCGATGGTGGGAAATGCTGTCTGCCGTTGGCGAGCTGATTGTGAACTGGTTTCACGCTGGTGTAAAACCGATCATGCCTTATTGTCTGCACATGCCACCAAACACGCCCAACGCCAGTGGGCACAGAAAATCCCGGCCACTGGCACTGACCAGCTACAGTTACACCAAATGGGGAACAGTTACACTGGCACTGACTGGCTACAGTTACACTGACTGGGGAATAGTTACACTGGCACTGACTGGCTGTAGTTAAACTGACACTGACTCGGGTACAGTTACACTGACACTGACTGGCTACAGTTACACCAAATGGGGAAAAGTTACACTGGCACTGACTGGCTGTAGTTAAACTGACACTGACTCGGGTACAGTTACACTGACACTGACTGGCTACAGTTACACTGACACTGACTGGCTACAGTTACACTAACTGGGGAACAGTTACACTGGCACTGACTGGCTGTAGTTACACTGACACTGACTGGGGTACAGTTACACTGACTGGGCTACAGTTATACTGACACTGACATGAACTGCTTCAGTACCTGAGGAGTCGCAAATGGTGCTGAACGTTGTGCACCCATCAGTGAACATCCCCACTTCCGTTGTTCCATTGTTTAAGAAGGGTAGCAGGGCTAATCCAGGAAATTACAGGCCGGTGAGCCTTACGTCAGTGGTAGGGAAATTATTGGAGATGATTCTTCGTGACAGGATTTACTACCATTTGGAAGCAAATGGGCGTATTAGTGAGAGGCAGCATGGTTTTGTGAAGGGGAGGTCGTGTCTCACTAACTTGATCGAGTTTTTCGAGGAAGTGACAAAGATGATCGACGATGGAAGGGCAGTGGATGTTATCTACATGGATTTCAGTAAGGCCTTTGACAAGGTCCCTCATGGCAGACTGGTACAGAAGGTAAAGTCGCACGGGATCAGAGGTGAGCTGGCTGGATGGATACAGAATTGGCTTGGTCATAGAAGACAGAGGGTAGCAGTGGAAGGGTGCTTTTCTGAATGGAGAGCTGTGACTAGTGGAGTTTCGCAGGGATCAGTGCAGGGACCTTTGCTGTTTGTGGTATACATAAATGATTTGGAGGAAAATGTAACTGGGCTAATTAGTAAGTTTACAGACGACACTAAGGTTGGAGGAGTTGCAGATAGTGAAGAGGATTGTCAAAGGATACAACGGGATATAGATCAGTTGGAGACTTGGGCAGAGAAATGGCAGATGGAGTTTAATCCGGACAAATGAGAGGTAATGCATTTTGGAAGGTCTAATACAGGCAGGAATTATACAGTAAATGGCAGAACCCTTAAGTGCATCGACGGGCAGAGGGATCTGGGTGTACAGGTCCACAGGTCACTGAAAGTGGTAACGCAGGTGGATAAGGTAGTCAGGAAGGCATATGGCATGCTTGCCTTCATTGCCAAGGGGTATTGAGTATAAAAGCTAGGAAGTCATGCTGCAGCTGTATAGAACCTTGGTTAGGCCACACTTGGAATATTGTGTGCAATTCTGGTCGCCACATTACCAGAAGGATATGGAGGCGTTGGAGAGGGTGCAGAGGAGGTTTACCAGGATGCTGCCTGGTCTGGAGGTTATTAGCTATGAGGAGAGGTTGGAGAAACTCGGATTGTTCTCACTAGAGCGACGGAGATTGAGGGGCGACTTGATAGAAGTTTACAGGATTATGAGTGGCATGGACAGAGTAGATAGTCAGAAGCTTTTTCCCAGTGTGGAAGAGTCAATTACTAGGGGACATAGATTTAAGGTGAGAGGAGAAAACTATAAAGGTAATGTGCGGGGCAAGTTTTTTACGCAGAGGGTAGTGAGTGTCTGGAATTCGCTGCCAGAGGAGGTGGTGGAAGCAGGTACGATAGTGGTGTTTAAGAGGCAGCTCGACAAATACATGAATAGGATGGGAATAGAGGGATACGGACCCCGGAAGTGCAAAATGTTTTAGTTGACGGGCAATATGATCGGCGCAGGCTTGGAGGGCCGAAGGGCCTGTTCCTGTGCTGCACTTTTCTTTGTTCTTTGTTCTAATGCAGCCTTGATGTCAAGGGTTACTCTCACCTCACCTCTTGAGTTCAGCTCTTTTGATCTTGTTTGGACCAAGGCTGTAATGAGGTCAGGAGCTGAGTGGTCCTGGCGCAACCCAAACTGAGTTATTGCTAAGCAAGCGCTGCTTGATAGCACTGTTGATGACCCCTTCCATCACTTTACCATTGCTCGAGAGTAGACTGATGGGACGGTAATTGGCCGGGTTGGATTTGTCCTGCTTTTTGTGTACAGGACAAACCTGAGCAATTTTCCACGTGGCCGGGTAGATACCAGTGTTGTAGCTGTACTGGAACAGCTTGGCTAGGGGCGCGGCAAGTTCTGGAGCACAAGTCTTCAGTACTATTGCTGGAGCACAAGTCTTCAGTACTATTGCTGGAATATTGTCAGGGCCCATAGCCTTTGCAGTATCCAGTGCCTTCAGCCGTTTCTTGATTTCATGTGGAGTGAATCAAATTGGCTGAAGACTGGCATCTGAGTTGCTGGGGACCTCCGGAGGAGGCCGAGATGGATCATCCACTTGGCACTTCTGGCTGAAGATTGTAGCAAATGCTTCAGCCTTATCTTTTGCACTGATGTGCTGGACTCCTCCATCATTGAGGATGGGGATATTTGTGGAGCCTCCCACTCCAGTGAGTTGTTTAATTGTCCACCACCATTCACGATTGGGTGTGGCAGGACTGCAGAGCTTAGATCTGATCCGTTGGTTGTGGAATCGCTTAGCTCTGTCTATAACTTGATGCTTTTGCTGTTTGACATGCAAGTAGTCCTGTGTTATAGCTTCACCAGGTTGACACCTCATTTTTAAGTATGCCTGGTGCTGCTCCTGGCATGCCCTCCTGCACTCTTCATTGAACCAGGGTTAATCCCTGGCTTGGTGGTAATGGTAGAGTGGGGGATATGCTGGGCCATGAGGTTACAGATTGTGTTTGAGTACAATTTTACTGCTGCTGATGGCCCACAGCGCCTCATGGATGCCCAGTCTTGAGTTGCTAGATCTGTTTGAAATCTATCCTTTTTAGCACAGTGGTAGTGCCACACAACATGATGGAGGGCATCCTCAGTGTGAAGATGGGGCTTTGTCTCCACAAGGACTGTGTGGTGGTCACTCCTACCGATACTGCCGTGAACAAATGCATCTGCGGCAGACAGGTTGGTGAGGATGAGGTGAAGTATGTTTTTCCCTCTTGTTGGTTCCCTCACCACCTGCCACAGGTCCACTCTAGCAGCTATGTCCTTTAGGACTTGGCCAGCTCAGTCTGTAATGATGCTACTGAGCCACTCTTGATGATTGACATTGACGTCCCCCACCCAGAGTTCATGGAGGAGCAATGATTCATTAGCTGAGGAGGGTGGGCGGAGGGTGCGTGGTTTGTTGTAATCAGCAGGAGGTTTCCTTGCCCATGTTTAATCTGATGCCATCAGACTTCATGAGGTCCGGAGTTGATGTTGAGGACTCCCAGTGCAACTCCCTCCCGACTGTATGCCACTGTGATGCCACGTCTGCTGGGTCTGTCCTGCTGGTGGGACAGGATATACCCAGGGATGGTGATGGTGGTGTCTGGGACATGATCTGTAAGGTATGATTCCATGGGGATGACTATGTCAGGCTGTTGCTTAACTAGTCTGTGAGGCAGCTCTCCCAATATTGGCACTAGCCCCCAGATGTTAGTAAAGAGGACTTTGGAGGGTCGACAAGGCTGAGTTTGTCATTGTTGTTTCCAGTGCCTAGGTCGATGCCGGGAGGTCCATCTGGCTTCATCCCTTTCAGTTGACTTTTTAGCAATTTAACACAACTAAGTGGCTTGCTCGGCCATTTCAGAGAACAGTTAAGAGTCAATCACATTATTGAGGGTCTGGAGTCACATATTGTACAGACCAGGTAAGAATGGCAGATTTCATTCCCTAAAGGGCATTAGTGAAACAGGTGGGTTTTTATGATAATCACCATGGTCATCATTACGTTTTTTAATTACAGATTTTTGTTGATTTCAAATTCCACCATCTGCTGTGGTGGGATTCGAGCCCAGAGCACTATCCTGGGTCTCTGGAATACTAGTTCAGTGACAATACCACTCGGCCACAACCACCTCCCCAAGTGAGTGTCTGAGGGTGTAGGAATGAGTGTGGGAGTAAGTGTGAGTGTGGGTCTGGGAATGGGAGTAAGCACGGGTCTGGGAGTGGGAGTGAGCCCTGGTCTGGGAGTGGGAGTGAGCCCGGGTCTGGGAGTGGGAGTGAGTGGGTCTGGGAGTGGGAGTGAGCCTGGGTCTGGGAGTGTGAGTGAGCCCGGGTCTGGGAGTGGGAGTGAGTGGGTCTGGGAGTGGGAGTGAGCCCTGGTCTGGGAGTGGGAGTGAGCCCGGGTCTGGGAGTGGGAGTGAGTGGGTCTGGGAGTGGGAGTGAGCCTGGGTCTGGGAGTGGGAGTGAGCCCGGGTCTGGGAGTGGGAGTGAGTGGGTCTGGGAGTGGGAGTGAGCCCTAGTCTGGGAGTGGGAGTGAGCCCTGGTCTGGGAGTGGGAGTGAGAGGGTCTGGGAGTGGGAGTGAGTGCGGGTCTGGGAGTGGGAGTGAGCCCGTGTCTGGCAGTGGGAGTGAGAGGGTCTGGGAGTGGGAGTGAGCCTGGGTCTGGGAGTGGGAGTGAGTGGCTCTGGGAGTGGGAGTGAGAGTGAGTGGCTCTGGGAGTGGGAGTGTGCCCGGGACTGGGAGTGGGAGTGAGCTCGTGTCGGAGAGTGGGAGTGAGCGTTGGTCAGGGAGTGGGAGTGAGTGGGTCTGGGAGTGGGAGTGAGCGTGGGTCTGGGAGTGGGAGTGAGAGGGTCTGGGAGTGGGAGTGAGTGCGGGTCTGGGAGTGGGAGTGAGCCCGTGTCTGGCAGTGGGAGTGAGAGGGTCTGGGAGTGGGAGTGAGCCTGGGTCTGGGAGTGGGAGTGAGTGGCTCTGGGAGTGGGAGTGAGAGTGAGTGGCTCTGGGAGTGGGAGTGTGCCCGGGACTGGGAGTGGGAGTGAGCCCGTGTCGGAGAGTGGGAGTGAGCGTTGGTCAGGGAGTGGGAGTGAGTGGGTCTGGGAGTGGGAGTGAGCCTGGGTCTGGGAGTGAGAGTGAGCCTGGGTCTGGGAGTGGGAGTGAGCGTGGGTCTGGGAGTGGGAGTGAGTGGGTCTGGGCGTGGGAGTGAGCGTGGGTCTGGGAGTGGGAGTGAGCGTGGGTCTGGGAGTGGGAGTGAGCGTGGGTCTGGAAGTGGGAGTGAGCGTGGGTCTGGGAGTGGGAGTGAGCGTGGGTCTGGGAGTGGGAGTGAGCGTGGGTCTGGGAGTGGGAGTGAGCGTGGGTCTGGGAGTGGGAGTGAGCGTGGGTCTGGGAGTGGGAGTGAGTGTGGGTCTGGGAGTGGGAGTGAGCGTGGGTCTGGGAGTGGGAGTGAGTGGGTCTGGGATGTGGAGTGAGACCGGGTCTGGGATTGGGAGTGAGCCCAGCTCTGGAAGCCGGAGAGAGCCTGGGAGTGGGAGTGGGAGCGAGCGTGGGTCTGGGAGTGGGAGTGAATCCGGGTCTGGGAGTGGGAGTGAGCCCGGGTCTGGGAGTGGGAGTGAATCCGGGTCTGGGAGTGGGAGTGAGCCCGGGTCTGGGAGTGGGAGTGAGTGGGTGGGAGTGAGTGTGGGAGTGAGTACGGGAGTGAGTGCGGGAGTGAGTGCGGGCGTGAGTGCGGGCGTGAGTGCGGGAGTGAGGGTGTGGGTGTGAGGGTGTGGGAGTGGGTATGGGAGTGAGAGTGTGGGAGTGATGGTGTGGGACTGGGTGTGGGTGTGAGGGTGTGGGAGTGAGTGTGTGGGAGTGAGGGTGGGGGAGTGAGGGTGTGGGAGTGAGGGTGTGGGAGTGGGTATGGGAGTGAGAATGTGGGAGTGAGTGTGAATGAGAGTGTGGGAGTGGGTGTGAGTGAGAGTGTGGGACTGAGTGTGAGTGAAGATGTGAGAGTGGATGTGGGAGTGAGTGTGTGGGAGTGATGGTGTGGGACTGGGTGTGGGTGTGAGGGTGTGGGAGTGAGGGTGGGGGAGTGAGGGTGGGGGAGTTAGGGTGTCGTTGAGGGTGGGAGTGAGGGTGTGGGGGTCGGTGTGCGTGAGGGCGTGGGAGTGGGTGTGAGTGAGGGTGTGGGAGTGGGTATGGGAGTATGGGTGTGGGAGTGAGGGTGTGGGAGTGAGGGTGTGGGAGTGAGGGTGTGGGAGTGAGGGTGTGGGAGTGAGGGTGTGGGAGTGAGGGTGTGGGAGTGAGGGTGTGGGAGAATGAGTGTGAGAGTGAGGGTGTTTGAGCGGGTGTGGGAGTGAGGGTGTGGGAGTGAGCATGGGAGTATGAGTGTGGGAGTGAGTGTGTGGGAGTGAGGGTGTGGGAGTGAGGGTGTGGGAGTGAGGGTGTGGGAGTGAGGGTGTGGGAGTGAGTGTGTGGGAGTGAGGGTGTGGGAGTGAGGGTGTGGGAGTGAAGGTGTGGGAGTGAGGGTGTGGGAGTGAGTTTGAGAGTGAGGGTGTGGGAGTGAGGGTGTGGGAGTAAGTCTGTGGGAGTGAGGGTGTGGGAGTGAGGGTGTGGGAGTGAGTGTGGGAGTGAGGTCATGGGAGTGAGGGTGTGGGAGTGGGTGTGGGAGTGGGTGTGGGAGTGATGGTGGGAGTGAGGGTGGGAGTGAGGGTGTGGGAGTGGGTGTTGGAGTGGGGGTGTGGGAGTGAGTGTGAGTGACGGTGTGTGAGTGAGTGTGTGAGGGTGTGGGATTGAGTATGAGTATGAGTGTGGGAGTGAGGGTGTGTGAGCGGGTGTGAGTGAGGGTGTGGGAGTGAGAGTGTGGGAGTGAGGGTGTGGGAGTTGGTGTTGGAGTGGGGGTGTGGGAGTGAGTGTGAGTGAGAGTGTGGGAGTGAGTGTGTGAGGGTGTGGGAGTGAGTGTGAGTGAGGGTGTGGGAGTGAGTGTGAGTGAGGGTGTGGGAGTGAGTGTGAGTGAGGGTGTGGGAGTGAGTGAGTGAGGGTGTGGGACTGAGTATGAGTAAGAGTGTGGGAGTGAGGGTGTGGGAGTGAGAGTGTGGGAGTGAGGGTGTGGGAGTTGGTGTTGGAGTGGGGGTGTGGGAGTGAGTGTGTGTGAGGGTGTGGGAGTGAGTGTGAGTGAGGGTGTGGGAGTGAGTGTGAGTGAGGGTGTGGGAGTGAGTGTGAGTGAGGGTGTGGGAGTGAGTGTGAGTGAGGGTGTGGGAGTGAGTGAGTGAGGGTGTGGGACTGAGTATGAGTAAGAGTGTGGGAGTGAGGGTGTGGGAGTGAGAGTGTGTGTGAGGGTGTGAGTGAGAGTGTGTGTGAGGGTGTGAGTGAGAGTGTGTGAGTGAGGGTGTGTGAGTGAGGGTGTGGGAGTGGGGGTGTGGGAGTGAGTGTGAGTGAGGGTGTGGGAGTGAGTGTGGGTGAGGGTGTGGGACTGAGTATGAGTGAGAGTGTGGGACTGAGTGTGTGAGGGTGTGGGAGTGAGTATGAGTGAGGGTGTGGGAGTGAGTGTGAGGGTGTGGGAGTGAGTGTGAGTGAGGGTGTGGGTGTGAGTATGAGTGAGAGTGTGGGAGTGAGTGTGTGAGGGCGTGGGAGTGAGTGTGTGAGGGTGTGGGAGTGAATGTGTGAGGGTGTGGGAGTGAGTATGAGTGAGGGTGTGGGAGTGAGTGTGTGAGGGTGTGGGAGTGAGTGTGTGAGGGTGTGGGAGTGAGTATGAGTGAGAGTGTGGGAGTGAGTGTGTGAGGGCGTGGGAGTGAGTGTGAGTGAGGGTGTGGGAGTGAATGTGTGAGGGTGTGGGAGTGAGTGTGTGAGGGTGTGGGAGTGAGTATGAGTGAGAGTGTGGGAGTGTGTGTGAGGGTGTGGGAGTGAGTGTGTGAGGGTGTGGGAGTGAGTGTGAGTGAGGGTGTGGGATTGAGTGTGAGTGAGGGTGTGGGAGTGAGGGTGTGGGATTGAGTGTGTGAGGGTGTGGGAGTGAGTGTGTGAGGGTGTGGGAGTGAGAGTGTGGGAGTGGGTGTTGGAGTGAGGGTGTGGGAGTGAGTGTGTGAGGGTGTGGGAGTGAGTGTGAGTGAGGGTGTGGGAGAGAGTGGGAGTGAGGGTGTGGGAGTGGGTTTGGGGGAGTGGAACGTCTTGACTCCATAGATTAGTCCAAGAGCCTCCTTCTCAGTTTGGGTATAATTTTGTTCTGCCTTGGACAATGTGTGTGAGGTGTCTGCAATAGGCCTTTCACTGCCATCAGGAAATGTGGCAGATGACAGCTCCAACACCATCTCTAGATGCATCACAAGTCAGGCTGACAGGTAACTTTTCATTAAAATGTCCCAGGACTTTAACAGAAGTGGGCTCTTGAGTTCCTTGAAACTTCCTGATAGGCTTGTGACCAATTCCATTTTACATTCTTCTTCAGCAGATTATTCGGTGGTGCTGCCTTGGTAGCCAAATTGGGAATGAATTTGCCGAGTAATTCACAAGTCCCAAAAATGAATGATACTCCTTAACATTCTTGGGCTGTGGTGCATTCACCACTGTCTCCGCCTTTCTAGGTGAGGTTGAGAGGCCAGGTTCATCAATCACATGCCCCAGCTACTCCGCTGAGGGCTTCAGGAACGAGCATTTGGATTTCTTACAGTGGATGCTGTATTTTTCCAGTGTACGCAGGACCCTGCCTAGGCTCTCTAAATGAGTTGGGAGATTTTTCCCAGTGATCAGCACCCTCATCTTGGAAGCAGATTATACCAGGGAGGACCTGCAGTATTTTGTCCATAGCCTGTTGGAATAAGGCTGGTGATGACATGATTCCAAATGGTAGCTGTTTGTATTGATTATAGACCTCTGTGCTGATGGTTGTATACTTCCTGGAAACTTCACTCAGCTGCATTTGCAAAAATGTCTGTGATAGGTCAAACTTTGTGAATAATTCACATCCACTCAGAGCAGCGAACAGGTCCTCAATTTTCGGTAGCAGGTACTGATGCACTTCCAGGAAAGGATTAATGGTGATTTTATAGTCACCACATATTCTGATAAACCTGTCATCCTTCACTGCTGGGACTATTGGAGCTGCCCACTCTGCACAATCAACTTTCTCAATTATCTGAAAGTTTTTAAGTCGTTCTAGTTCCTGCTCGATTTTCTGTCACATTGAGTAGGGAACTGAACATGGTTTGAAGAACCTTGGAGAAGCTTCGGCCTTCACAGCAAGTTTGGTTTAAACGTTTTTAATGGCTCCAAGACCTCCTTTGAAGACATCAGTATGCCTGTCTCACAAGGTTGCAACATGGGGTTACAATGCACTTTATTTATCTTATTCCAGTCCAGCCGAATTTCTTTCAGGCAGTTCCTGTCCATTAGTGATGCACGATCCCCTTTCACAATGATAAGTGGGAACTTTGCTATTTGATCTCCATATTTAGCTTGAGCAGACATTTTTCCAAGTGTATTCACAGGCTCAGTGTAGGTGCTAAGCTGAAGGAGGGTTTTCTCCAATGGGCATTTCTTGAAAATTTTCTCCCATGTCTTCTCTGAAGCAATAGAAACAGATGCTCCAGTGTCAACCTCCATTTCAACCATTTTACCATTCAAGGCAAAGCCAACTTTTAGTCCTTCATCTAGTTTCAGATCAGACTGATTGTGATACAATTGCTCTTCTGCATTGTCACTGTTAGCTTCACTTTCTGTCTCATCTGGACTCACATTACTTTTATATTTTGTTTCCAAGTACTGCGTCAGTTTAAACTGCCTGTTTATTTTCTAGCGCAGCTTCTCTGTGTGCTCCTCGTGATGCCCTTTTCTTGGCAATGCTGCTTTACTGTGATCATCCTTTGATCTACATGCACGCTGTATGTGTCCTTTTTTTCCCACAGTAGTGACAAATAACGGTTTTCCACTTTCAGGCTTCTGCATCATGCCCTATTCCATTACAGCGGTGACATGTTTGGAAGTGAGTATACCCTGACTTTACTATTTTAACTTGGCATTGTTAGAATGTGCTTTCAAATCTCTCAGCTTGTTTCTCTGTCATTTCTACGCTTTGCGCAATCTCGAACACTCTCTTCAGTGTCAACTCTTGCTCCGCTAACAATCTATGCTGAATTCTTTCATTTCTTAGTCCACAAACCAAGCAACCTCGCAACGCTTCTTCCAGGTAACCTTTAAAGTCACAATGTTCTGCTAATATTCTCAACTCAGCCAGGAACTGGGAAACTGACTGACTCTCTCTCATGCTGTTCTCTTTGGTGAAACTTGAATCTCTCGGCAATAATTGCTGGTCTGGGATCAAAGTGCTTTTTTCAAAACTTCCAGAAGCTCTTTAAAGCTTTTATCTATTGGCTTGTCAGGAGCACTGAGATTCCTCAGTAAAGTGAAATTTTTCATTCTGATGACTGTAAGAAACACTGAGGCCTGCTCTTCCTCATCAATCTCATTCACGATGAAAAATTGTTCCATTTGATCGACATAAACTACAAAGTCCATAGTAGCTGAAACAAAAGCCTCTAAAGCCCCTAATAACAATGGTCCCACCCTTGTCGCTATTTGAAGTGTTTTGACACTTCTTAACAATTAAGAATACACACACACAACTATCTGCTTCTGAACCCCAGCTTCCTGTGTAAAAAATGGAAGGTTCCTTTATTCCTTATTCTACACTAGAGGTCAATACATCCAGGACTTAGCACACCCTACTGGCAGGTTACTTATTTAACATTTCTTTTTAACTAAAATGTCCTTCTACAAAAAAATCAAACGTTTAGCACAAACATCACAGAACCCAATACACCTCCAGAGAATTTAAGGTATTCACTGAATAGTACAGATTCAACATCATCACCTCATCACCATATTACCCAAGTGGACAAGGGTTTATAGAAAGACATGTCCAGACAGTCAAAAGAGCCCTCACAAAATGATGAGAGACAAAAGAAGTCCCAAAACTTGCCTATTGCCACGCAAATCTACACCTCTCAAGACTGACATGAAATCGCCCGCAGAGTTAAGAAAGTATAAGACAGCTTTGCCAAGCAAGATAATCCTTTCAGGTGACCAGGAGGAAGTAAGATGGTAACTCACTGATGCACAGGTAGCAAGAGGTCAACACTTCAGCAACCATGACCAATCCCTTCCTGAGTGGTTGATAGGACAAACTGTACATGTACAGGATCCAAACATGAAAACCTGGAACCCAGGAAGAGTTGTTGGTGAAGCTGAGGCTCCAAGGCCATACATCATTGACACTGAAACTGGTAAACAAATGAGGAGGAACAGAGTCCATATTCGACCTACACCTGAGCTGGGAAAGCAGAAAAGATCATCATCAACAGCAGCAACATCACTAACCAGCGAGACAACATCAGCAAGGTCACCAGCAAGTGACACAACATCAGGAACATCACGCACACCTCCTACAACACCAGGAGCAACATGCACAACATCGCCTGTGCAACATGTTGGCTCAGCACTGAGAGAGATGAATAGCAAATCCACAAGATGGAGGCACAACATCCTATCATCTAAGCAATACCGTGAATAATAATAAGAAATCAAGTTATAACAGACCTAAATATGTTCAGCTTAATTATAAGAGTTGATTGTTAATCTTTAAAAAAGACTAGTTCCTAATTCTTTAGTTAGATATAATATTTGAAGGAAAAGTTAATAATTGGAACATTAATATTGATATAAAGACATTATATTTATTAAAGAAAGAGGTATGTTATATTGTTATATTATTTGTAAAGAGTTAGGAACTAATTGATATGTGAATGTACATTCTGGGTTCCACACTTATTGCTGCATTGCAATCAGGTGCTGAGCAACAATGTATCAGTCAACTAGCCACTTGGAACTTGAAGAAATACACTCGATGAAGCACCAGTCTATAAGTGTGATTATTTCAAACACTGGGAACCAGAAGACATAACAATAGTTACTCTGACACTGATAGGAGGACAGTTACGCTGACACTGATTGGGGTACAGTTTTAGAACTGCTGTGAGGTTTCTGAGGTCAGGTGGGTTTAGACTGTTAAAGGGGTTTGTAAATGAAATTGAAACTTAAATCTGATCACATTGTGGACAGGGTGTTAGCATAGATGTGTGAGGACAGGTATGGGGGAATCAAGGAAATAGTAGAGACTTTGAACAAGTATTATGTATATGTCTTCATAGTAGAAGACACGGGAAGCATCCCAAGTATAGCAGAAAATCAAAGGGCAAAAGGGAGGAACTTAAAACAATCACTATGAGTAGAAAAAAAGTACTGAAAAAACTAATGGGACTAAAGGCTGACAAGTCCCCTGGACCTGATGGTCTGCATTCTAGGGCCTTAAAAGAGGTGGCTGCAGAGATAATGGATTCAATAGTTGTAATCTTCCAAAATTCCCAGCAGATTGGAAAACCGCAAATATAACACCTTTATTCAAGAAAGGAGACAGTCAGAAAGCAGGGAACTATAGGCCAGTTAGCCTAACATATGTTATTGAGAAAATGCTGGAATCCATTATTAAGGAGGTAGTAGCACGACATTTAGAAAATCATAATATAATCAGACAGATTCAACATGGTTTGGTGAAAGGGAGATTGTGTTTGACAAATTTATTAGAGTTCTTTGAGGATGTAACAAGCAAGGTGGTTAAGGGGGAAACAATAGATGTGATGTATTTAGATTTCCAAAAGGCATTCGATAAGGTGCCCCATAAAAAGTTACTGCACAAGGTAACAGCTCATAGTATTGGAGGCAATATATTAGCATGCTAGAGGATTGGCTAACTAACAGGAAACAAAGAGACAGGATAAATGGGTCATTTTCAGTTTGGCAAACAGCAACTAGGGGGATGCCACAGGGATCAGTGCTGGGGACACAATTATTTACAATCTATATTAATGACTCAGATGAAGGGACCAAGTGCATTGTCAAATTTACTTATGATTTAAAGTTAGGAAATTAAGTTGTGAGGAGGTTACAAAGAGTCTGCAAAGGGATATACATAGGTTAAGTGAAATTAGCAAAAAATTGGCAAATGGGAGTCTAATGTGGGAAGATGTGATATTGTTCACTTTGGCAGAAAGAATAGAAAAGCTGTATATTATTTAAATGCAGTGAAACTGCAGAATGCTGCAGTACAGAAGGATCTGGGTGTCCTCGTACATGAATCACAAAAAATTAGCATGCAGGTACAGCAAGTAATTAGGAAGGAAAATGGAATATTGGCCTTTATTACAACAGGAATGGAGTATAAAAGTAGGGGAGTCTTGCTACAAGATTGTACAGGGCATTGGTGAGACCACACGTACAGTATTGCATACAGTTTTGGTCCCTTTATTTGCATTGGAAGCAGTTCAGAGAAGGTTCATTAGGTTGATTCCTGGGATGAAGGGGTTGTCTTATGCGGAAAGGTTGGAGTTTAGAAGAATGAGAGGTGATCTCATGCAAGATTCTGAGGGGGCTTGACAGGGTAGATGTGGAGAGGATGTTTCCCCTTGTGGGGGAGTCTAGATCTATGGAGAATAGTTTCAAAATAAGAGGTCTCCACTTAGGACAGAGATAACAAGGAATTTCTTCTCTCAGACAGTCATTAAACGTTGGAATTTTCTTACCCAGAGAGTAGTGAAGGCTGGGTCATTGAATACATTCAATGTTGAGTTAGATTCTTGATCTACAAGGGGGTCAAAGGTTATGGGGGCTGACCATAAGGTGGATTTAAAGCCACAATCAGATCAACCATGGTCTCATTGAATAGCAGAGCAGGCTCAAGGGGCCAAATAGCCTATTCCTGCTCCTATTTCTTTTCTTTGGGACCTATAACTTGCAGTTGATGGATTTCTGAACAATTTGGAGTTCATAAAGTGAAGAACTGTACGCGAGTTAATTAGCCCAACACTGCTCTGCAGGGACAGAGAGCAGGAGTGGGTCAGGAGTAGGCCTCTTATTCAGGAAATATGTCTGCAGTTGAGAAAAAGTATCGAGAAACTCTGACTGATGGTAGGGCTAAATCTTCTCTGACAGGATTAATATTGATGAGTCCAGAACTACAGAATTGTTACAGCTCAGGAGGCTATTCAGCTCATCATTTCTGTGCCTGCTGTCCGTAGGATCCATGCACCTAGTGCCATAGCCCCAGCTTCTCTCCGGAGCCCTGCTCAATCTTCCTTTTCAGGTAAAATCCAATTCCCTTGTGAATGCCTCGATTGAACCTGCCTCCACCACAATCACTGCATGAAAAGGTTTTTCCTCATGTCGTCATTGCTTCTTTTGCCAATAACCTTAAATCTATGCCCTATTCTCAATCTTTCCACCAATGGGCACAATTTTTCCCTATCTACTTTGTCCAGAACCCTCATGATTTTGAATACCTCTAACAAATCTCCTCTCAACCTTCTCTTCTCCAAGGAAAACAGTCCCAACTCCTCCAATCTATCCATGTAACTGGAAGTTCCTCATCCCTGGAACTATTCTCGTGAATCTTTTCTGCACTCCCTCCAATGCCTTCACATTTTTCCTAGCACGGTGCCCAGAACTGGATGCAATACTCCAGTTGAGGCTGAACAAGTGTTCTATTCAAGTTTGACATAACTTCCTTGCTTTTATGCTCCATGCCCCTATTAGGATGCTGTATACTTTATTAACCACTCTCTCCTGTCCTGCCACCTTCAATTGTTTGTGCACATATACACTCAGGTCCCTCTGTATCCCCTTTAGAATTGTACCCTTTATTTTATATTGCCTCTCAGTGTTCCACCTACCAAAATGAATTACTTCACAATCTGCATTAAATTTCACCTGCCACTGGTCCACCTATTCAGCCAACCTCTGCCCTTTTGAAGCTCTACACCATCTGCCTCACAGTTCACAATGCTCCCAAATTTTTGTATCATTGGCAAATTTTGAAATTGTGCTCTGTACAATAAGGTCATTTATATCAAGAAGAACAAGGGTTCCAACACTGGCCCCTGGGGATCACCACTACAAACTTTCCTCCACCCCGGGTAAAACATCCATTAACCATGACGGTTTTCTGTCACTCAGCCAATTCTGTATCCATGTTACTACTGTCCCTTTTATTCCATGAGCTATAACTTTGCTCACAAGTTGTGTGGCATTTTATCAAATGCCTTTTGGAAGTCCATGTACATTATATCAACAGTATTTCCCTCATCAACCCTCTCTGTCATGTCATCAGAAAGCTCCAAGAAGTTAGTTAAATACGATTTGCCCTTAACAAATTCATGCTGGCTTGCCTTAATTAACACTCGTTTGTCCAAGAAGCTATCAATTTTGTCCCAAATTATTTGATTTTGACTTTGGTTTTTAAAAAACTCCCCCACCCCCCCACTTGAGTAAAGTTGCAAAATTATTAATGGTCAAGTGAGGACCTTTTGGGACTAGAATGGCAGAGGAAGGAGCTGCTGAAGATCGTGATGAGGGATATAAAGAATAGAACATTACTGACCTCTGCTGGGGAAAAGGACGATTCGACAACTATTATGCTATACATGTCTCAATGAATGTATTGCCACTGCCTGAGTTTCCTCTGTATTTAAATGCAGATACACCTGTAGTCAAACCACACCAATTATGCAGCTTTTGAAATTTAGGCGTGAATATGACATGCTTGAATCTACCATCCATCCATCAAACCAACAGTCAGAATAAATCGCCACCCACGAAACTAGTCTCGTCTCCCCGCCACTGACTCTCAAATAACAGGATTCTCAGATTATGTTCTCTTGATGGTCTCTCAACAGGACAATCAGATTATCAGGCATCTTGGGAAGGTCCTTCTGTTAGTCTCCTAATTGCAATTCTCTGAATGTTTTTAAAAATTATTTACACTGAGATCTGCTCTGCGTTTCTTTCATTTTTCGTGGCAAAAAATCATAAAGGTGTGACTGATGAAGTTGAAATTTTCAATACATTGTGGCCTCCTTAAGCCTCAATATTTATACCGATTCTAGCCCATTTTAAGAGTGGCATACTCTGGTAATATTGGGAGGATATTTATTAACATTGTTCCCAAAAACTGTGTCCAATTTGACAATGTCCAGCTTACACTAAAGGCGGAACATCCTGGCCAGAGTTTACACAGAGAGTTCCCAGGCAGGGGATTAGTGGAACCATGGAGAAAAGGTGTAAATGGCACATGGCCATTCAATTGTCTGCTACTGGGGAAGTTGCTTGCTGTTGTTGTATCGATCTCCTACCCACATTGCAACAGATCAGAAGAATCCTGACAAAATCCAGCATCCACAGGGCTTAGGGTTGGGTCAAAATCCTGGAACCCCCTCTCTAACAGCACTGTGGGTGTGCCTACACCACATGGACTGCAGCGGTTCCAGGCATTTAGGGATGGGCAATAAATGCTGGCTTGCCAGTGACACTCATATCCCACAAATGAATATGTAAAAAAAAAATCCATGTTGACTCTACCTAATAGTCTAAATGCTGCTACCACATCCCTAATACTGCCCTGCTTTCTCTCATCTTCCTTTCTTGAATAGCAAGATTACATTTGCCATCTTTCCATTAATAATAGATGACAGGCACTTTGTCAAATTGGTTGAACTCACATAAGGCAACACACAGCACTGACCAAATGAAAAAAGGCAGCTTCACTGCTACATGTTTCACTAAGCCAAATGAAAACTCTGAACTCTCTGTCCACTGCTGTGACCTCTGAGGTGAAGCTGAAATTTGAGACTCATTTCTTTAGTACTCATGGTGTTACCGTCTTCTTGTGTATGACATATGATTGCAGGTAATGGTCTGTCATTCAGGATGTTGTTTCTCAAGTAGTCCGACACTGCAGCAAAATAGGTAAGCTGTAAAAGAAAATAAAGCTGAAATTATAGCTGACTGAAAACTCCCACAATACCATTTGTTTTTTAAAAACATTTGGATCCATCTTAAAGTTAGTTTGTCTCCTTTTCTCTCAAGTTTCTGTGTCCCAAGCAAAGGCCATCAGCCTATGAAAGTAAAATAGTAATTGCAATCTCAAAGCTAGACTTCATAAACAAAATTTAAACTGGCAACAAGAATGTGTGACCGTAAATTCTAATGTAATCCAAAATACAAAGGTGTACAACTATAAACACAGAAGAAATTTCTATAAGTATATATCATATACACACACATACATACATCTCTATAAAAATATGTTACATATAAAAGTCATAAAACTGCTTCGGATCTTTTCAGAATTCAGCAATTGTATAATAAACAAATTCTTAAAGAAATTAATTGCATGTGAAGTATTTAAAACCCAATGTGATTGAGAGTAGTTTCTAATATAAATTCACCAATAACAGACAAAACATGTAAATTCAGATATTTGATAAATCAATTTTATTGGAAAATGTAAAACCCCTTTCAATTTCAACGTACAAAGCATGTAACACTTGTACTTTAACAAACTGAAGCAAGCTATGTTTTAAAAAAATACATAATTGAATGTATATATTTATATGTATTTACATAGAATATCAACTTTCTTGGTAATAAGTCATTTTGCTTGCAAAAGTTCACCATAACAAATTTAACAAGACAACTGAATAAATTACAGCTTTGTAAATGTTTAAATTTTACAATGAATATTTAATGAAAAGCTGTTGTGTGTGGGATACGCATCCAGTCATTTTATTATAAGGAACTTCAGAATGTGTCGTTATTTGGCAGTACTTTAAGATATGACATGGATAGCTGTGCGATTCAGCAATTAAAAAAAAATAGGCATAGCTGGTAGTTGCATATGCCTTCTCACAGTAACTGTCTCAATGTAGTGAAAAATATCCATTTTAGCAAAGTAAAACTGTACAAATTCATGTTTACATTAGATCTATAATATGGCATAAAATTCTGTAACATTTTGTCCAAAAATAAATACATTTTCATTTTTAAAATGTACAAATATAATACATGGAACAGCACAGTGCTAGTTTCCTGCATATTATTAGAGGCTGTTTTTTACAATTACATTAATTTTGATGCATTGACCAATTGATTACAGTAGCCACAACATGGTTGTGACCACAGTTATGAATTTCCTTGGCACTGCTGATGTGTCTTTTTCAACAAATGATCATGTAAAGTCACAAAACAATGAAAACATTAAGCATCCTGTTGTGTATTTGACAGCTTTTCTTCATGCATTCTCAGAATTCCCACGGCATCTTTAACCGAATGGTAAATAATATTTTTTATCTGTAAAGAAATTCAAACATTATAGAATTGATTCTAGTAAACAAAGTCAGTGGTAACTAATAGTCATAATTTTTAAAAAGGCAGACTGTTAGTGGAAATTTGGGCCTTTACAAAATTTGGATATATTAATTAGGCCCATTTTAAATCTAAGGTATGACCTATAACAAAATGTTGCACGTTATTGTATGAAGTATCATGGGATGTGGGCATCGCTGGCTAGGCCGGCATTTACTGCCCATCCCCAATTGCCCTTGAGAAGGCGGTGGTGAGCTGCCTTCTATATCACTATTGAAAAAAAAAGGGGGAAAACATTTGTCAGGGTGTGTTCAAATTTATGTTTTCTACAGTGAATATCTTTGTATTTTACAATAACTACTATACCAATAAAGCTACATTGGATATTGGAGTACGTTTGCTTCATTATTGTAATATTAGTGCGCATTTTAGCACAGTATATAAAGAGAAGATTAAACAATTATATGGCTCACAGTGATAGTGCGCCAGCAGTTTAAGGTTTAAATGTCTGAAACATGAGGTAAAACACACTATATATCATGGTTCTGATGAAAGCTGTTATACAAACATGAGCATTGCAGTCTGCAGGGGTGAATGCGCTGGGTGGTGGATGTCATCCAAACTTAATGCTATTCTACAACTGACAATATTATTCCAGTCTCTCCAACAATAGAATCCCTACACACTGTTCTTTTACATACCCTGAACAAAAGCCAATAAAAACTACTCAGTGGAGTTGTGGAAAGCAGGTAGGTCAATTTGTTTACCTGAAAATAGGAAATGTTGATGTTGCATTTTTATTACCAGCAGGTGGCAATGTTGCAATATGAGCCAGCATGTGGCTCTACTCCTGACATTTAAATGGAGCTAAAAGTTATTGTTAACATTTAGCCTTGGTACTAATGAGAAATATTCCTGTTGCAAATCAAGAGCTAGATAATATTTCCAACTGGATAAGACAGAAGGCAGGTAAAATTCAACACAGGTAAATACAAAGTCTTAAACACAAAGGGAAAAAATAATGAGACACGCAAAGAGAGTTATATTTTGTCTTTATGGACCTCAGGACATCCCAAAATGTTACTTTAGTGAAGTACTTTTAAAATAGTCACTTTTGTAACCTAGGAAACAGGACAGCCAATTTACACACAAGGTCCCACAAACAGCCATGTGAAAATGACCAGATAATCTGTTTGCGTGATGTTGTTTGAGGGGTAAATATTGGCCAGGACACTGACGTAATAATGAATGATGTTGAATGACTGTGGGGAGAAGCTGAAAGGCAAACTGGAAGAGATGTGCAGAGCAGCAATGTGAACACACAGTGCTGGGTTGTACTGTCAAAACAGCAGGGTACATGTGGCAGGGCATCCTGCCGAAAGTGCATGCGTAATGAGACACGGGAAAGATCCACAATGTGGAGGCTCAGCAAAGAAGAACCAAAGGATTAACCTCAAAGGAGGAAAGAAAATTGAGAAAAAAAACCTAGACTTTTCGGCTCTGAAAGGAGAAATGAAAGGGAACTGTAGAGAGGGTGGCCCTCACAACCATAAGATGGTCAACTGGAATTCTATAAATAAGTAATCCTGTGCACTATCTCAGGTTAAATGTTAACTGCAAGACAAGAGGACACCGGTACATCTAATAATGAGAACACCAAGCACCTTGGATCTTTGTAGTGGCTCAGTGCACAGCACTGAATGTTCCATTTGTGTTTTCATTTGAAGAGAAGAGAAATCCTTTTCAAGATCTCAAGCAGCAAGAATTATTTAAAACAGTTTCTTTTAAATGATCCCACCTTTCTTCTTGTACGATCAGTATTTGGAATGGGACTGTGCAAATGGACTCATTTAAATGCAGGGTGGGGGCATGTGTTGATTCAGGATACTTCAGATGTAACTTAAGACAGCAGTATTATCCACAAGGATCCAGTTTGTGTGTGTGTGGACACGAGAGCGAAGATTTGGGGGGGGGGGGGGGGAGAGCGCAAGGGAGGCAGAAGCAGAAGGGGTGAGAGGGGGATGGGGATATGGAGCAGGGCAGAAGGAATGGAAGTTGGAAGCAGGGTAGCAGGGAGAGGGAGTGGTGCAAGCGGCTGGGGGAGGAGCAGTGCGAGGAACAGGAATGTGAGAGGTGGGGGAAGAAGCAGCTCAAGGAGCAGCTGAGGGAGTGGCACGAGGAAAGGGGGAGGGAGCGGCACGAGGAGATGGGGAGAGAGCAGATGGAGCAGCTCAAGTGGCAGAGTGGTCAGTAGCTAGGGGACACAGATTTAAGGTAATTGGTAAAGAATCAGAGGCAATATGCAAAAACCATTTTTATTTAAGAGTTGTTCTGATCTGGAATGTACTGCCTGAAGGGTAGTGGAAGCAGATCCAATAGTAACTTTTAAAAGAGAAATGGACAAACATTTGATGGGAAAAATCTTACGGGGTTATGCTGAAAGAGCAGGGGAGTGTGGGATTAAATGGATAACTCTACCAAAGAACCAGCAAATAATATGAAACAGCACAGAAGGAGGCTAAGCTGTGAAGTGCATTTACTTGTACTGTGTGTAAGCTGTTTTCTCTTAAAATTAGGGTGTGTGGCTAGAACAGTATTGCTATAGCCATACCTGTGGCTAGTCAGTGAATCCTACTGTTGCAAACCCAACACCTGCAAATGAAGTAATGTGTCTGAAAGCAAATAAAAAATATCAATGTGCAATTCAAATTATGTATTTTTTTGGGAGGCAGGGTGGTGAAGGATGAGGGTGAGGGAACAGAACCACTTTACTCTTCCATGTCCCAGATATCAGATGCCAAGATCCAGCTTGGTCCAGCCATTAGGCCACTGCTTAATGTAGCTGAAGTACAAAAAGTAGAGGTTGTTAAATGTGTGAAAGTGTAAACTAAGAATCTAATAAGTAATGCAACAATTTAACATTCATTGATCTCAAGTTGGATTTACTTTACATTTTTGGAACCAACATGCCAACTGATAGGAATCAGGAAAGTCAATACCTGGAGTTTATCCTCATAGTTTATCTCGTGTTTTGACTGGTGTCTTAGTTCCTGTGTTAGATGGAAGGACTGCACTGTGTGCTCTGGTGACACAAAGTCTTCAGAGACCTGAATGCAACTGTAAATACTCTGCATCTGAAAAACATAAAACAAAAGTGTTCCATGAATCTGCCATACACAATAACTAAGTTACATACAAGTGTGACTTGGCAACACTACCTTTTTTAATAAAAACATGATTAATGCAATGGTACTGGTTTTTAAGGGTAAGTCACATGTGAGGAATACAGAATATTGATCATGGCCCCATTTTGGAAACAGTCGACTGACATTAAAGTACTAAGCAGAGATGCATTACTCATAGTCTGAGTGAAAGTTTGCCTGTTTTCATGGTATGTGAGCATTGCTGGCTAAGTCAGAATTTGTTGCTCATCCCTAATTGCCCTTGAGAAGGTGGTGATAAGCTACCTTCTTGAACCACTGCAGTCCATGTATCGTGGGTACATCCACAGTGCTGTTAGGTATGAGTTCAAGGATTTTGACCCAGCGGCTGTGAAGCAATGGTATATAGTTCCAACCCAGGATGAAGAAGCCGGAGGGTTACTAATGAAATTTACTGTGCTGTGAGTTCTATCCTCAAAATGTGACGACACCCAGAAACTAAGATACGATCCTGCATCTTCTCACACCTGCAGCAAGGCATGGAGTCGGAGGGGAAGATCCATTAGGAGGAAAAGACCTGTTCGGAGGACTCCGCCTAAACCATGCTGGGGCCAGTGTCCTAGTGAATCGAATAACTAGGGCAGTACAGTAGATAGGACTTTAAACTAATGGAGTGGGGAATACAAAAGTAGGGAGCTTATGCTTCAGTTGTACAGGGCCCTAGTGAGACCACATTTGGAGTACTGTGTACAGTATTGGTCACTTTATTTAAGAAAGGATGTAACTGCATTGGAAGCAGTTCAGAGAAGGTTTACCAAACAATACCTGTAATGGGCAGATTGTCTTATGAGGAAAGGTTAGACAGACTAGGCTTCTATCCGCTGGAGTTTACAAATGTAAGTGGTGACTTAATTGAAACATATAAGATCCTGAGGGGTCTTGAGAGGGTGGATGTGGAGAGGATGTTTCCTCTTGTGGAAAAATCTAGGACGAGGGGTCACTGTTTAAAAATAAGGGGTCGCCCATTTAAAACAGAGCTTAAGCAAAATTTTTTCGCTCAGAGGGTCGTGAATCTTTGGAACTCTCTTCCTGAGAAGGTGGTGGAAGCAGAGTCTTTGAATATTTTTAAGGTAGAGGTGGATAGATTCTTGATAAGCAAGGGGGTGATAGGTTATCAGGGTAGGTGGGATGCAGATTTGATGTTACTATCAGATCAGCCATGATCTTATTAAATGGCAGAGCAGGCATGAGGGGCTGAATGGCCTACTCCTGCTCCTGGTTCGTATGTTTGATAGGAGAATTCGGGAAAGGGTAAATTCAAAAGCAGTAGCAAGAACTGTCAAAAATGTAAAGCAGGGTTGTGATGTGGGTAAAAATTAAGAGTGGATAAGGATGAGTAACAAAAGTAATAGGCATTAGAGACTAAGATGACAACATGAAAGATAGAAAAAAGTTAAAGCTAAAGTCTCTATCGGGTGAACCATTCACAACAAAATACATGAATTAATAGCACAGACAGAAATAAATTGGTTTAATCCAACAGATATTACGGAGACTAAATATTCCAGAGGCTTGACTTTTAGAGAGGATAGGTAGAGACAGCACGGATAAATGAAGGGGGAATCACGCTTTTCAGATCTGTTAGGAGTCTTTTGAGGTCTTAACTCACAGAATAAGAGGGAGCTGGTGGATGTATTGTATTTGGGTTTTCAATGAGCATTCGGATAAGGTTCCACACAAAGTTAGGGTTTGTAGGATTGGGGGAATATATTAACATGAATTGAGGATTGGTTAACAGGGGGAGGAGATTAGGAATAAACAGCAAGTCATTTCTGGGTTGGCATATTGTATCGAATGGGGTATTGAATGGATCAGTGCTTGGACCTCAGCCATTATAATCTATATTAATGACTCAGGTGAGGATGGTGAGTGTAATGTACTCAAGTTTGCTGAAAATACAAAGTTATGAAGGAAAATAAGCTGTGATAAAGACGCATGGTTACAGAGGGTTACTGACAGGTTCAGAGAGTGGACATGTCAGATGGAATGTAGAGAAGTTATCCACTTTGGTAGGAAAAATTCAAACGCAAAATATAACATAAGAAATAGGAGTAGACTGATCTGATTGTGGTTTTAATTTCCAGCCTCCCCCATAACCTTTAACTCCCTTGTATATCAAAAATCTGCCTAACTTAACTTTGAACATATTCAATGACCTAGCCTCGACTGCTCTCTGGAGTAGAGAATTCCAAAGACTAATGACCCTCAGAGAAGAAATTCCTCCTCATCACCATCTTAAATGGGTGAACCTGTATTTTGAAACAGTGTCCCCTGGTTCTAGATTCCACCATTAGGGAATCCATCTTGTCAAGCCCCATCAGAATCTTTTGTTTCATTAAGATCACCTCCCATTCTTCTAAACTCAAATGAATATAGACCCAACCTGCTCAACCTTTCTTCATAAGACAACTCCTTCATCCCAGGAATCAATATAGGATTTTTTAGAATACTTTGAAATGGTTAGAGACTGTAAACGTTGGTATTCAGAGGAGCCTGGTTACCCTTGTACACAAATCACAATGTTAACATGTAGATAGAGCACACAAATAGAAAGCAAATGTTGTTTTACCTTTCATTACAAAGAGATTGGAATACAACAATCAAGAAGTCTTACTGCAATTGTAGAGGGCTTAGGTATGACCACACCTGGAGTACTGTGTACAGTTTTGATACCGTTACCTAAGAAAGGATACACTTGTCTTGGAAGTGCAATGAAGGTTCACTAGGCTAATTCCTTGGCATGTGGATATTGTCCTATGAAGAGAGATAGGCCTATATTTGCTAGAGTTTAAAAGGAGAAGAAGTGATCTCATTGAAACAAATAAAATTGTTAAGGGGCTTGAAAGGGTAGATGCTGGACGGATGTTTCCCCTGAGCTGGAAAGGGGTCACAGTCTCAGAATAAGGACTGAAATGAGGAAAAAGTTCTTCATTCAAATGGTTGTGATTCTTTGGAATTCTCTATCCCAGAGAGCTGTGATGTTCAATTACTCAAGACAAGAGAATGATAGGTTTTTGGAAACTAAGGGAATGAAATTACAAGGGGATAGTGTAGGAGGTTGGAGTTGAAGTAGAAGATCAGATCTTAGTGAATAGCTCAAAGAACCAAATGGCCTGCTCCTATTCCTTATTTTCTGAAATGTATTGGCAGAGACTGCCCTTGAATTACCTGACGCAGTGCCCCTGCTGGTATTAAGACTGCATCACCCAGGAACTGGAAGATGGACCAGCTGCGTATTCCACATTCTTCATAGAGCTTCCGGCGCAGTTTCTTGTTCAGGTAACAAGTCTGATCACGGATTGGATCATGTTCAAGTGATTCCTGATCCTGATCCTGCTCCTCATTAGCCTTTTTGATAGGAGTACAACAGATTATTGAATTTTCTATCATCCCTGCATTGTACTCAGATTGTCAAACACATCTCTAATGTGTAAAATAAAGGGTTCTGGCCCTAGGCCAGCCCTGATTTCATAAGAAGCTATTTTTACTTTGACACAGTTTTGTTAACACAGAAGTAAAATTAATACAACTTCTCCCAGGGAATATAAACTTGAATATGGGCAGGTTATAAGGCGGCATGTTGTTTTAATAACATTTCTTTTACAATGAAAGGCTTGAAAAATGTCGAACAATGCAATTTCAATTAGAAGAGTTAATTCTTAAATATCTTGAGGAGGTGATTTTACTTAGCGGTCCATTATTTCAATACAAATAGAAAAGGAACCAATCCAAATTTCTTTAGTCTACAAAACCATAAAACCTAACTTATTTCCAAAACCATCTAACAGGGCCAACATTTTGGTTATGTACTACAACATTGCAGATAATTGCACTTTCGCTGAAGTCTTGTGCAGTGTAAATATATAAATTGCTCACCTTTTGTAGAAACGCCCGTATTTTGTTTGTATCTTTGGCTGAAAAAATGTGCCACAAAGCACCTGGCGTCTCATCACCATCCTTCAATCTTTTTTTTGTGGTTTCATCAACTTCATCTTCGTCAATTTTTGTCAAGATAGCTGGAAAAACAAATTGGTCGATTTTGCAAATGGTCCATTGCTCAAACTTGGCTGTTTTATGTTGCGCATATGGTATTGGAAATAACCTTTACAAACTTGCAATAGAACAGATGATTAAAAATGGTTCCAATGATCTATACAAGATACTTTACCTAGCCCATGCAGAGTTCCTCCCGTTCTTCAATCTAAACGGGTTTCTATATAGTTAGGTGTGTATATATATATATATATTATATATGTTCCCAAGTCAACAAATTCCACTGAGGATGTGGGAAAACATTCTTTCAGAGACAAAGCTTCTTAGAGAACAAGTATGCAATTTCAAACAGTGATATAAAATTCTCTGACCTTAGGGTTAATTTGATTTCATTAGTGAGTTTTCCCTACAAACAGCTGCTGGAATAGCATGCTATTAAAGGAAATGGTAGGCAGGGAGTGCTTTCAGTACTAACTTTTTTTTACTACCTACAAAATATTAAAATGTGAGCTACAAGTTCCTATCTTGAGGGAGATGTCAATGCTTTTTACTATTTAAGCTCTCCTCTGAAGCCTGCCATTTTGCTTTTCTCTTGCACCACAAAATTACTCTAATAAGTGTTTCAGAGTTGGCTACATTCGCCACCAACACCATGAATGCATAGTTGTAAACATCTTTAGAGGGGACAATATGCAGCAGGTCATCATAATCTGGAATTGCAAAATATTACAGCACTAAAGGGAAGCAGTCCCTTTATAATATTTACAATTGTGGCTTCCCTTTAGTTTCTGAATCGCCCACTCCGAAGCTTTTTCCCCTTAATCCAGGTCTGTCACCACGAACAAGCTGTGGAACTGTAGCAGTCACCGGGTGGATCGGAAACCTCCCTTCTCTCCCCGCCAGGAACTGTGGGTGGCCATGCCCTGACTACTTGCCCGTCACAGGGCTCAGAAACTGGGTGAATGGCTTCAGGATCCAAATAAGGTTCAACCAGCACTGTCTCTCCTTTAAATGACATCACTGGTTTCTGCTCATGCGCAGACAAGTGCACATGCACAGACAGCTATTGGTGACAATCTTGCATTGGCAGGAGAGTTAGGAATTGGCTTGTATTCCAATTTAGAAGCAGTTTACAGGACTGTTGTGTATTTGGCTCAAGGGGCAAGGATCTATGACTGGTAATGTTCCACCGGTCTTAGAAGTTCAGACTCCTAAACCATCTTTTTCCCGTTCAATAATCAGCCATTAGGTTGCCAAAATGCCAGAAAATAACTTGATGGAATAGTGATAACTGGACTAATGTGGAATAAAGCTTGGAAGACCTCACACTGATCATTCCTTCTTTTAAGTAACCATTCACTGTGTGCCAAGTCACACAATAAGTGAGATCTTTAATCTAATTCAATATCCAAGGTAGTGATCACTGATGGACAATACCTCTGATTCTAAAATAATTAGGACAGTCATGCCCAACTTAACTCATGCAAAATGTTAAAGTTCAAGTGAAGGCAGGAAGTGGGCCACAGGATCAGAGACTATTTCTTTGACACCTACGTTCTAGAGTTTAGTAACCCACTGATTTAACATTCTATTGATGCTGCCATCAATTATCTTGTTGATGCAAGGGACCATTTTGGCATTGTCTCTCTTGCTCTCTCTCTGCTTGCCATTCCCCCACTCCACACAACCTGACTTCCCCAATGACTTCTTTCCTTAGTTTGGAAGAAATGGTCTATGTCTGTTCTGACAATGCATGCTCATCCTAGTTATAAGATAAAGTTTGCCACAAGAGGAAGATTATTTGGACACACTGCAAAACTAGTCATTGCTTCTAATGTCCCTTCTTGATCCACAATTCATAGACAAAGAAATTGCATTTTTATAATGCCTTTATTGTGCCCTAAGACATCCCAAAGTACTTCATAGCCAATGAATTACTTTTGAAATGCTGTCAGTGTTAAACACAAAGCTGATTTGTTCTAGGACCAGCTTGGAAAATAACACAGAATTTAAGTATATCATGTAGCCCTTCCCATATCAGAGTATTGGATCTGACCATGAGTGACTGGAAAACCACTGTGCAGATGGGTTAAATTTTAAAACAAGAATTGATATAAATCAAAAGATCTTTCAGAAGAATGAAATACTGCTAATTCTTAACTACCAGTACAAGCCCAAGACAAATGCAATACTGACAGAGAAAGGTGTCTTAGTTGTACGAAGAGCACAAAGTCACAACTGTTACAATGCGAGGAAAATAGTGAGATCTAAGGGATTTTCTAATCATGGATTATGAATGGGCAGAATATCTATCTTAACAAGGCATGCAATGGATGGGAAATCATGTGCTGGGATAATACAGCATGATCTTAAAGGGGGAATCAATTGAAGTGGAGGGAATTAGTTATCAAACCTGAATCAAATGAACCTATGAGCTGGCTCAACTGCACTGCAAAGTTGTGATCGAGAACAGCTCCCCACATCACTTGAATTATTTGAAACCAGAGTTGGGGCTGTGCTCTCCATCACATTGGGCAAAATCCCCCCCCCCTCGCCCCACCCTACTGGGGGGGGGGGGGGGAGAGAGAGAGAGAGAGAGAGAGAGAGAGAGAGAGAGAGAGAGAGAGAGAGAGGGGATTGCGTGGGTGGGCGGCTCTCTGATCGGCGTCCCCAATTGGGGGCGGAGGGGCACCATCATTTTTAGTGGGCAGGCCAATTAAGGCCCGCCCAGCATGACATCCGCAGGGAAGCCCGATGCACTTCCTGTGCGGGTTCCTAAAATTGGAAGTGCGCTCCTTTGTGCGGATCTGATCTCCCTGAGGTTAAGTGCTGCCTCAGGGAGATCGGTTCCCAAAGTAAAAGTTACTGCAGTGAAAATTTCATTCACCATCCATATCCCCTCATGTGACAATGTCACATGAGTTGGCACATGGACATAACGTTAATTAAAAGTGTCTGTTAATTTTTTGATTCTGCAATGAAACCTCATCCCGCTCATGGATCCCACTTTTGAATGGCCTCAATAGGCCGTTGACAGGTCGGCAGGCACACAGCCGACTCAGCTGCGCCCCCACCGACCTGAAAATGGAAATGATGTGGGGTGACATCGGGAGTTCCACCCAATGACATTACGTGTCATTTTACACATCGGCGAGCGGGCCCCGCCCTCGCTCACCGACGGGAAATTTCTTACCATTATATTATGCTATAACAGGGCTCATGGGTACCAATTAGATGAAATGGGAAAAGAAAAGGAGTCTTTATTCTGTGCATCTGCATTCAAAGCTGTAATATATATGCAAATTTCTTTATGGTCCTCTATTTCCTGGAAATCAAAACAATTAGCAATTTTAAATGTGAAGTTTTTCTTCAATAGTCCATATCAAATAGACCATAATTACAATTTTTAAAAATGTAAATAGGTAACCCATCACAACTCAATCTAATAAAAAAGTCAAAGAAAGAAATATTTATTCTTTTGATTATGGGAGCCAAGGTTCCATGTTTATGTACATTACACAGCGGCTACATCTCAAAATCATAACACTTAATTTATTATGAAGGGCTTTGAATCTCCTGAGGTCAAGTGAAAGTTTGTTCTTTCTTTAGTCAGCAACATCTAAAATCTGATTTAATGGTTTTTCAGTTAACGTTAAGAAGCAGCAGTCAATGTAATGTGATCATAACTCTCAATGAATGGGCAATATCATCTGACAGTCTGGGCCACAGATGTCATCAATGGTGTTCCTTAGTTAGCTCTTTAAAAGGCATGTTTAAGAAAGGAAGGTGGAATCATGATGTACACAAATTGGCTGTCACATTCCATATATTACAACAGGGACAGGAGTTCAAAAAATAGTTTATTGGCTGTAAGGCACTGCGGGACATTCCAATGTCTTAAATGGCACTATATGAAGTATTTTCCTTAATCTAAACAACGCAGTAATTGATGACAATAGTGTTACACTTAAACCTCCAATCCTTTAAAAAGTGTTTCTAGCTTTGTGGTTGCTGCCTCCCCTGTGTCATAATGACAAGATGGGACTTACAGAAGGGAATCACACAAGTGTGAACCTTATCCTAAAGCTCTGCAGCACAGAATGTTGAAACATTAATTTATCTACTTATGTCTGTGGACACTTTCCATTAACTTTTTCCAAGACATCTTCCTTGGTCCATATTTATAATGGAGACCGACAATGTAAACTTGTGATGCTGTCCTTGCTCTTACTAATATATATAGGTGGTGGCAGGAGTTCACAATGTCAGTGTGACAAGTTTACATCAGGAGTTTTCATTATAAATTCCTATTTCTATGTTTAGAACTGAGATATAAAAAGGTCAGAACGTGTGACTTAAAAACATGAACTTAATCACATCTGCACATAAATCTGCACATAATGGTCAATTTTGGCTTCTCACCCTGCTTCATCTACGGATAATGTTTGGCTGTGATTTCCATAGTACAGTACTACAGGAGATTAAATAATTGTTCACAATCATTTGCACAATTTTTAAATGAAACTTAAAACCATGGTCTACTGCTACATATGAATGTACTGATGATTTTCTTCATCTGTTAAGTTGCCAATAAAGAAGAAATGGAAACCGCCAAAGGCACCATTTGCTTGGTGCTGAATTTGATTATTGAAGTAAACCTCTTGACAGGAAATCAATATCACCAGATGGATTCTCCCTCCATGTTCCACAACTTTACCCTGGTCTATCTGAAGCTCTCTAATCTGTGCTGGGCTAATCGCAGATGGGATAGGGGTAGGAGTGCTAAAAAAAGAAAACAAAGGGGGGGTAATTATCATACTGGGCAGACTTGTAACGTGGCATATAGGCCACCTCTTATACACCAGTCTGATAATCCTGTCCAATGGTGTCAATGGGAAGGAAAATTGGGCAGGATGCATAATGGGTGCCTAACTTGTTATGGTCAGTTTATTGCTCCCATTGAAAGCACCCGAGAGCTCCTGATGGGAAAATCAAACAGGATTTGGAAAGTCAACCAAGAATCTCTTCCCTGATTGCTATCCTGCAACACCTGATGAAAGAACATGTGCTTCTCTGTTGAGTGAGGACAAGACCAGTCAAAGGAAGGCTCACATTCACATTCAGGAATGGAGAATGGTCAGCTGAGCAGTTGCTGGAAAAGAAGTGAAACAATATACCAGAAAGGAATATTCCAAAATATTTTGCAGGAGAAAAGGGAGGAGAATTGATGATTTTAAAAATGCCTGCACAAGAGCTCCCAGTCAGAATGGCTTAGAATCAATTAAGTATTCAGTTGCACAGTAGGTAACTGACTACTGACCTGATCTAGGAACTTCATTGAAATTTTAAGCCTCAATGAAGTAATAAGTATTTGACAACCAGGCATTTACTGATTTCGCACCCCCGTGATTCTTCTATATCAGAAACTAAACTGGGCAAGCCATATAAATACTGTGGCTACAAGAGCAGGTCAGAGGATAGGAATCCTGTGATGAATAAATCACCTTCCGACTCCCCAAAGCCCGTCCACAATCTACAAGGCACAAGTCAGGAGTGTGATGGGATACTCCCCACTTGCCTGGAAGAGTGCAGCTCCCACAACACACAAGAAGCTTGATACCATCCAAAACAAAGCAGCCCACTTGATTGGCACCACGTCCGCAAACATTCACTCCCTCCACCACTGATGCACAGAAGCAGCAGTGCCTACCATCTACAAGACACACTGCAGGAGTTCACCAAGGCTCCTTAGACAGCACCTTCCAAACCCATGACCACTATCATCTAGAAGGACAAGGGCAGCAGATAGATGGGAACACCACCAACTGGAAGTTCTCCTCCAAGTCACTCACCATCCTGACTTTATATATCTGTATATATAATATAATTCTACCAGTGACAAAACTGGTGGGAAAACTCAGAACATCATCAGTGGCAGTGGCTCTACTGCAAATTCAGAGATAATAGAGCAGTTGCTCATCAGATTAGTGGAGGTAAAGTTTTAGCTTTAGAGATAATTGCAGATTCCCAACTCCCAAGATGGTGGCTATGGACAAGTTGGACACATGGATGGATGCATTGATCTCAATTACACATCGGTAGATATCAATCCCTTGGTGTGGATGAAGAATTGGCCATCTTTTCTCTGCCAACTCAGGGGTGACAAAGGTGCATATGATACATATGTTCAGTGGTTGGCTTATGGAATCAGATCTCCAGGGCTTTTTTAGCACTTATAAATGGTGCTCTGTTTGGAAGTTTGCAGCAGGGAATTTGTGGATTTTCACATTATCTGCTTTAGAGTGTTTGATAAGGTGTCACCTGGTGACACCTCATCAAGTCCTACAATCCTCCGAGATATCTGCATTCCTCCAAATCTGGCCTTCTGCATATCTTCGCTTTCTTTCGCTCCATCATTGGTAGATATGCCTTCAGATGCCTAGGCACTAGGGAGCATTGTTCTCCCTAATGTTCTACTGATAAATTCGATTGGTTTAATTTGATCGGTTTGCATTGAATCCATGGTACAGAATTAGCCTTTAATTATTAATAATGGGCCCAAATGAATAGAGTTATCACTAGAATGACATTCGATCCCAAGCCATGTTTTGTTACTGGTTGCAATCCATACTAAGCACACAAGCTCAATAAATATGAAAAAAGAAGCATCAACTGGGGAAAATCAGTACATGCCTGGTTGTCAAGCATTTATTTTATTACTTAATTTAGATTTAAGATTTCAATGAAGTTCCTAGATCAGGTCAGTAGTCGGCTACCAACTGTGCAATTGAATACTTCATTGATTCTGAACCTTCAGCACCATTCTGACTGGGAGGTCTTGTGACGCAGTGGGTTGTGTCCCTACCTCTGAGCCAGAAATTCCAGAATAGAGTCCCACTCTAGGACTTGGTAGCCACGGAAGGTGCATTCATAACATGGCTAAACAGGTGGCTATCAACCTGCAAATCCTTTCAATACACCTACGGCAGATGGTAAAGGTGGGAGAGTCTCCTGCTTATTGAGAACCTGCAAGAAGCAACTGCAAACCACTGCAGTACCTTGCTAAGCATAATTATGGGTTAACACATGGAAGTTCATGGTCACCAATGCCCTCTTAGGGTGTGGTACCTGAAGAGAAATATAGCATCATTCTGTAATCATCTAAGTGGTTGTGGCAATTTTAATAACCTTAATTCAACAAGCTCCATTATGCCACTGTTTTTGTTGGGGTGTGGAGCTTCTGGTAATTAGCCTTTAAAGGTTTTTGGTGAGAGTCTTGGTGGAGCAGCGTAGAAGTCCAGCAAATTATGGGGTGGTGCGCATAATGACGCAAGGCACCCATGACAACTTTTTGGAAAGTCTCCACTGTAACAATACAGTAACAATATAGCATGGACGCTTTCAGCAAATTCAGGTCCATGAACTTCATGTTGCTGGTTACTGTTGTTCATCAAATCAGAGTTAGTCAATTGAGAAATCATTTGAGGAGAGTATGCTTGTGGTCAGAGGTGAAGGCCTTTGAAACCAGTATATGTTTATTTAAACTTCACTGTTACAGCAAATTGTTTACAATTTTTGGTATGTTTAACATTGGTGTTACTTCTAGTCTATGTCATGGATAGACAAATGGCTCAAAATACTGTAGTAGTGACTCCTTAAAAAAATCCACCCAGTTCACCGTGAAAACGAAGCTTTGAGAAATTACCTGCTCTGTGATTGTTTCCATTTCCTTTTGGCACACCAACGTAAACAAGCACATTGACTACATCAGCAATGTCTAGGTGGAGATTGATAGTTCCGTGTTCCTTAATTGTTGACTGTCCTGTAAATGATATAGTCATTTAGAAAGTAGCCCTTTCCAACCAAATAGCATATAATTGTGTAGACTGCAGGGTGTGTTGTGCTTACCATAAGCACTGTACAGTCTGGGCCCTAAATCTGGTCGTACAAAGAAATTTGGTAGCCGGGATGCCAAGTTCAGATTTCCTTCTGGATCACAATACTCTGGCAGTGGTAAATTTTTCATAAGGTCATCAAACCTATAAGGAAATAAAAGACAACTTTGAGATTCTGTACATATAAGAAGAGACTTGGCAAGGACTCAAAAATGAAGATTATGGACGATGCTCCCGGAGACATATTTTTCACACCACAAGAGTCGAACAACTACAAAGCACAGTAACAATAGGCTACTCACGCAGAGCTGTATCATAATGTCAAAATAAGTTACTGAAAAAAGTGGTTATAACAAAAATAGAGCACATGGATTCAAGACACAATAGCTTATATTTACATAGCACTTATAATGTAATAATTAATGCAAAGCACTTCAGAGCAGCATTATTAAACAAAGTATGATACCAAGTCACATAAGATGTTGGCCTGGATTTTCATCCTCGAGGCGAGTAGTAGGAGTCAGGAAAATTCCCAGCTCAGTCCACCCACCTTGGGATAAAGATGGGATTTTTATTACTCGGTGTGGGGGTAGGTGCAGGCTGCAGTCAGGCCAGCCGACCAGGGAAAGATTTTGGAGGCAGGCACATGGGCTGTCAGTTTCAAGGTGGTCTGTTTAAAAGGCCCGCCTCAGTGCTGAGGCCCCAGTAATATTGGAAAAAAAGTGAGGCCCTTACACGCCCCAGCCCTACACATTCCCAATGCCCCCTCATGCCATGGTATGGCACTTCCATGCCCATTCACCCACTATACACTGTATAGAACCAATGGGCCCTATAGGGACAACAGGATATGTAAAAAAAAAAGCTTTAAAAAGTCATTCATTGATAGCTTTCCATTTTCTTTAAAAAAACTGTTTTTACTACAGGCTAATTAAAGTGTCAATCATCCAGATTCTTTAAAGTATCAATAGCAGAAACTGCAAGCACCTGAAACCTCTTTATCTTGTGTAAATAAACATTGATTTTCTTTCTCTCTATCAATTGCCAGAGCTGTCAATCACACAATGTTTGCCCCTGAGCTCAGCTGTTTAAACTGTCTAGTAGATGTTTGGGCACCTCCATTAGACTATTGAAACAGTTGAGCTCCAAAGAAAACATTGAGGGGTTCACAGCTCTGGCTCTTTGACCTCTTCTGTTAATTGCACAATGTTTATTTACAGAAGATAAAGAGGTTTCAAGTGTTTGCAGTTTCTACTATTTATACGGTAAAGGGTTTGGATGATTGAAACATTTATTGGCCAGCAGTTAGAAGTTTTTTTTTTAAGTGGAAAGTTATCAATGAATGACTTTTTGAAAGCTCTTTCTATACATACCATTGTCACTAAAGGGTTCATTGTGTAGTGGGTGAATGAGCATAAAAGTGCCATTGCTTGGCATGGGGGCATGAGATGGACATTTTGAACTTACCCTTCAAAGGGTTCCCTCATCCAGACTACGGTTCACTGCACCTCTTAGGTAGCGTGAAGCATGACTCTTTGAAAATCTGGTCTGACTCCATAAAAATTGCAGACGACTAGGTCATACATACTTATGCAAGGGAGTTGGCAGGTCTGAAGTGCAGGGTCCAGGCTTGCGATCTGAACCAGCCCACACTCTGAAAAGGCCCTGATGAAAATCAGAAATTCCAGCAACAGGGTCGGGAATCCCAGAATTAGATCCCAGCCTCCATTTTCACCCTTCCACGTAGTCTCTCCGACTACATGAAAATCCAGGCCATGAGGTCAAATGGCCAAAAGTTTGCTCAACAAAGAGGTATGTTTTATGGAATATATTAAATGAGGAAATTGAGTTAGGGAGGCAAAAAGATATAGTGAGGAAACCCCAAAGCTCGGGACTTAGGCAACTGAAGGAATAGCCACCAATGGTGGAGCACTTAAAGTTGAGGGTAAAAGAGATCAGGATTAGATAAGCGCAGAGATCTCACAGCTAGATGGGTTTCTGGCAACGCAAGGGACTGAGGGCTATGATTGCTAGAGCAGGAAGGTGGGGCTAAATGGTCTCATCCAATAATTTTCTACATGCTTAAATTTTTTTTAAAAAGTCAAGGTAATGCACTTTGTCATAGGCAGGAAATGGGTTCATCTATTACAATTCCCAAGTTCCTAATTTTATTCCTGCCACAGTGGCACATTTTCTGGAAGGGAAGAAAACAACTGGAAGATATATCTTATAATGGATACGGCACTCTAATGCCCTTTCACACTATCCAAAGCGACAGGTCAAACAGTGAACCATGACAGAAAGGTTGGGGCATGTTGCTGTTCACTTTGGAATGGTGCAAGTTGCAGGCAGACTTGAAGGGAAGGAGAAATAAAGTGTGCCAATGCAATTAGGTATAAAAAGAGAGCCATCAATCAAAATTCAGGATGCATTTTCAGCTGAAGCTTTTACCTAGAAGGCATAGTGGTTCTGAAATCTTCACCAGAGGGCCAATCCTTCAGCTTCAGTAACATAGACTCCCCACTCTTGGATTTGAATCGTTCTGGACAGAAAATAAAGATGTCAATCATTCCAGGCAGAATATAAGTGCACTAAGCTCCAAAAGCATGAACTAAAAGATTCTTTAGTGACATTCAAATATTTAACCTACAATTGCCTTTAGAAGAAAGTATATTGACTATGTAGGCAAAAAAGCAAAAAAATCCATTTGCAAATGAAATCATGAATCCAAACAGTTAATTTAGTTTAATTGTTGGCTATAGCCACGACAGTCCTGAATCACCCACTGATACCATGTAAACGGCACTTAACTGGTTAAGTCTTCAAAACCATCCCAGAAGTCTTGAATCCTTACACTGGAGATCATACTGCCGTCTTTGTAGTTAATTAGGTCAACCTTCTGGTCTCTGAATTCCTCACGAAAGCTTTCAGGTTTCCAAATATTGGAATTTAGTTTTTTATGCACACCAGATACAAGCACAGGCTGAAGATTTTTGAAATCGTGAGAGAAGGCAGAAGAAAATAGATTTTAAAAAGAATATCTTCAAGTAAAAAAACAATTTTGATGTAATTTCTGATGAATTAGTTTTGAAATATATTTGTATCCAATTCTAAAAGGCCAATTAATAAATCATATTAAGTGAATACGAGGGAACAATGTCTAAACTTTCAATTATAACCCTAATACTTTAATACTAATAATGTATCCAATATCAACCGCCACAATCCTAAGCCCAGTGGTAATGCACTAATTATTTATATCTGCTTTGACTTTCTGAATCTCATTTTGTACAGACCTGGTCTCGCCTCCAGCATTCCCTGAATATCTTCCAATTGCTGGGGTTTCCAGGATCTTGGAGCCAGAGCAAAAATCCATCACAAAGCCAAGAATGCGGTACTTCAGAATGAATTTTGCTGATCATATCTACATTGAGCTTTTTAGCTTCTCCTTGTGAATTCTGCTTTGTTCCTTCTTTACAACTGAATTTCATGGATTTACTTGCTGGGATCTTATTTTCCACAACTGACGCAATTATGTCATCTAAGAGGTTTGGCATACTTCTTGCACCTCTTCCGGTCTATAAGGAAATGTACAAAGGAAGTACTGTCAAATACTCATCAAGTACATGCAATTGAGCCATGACTACATAGTATTAACAATAAAATCTACTGAGTTCAGAAGATCATTTTGTCGATTACAATCCACTTAGAGAAAACAGGAACTGCGTTATGATCTGATTGCTTGTCGTTGCACAAGTTGCAAAACAAAATTAGCTTAAAAGACAGCACATCTTGCAGCTGAATGTCTGAAGAGTTGACATAATTTTAACTGATTACCACCTCTAAAATGGCAATGTTGAAAGTAAAGTCAGTGGCAGGTAACGAATGTGGCTGTCTCTTTACCAATTCATGTTCTGCTGCGTCTATTTCTACAATTGGATTACATAGGGTTAGATATGATATATAGCACAGAAACAGGCCATTGAGCCCAACTGGTCCAAACTGGCATCGATGCTTACCTTAAGGCTCCTCCTATCTTTCTTCATCTAAATCTATCATCACTCTCTATACCCTTCTCTCTCATATGCTTGTCCAGTTACCCTTTAAATGTATATGTGCTTCTTCACTCCCTGTGAGAGCAAGCTCCAAAATCTCACCAGAAGTTTTTTCTCAATTCCCTATTGGATTTCTTGGTGACTATCTTATATTGATGGCCTCTGGTTATGCTGTTCCCTACAAGTGGAAACATTCGCCCTATATCCGCACTATCAAAACCATTCATAATTTTAAAGGTCTCAGTTAGGTTATCCCTCAGCTTTATTTCAAGAGAAAAAAAGAGACCCAGCCTGTCAATCCGTACCCACGCATTTCTGGTACCATCTTTATAAATCTTCTTTGCATCCTCTACAGTGTCTCTATATCCTTTCTATAATATAGTGACCAGAACTGCACATAGCACTAAGTGTCTAACCAAAGTGCAATCCAGGTTTAGCATAATTTTCCCACTTTTCAACTCTATCCCTCTGGAAATAAACTCTAATGTGTGGTTGTTATTTTTATGGCCTCGCTCACACTTTTAGTGATTGGTGTATTTGTACTCAGAGATCCCTTTCTCCACTACTTCACCTAAACTCTCACTTTCCAAACAATGTGATCTCCCTATTCTTACGATCAAAAATGTACCACCTCACATTTATGTGTTCAATTTAATTTGCCAATTATTAGCTGTGTCTGCAAGTTTTTTGTTGTCCTCTTGTAATTTGTCGTAGCCCTCCTCAGTATTGACTATATCCCACCCGCACCAGCCCCCAGTCCAATTTGGTGTCATCCGCAAATTTGGAAATTGTGTTTTTCATTCCAAAGTTCAAATTGTTAACGTAAATTGAGAACAGCAGTGGCCCCAGCACAAATCCTTGTGTAACACCACTTCACGCCTTCTGCCATTCTGAATAATTACCCTAACTCCCAACTCTCTACTTTCTATCTTGAAGCCAACTAGCAATCCATTTTACCACTTGTCCCCACTCCACATTTTCTGACCTTTATTCATTAGTCCATTATAGGGCAACTTATCAAAGACTTTTTGAAAATACAGACAAATTACATCTACTGCATTACCATTGTCCACTCTCTCTGTTACCTCCTAAAAAATTCAATAAGGTTGATGAAGGAAGATTTTCCCTTCTGAAATCCATGTTGACTATTCATTATTATACTTTTCTTTTCTAGATGTTCTTCTATTCTCTCCTTTAGTAGAGATTCCATTATTTTTCCAAAGACTGATGTTAAACTGACTGGTCTATAAATTCCGTGTTCTGTTTGCCCTTCTTAAATGTAGAAACTACTTTAGCTATTCATTTGCCCTCTGGCGCAACATCTTTTTCTAACAAATTATTAAATACATGTAGTAATGCCTTTACTATATTTTCCCTAGGTTAATTTAGATGTCTGAATGCAGTGCATCCAGGCCAGGGGATTTATCCTCTGAGTTTGGTTAGTTTACTCAATGTACCTTTTTTTAAATTTTAAATGCACTTATCTCATCATTAGATGTCACGTCTGCCTGTTCTATCTCCCTGATGAATACTGAAGCAAAATAATTATTTAATATTTGTCATTAATTAATCATTACCTGTGATATTATCCTGCCTATCCCTTAATGGTCCTATTCTCATCCCAGCTTCCATTTTTATTGATGAGCCTGAAAATATTTTACTATTTTGTGTTACTTGATAATTTCATTCAATAATTCCTCTTCGCCTTTCTCATTTTTTTTCTAACTTCTCTCCTAATCTCTTCGTATTCTCTCTAACCATGCAGTCCAATGGTATCTATGTATTTAAACCATGCCTCATTCCTAACCCTCAGCTGTTCCTTTATTTCTTTATTTATCCATGAAGTCTCACTAGTTTATTTTTTCCTTTGAGTGGAATATATTTTTCCTGCACCCTGTTGAATGCCATTTTAAATATGGCCCATTTGTTCTACATCATTGTTTGCCAAAATTGTTGCCTATTTTATTTTTCCAAGTTCTATTCTGAGCCCCCAAAAATCAGCTTTTCTCCAATCTATTAACCTGGTTTTTGTCATACTTATGTCCTTCTCTATTATCATCTTAAAGTTTATTATAAAGCGTATGATATAATGGTTACTATTGTCTAGGCATTCCCCTACTTTTCCTTCGCTTATCTGCTTTTTCCTTCGCTTATCTGCTCTGGTTCATTCCCCATTATTAGATCCAATAGTGAATCTTCCTTTGTTCAAATTTTTACATACTGGATTAGAAAGGAGTCCTTTGCACATTGTAGAAACTCCAAACCCTTATCCCTTATACCTATCTCTTCTGTTCAATTAATATCAGGGTAACTGGAATCTCCTGTGATTACTATTTCTTTTATTCAATATCATAACATCCCTGCATATTTCTTCTTCCACCTCTCATCCAATATGAGCTGGTCTGGAGAGAACATCTATTAGTGTGATTGATTCTTCATTATTTTTTATCTATCTATATGGATTCTATTTTTGTCATGCTAACAGTTGCGTCCCTTTTTTCTGCTGCCACTGTTAGCCCAAATAAGTACAGCTACTTGTCTTCCCTGGTTTCCCTCTCTATCTTTTCCAAATATGTTATACTCTGCAATCTTTATTACCAGTCTTGATTTCCTCTAGCCAAAAAAAAACTAAACCAGTTTCAGAGCAAGTACTTCTGAAATTGTAAAGCTGGCTCAAGTTGAAAAATACATTAGTGCTTTGAAATGTTCCACAGTGAACTACACATAAATCATTACATAACCATTTTCACCCTCCCCTCACTCTTGAATAGCTTATATCAAGCTAGTTTTATACTGTTGGATAAAGGACCATGGGTAAAATTAATGCTCCTAAATTCTCAGCAACAGTAGGTTATTGCACTGACAGCTATGTTGTGTTGGTTTATACCTCTTCCTTCCTACTGATGCAGCTGCTCTGCATTAAGAAATGGTTGTACTACAGAAAGGCAAGCCCGTGAACTATGTATTATAAAACTCAACAAGTACTTACAGGGGTTCCTGCAGAAAAGACTGGGGCAAAGGCAATGCCAGCATCAGTTGAGCCTAACTGTAATTTTTCAGCTGTTGAGGTAAGTAAATCTCGTAGGGTTGAGCCATGTTCGTTGGTGAGACACACTGTCGTAGTTTTACAATCCTCTTTCTTGCCCACCTGGCTTATTTCAATCTTCACTGCCTTAGCTAAAGGTGATTCTTTGGTTTCTGCAACCACACCAAAGGAAAACAGATATTTATCGTGCAAATATAGAGTGGCATTATAGTATCATACCATTGTCGCAGCAAGGAACCAGAATCAAGTAACTTAATAATAAGTACTAAAACCAGCTAACGGTGACAATTAGATTTCACTATCAGGATGATCTGAATGCAACTATGTACAATATAAACTCTGACATAAATTACATAAATGTAGAAGTTTTTCACATAATGCTAAAATTCTAATATGCATTTGATATTGCAGAATGTCTTTTTGGGAAGTGGATCCATAGCACAGTCAGGTTTCCTTGCTGTCCAACCTGCTCCATTTTATGCCAGCATGGGAACATCTCTCAAATTACTCCAATACTGTATCGCAAAATGTTAGCACACATACTGGGGGTTAGACCAATATCGCAATTGTAACTTTGCAGACTTTATACAATGTGGGAAGATCTGGGCAGGGCAGAAATGCCAGAAGTTTGTCTCCTGGTAGCTGGAAGCACCAGGCAAAATTCTTAAAGGGAATCTTGGCACATCTGATGGCACAGTCATCACTTTGTTCATGTTGCCTTTGTGAAGTTTCCAATTTACTAAATTAGTGAAAAACAACTGCTACACCAGCTACGTTGGCTAGAATTAAGGAACTATACTGCTCTAGGCCACCAAATAGTGGAAAGGAGATGAGGGAACAAATTTTTTGATCCGTATTTAAGAAAACATGCCCTCAAGGACTGCAGCAGATCAAGGCAGCAGCTGCTAGTGGCGATGTTATAAAATGAACAGAGAGATGACTGTGCCTTCAGAGGCACCAAGATGCTCTTTTAAGAGTTTTGCCTGGTGCTTCTAGCTGCCAGGAGATGCAGATCTGGCATTTTTGTCCTGTGTAGTTCCACACTGGGTGAAGTCTGTAAAGTTGTATTTGCGATTCTGATCTAACCAGTATACATGCTAGCAAGGAAATCTGCTCATGTTACAGAACTTCCCATAAAAAAATCATTCTGCAATTTCAAATGCATGTTAGAACATCCGGAGATGGGCAATGAAATTCTCCCTTGCCAGCATCTCCCACATTTCAAAGAAAAGTACAGCACAGAAACAGGCCCTTCAGCCCTCCAAGCCTGCACCGATCATATTGCCTGTCAAACTAAAACATTTTGCACTTTCATAAACAAAGACAAACTAAAGTCAGTGGCTAGGAAGGATTCCTGCAGCTTTCATTAGTTTTACAACCAGGAATTAGCCAAAAGAAAATCTGTGTGAGAAAAAGAACTAATAACGTGCCAAATAAAATTTAAGACCACAAGTAGAAGTTGGACACCTATTTTCCGCTATTAGTGAGAGCAGCGCAAAATCTCACTCAGCAGGAAATGACAGCTTTATTAGACAAATTATTAGCAGATGTTCTGCAAGTATAAGATGATGAGAAGGTGAAACCAATGGATAAACAATGTACTTCTAAACTAAAGATCTTCTTCTTTAACTCTTCCCTTCCCCACTGGGATCATTTAGCTTCATGTCATGGATAATTGCACAATGGTTGACTGTTAACTTGCAGCTTGCCTCCTTCCCTGGTGACAGCATGAAGAGATATTAAAAGCATACTGGGATAAAAGGAACCATGAAGGCACATTAGGCAGCTGGGAAGGGGATACGGAATAAAATCAGATTAAAAGAGATGCAGGCTATGAAGGAAGTACAGTGGGCAAAGAGCCTACAAATTTATGGAAGCATTTGAGGATGGTAGAATAAAATCAATTAAAATAGAAAGAGAAACACAATAGAAGCAAATTATAGATATGGGCTGGGAAGGAGAAAGGAAAAATCAATAATCAAATTCACTACCTATTATTTTGCTCCACTGAACTTGGCTCAATTGTTATCATTCTCACCTCTGATTAGAAGGCAGCAGGTTTAAATCTAACAATTTGAGTATATAAACTTGGCCAACATTTGTGGACTAAGGGAATATTATATTGCAAGAGAACTGCTCCCTGCTAAGGTGAAGTGAAGATCCCATGACACTATTCAAATCTCTAACAATTTTACCTCTCTGAACTAAACCATTGAAAATTGATTAACAAGTTATTCATCTCATTGCTAGTTGTGGGATCTTCGTCCATGCAAAATATTTTCATTTGTTAACATACAGCAAATCGTAGAATTTCAAAGTAATTCATTCCATATAAAGCATTTTGAGACACATTGAAAGTAGTGTTAAAGTGTGAAAGACCTTATAATGCACTTTACCACCTTCCAGACATCAATCAGATCATAACCACTGCTCCCATTTTTCAGACAGAAGGTGCAGGCAGTGATTCTTTTGTTATATAAAGCTCTTTACTTGACACCTAATCACTCCCTTTTGCTGAACACAATCATCCCTTTCGTCATCTAACCTTTCCTGCCTTCACATCTAACCTATTGTTCTTTCCTCTCCATAGCCCCTTTTCCCTGCCACTGTACTTGCTTAAAACCTGTTATATGTCGAACACTTTCCAGGTCTGACGGAAGGTCACCAACCTGAACTTTTAACTCTGTTTCTCCCTCCACAGATGCTGCCTGACCTTCTAAGTATTTCCAGCGTTTTCTTTTTATTTTCAGATTTCCAGCATCTGCAGTATTTTGCCTTAATATAAATCTCAATCTTGCTTGTAATAACTAAAATTTCATTGCTCAAGAAGTGCCTCATGGAATTGCTTGGCATGCATATATTGTAATCCATATAAAAGGCGACTGTGTTTGGGTTTTAATTGGAAAAGCAAAATCAAACAATGATGCCAACTCATCAAAAACACAAGTTGGTAAGATACATTCGGGTGCTTAATATGAAAAGCATTTGTTCAAAGGTCACATGCCCAAAGACATTAATGTTCAAGTCTGTATCAGGATGAGTTTTAAATTTTGAGTAATTGGTAAAAGGTGGGGGAAAAAAACGAAGTTCCCTATGGGTTTGTGAGTGAGGTCCACATGACCCTCAGTTTAGCTAATGCCATTAGTATGTGGGCAATTTAGACGTTGATTCTTCTGCAGTACTTAAGTGTCACCTCTCCAGCTAGGCCTTTGGTAGACAGAAGTGAAGGCAACTTTTGATTATTACAATTCTGCATTTTTATTCTGTACCCATTTACCTTGCCTTTCTTCTCTGGCTTTCCGTTCCACTAGATCTGCCAACTAATGTAGGGGGGAATCAGATAGTGCAAACTTACTTTCTGTAGTGATGTCGTTCTCAGGGCTGTTGGAGTTGCCATTGGTCTTTGGATTCTCACATGCAGAGTGTTGTTTAGCCACTGAGATGATGGTGTTCTGATTTAGGGCGCTCTAGGATCAAGCAACAGTAATTACAAAAAATAAGAACCTAACTTGAAAAAGGCACAAGAAATTAATCAAGACATTTATCATAAGGGAGGACGGACTGTAATCTAAAAGTCATTGTTTATCAATAATTAGTATTTTGATTTGAATAACTCCAAGTTCATAAATATTTGAGCCCCTCTCAAGCTATCAGTAATCATTTCTGCTAGCAGTGGTTTGCCAAGCCTGTCTGACTGGCTCCAACGTAGCTGCCCTACTTAACTGACTATCCAGCTTCCATTGCTGTTCCCTGTTGGAGACTGGCTGCAGTCCAGCAGTAACCATTGCCTCCGGTGGCACTGCTGGGGCTGGAAAGCTGTCGGCCATCTGATTGGCTGGTAGCTCTTAGACTGTACATCCTCCCACATGGAGGCAGAAGCATCATCCTAAGACAGTTAACTGCCCGACAACCATCATAACTTCCTGGGCCAATGGAGGCACACTCGCCCAACTTTTCAGCTGGCGGGCGGGGCACCACCTCTGTGAAAAATTCCAGCCATGGTCTGGGGGTGCCACAGATTCGCCTTACTATTCTCACTTCAAATCCACTGACTTGCCAGATGAACTGCTCTTGCTGTCCACTTCATCTAAGCCTAGATTCCTTTACAGATGGTCACTTCCTCCTGTCAGGGATGTGCCTGTTACTACTGTCAACCATGTAGCAGGGGTCTGCCCTGTAATCCACTGTCCTTCTATGTTTGGTCCTGTTTAGAGGTCTGGTCAAACCATTTCATTTGATAAGTGCTCCGTGGGAGAAAAACAGGATGAAAAGTCAGTTGAAATGATCACATGAAAATATATTTTCTGGTACTGCAAAGATGGCTGCTGCCAACTGTAAAATTACTATCTGCCTGGACTCAGGGCTTCTGGATGGAATCTTAGATCCCTGTACAATGTAAATTGATCTGAAAGAAGAAAAATAAACTTTCAGCTAGTTTGTCAAAAACAAAGCAATTAAAAATATTAACTCCTGCTTGCGTCATACCTGGTAATTGGCTATGTCTTTGATTTTATGCAGTATCTTGCCAGCAGACCTCATCCACACATAGAGACACATGTGGAGATGCTGAATACCTGTCTGCACAGTGTCCACAGACAGGCACTTTTAGAACCTTCTGTGCTGGAGTGTTAGTCCTTTGATCTGCTAACTTTGCTTCTTGAAACTGAATCTGAGGAACTTGTAATGATGTTCCCTTACGAAATCTATTATAGGATGTAACCTTTGAGAACAACAAAATTCCCGGAGTATAAACATTCATTCACCTGGCTGGGGTGAACCCATCCTATCCATGGCGAATGCAAGTACTGTAATTCATTTACCTCAGCTGAAGACACTACGACCAGGAAAGGATCTGATCATAACACATGACAGTGTTACATCAACACCTTTTAAACAACCTTTAGAATCCATGTGTCATAGTGATGCTTTCCCATAAGGTTGTGGATTCCTGCGGAGGATCTCCTACCCAGGTTAGAGGGAATATCCAACTTTCCTGATATCATGCATGAGTTTTAGCAACATATTATTATTGAAATGCTGTATGAAGTTAAGGTCATTTGAACGTCACATCTATATTATACCTGTGAAACTCCATTAGTTGTGGAGAGTTTGGTAAGTTGTACGCTTTGTTCACTGGTAGAGGGATCTTGTGGGGCAATTTCCTGGGTACCTTTGATGGAACGCATTATGTCTCCAATATCCATTAAGACTAAAATAAAGAACAGTTATGAACATTTAGTATTCTCGTTTGGTAGAGCAGCAGGAGGCATGTACATGGATAAAAATGATTCGGGTAACAAGCTGTATTATGTAACCAGTGCCACCTTGCTCAAAAACTACACAAACAGGCATATTGCATTGTATCATGTCGCAGTCTTTCTGGTGTAAAGCTATGCATTTCCATTAAATTAGGTGTATGTTGCTTCTCAATAGAGATAAGTAGGTATGATTTGGTGGCGATTACTGAAACGTGGTTACAAGGAGAACAGGTTTGGGAGTTGAATATCCAAAGGTATTCCGCGTTTCAGAAGGATAGGCAGGAAGGAAAAGGAGGTGATGTAGCTTTGTTAGTAAAGGAAGCAATCAGTGCTATAGTGAGGAATGATATAGGCACTGGAGAGCAAGATGTAGAGTGAGTCTGGGTAGAAATAAGAAATAGGAAGAGAAAGAAGTTCCTGGTGGGAGTAATCTATAGGTCCCCAAACAGTAGTTCAGCAGTAGGGCACAGTATAAACCAGGAAATACTGGGAGCATGTAAGAAAGGCACGGCAATAATCATGGGTGATTTTAATATGCATATGGACTGGACTAATCAAATTGGCAAGGGTAGCCTCGAGGGAGAGTTCATAGAGTGTATTAGAGATTGTTTCTTGGAGCAATATGTTGTGGAACCAACCAGGGAGCAGGCTATTCTGGATTTGGTTTTGTGGAATGAGATGGGATTAATTAATGATCTTATAGTAAAGGATCCTCTAGTGAAGATTGATCATAGCATGCTAGAACTTCAAGTTCAGCTTGAGAGCAAGAAACTTGAGTCCCACACTAGTGTTCTGGAGTTAAACAAAGGTAACTACATAGGCATGAGGGCAGATTTGGCCCTAGTGGACTGGGCAGGAAGACCACAAGGTAGGACAGTAGATGAACAGTGGCAGATATTTAAGGAGATATTCAATTCCTCCCAAGTAAAATATATTCCAAAGAGGGAGAAAGATGGTAAGAGGGGAAAAAAGCATCCATGGCTAAGCAAGGAAGTTAAAGATAACATAAGGGCAAAAACTAGGGCATACCAAATTGCAAAGGTCAGTGGCAGGCTGGAAGATTGGGAAACTTTTAAAGATCAACAAAGGGTTACTAAAAAATAATAAAAAGAGCAAAGGTAAATTATGAAAGAAAACTAGCGCAAAATGCAAAAACTGACAGCAAAAGCTTCTACAAGTATATAAAGGGAAAGAGAGTAGCTAAAGTGAATGTTGGTCCCCTGGAGGATAAGACTGGGGAGTTAATAATGGGGAACGCAGAAATGGCAGAGACGCTTAATCAATATTTTGTCTCAGTTTTCACAGTGGAGGACACGAGTACCACCCCAATAGTAACAGGTAGTGCAGAGGGTATAGAAAAGGAGAAATTTAGAAGAATCACCATTGCTAGAGAAAAAGTACTGAGCAAACTATTGGGATTAAAGGGTGACAAGTCCCCAGAACCTGATGGCCTACATCCCAGGGTCTTCAAGTGGCAGCGGAGATAGTGGATGCATTGGCAAAATTATTCTAAAATTCTCTGGATGCTGGAAAGGTTCCAATGGATTGGAAAAATGCTAATATAACGCCCTTATTCAAAAAAGGGGAGGGAGGAGGCAAAAAGTAGGAAACTATAGACTAATTAGTTTAATGTCTGTCATTGGTAAATTGTTGGAATCCATTATTAAGGAAGTAGTAATGGGGCCTTTGGAAAGTCAAAATGCAATCCATCAGAGTCAGCATTGTTTTATGAAGAGTAAATCGTGTTTGATTAGTTTGCTAGAGTTCTTTGAAGATGTGGCAAGCAAAGTGGATAATGGGGGTCCTGTAGATGTTGTATATCTGGACTTCCAGAAGGTCTTTGATAAGGTGCTGTACAAAAGATTAATACACAAGATAAGATCACACGGAATTAGGGGTAATATATCAGCTTGGATAGAGGATTGGTTAACCAACAGAGAGTTGGGATAAATGGGTCTTTATCTGGACGGCAAGCTGTAACTAGTGGGGTGCCACAGGGTTTGGTCCTTGGGCCCCAACTATTTACAATCTATATTAATGACTTGGATTCAGGGATAGAAGATACTATAGCTAAATGTGCAGATGATGCCAAAATAGGTGGGAAAGTAAGTTGCAATGAAGAAATAAGAAATTTCCAAATGGACAGGTTATGTGAATGGGCCAAAATTTGGCAGACGGAGTTTAACGTGGATAAGTGTGAGGTTATCCATTTTGGTCAGGAAAATAAAAAGGCGACTTATTACTTAAATGGAGAGAAACTTCAGAATGCTTCAGTGCAGAGGGATCTGGGTGTCCTCGTGCATGAATCGCTGAAAGCTAGTATGCAGATACTGCAGGTAATAAGGAAGGCAAATGGAATTTTGGCATTTATTGCTAAAGGAATAGAGTATAAAAATAGGGAAGTGTTGTTGCAACTGTACAAGGCATTGGTGAGACCACACCTGAAGTACTGTGCACAGTTTTGGTCCCCCTACTTGATGTAGTTGCATTGAAGGTGGTTCAGAGGAGGTTCACTAGATGCGGGGCTTGTCTTATGAGGAGAGATTGAGCAGTTTAGGCCCATACTCACTAGAGTTTAGAAGGATGAGAGGAGATCTAATTGAGGTATATAAGATGCTAAAGGGGATAGACAAAGTAGACATGGAGCGGATGTTTCCCCTTGTGGGGTATTCTAGAATGAAAGGCCATAGTTTTAGGCTAAGGGGTGGTAGATTGAAATCAGAGATGAGGAGGAATTACTTTTCTCAAAGGGTTGTGAATCTGTGGAATTCACTACCTCAGAGTGCAGCGGGTGCCAGGACGCTGAATAAATTTAAGGAGGAGATAGACAGATTTTTAATTAATAACGGGTTGAAAGGTTATGGGGAAAGGGCGGGAAATTGGAGTTGAGGCCAAAATGAGATCAGCCATGATCGTAATGAAAAGCGGGGCAGGCTCGAGGGGCTAAATTGCCTACTCCTGCTCCTAGTTCTTATGTTCTCTTTCCAAATTGCTTTTAGTACTCAATGCAGCTTTCCTTTACGTACATGGCCTTTACCCGAGTATAATCGTGGTACACTAAAAGTGAAACCTACAAACACACCTAAATAATAAATATGAAATTTCTTTTTTAGACCTTCATGCTTGAACCATTTGTTGTGCTATACACAATATATCAGGACTTGGAGTAAAATAATTACAAAATCCACCCACAAATGTGGAATCTTACCAGTACCAGGGATAATCTGTGTGGGCATCAGGTTCTTTGAATCATGAACTTGACCTTTGACACATTTCAGCCAGACATAAATTTCTTTATCAGCTACAATCACAGAACAAAAAAATGGAAATATATTTAGTTTCCTTATTTATGCCTGTTAGCACTACCTTTGACGGAACAGGAAATCTAATGTGAGGTAATGACAGTCACACCAGTGATAAATGCATTTTGAGTGATGAAAACAGCAAAGGTTTCAGGTTAATCCAGGAATGGATTTCCTTGGAGGATAAAACTAGAAATTGTGACAGAATGCTAAATTTTGTGACTCAAGCAATCTACCAAAAATGAACCTTATTGCTTCTGAGCAATATCTATCCAGTATGATTCAAACATTCTTTGTATATCATGGTAGTTTGCAGTCAATGTGCTCCTTCAAACAGAAAAAACAACAAAAATAGACTCTAGCAACTGGTGATTTAGAAATGAGTAAGCAGGTATGTGGGGGAATTTGGAGCAGTAGAGTGGAAGTCCCTAAGGGTCCCTACTTTGGCTAAGGAGGTAAAAGTGCTTTTACACTAAGCCCAGCCATCAGAACCCTGTCCATACTTATCTGGAATCGCCTATGTATGCAGTGCATAGTTGGAAATGTACATGCTTATATGAGGAATAGGAAAATCCCAGCTCTCAAAACATTTAAGCTAATGCCACATAGGTTTACAAATCAACTCCCTTGTGCACTTTATAGATAGGTTCAACACCACTAGGTTTAACCCATTCAAAAGAAGAATCATATTGGACTTGAAATGTTAGCTCTGTTTCTCTTTCCACCGATGGTGCGAGACCTAAATTTTTCTCGCACTCTTTTTATTTCAGATCTCCAACATCCGCAGTATTTTGCTTTGATTTTAGGTATGGCACGACAATGGACTTCACACCACTTAATGTAAAACACAAGAGATGCAAGACTGGCCTACTCCACATCAAATCCGCTGACAAGGGTGGTGCTGTTGTTGTCTGGCGCACTGATCTCTACCTCACGGAGGCTGAGCGTCAACTCGCAGACACTTCCTCCTACCTCTCCCTGGACCATGACCCCACCACTGAACATCAAGCCATTATTTCCAGGACTGTCACTGACCTCATCTCCTCTGGAGATCTTCCTCCCACAGCTTCCAACCTGATAGTCGCCCAACCTCGGACGGCTCGCTTCTACCTCCTACCCAAAATCCACAAACAGAACTGTCCCGGCAGACCGATCGTGTCAGCCTGTTCCTGCCCCACGGAGCTCATTTCTCGTTATCTTGACTCCATTCTCTCTCCCCTTGTCCAGTCCCTTCCCACCTACATCCGTGATTCCTCTGACACCTTACATCACATCAACAATTTCCAGTTCCCTGGCCCCAACCGCTTCTTCTTCACCATGGACATCCAATCCCTCTACACCTCCATCCCCCACCAGGATGGTCTGAGGGCCCTTAGCTTCTTCCTTGAACAGAGGCCCCAACAATCCCCATCCACCACTACTCTCCTCCGTCTGGCTGAACTTGTTCTCACACTGAACAATTTCTCCTTTAACTCCTCTCACTTCCTCCAAATGAAAGGTGTGGCTATGGGTACCCGCATGGGCCCCAGCTATGCCTGTCTCTTTATGGGGTATGTGGAACATTCCTTGTTCCAGTCCTACTCCGACCCCCTCCCACAACGCTTTCTCTGGTACATCGATGATTACTTCGGTGCTGCTTCATGCTCTTGTCGGGACCTGGAAAAATTTATTAATTTTGCTTCCAATCTCCACCCCTCCATCATTTTCACATGGTCCATCTCTGACGCTTCCCTTCCCTTCCTTGACCTCTCTGTCTCAATTTCTGGTGATAGACTGTCCACCAATATCCATTACAAGCCTACCGACTCCCACAGCTACCTCGACTACAGCTCCTCACACCCCGCTTCCTGTAAGGACTCCATCCCATTCTCTCAGTTCCTTCGCCTCCGTCGCATCTGTACTGATGATGCTACCTTCAAAAACAGTTCCTCTGACATGTCCTCCTTCTTCCTTAACCGAGGTTTTCCACCCACGGTCGTTGACAGGGCCCTCAACTGTGTCCGGCTCATCTCCCGCGCATCTTCCCTCACGCCTTCTCCTCCCTCCCAGAAACATGATAGGGTCCCCCTTGTCCTCACTTATCACCCCACCAGCCTCCGCATTCAAAGGATCATCCTCCGCCATTTCTGTCAACTCCAGCATGATGCCACCACCAAACACATCTTCCCTTCACCCCACCCCCGGTGGCATTCCGTAAGGATCGTTCCCTCTGGGACACCCTGGTCCACTCCTCCATCACCCCCTACTCCTCAACCCCCACCTATGGCACCTCCCCATGCCCACGCAAAAGATGCAACACCTGCCTCTTCACTTCCTCTCTCCTCACTGTACAAGGGCCCAAACACTCCTTTCAAGTGAAGCAGTATTTCATTTGCATTTCCCCTAACTTGGTCTACTTCATTCGTTGCTCCCAATGCGGTCTCCTCTACATTGGAGAGACCAAACATAAACTGGGCGACCGCTTTGCAGAACACCTGCAGTCTGTCCGCAAGAAAGACCCAAATCTCCCTGTCACTTGCCATTTTAACACTCCACCCTGCTCTCTTGCCCACATATCTGTCCTTGGCTTGCTGCATTGTTCCAGTGAAGCCCAACGCAAACTGGATGAACAGCACCTCATCTTCCGACTAGGCACTTTACAGCCTTCCGGACTGAATATTGAATTCAACAACCCCCTTTCCGTTTCTTCTCCCTCCCTTTTGTGTTTTCCAATAATTTATATAGATTTTTCTTTTCCCACCTATTTCCATAATTTACCTTTAATGCCCAGTTAGTCTTTCCACCCCACCCCCACTAGAGCTGTATCTTGAGTGTCCTGCCATCCATTCTTAATTAGCACATTCATTTAGATAATATCACCACCTTCAACACCTTTGTTCCTTTGTCAGTGACATCTTTTGATTATCTGCTCCTATCACTGCTTGCTTGTCCCTACAACACCCCCCGCCCCCCCCACCGCCCTTAAACTAGCTTATATTTCACCCCTCTCCTAATATTACTCAGTTCTGTTGAAGGGTCATGAGGACTCGAAACGTCAACTCTTTTCTTCTCCGCCGATGCTGCCAGACCTGCTGAGTTTTACCAGGTAATTCTGTTTTTGCCACAGAATCTCAGATTGCTTCATTCCACAATCAGCTCAGGCCCTGACCCTGGATGTTCCAGTAAAGCTACAACACTGGGATCTACCCAGCAATGTGGAAAATTTCTCAGGTATGTCCTGTACACAAAGAGCAGGACAAATCCAACCCGGCCAATTACCGCCCCATCAGTCTACTCTCGATCATCAGTAAAATGATGAAAGGGGTCACCAACTGCGTTATCAAGCGGCACTTGCTTAGCAATAACCTGTTCACTGATGCACATCCCATGAATGAATTTTTTAAAATGTTCAATGAATTTGTTTTACATCTATGGTGAACATGCAGTGTAAAGACATTTGGATAAATGGAGGTTGCCAGCTACACTGGAGGAAATATGCTAAAGGGGGGCAAAATATTACAAAACAGCACCATCAGTTATATGAGCCAGAATTCTAAGTGTTAAAACAAGTGAAAAAAATGTCCAACATCATCAGGGTGGGTACTGTAGTAGACTACCACATAGTCCTAGAACCTTGCAAAATGAATTACATAAAAGAAGAAAGAATGAGTGCACTTGCATTTATATAGCCTTTCAGGTCCTTAGGACATCCCAAAGGCTTCACACGCAGTCCGCTTTGAAATGCACCCACTGTCATAATGTAAATGAATGTGACAGAGACCTTTCACACAGCAAGATATCACATACAGCAATGACACAGTTACCAGTTTATCTGCTTTGGTGAAGGTTGGTGAAGTAATAATTTTGGCCAGGACAGAGAAGCTGCTTATAGTAAATGTCAACAAACAGGCTAACTGTGTTGTCTGTTGCATTTACAATTTATGGTTATGGGGGCAAGGAAATTGAAAATAACAGCATTCACAAATTTGTGGGGGAGGGAGAAAAATAAAGCAAGTAAGTTTTTCTTGCTACCTGAAAACATTCCCCTTTCATCAATACTGGGTGCTACATGCCTTCAGTAAGGACATTTTAACATGTGCCTTGAAAACACTGAATGTTACACCATACCTAAAGAGTTGAATGGGCATCCCAATTATATAGCATGCTTTCATACATCTTGATACAATTTCTATAAAACTGCACTGGGACACAGTGTTTTATACATGGATGACTCTACAGGCTGATGAATGCACTACTTCATTTAATCCAGGGAATTAATAAGCAATTATAGAGCAAAATAGTTGAGGTGGAAAAGTGAAATTTCGTGCCAATCAGCAAGAAGAATTATGGTGCTGGCTTCAACACACGTGAAACTGAAGTTTGTGAACATTGCCTGCATTTTGTTATACCCACAGATCAATTCAGAAACTGACCTTTAGAACCCCTTCTTTCCCTTGCTTCATAACAGTCCAAACAGACCACAAATCCACATTTCTGGCAAACCCAGTGGATATTAAACAATGTGGCTTCACATGCATCACACATTTCCTGAACTCCTTTTACTGCTCTCTTCCAGGCTATTTTGGCTGAAACACAAAACAAACACTGTTACTGCACACTGAAACTTTCAGTTTATAGGGGAAAGTTCACCAGTTTCGACTGCATTTCGTAGCATTGTTTAGGCTACACCATGTTTAAAAGTAATGATGAGAAATGCTATTAACTGTTCCATGAAAAATACTGTATCTTAAACGTTGTTAAAATGTTGAGATGTCCATTCTGGCAACCTAAAAAAATATACTAAGGCACATTTGTCCAAAAGTGCAAATAGAAGGTGGGGACATAAATTCATAAATGTAAATGTTTGATACATATTTAATTTAAACATAAATGCATATGAATTTTAACAAATCCCTTTACCTGCACCATCTATTATTTCAGCTTACTCTTCCAAATCACACAAAAATCTATCCCCAATTCTGTAGCTTGTAAAATTTGAACAGACATCTTTTTATCAAGTCAATAAAATAGGCTGAATTTTCTTGGTGACAGTAAATTCTGCTGCTGGGGTCGAAAGTGAGAGCCAACCCTGATTTGGCAGGCAGTGGGACCCTGAGGCAGCACATTGCCAATGATGGCCAGTTGAGGATAGCAGCCCACCTCCATGAGCTATCAGCCCAATCAGACAGCCAGCACCTTGGCAGCCTCAGCAGCACCACTGCTACCATCCACATAATGTATGGCCATGTCGCCAAGCTTCCTGTCGCTGGCATTATGTGATGGTGTCAGATGTGTGGCCGTGTCGCCAAGCTTCCTGTCACTGGCATTATGTGATGGTGTCAGATGTGTGGCCGTGTCGCCAAGCTTCCTGTCACTGGCATTATGCGATGATGGCAGAAGAGGTTAGGACCCCCACTCCATCCTGACACCTTCCCAGTCATATCGTCAGCGATCTCCCCTCAGGCTGGGAAAATTCAGCCCAGTATTTTTAAACTCTTCCACAGCACTATGTTAGAGGGATTTATCTTGTAACACAAATAATAAAGTTGAATCTGTCAACATGGAAACACTAGCACTTCCACTGAAGCACGTTTTAAATCACACATAGGATACATATATAAACAGCTCAGTATCTAGACACAGTCATCAAAGGCTAACGATTACCATCTGGTTTAAGCCAACTCATAGCGTTCTTCTCAGATGTCTCTATTTGACAAAATTTATCTCCAATATTTCTCAAAATGTATTTGGAAGATCCTACATCCAAATCTACATCTGTGGAATCACTGGGTAACCACAGGTTTATTGCTTCATCATCATACTGGTCTGGAGTTGAAAATCCATCTATCCTTAGTACTGCATTCTTACTGAATGCCAATCTGAGAAAGCAAAAAACAGAAAGGTTAATTTAGTGAAATCATGATTTTTATATGTTATATGCTACAACAACTGAACAGCTAGGAGCTTAAAAATGGTAGCTTTCAATAGCTATATTAATCTCTCAGAAGTTACAGTACAAACAATGGCAATTTTGCTCATTGTGCCTGCCTTCAAATAGAGCTTTCTACTCCAATTCCATTTATTTGCCCTTTCCGTGTATTCTTTAATATATTAATTTGCACATATCAAGACAATTTCATTTTGAATGATGTTATAATCTCAGCCTCAATAACCACATATGGTGAAGCACTCCACATCCTAATAATGTGTCCTTTTGTTTGTTGTTCATCTAGTACTTATCCTCAGTCCATGTCTCCATGCTACAAATTCAACAACCAATGGAAGCAGCCTCTCACCAGCTACCTTCTCAAAATATTCCATAGTTTTGAACTTCTGCCAGGACTTTCCTCAATCTTCTCTGTTGCACTGAGAAAAGTGCCAGTGTTTAAGCACATCTTTTTAACCATCATCTCCCATTCCCTGTTTCATTCTGATGGCTTTTCTTATCCTTTTGATAGCTCTAATATCTTCCTTATAAGAGCTTCACAATTGTCTGTCATGTTATTACGAACACTATACACCATAATTCTTTGCCTTAAACAGTCCATATATTTGATTAATGGACAAAATTTGCTCCAATGTCACATTTAAGATTTTTACATTAATAATTTCTGAAATTACTGAAAATATCACAGAATATATGAGAGATTAGAAATCGAGCTGAATGGAGGTGGTGGCCATATAACTTTTAGAGTGGAGGCCACGAACTATTTTCACCTAGACTCCTAAAAATCTTCCTCCTAATGCAAATGTAGACATTGTAATGAAACTGGTGGCAGAATTTTCAGGTCGGCGTGCAGGCACATGCTCAACCCGCTCGAGTATAAAATAGTGCTTGATGACGTCGGGCAAGCATCCCAACATCATCCCATGCTTGTGCGATACTTCAGTTGGCAGGCGCTCGTAAAAGTCGGAAGCGCGCCTGCCAACAATTAAAAGGGCAATTAAGCCCGTTAAAGTTGTAATTGGCCCCGATTTTTTTCATGGTCCATCCAACAGTACGGTAGGTGGACGGGCAAATTGGCCAGGCGGCCTTTATATTTTTCATGAAACCTCATCCAAGGGCGGGATGAGGTTTCAGCTATTAAATTAAAAAAGTAAAAATCTATAGACAGAATTTTGATAATGTATATATTCAGGTGACTGTTTGTGATGGTTGGACATTTTTGTTATGATTTTAAAAATCTTTATTTAATACTTTTGAAGTCTTCAACACCCTGAGGCAGCTCTCAGCCTTCAGGGAGCTTTCATTCTGCTCTTGCCTGCGCTTACGTCAGCACCTGCCCTCCTCCAGTCCCCACCCCGGCAGCGCTGAGCATCTCAGCACGTGCTTCACGCTGGCTGGCCATTAATTGGCCAGCCAGCGAGAAATCACAGTTGGGGCCGATCGCAGTTGGCAGTCCGTTCCCCGGCCACTCCTGGGCCCGCCAATCGCACAAGCCCGCTGACCTAAAAATCCTGCCCCTAGTATCCTTTTGATTATAATCAGAGTTTACATCAATATTTAAGGTAGGTACTATAAAGTTTTGCCAAGTGTTTTGTAAAAATTCGATGAGAATCTAAAACGTTTTTTTCCCTTGTCAAAAGATATTCACATGATGTATTACCATTTTGTATACCACGATACGTTCATTTAAATTTCTCCTTATTGTACAATTTTATTCGAATTTATTATGGTATCAAAAGGCTGGGGAGAAAATTAATTGCATCCCATATTCCCAATGGCCTACCTAAACTAAGGTCCTTTCTGGATTTCCACTTGATCACCTTCATCTCCCAGCTGACTATCCCCTGATGGAAGGTCATCTTAACTTCCAAAGATAAGTGTCCCTAATGGAAGCTCCTAATTTTCCTGCACAGCTTTCTCTTGTGCCATCTATGGATTTGAAAACTATTTCCCCTCTTTCTTCGGCTATTGATTGCTTTTATAGGTTAATAATCTTCTGGAATGTACATACCAGAAACTTGTGCTCCTCATATATGTTTCAGAGTACAGCCAACCACTGATCATCTTGAGGGCACGCACTGGCCCACAGATAAAGTTGCCATTTTCCTGGGTTTTCATTAGTATATCCCACTAATGAAAATTGATGTTTGAGTCCTTCATATCACACCTGCAAGCATCTTTGAAGCAAAGCTATGGGTGTCCTACTGGCCTTCTGGCTCCGACTATCCTAAACATCGTTTTTCATATGTGGGAGACATGAGCCAAAAACCAAGAGAAATGACGGCATGACTTGTGGGCTAGCATGCGTCACCATGATAATCAGTGGCTACTGCAGCTTGACAGCAAACACCAACACCAAAAACAACAACCCACAATGATACCTCATAACTCCTCATATGCAGCACTTTTGCCAGAAACTGCTTTTCACAGGTTGTTCTCTTCAGTCCTCTGCAAAAGTGCATCATATGAAACCATCCTACTGCCAATGGATTTGCTGCATGTCCATCGTCCCAGGTAGATGGAAGGATGCCAATGATGACAGCCAACTAGACCTGGAGCTGAGCATTACTGTCCCCAAGCAACACAACCTTCTGATAACATTGTGCATTTGTACTTCTGACACTGTGCAGATCTGGAGTACTTCAAATCATGTAAGCTGCACACAATGCTCCTGATCCCACTTCTGCTGTACTCCAAGTTATCTACAAGTTCTAATTCTTCAACTAATTTTCTTAATTAGCTGCCCTGATTTTGCAGATCCTAATCCAATCTCTCAAAGTTATGAAGTTAGCATGGTTATTTCCTTCATGTTGACCTGAACCAACCAATTTTTCATCTCGAAAGACCTACACAACATAACAAGACTATCAACTTGTTACCTAGAACACAAACTCACGTTTACATACCGGCGGAAATAGTAGAATCTGCAGAATACAGCTGACTGACTGAACTCCTCATTCTTCCGATAACGTACCATACGACATTCTCTACACTTTTGAAGGTTTGGTGCTATCTCAGAGCATGAACCATCTTGCAGAAAAGGTTCTCCAGTCTGCTTGAGCTTCTTAACTTTCCGCCAGTCCTTCAACACTGACCGTGGTAAACCATCTACAAAAGTAGGACAGCGTCTTGAAGAAAATAGCATGATAAAAACTCTCAAAATTGTATTTTACTCACTTTGGGTGTACTTGTACTCATTCTGCAAATCAACTTACTCTCCAAAAAAAAATACAACTGAAAAATCAGACGCTCATTTCTTTTCACCAGTGCTGCCATAATGTCCGCTTTCTACACCTTGTAAGGGTGATTTGACGGCCAGAACACTTGGGTAGTAGCTTCATCTAATGTGGATGACAGCAGCCTTGAATAAAGTGTCTTTTCCAATTACCTTGGAGGGTTTTTAAATCTGGAAACATGAGTTCCCTCATTTGAATGGGCAACTTCGTATATTTTATTTTGCTTAAAAAAGACACGCTGTTGAAGCTTTTCGTCTTGCACTCAGAAGACAGATGCAATGTGACCAAAATTTGGTATTCTTGCTTCTCTCCTGATGAGTGCAAGATGGGAAACTTCAACAGCATGGCTCTATTTTCAGCAATACTCAAGTTCTGTACTACCAAATGACAATTTATCTGTACTTTGAAGATGACAGGTCGATATGGGAATACAAACCCTTTATAAGCCTGAAGAACACAGAGAAAACGTATACAATCTGAATGCTTAAGAATTATTATTTCCAAATTATGCTTCTAGTCCACAGGGGAGGAGATAATTGGAATCCCCGAAAAAAATGAATGAAATGTCACAAGGTCAATAAAGATATCCCTTCTTGTTCAAGGGCGTGATGTACAGTTAATCTCTAACACACAAGCAACCCTTGTATCTCGTTTAGTGTAAGTGGTACAAAGTGAGTCAGCTAAACATTCAAACTGAACAGCTGATAACCAAAACAATTCTTGGAATGACACTTCTGCTAGCTCAAACAAAATTGAAGTCTCTATGTCAAATAGCCTCTTGTGTTGGGTAAACTTCTCTTATTGTGGGCAATTCCAAAGTAATTCATTACTTTGTGGACAGGCACCAAGGTGAAAATCCTGAGATGGTGCTACCTGGATCAGTGCATCATAGGTGCTGATGGGGAGGCAGGGCACGAAGACAAGAGAGATGACAAGATATTTACCATATTCTTGGATAACCTTTCAATGGCTGGGGGCACAGTGCTAAAGGAGGGTCGTAATTGGGGGCCTGGTGACAGACATGTTACTGTTCAGTTTGTTCTACAAAAAAAAATATTTTCTTTTCGTGAGATGTGGGCACCACTGGCAAGGCCAGCATTTGTTTCCCATCCCTAACTACCCTCGAGATGGTGATGGTGAGCCACCTTCTTGAAGCACTGTAGTCCATCTAGCATAGGTACACCCGCAGTGCTGTTGGGAAAGGAGTTCTAGGTTTTTGATCCAGTGACAGTGAAGAAATGATTATATTGTTCCAAGTCAGAATGGTGAATGGCTTGGAGGGGAACTTGCAGTTGTGGTGTTCCCATGCATCTGCTGCCCTTGTCCTTCTAGGTGGTAGAGGTCGCAGGTTTGGAAGTGGTGAAGGACCCAGGGCTAGATGTTGCATCTAGTAGATGGTACACACTGCTGCCACTGTGCATTAGTGGTGCAGGAAATAAATATTTAAGATGTGATGGGGGACCAATCAAGCAGCTTATTTTGTCCTGGATAGTGTAAAGTTTTTTCAGTGTTGTTGGAACTGCACTCATCCAGGCAAGTGGAGAGTATTCCATCATAGTCTAGGCTTGTGCCTTGTCGATGGTGGACAAGCTTTTGGGACTCAGGAGGTTAAGTTACTCAATGCACAATTCACAGTCATTATATGGCTAGTCCAATTCAGTTTTTGGTCAATGGTAACATCAGGATATTGACGGTAGGGGATTCAGCAATAGTGATGTCGTTGAATGTTAAGAGAAGATGGTTAGATTCTCTCTTGTTGGAGATGGTCATTGCCTGCACTTGTGTGTGAATATCACTAATGCTCATGTTAGTGGCTTCATTCAGATCTGTGAGCAACTTCCTATTGAGGCTGAGTGTTAAAGTCAACCTGGATCAATACCTGATAGAGCAGAAAAACCGCTATGGGGGACTTGAATAGACACTGGTGGGACAGAGAGAAATTGCCCAACCAGCAAACTCCGCATTGTGGTTGTACATATGGAACCAATGCCCAAAAGTGTTGGAGAGCTGTTGAATCCGGAGTTTGGCTTTGTGACCGATGCTGGAGGAAATTGTGGAGGGCACATTGCTGCTGGCATGTACATTAAGTGACTTCATGACTTAATTGCTACATGTTTAAAAAACTATTTTAGTAAATAATTTCCATCTCCTTCAAAAAGGAGAATGCTTCTGGACTAAACTGGACTCAACAAGGAACATTAATATAGCAATCCTTAAAGCACTAAAACGTCCAAAGGCGCTTCACAGGAACCAGAAGACAAATTTACCACTGAACCAAATGAAGGATATATTTAGACAGATGACCAAAAGCTTTGTCAAATATGCAGAATTTAAGTAGTGGATAGAAGTAGAAGAGTGGAGAGTTTATGGTCAAGACAGCTGAAGGCACAGCTGACAATGATGGAGCAAAGCAAAGCAAGATACACAAGAGTTTTCGGAGGGTTGTAGAAGTGGGGGAATTTACAGACATAGGGAGGGGCGAGGTCACAGAGGGAATTGAAGATAAAGGTGTGAATTTTCAAACTGAGGCAATGCCACAATGGGAGCCAATGTAGGTCAGCGAGCATAGGGGTGATGGGTGAATGGAACGTGGTGAGAATCAAGGTATGTATAGTAGAGGTTATAATGAGCTTCATTTTGTGAAGGATGGGAAATGGAAGACTGGCCAGGAACACACTGGAATAGTGGGGGGTAATTTTAATTTTCCCACAATGGGCAAATAAAAATTTGAAATCATGCAATGCAGTGGCAGGTTGCAAGCCGTGTCTGTGTCCAGGTCTTAAGAGATGGAACAGTTCATTATAATATTACTAGCACTGTGGGTGTACCCAAACCACATGAACTGCTGCGACTCAAGAAGGTGGCATGTCATCACCTTCTCCAGTGCAATTAGGAATGGGCAATAAAATACTGACCTTGCTAGCAATGCACAGATTCCAAGAACAGATTTTTAAAAATTACTCCTGCAGGGTTGTTAGGAACTTGATTTAAATTTAATGCCAGACATCAGGGTTCCCAAGGCTTGGGAAACCTGGCAGTTAAATGGAGAAGGGAATGGCCTGGTCAAGCGAGTAAGTGTTTTCTATAGTACTATTTGAGGTAGAATGAGCAGCAGTGCTCCCTGCAGTGAGCCCTCAAGCAAATCATTTGGCATGATCAGCTGACCCCACATCACCCCAAGCCTGAAGCCCTGCAATCTTTCCCTCTCCCCAGATTGCCAGTCTGACCCCTGTTTTACCCTGCAATCTTTGCTCAACATCCCCCTTATGACCAGCGATCTTTGCTGAACCTTATGCGAATGTTTCACAATATATGTCAAGCCTCCCCTCTTTCCAGATTACTGAAGGCTGTCCACACCAGTCCACACTTCTGGCCATCCACTGCATGATTTCCCATCCACAGACAGGAAACAGAATTTAAAAAATGACACGGAGATACTGCCTTCTCTGCTTTCCTTTCATTTCCAGGTTACATCCCACATCTTCACAAACATGCTCCCTCCAATAAGTATCAGGGCCACTGACTCCAAGATTTCACCATGCTAAGAGGAATTGATCACCAATATTCTTATAATCAGGAAAAACTCAGCAGGTCTGACAGCATCTGCGGAGAGGAACACAGTTAACGCTTCGAGTCCGTATGACTCTTCAACAGACCTAAGGAAAAATAGAAGAGAGGTGAAATATAAGCTGGTTTAAGGGGTGGTGGGACAGGTAGAGCTGGATAGAGGGCCAGTGATAGGTGGAGATAGCCAAAAGATGGGTGACCCCATCCCCACTAGGGCTATCTGTCACTTGCTCGTCCTGCTTTCTACCCTTAATGTCACCTATTAGCACATTCCTTAGATAATATCACCACCGTGAACACCTCTTTGTCTATGACATCTTATGGCTATCTCCACCTATCACTGGCCCTCTATCCAGCTCTACCTGTCCCACCTCCCCTTAAACCAGCTTATATTTCACCTCTCTTCTATTTTTCCTTAGTTCTGTTGAAGAGTCATACGGACTCGAAACGTTAACTGTGTTCCTCTCCGCAGATGCTGTCAGACCTGCTGAGTTTTTCCAGCTATTTTTGTTTTTGTTTCAGATTTCCAGCATCCGCAGTATTTTGCTTTTATATAAAGAAGTTAAGGATGGTACTAAATTGAAAAAGGCGTACAATGTTGAAAGAATTAGTGGTAGGCAGAGGATTGGGAAAATTTTTAGAAACCAGCAAATGATGACTAAAATAATAGTAAAGGGTGAAAAATTAGAGTATTAGAAAAAACTAGGAAGAAATATAAAAACAGGCATTATATAAAAAGGAAAAGAATTGCTAAAGTGAGTGTTGGTCCCTTTATGGGAGACACTGGGGAATTAATAATGGGAACAAAAAAATGGCAGAGGCTAAGAACAAGTATTTTGTATTTGTCCTCACAGTAGAAGACACAAAAAGCATCCCAAGCATCATAGAAAAGCAGGGGGAAAAAGGGAGGCACAAACTTAAAACAATCACGATCACTAGAGACAAAGTACTAGGAAAGCTAATGTGATGAACGGTGGTCATGTCCCCTTGACCTGATGACTGGCATTCTAGGGTCTTAAAAAAAGTGGGTGCAGACATAGTGGATGCATTGGTTGTAATCTTCCAAAATTCCCTAGATTCCGAATAGGTCCCAGCAGATTGGAAAATCGCAAATATGACACCTTTATTCAAGAAAGGAGGGAGTCAGAAGGCGGGAAATGGTTGGCCAGTTAGTCTAACGTGTCATTAGGAAAATGCTAGAACTCATTAAGGAAACAGTAGCACAATTTAGAAAATCATAATACAATCAGCCAGAATCAGTATGGTTTTGTGAAAGGGAAACCACGTTTGACAAATTTATTCAAGTTCTTCGAGGATGTAACGAGCAGGGTGGATAAAGGGGAACCAGCAGATGCAATGTATTTGGATTGCCAAAAGATATTCAATAAGCTGTTACATGAAAGGTTACTACGCAAGATAAGAGTTCATAGTGTTGATAAATTCATATGGATAGCTCTTTGAGGAAGTAAATGCTGTGGATAAAGTGGAATTGGTGGATGTACTGTACTTAGATTTCCAGAAGGCATTTGATAAAGTGCCCATCAATGATTATTGCGGAAAATAAAAGTTCATGGTATGGGGCGGGGTGGGGGGATGTGGGGGGTAACATATTGGCATGGATAGAAGATTGGTTGGCTAGCAGGAAGCAGAGAGTAGGCATAAATGGGTCTTTTTCAGGTTGGTAAGATGTAACAAGGGGTGTGCCACAGAGATCAATGCTGGGGCCTGTTTACAATTTATATAAATGACTTGGATGAAGGAATTGAAGGAATGGTTGCCAAATTTGCTGATGACACAAAGATAGGTAGGAAAGTAAGCTGTGAAGAGGACAAAGAGGCTACAAAAGATATAGATAGGTTAAGTGGGTGCGCCAAACACTTGGCAAATGGAGTATAATGTGGGAAAATGTGGAATTGTCCATTTTGACAGGAAGAATAAAAGAGAAGCATATTATCTAAATGGTGAGAGATTGCAGAGATCTGAGATGCAGAGAGATCTGGGTGTCCTAGCGCACGAATCACAAAAGGCTAGTATGCAAGTACAGCAGGTAATTAGGAAAGCTAATAGAATATTATAATTTATTGCAAGGGGAGTTGAAAACAAAAGTAGGGAGGTTATGCTTCAATTGTACAGGGCACTAGTGAGACCACATTTGGAGTACTGTGTACAGTATTGGTCACCTTATTTAAGGAAGGATGTAAATGCATTGAAAGCAGTTCAGAGAAGGTTTACATGACTAATACCTGGAATGGGTGGGTTGTCTTATGAGGAAACGTTGGACAGACTAGGCTTCTATCAGCCGGAGTTTAGAAGTGTAAAGGCGACTTGGCTGAAACATACAAGATCCTGAGGGGTCTCAATAAGGTGGATGTGGAGAGGGCGTTTCCTCTTGTGGAAAAATCTAGAACTAGGGGTTACTGTTTAAAAATAAGGGGTCGCCCATTTAAAACACAGATGAGGTGAAATTTTTTCACTCGAGAGGGTTGTGAATCTTTGGAACTTTCTTCCTGAAAAGGTGGTGGAAGCAGAGCCGTAGGTGGGATGAAGATTTCAGGTTACTGTCAGATCAGCCATGATCTTATTAAATGTCAGAGCAGGCTCGAGGGGCTGAATTGCCGACTCCTGCTCATATGTTCATACAGAGGATTAGCTAACTAACAGGAAACAAAGTTGGGATAAATGGATCATTTTCAACTTGACAAGCTGTGCCACAGGGATCAGAGCTGGGGCCTCAACTATTTACGATATACATAAATGACTGGGATAAATAGACCAACTGCATTGTAGCCAAATTTGATGATACAAAGGTAGGTCGGAGAGCAGGTTATGAGGCAGATAGAAAGAATTTGCAAGGAAATTAAGTGAGCGGGCAAAAATTTGGCAAATGGAGCATAATGTGGGAAAATTGTTGTCTACTTTGGCTCGAAGAATAGAAAAGCAGAATATTATTTAAATGGAGAATGGCTGCAGAATGCTGTGGTACAGAGGGATCTAGGTGTCCTTGTACATGAATCACAAAATGCTGGCATGCAGGTGCAAGCAAGTAATTATGAAGGCATGTGCATGTTGGCCAGTATTGTAAGGGGGATGAAATATAAAAATAGGGATGTCTTGCTACAACTGTATAGGGCATTGGTGAGACCACACCTGAATTTTCGTTTTCTTACTTTAAGATGGGATATACTTGTATTGTATGCAGTTCAGAGAAGATTCACTAGGCTGATTCCTAGGATGAAGGATCTGCCTTAAGAGGACAGGCTGAGCAGCTAGGGTCCATATTCACTGGAGTTTAGATGAATGAAAGGTGATCTTATTGAAACATATAAAATTGGAGGGGTTTTGACAAGGTAGATGGTGAGATGATGCTTCTATTTGTGGGGGAATCCAGAACTAGGGCGCACATTTTAAAAATGAGGGGGGGGGGGGCTCATTTAAAATGAGGATCTTTCACAGGATCATTAGTCTTTGGAATTCTCTTCCACAGAGAGCAGTGGAGGCTGGGTGATTGAATATATTCAAGTCTAAGTTAGACAAATTCTTGATCGACAGGGGAGCCAAGAGTCATGGGAGCAGGCAGGAAAGTGGAGTTAAGACCACAATCAGATCAGCCCATGACCTTATTGAATGACAGAGCAGATTTGATGGGCTGAATGGCCTACTCCTGCTCCTATTTCTAATGATTGTATGTACTGTACTTTGGAACATTTGCTCGTACTATATAGGGTAAGGCAATCTAACTAATTCAATAAGTCTGGTAATTTGAGGGCTGACAGCAGAGAAATGACTAAAAATTGCCAACTGTCATAAAAAGCAATAGCAAAAGACCTGCTATTTCTTTCTGATCTACCCCGCAGGTGACCCCAGTCCCACTCTATGCAGCTGACATCCAACACCCTCAGGAATAGGACAGATAATAAATATTGCCTTGTCTGTGTAACCACATTGCAAGAACAAATGAAAAAATCTAAAAGATTAACACATCACTCAAATGCTTAATTGTATGTCACTACAATACTACAGTGCTATGTTAACATCTCACTAGAAAAACCAAATGCGGGCATACACAGTTCAGTCCATTTTAATGGACACTGTATACCTAATGTCGCAAAGTTGTAGACTTTCAAAAGTGATAAATACCATGCAATGCTATACGTTTAAACTTTAAAGGAAATTGATCAAAGTCATATGCTCCCATATAATTCACCTACACGTTAATATTTTGAATCCATAAATCAACTGGAAAAAATTTTACATTTTAATTGAAATCTACTGTACTTACCACTCTGAAGTTTAATTTTATTCTTTTCCTTTTCTTTTGTATTTCTGTATAACGTACCATGAGGTTTAACTTCCTCTTCTTCTCTCTCAGTATCAGCCTTTCGCTTTTGCAAGTCATTTTGCCTCTTTTTATAAGTTGGCTTAGGCTGACGTTTGACCCTATGCTCAGACTTATTTTCACTTTCATCTGAAGCATCACTTTCAGATCCAGATTCATAAATTCTTTTTGTTCCCCTTCTCGTTTTTCTTTCTTCCTGCTCAGTTTTCTCTTCTTCAGATTGACCTGTTTTGTCTACATCATTTGATGTGGAAGCTAATGGATGAACTATAATTAGTTTCCTTGCATCTTTCCCTGTGGTTTCTGTATTTCCCACTTTAGTTGTATTTTTATCTTCTTCAGAGTGTCTAGTTAACCAGGCTTTTTTAAGTTTTGTGTGATAACTAGGTTGGCTAGATTGAATAATCTGGCCATTGGTGACAGAGCTTGCTTGACAAGATACATCTATTGTTCCAGTATTACTTGGAGAGAGAGATGCTGCACTTTTTTCACTTTTAAGGCTTGCAGATTCATTACTGTTATTTGCAGTAGTGCTTCCAGAATGAGCCATAGCCAGTGCTGCTTTGTGCTTTTTCAGCTGGTAATAATCAATTGTATTCGAGACTCCTGTGTTATTCTGTGTAGTGCTTCCTGTTCTGGCAGCAGCTGTTGAAAAAACTGTAGCGGATGTGGTATTAATCTTGCATTCCTGTATCTGTGTTCCGAAATGAGTTGAAGTTTTGGGAACGACATGTCCTGCTACACTGTTAGTGAGTGTGGTGTAGGAGGAACAATAGGTTATATTTGTTTCATTGCTACTTAAAATTTTAGTTGCTGGGGTTGCAGAAGCTGAGGAGTCAGTGCTGCTCTTGCACAACAAATCAGTGGCAGCCACCGATTTTGAATTGTTGTCCGGAAGTAAAGCTTTAAAGTTTTTTTCATGCTCTGTACCTGTAGTGTCCAAGTTCACATTAGGCAGATTGGTTCTCCACACTTCTTTGACTTTTGATGCTTTAAGGTCATCTATTGGATTTGATTGCATTAACAAACGTTCTCTTCCAGAGTCCTTTGAGTTGGTCTGAATTTCTACTTTATTTTCTTGCTTAGCAATGGAAGGTGGTTTTACAATAACAGATGCTGAGGCAACTTTGTTGTTGTTCTCCAAGCGGCAAACTGGCTTAACATTTTTCCAGGCATCAAGTGAAGCAACTGCAGAATTATGCATGCAAATTTTCCCATCAGCCCTTGGCTCTGGTAGTAAAGTTGGAGGTTTCTGGAGTTCAGAAATCTTAGCAGCATTCACAGGCTGTATTGGAGTTAGGGTTGGTGGGGATAGATTGCGATAATTACCTTCTTTGCGCTCTGTAATGTGATGCGATGAAGGCTGGTAAACTGGAGCCCTATGTAAAGATGGCATACCTCTCAGAGGGTTTGACGGTGAAATTGATAACTGTTCTCTGGTCCTCCCGTGATCAATATTATTTGAGCTCGTAGCCTGAGAAGTCACTTGGTGGGAAAATTGTTCTGTAATTTTGACAACTAACCCCTCGCTCTCAGGGTGATGTTTAATAAGTGGAGGTGGTTTGGACAGAGTCTTGTTATATGGAAGGAGAGTAGGTGTTGAAGGATTTGTTTTCTCAGCATAAGGATGTATTGTATCTTTAGAAAGATATAATCTAGGTGGCTCATTTACAACACTGTTTGACAAAGTAGTAAAATAGTTGCTTTGGGGCATAGAATGAGGTACTGAATTCTTTGATGTATAAAGTTCTATTGCACAATGCTCTGTTTCTCGATCTTGTTTTATGCTCTGGGGTTTTAGGCCATCAGCAGGCAAAGATGGTATTCTAGAGTAGGCATCTTTCGCAGCTTCATTTGTCTTTATTGTGGAAGCAAAACGAGCAACTTCAATGCTCTCCTGCAGAATCCGACGTCGCTCTTCATTGTATTTATTGTGATTTTCACTTTGTTCCTGGGGTGATCTTTTCTCCTTACTCTGACAAAAGGCAGTGCTCGTAAACCCTCGAGCCAGCTGACTTTCCAGTCCATGTGAATGTCGATCGTGGTTAAGTTCAAGCTTCATCTGAACAGCAGTAACAGAACGTTTCGAATTAACTGAAGTTTTCTTGTCAATTTCTCTATTTAAAAAAACAAAAACAGTTTAAAAATTATACATGGTGTCATTTCCAAAAATAATCCTTAGATATCTTGGAAAAAACATATCAAATTCAACTTGCCACAATCATTTCTCATCAACCAATTGTTTGAGAATATTGAAAGGCACAATGTAAGAAATATTTTTACTTCTCAACACACACTTACTGAGCAGAATTTTGCCCTTGATGGGTGGGCCCCACCGCCATTTTCAGTGGGCGGGCCAATTCCTGCCCGACAGGAAGCGCTATGCACCTCCTGTGCTCGGGGGTGGGGGGTGTCCCAACTGTCAAAGTGCGCGAAAGAGCGCACATCTCCCTGAGACTAAGTGCTGTCTCAGGGAGATCGGTGAAAGCTTTATAAACATCAAAAATAGAAAAATTAAAAAATTACTAAAATGCCCCGAGATGGGACATGTTAATAAATATGACTAAAACTTTATTAAAAACTTTTTTAAAAACAGACATGAAACCTCATCCCACCAGTGAATGAGGTTTCATGTTTTTTCAGAAGCCCGCTGGGGCTCCTGGCCTGCCCACCAACCTTAAGGTTGGACGGACAGGGCCTTTAATTGGGTTAACTACCCTGTCAATGGCCTCAGTTGGCCACTGACAGGTCAGCGGGTGGACAGCTGATTTTGCTGTCCGCCCGCCTTCCTGAATATTTAAATGGGGCGGGATGGGAACCCCCGACATCATCCCGCGTCATTTTCGCGTCGGCGAGCAGGCCCCGCCCCCAACTCACCGACGGAAAAATTCTGGCCACTGATTTTTTTCTAATGCACCAATACTGAATTTCAATTGAGAACGAATCCAAGTGGAAACATTCTTCTACCACACTGTGTACAGAATTTGTATTCTACACTTTACAAACACAGCATTTGCTGTAATATTTCCAATTAGAGATAAAGTAATGGCATTTATATGGAACCTCTCATGATCTCAGGACGTCCCAAAGCATGTTACAGTCAATGAAGTACTTTTGAAGAGTAAACACAGTTGTAATAGAGGCAACGTGGGAGCCAATTTTCACACACTGAAGTCCCACAAAGAGCAATGTGATAATCACCAGATAATCTGTTTTATGCAGGAGAAATCATTTTTGAGAACCCATTGATACTGATATCCTAAGGAGGAGTTGGTCCGGAATTTGCACTTACTATGAGGCTATTAATGGTCACCATTATTAAGGAGTAAATCAGGATAGTAATGTCAGTGCCACATATGCACAGTTGGACATGGCAATCAGAAAGAAGCTGACTGAGCTGGGTACTTACCTAGTAGACACAACAGAAGCGGTTAGGGTTTTCCCATTCTCAATTAACTGAACTTTAAGGCATGATAAAACTGAATCACTGCCAAACAATCTCTCTAGCACTGAAAATTTAATTTTAAAACCACACCCATTCCTTCTGATTTGAATTGTTGGAGATTTTAAAGAATTCAAATAATTTTCTTTTAAGTTCATGTCTCTGTCAACTCTCTCTCTCAATTCCATCTTTATTTCCTTGCTTTTCTTCTGTCCTTCGTGAATGATTTGGCATTCTAACTTACACTTCCTGGTTGAGACTGTGTCTCAGTATGGGTTCTTCAATCTAATTGGTTAAGGAGACATGCTGCAGCTTGCCCTGTTCACACATGTCCCAGATCTCCTGCAGATGATGCCATGCTGGTTTGGCTCTCTACTGCAGGTTGCCATGCAAAAGCCCATAGGAAGTCTCAGTCTAACTGTAATGAATGGCTAGCTCTGTCTGCTTAATGCTGACAGCAAAATTCAGACTATTATTCCATCCTCCTCTTTAGCAACATTCCCAAATGTTTTAATCATGTCACAGGAAGGAATGCTTACTCTTTCTGATGATCTGCAGTTGCCTTTGACAAAGGCGGACTCGAATGTGAGGCCAATTTCAAGGGTCGATGAGGTTCAGCACTGGCAGGGCGTACAGGGATGTGGCTTAGTAACCCCAGACTGTCAGCTGAGGTCACAGTGGTGTGCTGAGGTAGCCAAGGACTGGATGCATTCTGTTGCAAAAACACAGATGGTTATACAAATAAATGTTACACTCTCTGAAGTTGACTGCACAATCTCTGAATTCAATAATTTGCTCACAAGCAAATATAATTTGTTTTTCACACAATTATCAACAATGATAACTAAAAACATATTACACATTAAAAGATTGCAACAATGCACAAAATATTTGGCCTTTGAAAAGTAATTTCATTTAGTTGGCCAGTTATTGGTCTTATCCAAGCTGTTATTCAGCAATAAAATATTGACAAGTTAACTGTGCAATGATTTGCTGAATCTGTTAGACAACTCTAATCTCTGCCAGTCAGCAATTTAATTAGGAAAGAAGAAAATAAATTAGCTTAGCAAACATCAATTTTCCAACAGCAAGCAGCAATGGTCTTCATGAACTTAAATGGTAAACATGAACATAAAAGAGGGCAAAAAATTATCAACTGGTCCATCTAGACTGTCCCCTGATAAAGGCACACACTGCGCTTCATTTTTAATGCATGTTAAAATTAACAAAAATGCTCAAAATCATATTTTGTGATATGAACCGTTAAAAGTTAAAAAATAATTTAAAAAATTTGGCAACCTTTCTATTTAAATACTTCACAAATCAGAAATTATTAAAATTGAGAGGTTTTTTTTTACCTACTTCTCTTCATTGGTACTATTCATCTCAATAACGGACAATTTAAAATAACTTAACTTGCTCAAGCAAAGTTATATGTGTAATAGAATATATCCACCAAGGTTGAATATTGTTCTTTAAAACTAAATAAGATTACAAACAACTCAATTCCTCACACATGTACTGTACAAAACATAAAGAAACATACCCTCCTCAAAGAAGCTTCAGCGCTCAGAGGGTTTTCAGGATGGACCCACTTAGATGAGGTCATACTCAGACCTGGAGACAGATGAGTGCCATTTGGATACTGCCAGAGTATAGGATAGAGTCCAAGCTGGTTATAAGCTGATGGATGGTTCTGGCCAAGGAGCTGAGGCGAATGTTGCTGTAAAAACTGTTGCTGATGGTGTGCCAGTGATAAGGGGTTTAAATTTCTTACATGCACAGAATCTAAATGCCCACACACCAAAGATGCTGACGGAACTCCAGGTAAGACAGCAGGAAGGTGGTGGGAAGAGTGAACAGAATGGGGTGGGGCACTGCTGAGAACATGACAATTATTTGTGGCAGAAGTCCGTGGTGAACCAGAAAGATGATGTGATGCTGCTCTGAGAGCTGGATGAGAACTATTTGCGGTCAAGCAAGATGAATGTGGTGAGGTATGAAGGGGATGCAGATGCGGGTGCAAATATGGAGACAAAGGTTTAGCCCCTGTGTCAGGTCCAACCAAGGCTGGATCCCTGTAAACTGTAAAATGCTCATTCTTATCAACAATTAAAGGGCTTTTTGTAGTTTCCACAATTGTCCTTGCACCCACATGTTGGAAGCTGGATCTTGAAGATTCATTTTTACATCTTGAAGTTGACTTGGTGACAAGAGCAGCTGGGCTGCATGAATAGGAGATTTTAGGCTTCAGCATATCAGGTGAAGTGTTTGTTTTATTTAGTTTATTGGTTTTATTGGTAATGTGGATAGAAGTATTAGGTTGTAGTCCTAAGGCATTAGCTGTTTTTTCCTTTTCTGACCTATTATTGGTTTCATTAACAGTTGAGAATGTATTAACTTGAGATTTGATTTCACAGATAATTTTGTTGTTCAGATGCAGATCCGCTTCTGATTTTTGAATATCTGAAGTACGCATGTTTATATTTGAATGTGTTGGATTGATGAAGTTAATTTCCAGGTTCTGAGATGCAAGACTGTGAGAATGGATGTTGGTAGCTTTATGAAGCAGATTGTCTGATAAAGCTCCATTACTGATATCAGATATAGAGTTCTGTACAGATGGCTTTTTCATGGTATCTGGTGAAGGTTCCGAGGACACAGATTCACTCACGGTTTTTACTTCTACAATGCACCCTCGAGTCACTTCATGTGATTTTATACTCTGTTGATGACCAAACTCTGTCCTTTGGAGGTCAATTTTCTTGTCAACTGGTTCAGGCTCCTGCATTTCATTGTCCTTTTTAACCTCCTGCCTTTCGTCACATGGAGTTGAGTTATCAATTACCATCTGTTCCCCTGTTCCTGTGTGGTTCTGGGGCTTTCCTTCATTTTTAGTGTCATCTGATGTGATTTTGGTTTTCAGTTCCGTTTCTGAACTTTGCTCAGAGAATGAATCCAAGATGACTTTATTAATAGGATTTTCAGACTCACTGCTCTCAGTATCCGAGTTATTGTCTGCTTTCAGTCTTTCTAAAGTCACTTGCTTTTCACCCTCTTCTTGCTTTCTCCTTTTATTAACAGACTGCTTTGTTTTGCTCTTTGAAGGCTCTGTATGAAAAATATATGTTATATTATTCCCAGCTGCTATATTTCACAAATACTCAATGTGAAAAGAAACAATGAAAATAAAATAGGCTGCCATTTTTACCTTCTTTTACAGGATTCTCACATTTGTCCTCTTTTATCTTATCTTCTTCTGGTATACTGCTATCCGATTCTTTCCTTTTGTTTGAACGGATGATCCTTTGCTGCTGATTCTGCTTTCCAGATGTTGTCTGGGAATTCATCACTGGTCGTGGACTATTGGCTTGTGCACGTGTATAATGACCCTGGACGTGATCAAACAACACTATTTACATTTCGCACAAAAAGTGTAGCAATTTTTTTTTTAAAAAAAGGTTTCAATAAACTTTATTACATCTAAAATCAGAACATGCTTAATACTTTAGTGGAAAAATGTGCTTGATAGCCAACAGAAACATTTTCTCACTGTGCATTTTATTTCTTCATATTTCAGCCGAATACAGTGAACAATATACAGGTGTGATGCCACAGATGTCCAAGAATGCAAATTATATGAAAAGGGAAACTCAATTTAAGAAAGGAAAGATGATCGGAAAGATTATTCAGGAGGTTACTGTAACAAAAAGGTATCATATTCTGGCCAATGCAATTTCAGACAGTGCAGAGAAAAGGGCTGGCAATGAGCCAGAGAAAAGAAGTGAGGCAAGGAAGACAAAGAGACTTAGGAAGGTAGACATTGGACATTTCCGAGCAACAAATCCAAAAGGCAAAACTGAGTCACTTAACTGGAGCTAGAGTATGCACAGTGGAAGAAAAAGTTAGAAGGATTGCTAAAGAACAAGCAGACAGGCAGTAGTGATAATCCAAATAGGATTTAGCACCACAGGGAAAAACCATATAGAGGGATGCAGAATGCAAATGCAAAATCACGTCAAAATTTAATGTTGGGAGCCAGAAAGTAATGTTCAGTGTTCGATAATGACAAGTTGACTAAGGGACACAGATGATGTAAGCAAATGGCTCACAAACCAGTGTAACAATAATCATGATGCCATTGTAATTGGGATGGCTTCTTCCAGGATTTAAACGATTGGTTTCGGAAATACATGTTACACTTCTTCAGAATGAGAATGACAAGAACAGCAGGAAACTCATTGGAAACCACAATCTAGATTGAGGAGGGATGTTGGAAGGCAGGAAACAAACTAGATCTGAAAGAGGATTGATAAAAGAGCTGCTGTTGGATAAGATGGAGCTTAATAACCCAGAGAAATACTCAAACCAGCTTTCAGTGACATGCACCCAAGATTAGAAGCAGCAAATCTTCATTAAGCTGCATATTTTTGTATCCCAGAAGCACTTAGAACAAAATGTCTGAACTTTAATCTGTTGTACTAGAAGGAAACCAGAACATAATAGGGATAATAGAAACATACAAAAACAGAAAATGTTGAAAAAACTCAGCAGGTCAAACAGCATCTGTGGAGAGAAAGACAGACCTCTGTCTTTCTTTTCACAGATGTTGTTAGACCTGCTGAGTTTTTCCAGCATTTTCTGTTTTTGTTTCAGATTTCCAGCATCTGCAAAATTTTGCTTTTATAATAGAAACATAACTTACTGAATAGGTGAAGACAAACAACAAAGATTATGGTAAGTTGTGGGAGAATAAAATACAGACAGGGAAAGAAATAAGAAATAAAAAAGGAACTTGCATTTAAAAAGCATCTTTAATGAGCTTATGACATTTTAATGAAGCTTGTTGAGGGATAAATGCAATCTAGACCAAGAGTTCCTAAATAGTAGCATAGTGATCGTTACACCCATCTGAGACAATGCAAGAGCCACTGTTTTATCTGAAACATGATATCTCTGACAACGTAGCACTCTGTCAACACTGCACCAAAATATCAATCTAAATCATGTCAAAATATCAATCTAAACACATGATTTAGCCTCTGGAATGGGCTCGAAGACAAGAGTACGACCATTGAGGTAAGGTTAACACCGAAGTAGTGTAAGTTCTATATATACATACATACATACACTGTGGGGTGTGGGGCAGTAAGGAAAGAGTAAAGCAAGTTTATTCAGCAAATAAAGGAATAATATCTAACAAAATGGATTTTTCATACAGAGTACTTAAATATCGTTAGGGGTTTACTACAGGTTACCAGGTCAAAATAAGGAGAGCAGTTGTTCTATCACAAATTAATAATGTGAAAACAGGAAGGTTTTATTCATGGGGATTTCAACCAACCCAGCCATAAATTGTGAATTCCAAAATGGTTCAGTCAGAATTTAAAAATGTAATGCGACATGATGCATCACTGCTCATGGCCAGTATGTCAAGAAAGCTACAAGAGCCAGGTATAGTAAATAACAGCCAGCATGATTTAAAAAGCATAAGACCCAAGCTCCACAACTTCTGAGGTAATGCAATTCCAAGCAAATATTGCATATCTAGACTTCCTGAAAGTCTTCAACAACAATCCTCTCAAAAGGCTGAATGCAAAACTGAAAGCAGTGAGAATTTAAGGCAGAACCCGAGTTCTTGTCAAGGGATTAATGCTGATTGGGAATTTGCAATCTAAATTATTAGTCTGCAATGCAGAATCACAATAGCAATAGGTTGAAGTCTCAAACATGATGAAAATGTTGTTGAAGGAGATATAGCCAAGACTTAGGAATAGGGATAGAACCCTAACATCATCTTCTTATATTTATATAATGTCTTCAGCATAATAAAGTATCCCAAGGTGCTTCACAAGAGCATTATAAAACATGACACTGAGCCACATAATGAAATATCAGGTCAGATGACCAAAAGTTCAATCTAGGAGGCAGGTTTAAGGAGTGTCTTAAAGGAAGAAAGCAAGGTAGAGAGACTGAGAGGCATACGGAGGGGATTTCAGAGGTTAAGGCCTAACAGTTGAAGCATAGCCACCATTGATGCAGTGATTAAAATTGCTAATGCTCAAGAGGCCAGAGTTAGAGAAGCACAGATATCTCGGAGGGCTGTGGTGCTGGAGGAGATTACAAAGAAGGGTAGGATGGGGTGTGGTGGCTGGAGTCCAAGCAATGGACGGATTTGAAAACAAGGATGAGAATTTTAAAACCAAGCCATTGCTTGACCGGGAGCCAATGTAGGTCAGCGAGCACAGAGCTGGGTGAGTGGGACTTGGTGTTAATTAAAACACAGGCAGCAGAGTTTTAGCTGACCTCGAGTTTACAAAGAGTAGCTTGTGGGAGGCCTGCCAGGAGCACTTGGAATAGTCAAGTCTAGAGGTAACAAAGACATTAATGAGGATTTCAGCAGATGAACTGAGACAGGGGCCAAGTTGGGGGTGTTGCAGAGGTGGAAATGGGTGATCTCAGTGACGGTGCAAATATGTGGCTGGAAGCTCAATTGGGGGTCAAATATGACATGAAGGTTGCGAATAACCTGCTTTAGTTCTAGATAATTGCCAGGGAGAGGAGTGGAATCAGTAGCTAGGGAATGGAGCTTGGACCGAAAACAATGGCTTCAGTCTTGCCAATATTTATTTGGAGGAAATTCCTGTTCATCTAGTACTGGATGTTGGATAAGCAGTCTGCTAATTTAGCAACAGTGGTGGTGAGGTAGAGCTGAGTGTCATCAGCATACATGTGAAAATTAATGTTGTGCCTTCAGATGATGTCGCCAAGGGGCGGCATGTAAATATGAACTAGGAAGGAGCCAAGATAGATCCTTCGGGGCAATCAGAGATTACTGCGTGGGAGTGGGAAGAGAAACTATTACAAATGATTCTCTGACTGTGATTAGGTAGATTAAAATTAAATCAGGTCAGAGCAATTCCACCCAGCTGGATGACAGTGTAGAGGCTTCGGAGTAGGATGGTGTGGACAACTGCATCAAAAGCTGCAGAGGTCAAAAAGGACGAGAAGGACCTTCCCCACATCAAAGTCACCAATAACATCCTATTAGAGCTGTTTGGGTATTGTGGCAGGGGTGGACAGCTCATTGGAGGAATTCAAACGTGGAGTACCAGGAAAGATGAGCATGGATTTGGCAGATGAAAACACATTCTGAAGAGGAAAGGAAAGATGGGACAGTATTTTGCAAGGACAGTAGGTTCAAGGATTTTTTTTCTTGAGGAAAGGTTTGATAACAGCAGATTTAAAGGAAAGAGGGACATCAGCTGAAGAAAGAAAACCTTAACAATGTCAACCAATAAGAAGGCCAGGAGAGGAAGCTGGGTGATCAGCAGCTTGGTTGTGATAGGGTTGAAGGAGTGGGAAATGGGTCTCATGGATAAGATAAAAGTGCATGAGTGGAAAATAGGAGAAGAAACTAGAAAAAGAGGCAAGTTCAGGGCTAGGGGAGCAGGGAACTTTCAAGGAAGAAGTTTGGCCAGATGGGCTAGAGGGAGAGGGGAACACAGCAGAGCAGCTGGTCTCAATCTCAGTGACAAAGTCATCCATAAGTTCTTCACACTTTTGGTTGGAGGCGAGGGTGCAGGAGACTGCGGAAAGGGGTTTAAGCCAACAGTTTTCAGTAATGAAGAGAAGCCTGGGGGTTCTTTGCGTTTCAGGATGAACCTGGAATAGTGAGCAGTTTTAGTAGGCAAAGCAGGACCCAATAGTGCTTTGCAGGACCCAATAGTGCTTTATGTGGCCCTGTCAAATCTAGCAGTAGATGGCTAACCCAGTTGTCTGCCATATCCTTTCAAGTACACCCCTTGGATTTAAGGCAGAACAGCCGGGGGAAGAGAGAGAGTAATAGTTTTATTGGATACTCGACCATCAAAGGTGGAGGTGAGGGTATGGCTGAGCAGATCAGTAGCTGCAGAAATATTGTGGCAAATGGAGTTTCAAAGGCTAGATAGTTGGGATTTTGAAAGTGCAGGATATAAATGAATTGGGGGATAGTTTATTCCAGGGGAAAACACAGAAGGAAATGGGGTAGCTGGATCCCAAAATTAACATTCATGAATAAAGTGGGACGGCACATTTTCAGTCCTTTCTTTCCCCTGGCCCCAATAATCTCCATGTGTTATACTTTGGGCTCTATGTTCCAAGGGGAAGATCTGTGTAATTCTTGGCATAACTAATCAGTTACGCTATTTCAGGAAATTCCAGATCATTATTGCCCAGATCTTATGAGCAATAGCAGTGAGTGTCATTTGCCACTTCACTCAGAAATTGCCCTGATTCAATGGAGAGGCACATTCCTAACAGGAACTTCTGAGCTCAGCTTCCCCAGAAATTTGCAGCACCCAGATGAGAACTCCATCAGAATGGAACATATTTGGGGGAAGACACGACGTGCCCCTGTTTGTACAGCATGAGTTTAAATGTCCAGTCTGACTGTCAGTGAATGGGTAGGCGGGTAGGTAGATGGGGTAGGCAGGTGGGTGAGGCGATTGGGTCGGATGGAAGGGGGGTAGTCAGGTGGTTGCGGGGAAGCAGCTGGATAGTGGATGGTGTTGGGGGGGGGGATGGTCAGGTCAGGGGGTATGGTCGAGTCGGGTCAGGGGTCATTGAGTTCGGTTGGGCTGATGGCTTGGGGGGTGGGGTGGGGGGTTGTGTAGCTACCCAGGTGTTAGACTAAGTTTTAAACGGTCTAATGTTTCCTGGGTAGCTATCCAGTTAAGCACATCTGAACTGTCCGAAGTCTCCAACTCTAGCTTAGAGTCAGAGACATTGGCAGAGGGTGGAGGAGAGTGGGGTAATTGACCTTTGGAAGTTGAAACATTCTGGGCAATTCCCACGTAGGTTTACATCTCAGAATTTCTACAGAATCCCAATACGTGTGTTCAGTCATACGTCTGAGACTAGAAGATTTGGCCCATATGTTTATCGTTTGCATCTAGTTGCCATCTGATGTGTTCTTTTGAAGAACAGGAACTAGCATGAGTGGAAAGCGAGTTGGACCGAGAATACACAATCAAGGTGGATTTCAAAACCAGGAATTAAAACTGTAGAGAACATGAGCAATTTACATGAAAGAAACAAAAATTTTTGATGTCAACCAATAGCATCAATCTCATACACGAATGGGGAACAAAGGGCAAACAGATTAGTGACAGAAAAATCTGAAATGTGTAGGGAAAATGTTTTAATTTATTTTTCTTTGTTTCTACTTTCAAACAAAGGCTAATAGCTGTGAAACTGGGAATAATTACAAAGCAGTAATCTGATCGAATTTCAGGCCACAAACATCACAATGGAATAATATAAACATGGAAGTAAATGAATAAAATGAAGAAAATACCTAAAAGTGTGTGGCAGTCAAAAGTGAGATCAAATTATGCACTCGAAACATGAAAAAATAAAAAAATGCACCAGGAAAGAAAAATAGGAAAACGAAGCAAGATTTTAAAAAGCTTGCTAAAAATTGACTGAAACATCAACTAGATGAGTGTCAAAAAAGTGAATCCAGCTTTCTGATTTTTGAAAGTGCAGCCCTTCAAAAGAAATTGCTTTCCTGTTAGTTTCTGTGGAATCACTATTTCAATGAATCAATATGGCTAAGCTGCTTAAGTAGTTAATGAAAAAACCATGACAAGTCCTTTTCTGTCACAGGTCAACTTATTGTGCCACCCCCACATCTAATTTGCGATGTGCTATACTTAAGTTTTCAATATATAGATGCATTTAGAAATAAATACAGAGCATACATTTGATTAAAGTTAAGTTTCTTCTTTCATAAACTGCAACCTTTCTCAAACAGGCATTAAAATAAATCACAAGGTTATCACAAAGCAGAATGTTGGCATTGTCAAAAAATAGTATAATTGAATGAAGTATAACCAAATAAAATCACCTGCATAGAAAGCAACACACACATTGGAGTTTAGATGAATTATTCATCACTCCAATTTGAGCATTTGAACTAATTAATCAGATTACTGCTTTATTATTCCCAGATACACAGCTATTATTCTTTATTTAAACAAGAGTAGAAACATGCAATGATTAGAAAAATATAATTTGCAGGCTGGAAATCTAGGAGCCTTTAGCATCCAGCATTAAATAATTCCAACTGGCTTAAATACTCACATGAATAGCTGGACTGTTCTGATTGGAACGAGACCTTCGTCTTGATGTGATGCCTATGTTTTCACCTTTCAGCAGAGAATGAACAACATCATCCAAAAAAGTCATTTGTACCATAGAAGGGTCAACATTCTGTGGTTCTAGCACCTGGTTTGTTCAAAAAAACAGGACAGTATTTATAATACGTAGCAAAAAATTTACTTACTACAACTAAATAAGAATACTGTATCTAAAATATTGCACTGAAAAGCACTAATACTATTCAACATTTGTAATATATACATTACCCACCCTTGACTGCTATCCTGTGACCCATGCTAGAATGTGCATGTGTGGGCAATGTGTTTCATTACAATGAAAAGCTTGTTGACATTTACTATCATGGTTCACATGTGAAAAATAGCCATTGCAGTAAGGTAATTTAACTTTCTAGCATCAGTGAGAAAGAACCGTAATATGGGTCATCACCTTCCTTAAGGTGGAATACAAGTAGACATGTATAAAATAAAATTGCATAACTTAAAGTGATGATAATTTAACTAAAATTTGCACATCGTTCACATTTAATTTTTCTACATTGCACAATGCCCAGATTAACAAATAAATTCATACAGCAACAATAAGAAATCTCTCCAAGTCAATTTACCTGGTCATTCATCACGATCATAGTGCGGCTTAAAAGATCGTGATAGGTAATGATACCAGTGAACCACTGGGTGGCAGAATCTTGCCTGTACACTCGTACTCTATAGCCGTTCAGAGAATAGGGACCTGTAAGGAGCAACAAAGGAGCAACTGGTAACTGTGAAGGTACAAGAGACAGAATTGAAAAGAATGTTTTAGATCAATTCCTGCTGTTACAAGGATTGAATAACTTGTCCCAAAATAAATTAATTATGTCAAACATGTTACTCATAGTTTTGCATTAAAATGAATTTAAAAATGAAGTTGGTAATATTATTCATTTTTCACATAATAACACAAGTGCACAAGAACAACACAAAATAATACCTTGCATAAAAATCTCCTGAACTTTTTGTTCTTTAACCCAAGCTTTCACTTCTTCATGAAGCGGAGGGTTGTCCCTGAGAACTGGGCTCAGACTGTCTATGTCGTCCTTTTTAAAAAAATACAGAAGCGTCTTTGTTATTGTGCATAGTTGTCTTGCCATGTTCCACTCATCACAAGAATCTTGCATCAAATTGCTTGAACTTCTCTACTATAGAATATGTTTTTTCTATATTTACAATACTATTTACTATATTTTTAAAAAAAAAACATTTATTTATTTATTTAAAGGAGATGGCCATAGAAATAGCGAATGCGTTGACGGTCATCTTCCAAAATTCTGTAGATTCTAGAACAGTCCCAGCAGATTGGAGGGTGGCAAATGTAACCCCACTATTTAAAAAAGGATGGAAGGACAAAACAGGAATTACAGACCGGTTAGCCTAACATCAGTAGTAGGGAAAATGCTAGAGTCTATTATAAAGGAAGTGATAACAGGACACTTAGAAAATATCAACGGGATTAAATAAAGTCAACATGGATTTATGAAGGGGAAATCATGTTTGACAAACCTACTGGTGTCTTTTGAGAATATAACTAGCAGATTAGGTAAGGGAGAACCAGTGGATGTGGTGTATTTGGATTTTCAGAAAGCTTTTGATAAAGTCCCACATAAGAGGTTAGCATGCAAATTTAAAGCACATGGGATTGGGAGTAATGTATTGGCATGGATTGAGAATTGGTTAGCAGACCAATGAAACAGAATAGGAATAAATGGGTTCTGATGAAGAGTCATACAGACTTGAAACGTTAACTGTATTCCTCTCCGCAGATGCTGTCAGACCTGTTGAGTTTATCCAGTTATTTTTGTTCTTGTTTCAGATTTCCAGCATCCGCAGTATTTTGCTTTTATCTAGGAATAAATGGGTCTTTTTCTGAATGGCAGGCGGTGACTAATGGGGTACCGCAGGGATCAGTGCATGGGCCCCAGCTATTCACAATATATGTCAATGATTTGGATGAGGGAACCAAACGTAATGTTTCCAAGTTTGCTGATGACACAAAACTAGGTGGGAATGTGAGTGGTGAGGAGAATGTTTAGAGGCTTCAAGGTGATTTAGTCAAGTTGAGTGAATGGGCAAATACACGGCAGATGCAGTATAACGTGGATAAGTGTGGGTCGAAAAAAACAGAATGCAAGAATGTTATTTAAATATGATAGATTGGAAAATGTTGATGTACAAAGGGACCTAGATGTCCTTGTACACCAATCACTGAAAGCAAACATGCAGGTGCAGCAAGCAGTTAAGACGACAAATGGTATGTTGGCCTTCATTGTGAGGGGACTTGAGTACAGGAGCAAGGATATCTTACTGCAGCTGTACAGGGCCTTGGTGAGACCACACCTGGAGTAGTGTGTGCAGTTTTGGTCTCGTTACCTAAAAAAGGATATACTTGCCAAAGAGGGAAGGCAGCAAAGGTTCACCAGACTGATTCCTGGGATGGCAGGATTGTTGTACGAGGAGATATTGGGCCGACTAGACTTGTATTCACTGGAGTTTAGAAAAATGATAGGAGATCTCATTGAAACATATAAAATTCTGTCAGGGATGGACATGCTGGATGCAGGGATGATGTTTCCTCTGGCTTTTTGGGGGGGACGGGGACATCTAGAACAAGGGGTCACAATCTCAGGATACAGGTAGGCCATTTAGGACTGAGATGAGGAGAAACTTCTTTATTCAGTGAGTGGTGAACCTGTGGAATTCTCTACCACAGAGGGCCATGGAGGCCAAGTCACTGAACATATTTAAGAACAAAATAGATAGATTTCTGGACCCAAAAGGCGTCAAGAAGTATGGGAAGAGAGTGGGTGTATAGGGGATCAACCATGATCATATTGAATGGTGGAACTGGCTCGAAGGGCTGAATGACCTACTCCTTCTTCTATGTTTCTAAATCATCCAGAGGCTTTGCCTCTCTTTTCTCTCTTCCCTCTCAGAGGGTCCTTAAAATCTACCCCTTGACCAAGCTTTGAATCATGTGCCCTAATATCGCCTTCAGCCTTTATAAATCTCTGGTTTAGTCCCAGTTGGAATATGACGTCCAATCCTGTGCACCATACATTAGGTGGATGCGGGACTTCAGTCAGGTAAAGAAACTAGAGAATCTAGGTTTGTTCTCTTTCGAGCAGAGAAAGTTAGGAGGTTTAAAAGGGTTGTTCAAAATCATTAAAGGTTTTAACAGAGTAAATGAGAAACAGTTTCCAGTGGCATAAAATGTGTAACCAGAGGAGATAGATTTACAGCGATAGGCAAAAGAACCAGAGTCGAGATGCAGATTTTCTCTTTTAACGCAGAGAGTTGTCATGATTCGGAACACACTGTCACTGAGTCAGGAAAGCAGGTTCAAAAATAACTTTCAAAAGGAAATTGTATACTTAAAGGAAACTTTGAAAAAAAGAAAACATTGCAGGTAAGAAACGGACAGGGTAATGGGACTAAAGGGATAACTGTTTCAAAGAGTTAGTAATGGCATGTTGGGAAAATCACCTTCTCCTAAGCATTCTTTGATTCAGGTTAAAAAAGAACACAAAACAAGACACCACACAGTTTATTGAACATTGTCAAGAATTGAGACAAAGGCCAGAAAACAGACCAGCAAGCAGACATACCCACTTCCTAGTCTTGATTCCTTAAAAAAGGCGTGTTACTTTTATTGTATGTAGCAGTTCTCCTTTCACTTCAAATTAAGACAGGTCTTCAAATGAATTTGGAATAATATACCCTCAATCTCCTGCTGAGTTTTTAATCTCAGCAACAGTTTTGAAGAAGGACTAAAGGTAAGGGTTGGATCTTCTGCAAGTGCACAATTTTAAATTATCATTGGCAGCTATTTGAAAGTACATAACTTATTATCTTGTACATTAACACCAATTGGAACTAAAATATATTTTTAAAAAGGGAGAATCACACATACAAATAGATCTCCTTTCTTCTACATACGAAAGCTGTTCCCAAGTCCAACAAAGCTCAACGGTGAGATTTCCTTTGGCAGCTAACCACATTATTCCATTCTAAGACTTCCCTTTTTCACACCCTATACATCACATCCCGGTAGTCTAATTTTACCCCTCCTCAACTAGGGGATGAAACAACAGGCAAGGGAGACTATATTTGTATCACTTGCAGGTACCAAAAGGACTCTCACTATTTGAAATACTTGCAAAAAGCATACAGATAAAATGACATGAAAATGATTTCAACTGCAGAGAGAAGAAAAATAGACAGTACGAAATGAGATTTAATGAAAAATTCTCTTTCATGTCAGAATTCCCATCTTAAATATCTAGCTTCCAACATCAATGCAAGCTGTGGAGAGGAAGACAGAGTTAAAGTTTCAAGTCCATATGACTCTTCATCAGAGTCTTCCTCTCCACATGCTGTCAGGCCTGCTGAGTTTTTCCAGCTATTTTTGTTTCAAGATTTCCAGCATCCGCAGTATTTTGCTTTTATCAATGCAAGCTGGATGTACAAGGGGAAAATTAGTAACACAAGGACAAAACCCAAATTCTAATCAAAATCCAGTTGTAGAGGATGAAAGGGTAGGACCATTGTTCTCATTTCTCAATTTGAAAAGTACCAATGAAGGTAAACAACCTACTCTAACCCATTCATTCTCCTGAACATTACAGTTCCAGCCAAATGACGTTACAGGTTTACAAGTAGTATCTATAGAATAGTACACGGATGAGAAAGACAGACAGCGAGAGATTCATTCATGTGATGTGGGGATCGCTGGTTAGGCCAGCATTTATTTCCCATCCCTAATTGCCCTTGAGGTGGTGATGGTGAGCTGCCTTCTTGAACCACTGCAGTCCATGCGGTGTAGTTACATCCACAATGCTATTAGGGAGCTCCAGGATTTTGACCCAGTAACAGCAAAGCATACATGTTTTCAAGTCAGTGGCGGAGACAGGAATGTTTGTGGATGGGGTGCCAATCAAGCAGGCTGCTTTGTCCTGGGTGGTGTCTAGGTTCGAGTGTTGTTGGAGCTGCACTCATCCAGGCAAGCAGAGAGTATTCCATCACACTCCTGACTTGAGCCTTGTAGATGGTGGACAGGCTTTGGGGAGTCAGGGGGTGAGTTACTTGCTGCAGGATTCCTCGTCGCTGACCTGCTCCTGTAGCCACAGTATTTATATGGCTAGTCCAGTTCAGTTTCTGGTCAATGGTAACCCCCAGGATGTTGGTTATTCAGCGATGGCAATGCCATTGAATGTAATGGGGCGATGGTTAGATTCTCTCTTGTTGAAGATGATCATTGCCTGGTACTAGATTCTCTCCTGTTGAAGATGATCATTGCCTGGTACTTGTGTGGTGCAAATGTTACTTGCCACTTGTCAGCCCAAGTCTGGATATTGGTCAGGTCTTACTGCACTTGGACATGGAGTGCTTCAGTATCTGAATAGTTGCGAACGGTGCTGAACACTGTGCAATCATCAGCGAACATCCCCACTTCTGACCATATGATGGAAGGAAGGTGATTGTGAACCAATAACATGCATGTAATGCTTAATCTTTTAAACTTATTTTCTACTTTGACCAAGGATTTTTACCCATAAGATACACTTTGCACACAATAATAGACATACTGAAGGTTGTGAGTTCAAGTTCCATCTTAACAACTTGGGCACAAAATCTTGGCTGACATTTCAGTGCAGAATTGAGGGAGTGCTGCACCCTCTAGAGGTGTCTTTTTTGAATATGAAGTTAAACTGGGGCCCCAACTGCCTTTTCCCATGTGGACATAGGAAATGCCATCTCACAATTTCAACAGCTGCAGCGAGTCCAAGTCAATATTCATCACTCAACCAGTATCGATTATGCAGGTTATTTGGCAATCATTACACTAGAGTTTGGCAAACCGTGCTGTGTACAAATTAGCTGCTGTGTTCCTCCACATTATAACAGTGACTACACTTTGAATGTACTTCACTAATTGTAAAGACTGCTGGGACATCTTGAGGTTGTGAACAGTGCTTTATAAATGTAATCCAGAAGCCATGCAGAAAGCATTCCAAGCAATCTTCGGCAAGAGCCATCCAAAGCCATGACGGCCGTCAACATAATATTAAAAATATTGGACCCAGAATACAAGTCCCACATTCTTCAGAAAGTAAAATTTCCACCTTCTGAGAATTACATCCAGGGCTATCTGCATAACGTCCTAAAAATTAAATCACAATAACCATCAGCCCCAAATCTGTACTTCATGAAAAACATAACCAGTAACAATGGTCAAAGGCCGCATGTTTTACAACAGTACAAGTGATAACCTCCATCTTTCCTGAACATTGTCAACGCCAAATGGCTCCCATACTCAGTCTGAAGATCTTAGCTGAATCAATTTAATCAGTATAAAAAGCCATTCATCACCTCATGCACTTAAAAAAAATTATTCCAATGCTCTGTTTCTCCGAATACACGAACATACTCCGAATCATAACAAGCTCACTTCAACGTCTCCAATCACAAGGTGCAAGAACTGAAGCATCTGTAACCATCTCATTTGATGGTTTTCACTCAGCTCACCTTCTTTCAAACTGAATCAGATGCCTTTTGCACAACTGATAATTTCACTGCTGAATTAAGTATTGCATGTTCAAATATGTGAAGGAGTCACTCCCCTACAGGCTACAATTAATTTCAAACAATGTGGTTATTTAATAAATTAACCACAGCCTCAACAAACATCATTAAGAAGTATGCAAAACAAAAAATTAATTCATAGTTGACAGGTTGAGAAAAATGTTCCCTGTCAACTGCACGATTACCTGCTGCAGAGCAACGTGAAAGTTAACACACAGGACGCCCACAAGTAGCTCTCCTTTTAAGATACTGCGTGTGTGGGGCCAAATGAAAAAAAACATTAAAGGCACCATGCACTTAAATGAACAGGCCATGCATAACCAAACAAAATTAAATGGAACATTGATCAAGAGGCTGTAGTATTTTATTTAGGATAAAAACAGGACTTGAACTGATCAGGGAAGCCAGCATAAGAAAGTTCTATTTCAGACCAGGATTTCCACAACCCCATTCCACCGTCACCCATAGGTAAGGCAAAACAATGTTGGCAGAGATGGGAAGTTAAACAAATTAAAAGAAACATAGCTGATTTGAATTACATATATTAGAACAGCTTGATTCAAATTCACTGACATTGAGACAAAAGGTTTATTGTAGAAAGTACAAGGGCTGCTCTTACTGATCACAAAATAAATTTGCTCTACTTACATGATATAATTTCAACTGAAACATCTGTTATGAACAAATTCAAAAAATGCAGTACTGTACATGAGGTAGTGTTTCACTTTTTAAATTAATTTTTAAGATGTGAGTGCTGCTTGGCAAAGCCAGCATTTTTTGCCAATTCCTAAACTAAATAGTTTGTTTGTGCCACTTAAGAAAGAATCAATTATGTCGGTGTGGGAGTTGAGTCACAGTTCTGACAGGCAGGATAGCAGGTTAACTTCCCCAAAACATGTTAGTGAAGCAGTTGGGTTTTTATGACAATTCAACAGATTCATGTCCAGCTTAATTGATACCAATTTTTTAAAAACTGAATTCAAATTCTCAGACTGTCATGATGGATGTGAATGCGTGTTCCCTGGAGTTGTTGTCCAGGCCTCTGGATTACTTGTTGAATACATAACCAATAAACTACTATACCCTGTGAGCTGCTTCATCCTTACCAACAAATACACAGTGGAACACCTTGATGTCACTACACACTGGTAATGCATTGGATTAGAATCAAAATATTAAACTGTATTTACTGTACTGATCAAAACAATACTATGAAGAAAAAAGTCACAATACTGAAAAATTTAAATTCAGCTGCAAAATCCGTAAATAAAATAAAAAAGGGCCAACAAATATGCCACGGAATGTCACATCAGCATTTGTGCCTGTGATCTTCCTCAAACAACCACTGATATTAATCATGTTGTCATGGGGAGACACAGTTCAAGCACTACCCAATAGGTTGGGGGTATAATGAGATATGGCGTTACGCCAGGCTGCTTTAACACACCTTCAGGGTTACAGGGAAATTGGGACAATAGGTAGGTCATCTGCACTACTGTCAAGAAAAAATAATTACTTTCTTTGTAAGATCATTGTTATTATTGGAAGATGCATCTTTCACACAGCGTAGCAGTAGGCCAAGCTGTAGCTCAAGGCAGTACTATTCTGAAAAGGATGATGGAAAAATCATGAGATAACTTGATTGCAGCATCAGTGATATCATCCGCAGGGCCACTATACAGTTTATAGTAAGCATAACTTGAAGCTCCAGCTTGATAAATATCTGATTAGGAGGGGAACGGAAAAACTATGACAACAGTTGAATGATGTCAAGAATAATTAATAAATCACAGTGAGATCCAGGTCAGGTAAATGTATTTTTTTTAAATTAAATATTCAAAAAAGAAAAAGCTGCATACATCAAACTTTGTCTATTTGAAAGTGTCCAAGATAATTTTTTAAAAAGCAGGTTCACACTACTCTTACATCTAGTCATTTGGTAGTACAGAACTTGAGTATTACTGAAAAAGAGACAAGTCAAAGCTTTTCGTTTTGCACTCATGCCTTTTTCAGCAATACTCTTACATCTTACAACAAATTAATGGAAATTTATGGCACTCGCCAAACTGTCTTTCAGCAGTTCGCTCAAAAAAAACGGGACAAAGCAGAGAATGGTCAAGTGCCCAGTTGTAAAGCTCAGAAAACTCAAACAAGGAACCATCTATTTAAGTTCTACTTCAGTAGCCAATCACTTGTTGATTTACATCGAAGGATGCAGGAAGGTTTTGCAAACACCTTCTTCTAGAAGGAATCTCTACATTCCATCACATCAAGGTACAGAAACTCAACAGTCCTGGGTTTTTGCTTCCACTACCTTCCTCGTAGTCAATTTCACATGCAAACCACCATTAAAAACCTAAATTTGCTGTTTGCTTTTTTCCTCCTGCCATGGTTTAACTTCTTAAAGTTAAGTAGTGAAGTAGTGTTCCATATTCAGTTTTACAGTTCAGTTTACAAACTTAAACATCTTTATTAGGTCACCTCCTTTCTCTGAAAAACACATTTTTTTCTGTTCTTCATCACTCAGTTCTCTGGAACTACAAGTTGTGACTCTTCCTTGCACCAGAACTTTGTGTCATCCTTGTGTGTTAATGCATGAAAATCACCACAGTGCTCAGGACATTATCTGATTATACACTACTCCAGGGTCAAGCATGACTTCTGCTTTATTGTTTTGGTGATAGACTACAACATTCTAATTGCTTTGTTGGTTGTTGCTCCAACATATTGAGCGTTGAACTCACCAATATCCCATGATCTGTTCATCATAGCCATCTGAAATTAATGATCTAATCTAAATAAAATATTCCCCTAGTTGCAGCTGCCTATAATTAGTTTCTCCACTGGATTATCAGTGCAATACACATACAGAGCTTTCCCTTCCTGCAGAAAGCTGCAGGAGATAAGAAACAGCTGTTTATACAACATGTCATGCGAACCTACTCCATGCCAGACCAGACGAATTCTGTAGTCAAGACAGGGGAGCTGTGACTCCACAATACCAAAGCAATCCAGCAATGCTCACACTGAACCACTTAATGCAAATCAACCATTAATTTGCAATAACTGTGAATTTGTAGCTGTGGCATGAATGGAAGGTTCTGACCACAACTGCCCGAGAGAGCATAACGCAAGGAGCAAAGGGAGAAAAAATGGGCAGGTCAGACGTACAGAAATAGTCCTCGTCAGCTAATTGCAGTGCAAACTAAACATCCCTAGAGATCTGCAGCTCCCATCTTAGTGGGCTACACTCAAGAGATGAAGGGGAGAGAGTAACTTAAAACAATTACAATCACCAGGGAAAGGATACTGACAAATTATTAGAACTAAAAGCTGACAAGTCCCCAGGTCCTATGGATTTCATCCTAGTGTCTTAAAAGAAGTGTCTGCTGAGATGGCATATGCATTGGTCTTGACTTTCCAAAATTCCTTAAGATTCTGGGAAGATCACACCAGATTGCAAAATAGTGAATGTAACTCCTCTATTCAAGAAAGGAGGGATACAGAAAGCAGGAAAGTACAGGCCAGCTGGCTTAATATCTGTCATAGGCAAAATGCTGGAATCTATCATTAAGGAGGTTATAGCGGGGCACTTAGAAAATCTCAAGGCAGAGTCAATGTGATTTTGTGAAAGGAAAATCGTGCAACGCGAGTAAAGAGGAGCCTGTGGATGTGGGGTGAACTTATATTTCCAGAAGGGATGAGACAAGGTGTCACATCAAAGGCTACTACACAAAATAAGAGCTCATGGTGCAGGAGGTAACATATTAGCACAGATAGAGAATTGGTTAGCTAACAGGAAACAGAGCAGGCATAAATAGGTCATTCAGAGGAATTCACCAAGACTTCTTCGACAACACTTTCCAACCGTTGGCCACTACCATCTAGAAAGACAAAGGCAGCAGAGAGACGGGAACACCACCACCTGGAAGTTCCCCTCCAAGTCACTCACCATCCTGACTTGGAAATATATCGCTGTTTCTTCACTGTCGCTGGGTCAAAATCCTGGAATTCCCTTCCTAACAGCACTGTGGATGTGCCTAAACCACATGGACTGCAGCGGTTCAAGAAGGCAGCTCACCACCACCTTCTCAAGGGCAACAAGGGATGGGCAATAAATGCTGGCCCAGCCAGCGAAGCCCACATCCTGTGAATGAATAAATTAAAATTAAAATTTTGGGTTGGCAAGATGTAATGAGTAGAGTGCCCCAGGAATCAGTGCTGCAGCCTCAACTATTTACAATCTATATTAATGATTTGGATGAATGAACCAAATATATAGTTGCTAAATTTGCTGATTACTTAAAGATAGGTAGGAAGTAAGCTCTGAAGAGGATATAAGGAGTCTGCAAAGGGTATAAATAGGTGAGGTGAGTGGGTAAAAACTTGACAGATGGAATATAATGTAAGAAAATGTGAACTTGTCCACTTTGACAGGAAAAATAGAAAAGCAGTATATTATTTATATGGCGAGAGACTGCAGAACTCAGATACAGAGGGATCTGGGTGTCTTGGTACATGAATCACAAAAAGTTAGTGTGCAGGTACAGCAAGGATTAGGAAGGCAAATGGAATGTTGCAATTTATTGCAAGGGGAATGGAACATAAAAGTTGAAATGTTTTGCCATAGTTTTACAGGGCAACATCTGGAGTACTGTGTACAGTTTTGGTCTCCTTTAAGGAAGTATATAACTGAATTAGAAACAATTCAGAGAAGGTTCACTTGACTTCCTGGGAATGAGGGAGCTATCTTCTGAGGAAAGGTTGTACAGGTTGGGCCTGCATCTATTGGAGTTTGGAAGAATGAGAGGTGATCTTATTGAAACATATAATATCCTGCGGGGGCTTGATAAGGTGGATGCTGAAAGGATGTGTTCCCTTATGGGGGACACCAGAATTAGGGAACACATTTTTTAAAAAGGGGTCCCCATTTTCGACAGGGACGTGGAAAAATCTTTTCTCTGAGGGTTGAGAGTCTATGGAACTCTCTTCCCCAGAGAGCGGTAGAGGCAGGGTCATTGAATATTTTTAAGGCAGAAGTAAATAGATTCTTGACTAACAACGGAGTCAAATGTTATTGGACGTAGGCGGAAATGTGGAGTTGAGGCCACAATCAGATCAGCCATGATCTTATTGAATGACAGAGCAGGCTCAAGGAGCCAAAAGGCCACTCCTGCTCCTAATTCATACGCTGACCAAAATTCCATGTACTCCTGCCTGAGGTAGGTATGAAAACAGAATAAAACAATTGTGGAAGAGAAAAGGAATTTGGGTGCTCTTGTGCACAAATCACTGAAAATTAGTGCACAGCTAGAAAAAGTAATCAAAAAGGCTAATGGACTGTTGGGCGGGTGTTGGAATACAAAAGGAGGAGCGATGCTTCATTTATGTGGCGATTTGGTCAGATTCCCTGTATTCAATTTTTGGTACTGCATTTCAAAGATATATTTGGTCTTGGAAGGGATAGCTGACCAGATTTTCAGAAGTGAAAACTGGGATTTCCGAAGATAATGGTCTCTCACAACACGAACAGATATGTCTTTGTAGCTCCTCGGGGGCAGCACTTCTCTGTTTTTATCATTATACTGCCAAAAACAAGTGAAGTGCCTGCAAATCGATGTCTTATCTTCTCTTCAAAGCTAATTCCCCGCCAACTCCCAAGGAAACCACGCTCTGGGGATGAAAACAACACAGACAAGCACCATTTGTCTTCCTGCTTCCCATTTTCTGCCCACCTTACCTGGAAGTGCTTTACGTGAGTTATTAGGAAATGCAACATCGTGCTGTGGGGCAAAGCGCCAGATCTTGGATGCAAAGCACCCGGCCTAGGACACATGCGCAAACCTAAATTCAATTTGAACTCATTTCAATCCTGCAGAATAAATGGGGAAGCTAAAAACCAGGATGTTTGTACCATTTTGAGGAAATTGTCAGGGCACCGGGATGTTTAATGAAAATCCAGGACTATCCTTGCAAAACCAGGATATCTGGTCAACCTAGATATAGTGCTGTTTCACCAAATGATACCAGAATTTCAAGGGTGACATTATAAGGACGGTTGCATAAACTTGTATTGATTGCCTTGAGTTTAGAAAGTTGAATGAGGAATGATCTAATTCCATTTAAAATGATAAAAGTAATTGATATGGTACATGTGGAGTAAAAATTTACAGGGGTGTGAGGGGGATGCAGAATAAGGCGGAAAAAAATTAAAATTTGAACTAGGCTGTTTAAGAGTGAAATCAGGAAGCTTTTTTTTAAATCTGGAATTCTTACCCCAAAGTACTGGATGCTGGGTCAACTGAAATTTCAATTATGAGATTAGTAGTTTTCATTTGTAAAGGGTATCAGAGGATTTGGATCCAAGTCAAGTAAAATGGAGTAGTGGTATAGAGCATCCATGATCTAGTTGATTGGCAGAACTGGCTTAAGAAGCCAAATGGTCTATTTATGGTCCTATGCAAAAGCTGTAAAGCAATGACTAAAAAAGCACATTTCTCCCCCTTCCAAACAGTTCATCAAAAACAATTGTCTTTTTACCCTAGTAGACTGATGTATAGACAGAATTTAAATTTCATTCTGAGAGGGAAGCCTGGGAGGCAATCATTAATTCATCTAGAATTACTGCATTCCAGATTTTTTCCCAATAAACTTGAATGTAATTAGAACATTACACAGCAAGAAATCTGTCAAACATAGCAGAAAAAAACATCAGAAATTTCCTCTACATGAGCCCAAGGAAAGAACAAAATATTCAGGCTATGCTCCAGGAAGAGTCAGGTTGATGTCTTCTCATATCAAAAAACTAGCTGAGTGGAGTTTCTTTGATATGTAACAGTGAACAACTACCTACAGTGGCAGTCAATTACAGGACAGTATGCTGGTGACATCTTCTAAATCCTACCAATGTGCCTGAAATTTCATTTTAATAGAGTCACGTGGTATCTGGACTGCCACAAGTCTGAATGATTCCCAACTGTGAACTTTGCTCCAGTTACTATGTTCTTCCCATACAACCCACAAACATTAGTAGCATTTAAATTCTGTAACACAGCGCAGGCATGGAACTCAACAATCATTAAGTTAATGATTTACTTTGACCTATTTAGATGCAATGTGACACTAAAGCATTCATTATCCTCGATCTTCTCCAGGTCAATCTTTTGTAGTTCCAATCAACTTCCAAGTATTCACGGTTGACGAGTCACTTTCCCATTGTAAATTTGATAAACATGTGAATGGATTATAACAGTCAAACACATAACAGTGGAAAGCTTAACCTTTCAACCGTGTTGTCGGAATTCAGGAAGAAATTGCAAAAAATCAGCAAAGGTTTATCTTGCAGATTACATACGCCACATTCTTGTTTTGTATAAATGGCTGGGGGTGGGGGAGGGGATGGAGAGAATAAATGGCCCCTGTTTATATTACAGGGCCAATTTAAGCAACATCAATACCAAAACCCACTGATCATTCCTTCAGCCATCTGGTCAATTAATCCACATCTTGGCCCTATAGTTATTAATAAAACTTCTATTACTGTGCCAGTCATCTCATGCAAGTCACTTGGCAACTTACAGACACAAACCCACATCCTATCTGTCCATTTAACAGTACACCTCGTTGATTTATCAACACATTGCAACTGCTGATTCTTTTCCCTGATAAACTGGGTTACAAGTGTGATGGAATTTCAGCTGTACAAAATGTCCAGAGCAGGCTCATGGTTATAAACCGCTCTAATTCTAACCTGGACAAGCAGCACAAGCAGTAACAGAAAATAAGCTTTATTTGCAAAAGATGTATAGCTTGTGGAGGTTTAACCATGTACACAGCAAAATGTGGGATTGCACTTATGCATTCAAAGCAGTGAAACTTGAATGCAAGAACAGAATGAGACAACCTCACTTATTCAACAAGCCCGGCAGAGGTTCACAAGTGAAGAATGACTACTTAGGTAAAGAATCAGAAGCCTGTGGTATCCATGAAACAGTACTCAAATGACACCACATTTCAGAGAGGAGGAAGAAAAACGGACAACACAAGAGAAGTACCTGGAAAAACTCAGCAGGTCTGGCAGCATCGGTGGAGAAGAAAAGAGTTGACGTTTCGAGTCCTCACGACCCTTCAACAGAACCGAGTATAGTTAGGAGAGGGGTGAAATGTTTCACCCCTCTCCTAACTATACTCGGTTCTGTTGAAGGGTCGTGAGGACTCGAAACGTCGACTCTTTTCTTCCCCACCGATGCTGCCAGACCTGCTGAGTTTTTCCAGGTAATTCTGTTTTTGTTTTGGATTTCCAGCATCCGCAGTAATTTTTTGTTTTTACACAAGAGAAGTGCTTGCTAAAGCTGTACAACATTTACCTATTCAATTTGCTTCATTCATTCTTCTAATCACATACAGGAGGAACTTATCCCTGAAAGATTGCTGAAATTGCTTCGAAGCATTCAAGTCAAAACCCCAATCCAAATAACAGGCAGGAAACTTCAGCCCCACATTCCTTGTGGGGAGCAGCACTCTAACTTAAGCATGTTGCATAATCAAGGTTTCATGTTATGGTCCTATCTCCAAACTGCACAGCTCCCAGCTGGGAGCGTGGGATTGGTAAATTTCTCCTTTTAGGATCTATTTGGTATCATTAAATGCTCACAATATTTTAAAATGTACGCAAATTGCATACATTAGAAGTGTGCAAACATATCATTGTGTAATTTCTGCACATTATACCAAAATATTTGTCAATTTCACCTGAAGCTTTCAACTAAAATTATTGCCACAAGGGCAAATTTTAAATGTCATCTGGTTTTATTTGGTTTATTGTTCTCCTTTGTATCCAAGCGCAAAGAACAATTTTAGCTCCTGTTTCAGGAACCCAACACATCATGTCAAGTTACATTGTCTAACTTTAACAGATGAATACTGTGAAGTCTACATATTCACAAACACTAACAGAATGTCGAGATTTCATAATATACAGGTTGCAGTTAAGTACTAGAAGCTATCACCTAAATAAACACTATAAACAATATGCTTTCAGTGCATTAGTTCCAACAACCAAGCTCACTGTCTGCTGCAACATCAATGATGATCAAAAATGAGCAGCACAAATGAATACAACTCACGTGCCTATGCCTATTTTTGTTGCCACAAAATCCTGAAGCTGAGAAAAATTATAATATATTTTTAATATCTATTAAGCCCATGTGTACTTGCAGCTCCTCAGTGCCACACAAATAATTCCAAGCAAAATCAAAATCAGTAGTTCCCAAAGCTGTTTACAATTAATTCTTCCAAGAAGAACAGCTTCTCACACCCCTCTAAAGACATTAATATATGTTCAGTTTGTTTCACTGTCTCCTCCTTTATCCCTTTCTATCTCATCTTCCATCATCACTTGGCAGTCTTCTTTTCTCTCTAAATGGTATGAGGACCCAAAATGGAGGGGGTGGGGTGGGGAAATCAATATGCAGCAATGCATTGACCGAGAAAACAATCAATCACAGGCTGCAAAATATTTCCACTTTGTCACCTCAAATATTTCCCTCTTCCAACCTATTTTGGGATAATTAAAACCTTCTACAGTTATTACTCTATTGTTAACACTCTAATCTGTCTTTGAGCTTCATTTTGAATTTGCTTTTCTCTGCTCAATAGTCTACAATATGGTCCAATTTTCTTGCTATTCCTTTACACAATCTAAAGAGATTCTTTTTGCACCATTTCTCCATTCAAAAAATTTGTACTCCAATATCATTCCACATCTCCTTTTTCCTTCCTGCCTTCTCTATCCTTAACATTTTATACCCGGGTACATTTAATTGCCAATCCTAACCCAGTTTCAGTTACTGCTATACCACCATGATTTGCTATTTTAATCAATTTGAGTTCTTCAATTTTGTTTTCTATTCAGTGTATCTATATTAGTACAATTTAATGTGGATTCCTGATATTTGATTCATTTTCTTTCTTTCTTTATTTTCACACATCACATTTTTTAAAAATTATACTATCTTGTTTTGTTGAATCCTCTGTCAACTTTTCAAATTCTCCATTTATATATATAATATATATGCCCTTGGATTTAAGTTCTCTGCTTGCAGTAGCTTGTGGCTTAATAAAAACATTGCTCTTACCACAGAAGTAAACTTCAGACTAAACTGCTTTCTGTTCACTATTAATTATATTTCAGGCAACATGTTTTACTTGCCTGTACTATTTAATTGACACAATACTGAACTACATTAAAATTATAGGGTGAAAAAAATTGCCAAGAAATTATGTCCTTCAAATATTAAGTGTACCATCACAAAAAAGACATCAGGAAAATAAAGCTGAATGGAGCTGAACAATGTAGGTTTATTAGCCGACAGCCACAGTCCTGGCAATATGATGAAGTGAAGGTCACCAATGAAACTGCTGAAGGTGGTTGAGCCAAGGACTGTCTTGAGGAACTCCTGCAGAGATGCTTTGGAGCCATAATGACAGCTTTCTGACACCAAAAATTATTCTTTATTTTGTCAGGAATGGATCTGGCCACTGCAGGGTTTTTCTGAATCATAGATTTATCATGACTCCCTGGTTCCATGATCACCCACCTGTCTGAGAACTGTCAGGGGACTCCCGCCAGTTCTGTGGGGAGTCCTGATGGATTCAAATGCCATTCAGGCAGTTTAATGGCTAATGTTGGGCCTTCCCCACAATTGTGGTCTCCGGTGGGGGAAGTCCCGCCTGTTGAGAGCTGTGGGTATAAAAGCAGGGATGTGCTGCTGAGGCTTTATAAGGCTCTGGTCAGACCACATTTAGAATATTGTGAGCAATTTTGGGCCCCTTATCTCAGGAAGGATGTTCTGGCCCTGGAAAAGTTCCAGAGGAGGTTCATGACAATGATCTCAGGAATGAAAGGCTTAACATATGAGGAACGTTTGAGGACTCTGGGTCTATACTCGATGGAGTTTAGAAGGATGAGGGGGGATCTGATTGAAACTTACAGAATACTGAAAAGCCTGGATAGAGTGGATGTGGGGAAGATGTTTCCATTAGCAGGAGAGACTAGGACCCGAGGGCACAGCCTCAGAGTAAAGGGAAGACCTTTTAGAACAGAGATGAGGAGAAACTTCTTTAGCCAGAGAGCGGTGAATCTATGGAATTCATTGCCATAGAAGGCTGTAGAGGCCAGGTTATTGAGCGTATTTAAGACCGAGATAGATCTTGATTGGTAAGGGGATCAAAGGTTATGGGGAGAAGGCAGGAAAATGGGGATGAGAAACTTATCAGCCATAATTGAATGGCGGAGCAGACTTGATGGGCCGAAGGGCCTAATTTCTGCTCCTATGTCTTATGGTCTTATGGGCCAGGATGGAGGTTGCAGAGGAGGGTGATCGGAGACCACGGTAGATGGGTGGCTTTCAGCAGCCACCCCCATCCAATGCCAGGTCCCTCAATAGGGCACAGAGTGCCCAACTACGAGGAGAACATCCACAACCTCCCACTCTCCAGGGAGCCACTGACAAACCTCACAAGGTTTGCTGGGTGGTCTTCCAAGGGTGTGGGAAAACCGTGCGGACTCCATTTTAATCCCCTACCCACCACTAAATCACTGTGGGCTTTGGGATAATGGGCGTCAATTGGTTCATTAATGAGCCTAATTAACATCTTGTCGCCAGGAATCCCCCATCAGCCCCTTCCGTCCTCCACTGTAATGGTGGTGGTGGTGGGGTGGGGGGGGGGGGGGGAGAGGTTTTGCTGACACCAGGGAGACTGAAGGGCGCCTCTCCCATGATTAAGTAGGCCCAGTTGCCATGTTTCCTGTTGCGTTGAGCTGCATTAAACCCAGACCAATTTTCCTACCAATTCCCAGGTACTAACTGTGCAAGACTTTGCATGATCGATCAGGCTGGGTGTCCAAGTCTTGTCCCGATCCAATTCTTACATTATTGCTGATAGATCTGTTCAATATTTCTGCTATGATTCAGTTTTGTAACAACTGTTTTACAAATGAATGACTTGCTAGGTCACCTCATAGCGCATTAACAACTGTACACAGTGGGACTGGAATCACATGTAGTCTGGGTATCAGAGTCTTTACAGCGCAGAAGATGGCCTTCAGCCCATCGAATATGCACTGGCTCTCCGAAATATCTACCTAGTCCCACTCCTCTGCCGTATCCCCGTAACCTTGCACATTCTCTCTTTTCAGCTAGCAATCCAATTCCTTTTTGAGTACCTCGATCGAATCTGCCTTCACCACCCTCTTAGGAACTTTGTTGCAGGCTCTAACCACTCTCTGGGTGAAAAAACTTTTCCTCACATCACTTTCACTCCTTTTGCCAATTATTTTGAATCTGGGGAGGTGATGATGTAGCGGTATTGTCACTGGACTAGTAATCCAGAGACCCCAGGATAATGCTCTGTGGACCCGGGTTCGAATCCTGTCACGGCAGCTGTTGGAATTTGAATTCAATAAAAAAGCTGGAATTAAAAAGTCTAATAATGACCATGAAACTATTGTCGATTGTAGTAAAAACCCATCTGGTTCACTAATGCCCTTAAGGGAAGGGAATCTGCTGTCCTTATCTGGTCTGGCCTACATGTGACTCCAGACTCACAGCAATGTGGTTGACTCTTAAATGCCCTCTGAACTGGAGCAATTAGGGGTAATAAATGCTGGCCTGGCCAGTGACACCCACATCCCATGAACGAATAAAAAAAAAGTTCTTGATGCTCCCTTGAATGGGAACAGTTTCTCACTATTTACCCTGTCTATACCCCTCAGAATCTTGAATACCTCTATCAAGTCTCCTCTCAGCCTTCTTTTCTCCAAGGAACTTGGAGAAGGAATTTCTCCAAACCACAACAATTTATCCTCATAGCTACAGTTCTTTATCCCTGGAATCATTCTTGTGAATCTCCTCTGTACTGTCTCCAATCCTTCCTCAAGTATGATACCCAGAACTGGAAACAGCACTCCAGATGAGGCCTAACGAGGGTAGGGATGGCATGTTCAATTTCCTGAATGACCTTAGTAAACTAGTTGCATTTTATAAATTTGATAATGATTTTTCTTGTTGTTTGTCAGTAATTACTATATTTAACCACTTGCCATGGTATGTTGCTGGCTGAGTACATAACCACTACATTATCCTATCCAGCCTATAAAAAAGCAAAATACTGCAGATCTGGAAATCTGAAATACAAATAGAAAATGCTGGAATTACTCAGCAGGTTAGGCAGCATCTGTGGAAGATGAAACATGTAAACATTTCAAATCAATGACCTTTCTTCAGAACTGGGAAAACTTAGAGATATAACAGGTTTTGAGCAAAGGATGGGTGGAACAAGGACAAAAGGAAGGTCTGTGATACAGTGAAAGACAAGAGAAATTTAATGACAGAAAATTAGTCTTATATGGCTAAAAATAAATGGTGATGGGGCAAGAAAAGAAACTGAGAAACAAAAAAAATTGCCCAGAGCAGCTGTGCTGCTGTCTGAAAGCAAAAGTAAGAGAAAAACCCAAAATACAAAGAAAGGAAACAAAATGGGGTTATGGTCTGAAATTGTTGAACTTAATGTTGAGTCTGGAAGGCTGTAAAGTACCTAATCAAAAGACGAGGTGATGTTCCTCAAACTTGCATTGAGCTTCACTGGAACAGTGCAGCAGACCAAGGACAGAGATGTCAGCACGAGAACAAGGCAGATAATTAAAATAGCAAGCCACCGGAAGCTCGGGGTCATGCTTGTGGACTGATGGTGTTCCGCAACGCGGACACCCAACCAGACACTGTAGACGGGACCATATTTTCAGTGTGAATACAGTACACTAGATTGAAAGAAGTACCTGTAAATCACTGCTTGATCTGGAAGGAATGTTTGGGGTCTTGGACGGTAAGAAGAGAGGAGGTAAAAGGGCAGATGTGCATCCCCTGTGCTTGCATGAATAGGTGCAGTGGGAAGGACATGGAGTGCTGGGGATGAGTGAGTGGAGGACCAGGGTATCACGAGGGAATGATCCCTTCGGAATGCTGAAAGGGGAAGGGAAAATATGTTTGGTGGTGGCATCATGCTGAAGGTGACAGAAATGGGGGAAAATGATCCACTGCATACAGAAACTTGTGGAGTGGAAGGTGAGGACAAGAGGAACCTGATTGTGGTTCGGTGGGGAGGGGAAGAAGTGAGAGTAGAAGTGCGGGAAACATGGCGGACATGGTTGAGGGCCTCGTCAATCACGCTGGGGGAATCCACGGTTGAGGAAAAAGGAAGACATCTCCTAAGCCCTCGTATGGAAGGTTCCATCATCACAACCAATGCAATAGAGATGGAGGAACTGGGGGAACGGAATGGAGTCCTTCCAGCAAGCAGGGTGTGAGGAAGAGTTGAAGTTGCTGTGGGAGTCAGTGGACTGATAATGAATATTAGTTGATTGTCTCCATTCCTGATTGTAGGCTGAGAAGTCAAAGATGGGGAGGGACGAGTCAGGGAAGAATGACATGAAACCGAGAGAAGAGTGGAAATTGCAAGCAAAGTTAAACAAGTCTTTCAATTCAGAGCAAGGGCAGGACATGGCACCGATACAGTCATCAATATATCGGAAAATGAACTGAGGGAGGGGGTCCAAGTAGGACTGGAACAAGGAATGTTCCACATATCCCAAAAAAAGGCAGATATAGCTAGCACCCATACAGGTACAAATAGCAACACCTTTTACTAAAGAGAAAGTGGGATGAGTGAAAAGAGAAGTTGTCCAATGAGAGAACAAGTTCTGCCAGGTGGAGGAGGGTGGTGGTCGATGGCAACTGGTTGTGCCTCCATTCAAGGAAGAAGCGGAGAGTCCTCAGACTGTCCTGTTGGGCAATGGCAGTGTAGAGAGGTTGGCCATCCATGGTGAAGAGAAGATGGTTAAGGCCAGGAAATTTGAAACTGTTAAAGTGAAAGAGAACATCAGAAGAGTCACAGATGGAGGCGGGGGTGGAGGGGCGGGGATTGCTGGACAACAGGACAAAATCATCAAGGTTGGAAGAAATCAGTTCAGTGGGGCAGGAAAGGGCAGTTGTGTTTATGGATCTTGGGAAGGAGGTAGAAGCAAGCTGTATCGAGATAGAGGAACTATGAGTTGGGGAGCTATTGATGGAAAATCACTGGAGGAGATGAGGTCAGTGCCTGCTTTGGAAAGAATGGCTTGATGTTCAGTGATGGGGCCACGGCCCAGAGGGAGATAGGAGGTAGTATTGGAGAGTTAGCACTCAGCCTCTGCAAGGTAGCATCCACTTTGTCAGCAGGTTTGATAACAATGTCAGGATTAAAGCTGAGAGAACGGAGTGCAGAAAGTCCAGAGGGAGGCAGGGTAGAGTGAATGAGTGGAGCAGAGAAATTTAGATGGCCAATGTCATACTGACAGTTCTCAATGGAGAGATCAAAAGAGGGTAAGAGGCCAGGGAGGGGTCCAGGTGCAGGGAGGACAGTGGAGACAGGTGAAAAGGTACATTGTACTGGGGGACGACTCCTGGCCAACGAAGTGGGTACGAAGGTGAAGGTGAGAAGAGCTCAATGTCATGCCAAGCTCTAAATTAAGATGGGGGAATAAGTGCTACGGGTGGATCGTTCAGTGTCAGAGAAAGAGGGGGGTTGGAGGGTATCATGAATATAGACAAGAGGCGCGATTAGAAGGGAGAATGGGGTAAGAGGGAAGTAAAAAAGAAGAGATCTGGAGGCACATTGGTACCCATGAGTTATTGGAGCTTGCGATCCTGAAAGAGAAAAAGTTGTTTGCTAAATAGCGGATGAATCAAATGATGAAATTAAACTGCAGAGCAGGACAGTTTTGAACTATCGTGTGTTAGTGCTGATGAAGTATGTGGGGGGGGGGGGGGTCGGGTCAAGAGTCATAGTGCCATGATCCACCAGATGAACAGTGGGTTGATCTCAGGATGCTACAAGAACAACAATCTGAAGAATGTTGAATATCTAAAAGATACCTGTAATCACGTGATCCGAAACATGAAGGGTGGAATTTCAGTTAGAATCCACATGGAATAAACTGGAGCTGAAGACAGTTGCTGAGGAAGGAAATGTGGCTGCAAAAGCAGATTATGGTGGATACCTGATCAAACACGAAGAGGGAAATGGAATGCAATGAAGGTAAATAAGATAAAAGAGGCAAATGGGTATCCTGTCACAGGGAAGAGCAGAGCTTCAAGGTTAGCTTTCCTGGAAGGGAAGTAGCGGTGAATCAAAAAGCAGAATACCACAGAGTGCTGAAAAATTTGCTTAAAACCTATTAAATCTCTAACTTTTCCAAGTTCTGATGAAAGGTCATCGACATGAAACATTAACTCTGTTTCTCTATTTACAGATGCTGCCTGATCTGCTGAGCATTTCCAGCACTTTTTATAAAATATATTAAACTGCATCTGAAAAGAAGAACAATAACAAAGTTTCAGTCAGACAGCTGAGTTCTAATGAAGTGCGTATAATTGAAATGTTAATCCACCATTTTAGATGATGATGGACCTGCTGAGGCCAGAGCATCAGCTCACTATGAAGCAGAGGTTTGTGAATGGTTACTTTCAGGCTCTGGGCCACTCAACTCGGAATGCAAGCGATTGAATTCTTCAAGGAAAACAGGGACAGAGTTTGCACCAATTTCTGACCGCACATCTTAGTGCCTCTCTGGGATTGACACTGTCAAAACTGACCATTTCTAAACAGGCTGTAGTGGATGAGAACCTAGACTTGGCTATCCTGACTCCAAGAGCACTCGTGGTCCTAAATAATTAATTCTAGATTTGCCAGGCAGAGAAACTAGATTTTACAAGCTCCACACTGTTGTTTGACAGCATACAGTCTAACCACCAGCTACGTCAGCAACTGGCAAAAGTATCACTATTTTTAGAGCATTACTTAAATTCAAAAGTCTTGCAACACAGACAAAATGAAATGCGAGAGAGAGAGAATGGTTTCCAATCCAAGGGAAAAAGCGAACAGGGACTTCATGTGGCACAGTTGTCTTTGTATCAAGGAAGAGAGAGAAAGGTTAAGTGCATTATATTATTGACATTCAAATGTCTTCACGGAATGGTAATGTGTGTGGCCTTAGGAATTTTAGTGTGTGGAAGTGAAGATGAAGACGATATTGAAGAATTATACTCTTGTGCACACATTTTACTCAGTAACAGAATACTGTAGCATAAACTTTCCATAACCTTCATTCCTTCTGATGAATCTAACACAGACCAGTTAACACAGGAAGTCATGGGGTTTTGAAAATGCAGCAGAAACCTTAACTACACTTTGCACACACAGGCTTAAGGTAACATGAGGACTTTTAAGATTAGATTTGCAATCAACTGATGGTTATAAAATAGTTTGCTATTATATTTATTTTATTCTCAGAGAGCAGCAACTAAAACAGTGGATAGATTTAGTTTCCTTCTTTTAAAAAATGTGCCTTAGTTATGAATTTCACAATACATTACCTTGATGAATGGCCTTAACAGTAAGAAATGTACCAATATCTTTTTGAATTAATTATCAGATAACATCAGCTTGGCTCTCAGTCCTGAAGGCTGTAGGTACAAGCCCCACTGCAAGGCTAGTGCACTTCAGTACTGAGCAACTGTTGCTGTGCAAGTTTATTCCAAAGATATCCCTTTTGGATCTAATATTAAAGCAAGGCCCACAGCTTGTCTGCAGAGATGGATGTAAAAGGTCACACTGCAGATCAACATCTGAAAAAGAGCCTGGTGCTTTAGGAATCCAGAGGCTCCGATGAGGCAATGAATAAAAGCAGCTACTGTACATTGTTTTCTTTACAAAATTCCTCCATCACCAGACCCAGACCATGCCCTGAACAAATTCCATTACTTAATTGTGATCACCTTATTGTGAATCATGTAGCTCAGTCACTTAAAACAAAACTTTAAAAATCAACTCAATTACATATATTTACAGAAAAGCAAATGGAAAATATATTAAAGAAAAACTGAAGTGAATTCTGAAGATTTTAACTAATAATTATCACTGAATATTATATGAATTATTTTTGTTCACGAGTCATGATCTAAAAAGTTAACCTATTAGTCAGGGGTTCACAAGTTGCTATGTTTTACCACAAAAGGAAGTCGACGGCTAAACAGACACAACATAACAGAGTATACAGATGCAACACCTCTGACTAAAATTGATCTGAAAATCTATGAAACAGCTTACAAAGAAACACCAAACATTCAAAATAATCTCAGCATACAATTAACATGTTTCACAGTAATCACCATTTAAAAAATTTTAAAGGAACTTGCTTAACACATTTTAGTGTTTATTATTAGGAAACCTTGCTGCTTGTTCTGTCCATCAGACTTTTTTTTGCTTTTGGCAGACTTTCAGCAATGTTGGCTTAGTGTTATGTAATTGCAAAATTCAACAATCTCCTGTCCAACCCACACATAGAACCTTCCTACCACATGCCACAGACTCAAATTCTCTTAGAATTGTAAATAAAAATAATTTGACTAGTTTAATAACTTTAGTACTTACTTAAATCTTCTCTAAAATGAGAAATCATTTTCTATAGGTGATGCAGCTATAAGGCTTGACACGAGCAATGCATTTATTTTCTGAAGGATACAGCTTTTTTGCTGAATATCAATTTAGCTGTTTACAAACAGGATAACAAAACAGATATCAAGAAATGCCAAAACAGACTGTGGCCCCAGCCTTGAACCACAGACAATGAATATTATTGTCTTTTACAGGAAAGGTAACCCTGAACACATGAAATTAAACCTTGCCAGTCGAGCAAGATAGAACAGGTTCAATAGTTCTGACATATGTACTGTTTTGCAATATGGACACACATGATTGTGCTTCTAGGCATGCCAATAAAAATGTTCTAGGCTGCAGGCCACAGTACTGGTGGTGAATATGAACCTATCAGCCCCTTGTTGCCACGGTTATTCACCCTGCTGTAGAAGTGAATCTGCCATGATATTACTGCTAGTCACACAGCTGCGCCAACTCATTTGAAATGCAAATTCTGTCTATGTATCCACCAGCTGCACTCACTCATGTCTTATCAAGCATATATAAGAAACCTTCACTCAGCTTATTTTTGAAACTTGGCATTCTTTTTCTCTTCCTTCAGTCAAAGGTTTTACCCTTCTTTTTCATTCTACCCTTCCTCATTCTGTATTTCTCGTGAACTATGTTTCCCTTATCTTTCTTCTTGCTTTCTATACTTCACTTTTACCTCTTCTTGCATATTTCATATTCCTTCTCCTTAATCTCAAGCTTCCTTTTCCAGCTTAACTCACATGTGATAAGAGCCCTGTTGACTTTTTCACTCCATTTCCTTGAAGAGAAACTTGTGGAAAGTTTTTTCTTTAAACATTTAAATAAAAAGAATCAGTCGCCTGAGGCCAGCAAAGAAAACCTGCAGTGTAAGGCCAATAGAGAGAGCAAGTCCATGGCCACCAAGAGGCAGAATAGTGGTCTAAGAGTTTGGAGTGAGAACTGGGGAATGCAGGCCCATGACTGAGGCAGTTTACTGTGCTGTGAGCCTGTCCAAATCTGTCATATGATGAATCCCTACTAATGGGATGGACCAGCAAGATCAATGCTTACACATTTATCACAAATAATCAGATTCCCTAAGGTGGCTTTCACTGGGCATAACTGATGGGACTGCAAATATATCTGACAGGCACACTACAGATTAATGCAATTCAGGACAAGAGAAAGATGGTCAAGTTAAGATCTGCCATCTTTAGTAGAGCAGATCCCTTTTTTAAACAGCATTTTGTAAAAGGACCACAGATTCAAAATTATAGCTTTTGGAAACACCCGCCTTAACAATACATTCTTTTTGAACTGTCCAATTTCTGCCTTTTCCATTACTCCCTTATTATTCCAAACACATGCGCATAATTAGGGCACAAATTCTTCCACTATTACATTTTTAAAGCTTTAGAGTCCTATTATTCCACACCAGTGTTGTTCAATGTTAGTCATTAGCCGCGTGTCTCATTTTTTTTCTGAATAAAAAATAAACACTGATGTTGGTCATGTGATCTCAATTCTCGTTTGCATGATGTTACCACATGGGACTTAAATCTTTTTGTTCATTTGCTGGTATAATGGTAAGGTGAAAAGCAGAGTGTGCAAGCATGTAGGAGGGCAGAAACCTTATGGAGGGTTTCAAATAGGGAATTTTGGGAGCGATGGATAAAGTTATAAATAGCAACATGTTCAAAAACTCAGAGGAAAGGGAGAGCTAGGGCAATGATTTTCAGGATGGTTGAGAGTTTTTTTTTGAGAAGATGGCAGTTTTGAAAGGGTGTGGGGCAGTATCTGGAGAAGAAGAGGCTATTTACCATGTTGGTTTGTATGGGGCCAGGAACAGAAGTGGGCAGTAGTTTAATGGGGATGGAGTCAAAGGTGCAGATGGGGCTCTCATAGATGAAATAAGCTTGGAGAGCGAATGGGGCAAGATAGAAACAATGCTAAGTTCAGGACTAGGATTGGGAGGGGGAGGCACACAGGAGGTTTGGCTTGGTAGGAAAGGGGAAGCAGGGAAAGAGCAGAAGCACCTCAACGTATAGTCTCAATCTTGGTGACCAAATAAACCCATGAACTCTTAGCACATGTTGGGAGCTAAGGGTGGAGGGACATGGGACATCACTTTAAAGGAAATGGTTGATCATTCAGAAATAAAGCCTGTGGTTGTCTTTGCACTCAGGATGATCCAAGAATAGCAGCTGGATTTGACAAGGTGAGTGAAGCTACCGGCAATAGAACTTCATGTGGTCAAGCCAGGCATGATGATGAATAGCTAAGCCACCTGTGCATCACTCACTCAAGTCTGCGAAACATGGGATTTGAGGCAGGAAAGTAGGCCAGACTGGGAGTGAAGAGAATGAAGGTTTGGCTGGGGTTAAGGGCAATTGCAATGAGAAGGAAATGACTGATAAAAATCAACAGCTTACAAAATTATCATGGCAAATGGAGGGCATAAATCTAGGCAGCTTGCAGCATTAAAGTGCAGTTAAATAATGTGACAAAGGCTTATTTTTCCAGGATAGACACCCAAGAAAACATCATGGAAAGCAGGTGCAGAGGATGGGTTGTGAGGGATACAAGGAAGTGATCAAAATGATGTCATAATCAAGGAGGTGGACATAAATACAGGGCCAGGTGCAAGTGTTTATATGGTGGAACAGATAGGAGGAGGACAGGGAATTCAGAGATAGGGAGAAATGGGAACAGAGTTGGAGATTAAAAACACCAAGAATGAAAGGTTTCTCAGATAGAGAGAGGATTTTGCAGGAAGATTTTGGAATGGGAAGGATACAGCAGACGAAGATTTTAAGAGAGTTGTAAGAAAGGTGGAACACAGTGAACATGCTTGATGAAGTAAATAGGAGAAATAGGCCATTTGTGACTTGTGATCTGACTGTCATCACTACAACAGTTTTGGGGGAACAATTGATTTGAAAAGTATAGAGGAGAGGGGCTCCATCATTAAGGACCAAAATATTGCCATCAGTTGAATAAAGTTTCAGTCAACATTTCATCAGATGGGCATTGATGAGACCACATCTCGAATACAGCGTGCAATTTGGTCTACTTATTTAAGGAAGGATGTAAATGCGTTAGAGGCGATTCAGAGGTTTACTAGATTGATACCTGGAATGAGCGGGTTGTCTTATAAGGAAAGATTAGACAGACTGGGCTTGTTTCCACTGGAGTTTCGGAGAGTGAGGGGTGACTTGATTGATGTATATAAGATCCTGAACAGGACTGACAAGGTGGAAGTGGAAAGGATATTTCCTCTTGTGGATGAGTCGAAAATTAGGGGGCACTGTTTTAAAATTAGGGGTTGCCCTTTTAGGACAGAGGAGGAGGGGAAATTTTTTCTGAGGTCTGGGTGACTTTGGAACTCTGTCTTCGAAGGCCGTGGAGGTGAGGTCATTGAACATTTTTAAGGCAGAGGTAGGTTGATTCTTGTTAGGCAAGGGAATCAAAGGTTATCGGAGGTAGATGGGGATGTAGAATTCGAAACACAAGCAGATCAGTCATGATCTTATTGAATGGTGAAGCAGGCTCTGGGGGCTGAATGGTCTACTTCTGCTCCTATTTCATATGTTTGTATGTTCAACAAATTCACAGACAACAAGGGTCTTGTTCCCTAGTAAATGGCTATTCTGAAGGGAAATGCCAAGGGGGGTTGTTATAATGGTCCCCTGCCAAAGTTCAACCAGACAGTAATGGGTGGGATGAGCCTGGTGGGGAAGAGGTTTCTGACATTAGCTCCCAATGGGCATGCTTGGTTTGAAATAAAATGGACCCTGCCCCAGCTCATCTGCTGCTGAAACTCTCATCCATGCCTTTGTTACCACTTGCCTTGATCAATCAAACACAATCCTGGCTGATCTCTCATGCTCCACCCTCCTTAAACTTGAGGTCATTGGAAACTCTATGCTTGCTGACCTACATTGGGTTCTGGTTGAACAACACCTTGAAAAGGAGGAATAAGAGTCTTTCTTTTCAAATCCCTAATCATTCTTCATAAATCATTTCAACTCTGTTATCTCACCCCCTCTCCACAACCTTCTGAGATATCTAATTCTCTTTAGCATCCAAAATTTTAATTGCTCCACCATTGGTGACCCAAACCTTTTCACCTGTCGACCTCCTTTTCTTCCATTAGCATGCTTAAAACCTGCCTGGTTGACCAAGTTTTTGGTCGTTTTCTCCAATACTACCTTGTTTGTTTTTATTCATTCATGGGATGTGGGTGTCACTGGCTAGGCCAGCATTTTTTGCCCATCCCTGTGGGTCTGCAGATTTCCTTCCCTAAAGGAAGGGACATTAGTGAGCCAGATGAGTTTTTAGAACAATTGGCAATGGTTTCACAGTCATCACCAGACTTTTATAATTTCAGGTTTTTAGTGAATTCAAATTTCACCATCTGCCATGTTGGGATTTGAACCCGAGTCCCCAGGGCATTACCCTGGGTCTCTGGAATACCCTGATAATACCACTATGCCACCACCTCCCCGGTTGTGTTTGATACCTGTGAAGGGCCATGGAATGTTATATTACATTAAAGGCACTACATAAATGTAAACTGTGTTAATGGGGCAGTTCGCGGTTTTTGCTGATGAAAAGGCAACAATAGGTGTCTTGATGAACTCTTCAACTCTCAAACAAGGACGCTACAATAAGATATCATGAGTTGTGTGTCTTACAATGTAGTTTTGGGAATTTTTTAACTAAGTATGTGTTCATAAAATGCTTAAATTCCATAAAGAAAAGGTGAATTATTTCATGATCAAACATAATACTTTTCAACATTACAAAGATTTTGGTCACAATAATTGTTGTCCTACCTGGTAGAGCTGGAAGGCACTATCCCCAGGTATAAAATTCAGTTGTTTATCCACAAAGAATTCTATTGCAATTAATAAATGAAGCACAGCCTTTCCCACTACAGACTTGAATGTCTAAACAAAGAAAAACAAGGAAATAACTTAGTTGAAGCTTGACTGATTAAATGCAGAGCAATTAGAACATCATTTTTGTCAGAGATCCTGAAACGAGTGAAAAAACAGATCTGCCATTTGAGAAAAATACAAATGTAGAAAGCCAACAAATGCACAATGGCATCTCAAAATCTGATTTCAAGTTGGCTCAACATCAAAGCATGCAAATAATTATGCATTTTAAATTAATCCAATTCAAATGTTTTTAATTGTATTCTGCATAAAGTCAAAGTCCACTTCTAAATTACCGATAATAATGAAAGAAGTTCAACTTAAACATTTTTCCTTTCTGACTGGAATACAGTATCAAAATCTAAGCTATACCTTTAATTAAAGTTTGTAAATAATTTTACAAAAACAAGAAAGCATATACAGTAGTGGGAAAAAGATAGGGAAACAATATTCTGCTAAATTGTGGCGCAGTACAACTATTACACATGCAGGAAAGAACATGAATCTCTCAAACTACTGCCAAACATAAAGTATTAATACAAGATAGTACACAGTCCAAAGAAACATTAAGAAGCAACTGCAATAAAACAAATATAAGCAAAGGACTCATCCTCAGTTCATAAATCAGGTTTGCACAGAGAAAAGCAATTTTGGTGAAGTGCCAAGGGCCATTTATTCCTTACCACACCACGAGTTCTTGACTTTGGTAAAGGAGGAATAAGAGAACGAAGTACATATTTAGGGTTTGGCGGGGGGTAGACTTGTGTTTCTTTTTTTCCTTCAGGATTTTCCTGTCTTATATTTATTAACACACATGAATTTTGCACTTTTCACACAGGGTCAGGGAAAAACCACAACACGGAAGATGTTCAGTACATAGACAAATGTATCATTGACTTTGAAATGCCCAAATCACAGAGTTTGAACAAGAGGCTTCAAGGAAAATCTCTCAGCTGTGTTAAAATAATTCTTGAAATTTTAGCTAAGCCAAAAATGTGTGCTCCAGGGTTAAAAATAAAGATTGCCATGATTCTTTATAACTTGAACTTAAACAAAAATAGAGTTCAAATCATCTTGCTGGAGAGGTGGAAAATAATCTCCTCCAAACCAAAGCCTCTCTCTTTTTTAAGGTCTTATATCCTTTTGTTTTAACTTCCAACATTCAGACACAACAGAAAATATTCTTGCATTTTTCTGGAAAATAATCAAAACTTGGTGAATCAAAGTCCTCATTCTATTGGATGGCATCATCTTTGAAAAAGGACATGAATATATCCTCAACAATGCAGCCCAAATGTCAGAAACAAGATGCATCCAGACAACAGTAAATCACCCAGACTGGTGATTTTTTTTCTCTCGTTCCTCCAGACGCATCAGCATTGCTGCCATTTGTTCACACAATGGACATAGGGCATTTGATAGCTAGCCTCTTTGAACTATCCCCAAACATCAAAGGGGGAAAGTAAGTGGAAACTTGCAACTTTAAAATAATAGCAATATGAGCAAGCACACGGTAGTTGACTGTGGAACGTGCACAACAACATAAATGGGGAAGGATTTCGAAGGAACAGGAGGAATCAGTATATTACAAAACTGCTTCAGCTGAAGTACTTCCATAAAAGCTAAATGGGGTGTACTATCCACGATTCATTGAAAGTAACAATATTTTCACCTGAGTTGCATGAGTTTAAAAAAACCCTCCTGATCACAGAAAATGGAACTCTATTATTCAGTCCTGAAAAAAATTATGGCATGACATAATTTGAACCAACAAAGCAGGCAGAGGAAGAGTGATGTTAGTTCCAATACAAGAGCAGGGAATTCTTACATCATCCCAAGAGTTACTTCTTTAAGTACTTAACATGCTGTGGAACTTTCCTCAGAGCAATAACTTGGAATTGGCAGCATAACAGCTTAGAGCATTGGAGGTTTTATAAACTGTTCCATTAAATGGTAAGACGTGGGTGTGAAGGTTCAGAGGCATTTTCCAACAGCCTTTTCTTCAATAAACAGCTCAATGACAGTTTTGCAAAGCAGATGGCATATCTTACAAATTGAAAACTAACACTTTTACTGTCTGCTGTACTGAGCTAGCTATGGTGTGCAATGATTGCATGTATTGTACTTAATTATCTCTTGATCTGCATCAAATTTATTATTAAAAAAACTGATTTGCTCTCACACTGGAAACCTAGGCCACCATGAAGTTGCTCTCCCCCACTGTGCCTGAAATGCTACTGGCCCACATTCCACAGTTCTTAATTTCATTTTAATTGCTCTGCCTGCAAAAATCTTCAAAGCTTTCTCCACATTTAAAAAACCTTAATTAACTTCTTCAAAAGTTTATTTGTCATATCTCTGCACTGCTTTGCCTTTAAAATTCTTTGCTGGAATCTCAGTTCTCCCTAAGGCTTCCAAAATCTTTTGCTTCTACTGCCCTTCTTTCTCCAGTGTCCTCTACCGCCTCATTGTCGATCTTTCCTTGTCTTTACCTATTGGTTAAATGTTCAATCTCAATCAAGGCCCAAACCAAACCCCCAACTCCCACTGTGGTCCCTCTATACCCAGCTATTAGCCTCTCTTGTACTGGACCTATTTAAATATCCATCCTCACTCTTTCCCAGGCTGTCAACTTATTTCAGTTTATCAAAAATCTTACTGCATGCACTTCCTGCAACTGTCACAGTTACCAACTGTCTCCCACCACAATGTTAAACCATCCCTGTTGTTATGAAACATTGCAGTCACTGATTCAGCATGAATAACTTCACAGGCAATCTGTTAAAAATATTGCATCTGCAGGACATTTTATCACACTTTTCTACACAGGAGAAAATTTGGTAGAAAAAGAGAAATTCAGTCATTTAATGCTGGAAGCTTCGGACCTGGAACCTGAAACTTACAGGCACTTCACTTTCCCAGTACAGTTCCCTCCACAAACAGTTGAACTGACTGACACAGGATGTTCACAATCAGACTTGGCTTTAAAAAGGGAAACAGAAATTTTGTTGCAGCGGAATAACGCATTGCACATTACATCCAAACAGCTAGAGTATGAAATGCCTAATGGATCATCTTTTAGATGCTTAAATCAATTACTTCAATAAAAAATGCACAAACTGTAATTTTGTTCATTTGAGGAGAATGATCACTGAAAAGCTTCCAAAAGACATGCATATGCAAAGAAAGCACTCCAACTCAACCAATTCTCCAAGAGCATTACGAGTACCTATCCCTGTTCAAATGACCAGCAACACTGCTGGTATTCCTACATCTACCATCCAGCAGGCTGATTAAAGAATTGCACATGTATTTATTATGGCCAACTACAAAAAAGTTGTAGGTCAGTATTAAGGTGTCTATTAATATCAATCTTAGCATAGTATGACTTATAATGACTTATGTAAATATACACAAAGCACAAGTATTGCTGAATTAAATAAAAACAGTATCGGCCTACTTTTAAAAAGGATTTAAAAAGGAGATGCAAATCCCATTCGTTTCACTGAGAAATTCAACTAAATAAAGAGATTAAGATTTCTTACTATTCTACACACAATGAAATGGAGCTCTTTCACATTGCTTCTACTCTTTGGCAATTTGTCCTGCAGAGTGAAAACTTTCACAACCATCGTGCATTGCTTTTCACATTGGATACAAGATTCTCAACATGGTCTGTTAAAAGCAAATCCATGCTTTGGGTGCTCAATTGGTTGCTCAATAGGTTTCAATTGAAAAAAACTCAATCATCCTTTTGAAACTAGTCCTCAAATTGGCAGATGCAGAACTCTAGTCAGCCCATGGCCAGAATATATGTTGACAGCTTCCAAGAGGGACTGTGTTTAAATTGCACTACTATCTCCAAGGTTCCAGACGAAACCACTTCCTCAGGTATGTTCAGTTTCTCCAGACAGCACCACCACTGCCAAATAAACCATCAACAAATGCAGTGTGAACTACTTTCTGTTTGAAATCATGATGAAAGCACTAATGCTTATTTTTAATGTTCAGCTGAGTTAATAACTGAATGATCATTTCATCAGTTTTCAAGTATTTACCATTTGCATGTTGGTGCATTGACTGGAAATTTGGAAAGAGGTTACAATAATCTGCTCATGAAACATGCAATTTCATGTTGATCACAATATATAATTGTGATCAACATGAAATGTAATGTTCTTGCAAACTAATTCAAAGGACCTTTATGCCAAATAGATATAATTTTCAATCAGTAAAATAACTTTGAGCATGAACTTTCAGGGAAATGATAATTCCTTACAAGGAGTTAAACACCCATTGCAACTGAACCTGCCCTACACAATGTCCATGGAGATTTTACTCCTATAGTCATCAGTTTTAGAATTTATATTTATTTCAACTCTCAATCTTTAACAGTGTCAGTGCAGCATAATGTAGAAACAAAACCCCAGCGAGAAAAATCCTAATTTGAAAATGATTTTCTCTGCTTTAACAAAGATCATAAAGTATTCAGTCTTCTGTGTTACACCTCTTCCGCCCTTTCATGCCGCTAAGGAGGGTAGAGTTGCATCCAGTAGTCCTATAGTATTCTACTTCAGTTTCAATCCCAAGATTTTCTGCCATTATACCACAATCTCCCTATGATCAACCATCTTTACATACTATATGAAGATAAAGAATGCCATCTACACCTAGTTTATACCCAAAGGTTATTGAATCTTTTGTTAATCAACATTAGCTTTTTAAAAATTTAATCTGCTTTCTCCCAATTTTGTTGCCATCTTTTCTGAGGCACTCTTGCTCAGGTAATCTCAAATAACCTTGCTCAGATGGCAATTCTTGACATGTGAACCTCAAATGTCACATCAGCAAGCTGTCTGACTGTCGACAGCATTGCAGCTGAAGTCCATCGTGTTCTAACTTTTCAACTTCATATAGTGATCAAGGACTACAATCCTGGGAGTCATCGATGTAGAGATGTTGAAATTAATTTTAATACTGGCTGAGTTCAGCCCAGGTTAGAGTTGAAGGAGAATTAAAATGTAATTACACGAAATACAGTTTACAATAATTTTGAGAAGAAATTGTTATATCTTTAGAGGAACCTTCCAAAGTCTGAGACTTAGTCCTTGAAGTTGTACAAAAACAGGATGACACAAATGGTAGACTCTGTGTTGGGCATCCTGAAACTGATCCCAGGGATTTATCCTTAAAAAACTACATATACTAGAAATGGCTGGGGAAGAAAAAACAGAAAATGCTGAAACATCTCAGCAGGTCAGACAGTATCAATGGAGGGACCACACAAGTTAACATTTCAAGTGAAATGTGCTAAGGGATGAACCTGAAACATTAACTTGTCTATTTTCTCCATATGTGCTGACTGACCAGCATTTTCAGAGATTTTTCTTTCCCCAAGGTTTTCTTACACAATATACCTCTTTGTTAGAAAGTGTTTTTTAAAAGTTATACAAGTGTGGAGATATAGTTTGTGCAAGCCACATATTGATGTATTTGTGAAATAACGTAATACACTTCTAGGCCAATTGCAATGAGGTGCAGTTTGCTACTTGTAAATAAATGTAACGTTTTAATCTTGAAAGTTAAATGCACAAAAGCTTGGATTCTGAAACATTGGGACACCGAATTAGGAAATAATGCACAAGATTAAATTCTCATGATGATTCTTTTAATAACAGTATGCCACAAACATTTAATTATTGGTATTGTAGAATCACTATATGAATTGAAATTTATATGGAACAAAAAACTTTTCATTAAACTAAATGATGATAGAAGTCCTTCTGAATCTAATACAGCAGCAAAATAACCCAGTTGTCATTTGAGCAGCTGTACATTTGCGACTGCTTGCCAAGTGATTGAGTTTCTCAGACTCATTACTGCATCTATACGTGTTCTTATGTTGATTGTATGGCACCAGTACCGTAGCACTCAAACAGAGAGAGACCCACAACTGTAGCTTTTCTCTTTGGCAGTGTGCCATTAGTTCCTATTACAACTGTTGAACGGCCTGTAGGATAGTGAAAAACACAAGTCCCTGTTATCAACCACAGTTCTTGCGACAGATGAGAAGTTCAGTCCTGGACATTGCTAAAGGCACAGAGTTTGACTTTTAAGCTGGTAATTTGCTGTTTTACAATGATAGAAGTACCATGTGCATTGATCCATGATACAAAGACTGAACCTGCAAAGAGAAATTGGTGGCGTGCTACAGATTGCATTTTAAAATGCATTGAATTTTTGAAAATCCCCTCAAGAGGAATAAAGAATATTTAATTTAAGATAAAACAAATGGTATGTCATTCATCTCCATCAAAATCAAAACGGAAAACTGTTTACATTTATTGTTCATCTCCATTTAAAACCTGTATGCCCAGATTTGAGCTTATTTTAGTATTTAAGGCTTGGTAAACTGAATAGTGAAAAAAAATCAACAGCTTGGTTCTTCTTCTGCTTCCTCTCAAAGATGATCATTTTTAGTCACAGACTTGCCCAAGTTGGGGTTGGATGAGGATGGTTATGACAGTGAGGCATTACTTCCTTCTCCTGATATGCACACATACACTTTCTAACCAGAGGTCAGTTTCCCCAACCACCCCGACCAGGAATCTAAGGATCTGTTGTTGTACACTTACTGTCAACCAAACAAAGATCACCCAATTCATAACAAATTGGAAATTGCTCCTGGGACTCATTTAGGTGGCTTTATTCCACATTGGATACTATGTTTATAATCTGAGTTTGGGAGAGCTTGGATATCATCAAGGGGATTTGAAGCAAAAATATTCTACTGACATTTCTATATTTCACTCAATGTGAAATTGGCAATCTTCGCAATGCACAGAATATATGAAAAGTCATGACGTGCTACATCACAATCAGACTCAGTGACATAACTATCTTCTACTATACTAAATCCTTCACAGTTGTCCACATCATCAGATATCCATACTTCAGCAGGGTACACACTAAAATAAACCTATGTGGTAGGCTTAGCTGTATATCAAATCTACAGTAAGTATTTCACAAGAAGTGTAACAGAATGTAAAGAAATGCTGCTTGAATCCAAACATAATTTAGCTACCCAGTTTCTGTGCAACTCAACACATACCCAATGTCTAAGGGAAAATATCAGGTTGCCAGCTGACCAATGTCAAAATGGTGTATTAGTCTGGTTGCACAAATGCACAGCGAGATTAAACAGTAACTATGGTACTGAAACACAATAAAGTCGGCCATCGGTAAAACAACGTACAAGAAAATGTTTCCAACCTATAAATACATGAAGCTAACACAGCTGCTAATAGTTGAACAACTGGGACGAGTTTGAACCTGTCTACACACAGCTCTATTAATAAATAAGATCCTGATGGAGCCCTACCCAGAATGCATCTCTGCTGTAATGTTAAGCCAGCCAGACACCCAGATTTGCAAGACTTCTGCATTCTTTGTTGCCTACACGATACTTTGACTACGGAAATGTCTGCAACAACTGTATCCTGTTTTGGGCTTGGTGCAGTACCACATTCCATTCACATGAAAACAGGAAAACAGATGAGCACTTAGTTGAAAAACCTTCATGTTTAAAATCAAATGCTTCAAGCAAGTGACACTTATTTAATTGTAAACTTATAAACTAGAAGGTTAAATTAATATTGCAACTTTGTTAAATACTTATCAATTATAATGGTCAACTACACACGTTTGTAAAGCAAAACTTATGAAACACCGATTCCCTAAACAACTTATTACACATGTATCAAATATTATCCTATAAAGTGGGCAATAAGTTACAAATATCTTTGTTGCACCGTAGTTGTTAATCCTTATGTCCAGTGTGTTATCTATTGATAGAAATTATAAAAAGTTATCTCCACTGCAACTTCATCGACAAGCCTCCTCACAGCAATCCATTCTCATTATGCAGACATGTTGGAATGTCAAAGTCCAGCTGCCCAGCCATTCAGTCAGCACATGCAAGAAAGCGAGCTTTCGCTTCAATAATTTAAGCTAGTATCGAAAATTGTGCTTCCACCTTTTGTTATCTCTTATCGCAATCACACATTAAACGCCTCTGCTTTTATTTTATTTAGTGTTTCATGAAGAATTCTGCATCCGAATAGAGTTCATTCTGTTGTGCGCACAGGGCCATCGACGCAGTGTTAAAATAAATCAGCCTCACCAAGCCGATTTTTGTTCAGCACCGTTTCAGAAAAAGGCTGCTGGACTCATGTTACCCACCTAACGATCCACTCCAATCCACGCAAGACAGGGACAAAATCCGAAAAGCTATCTGGTCCCCGTCCACGATTACACAGGCCGATATTCAGGCTGCGGATGATAGACTTCCGATCAGAACATGTTCACTCCCGGAGTCAGTGAACCATTTCTGATCAAAGAGAAATGAAAACAAGGCGGCACGTTACACTCCAGCCATGTGGTGCTTAACAGTCCCAAAAAAATAAAACTTAAAATATTTTTTACGTTAAAAATCGGATCTTTGAAAAGCTGCCGCGAGTACCTTAGTTGTCTCTTTCTCTCCCTCAAGGCTGAATGCGGAGTGTGCAGAGGCGGATCACTGATCTCCCTTTGTCATCATTACGTACTGTTAACGAATGAGAAACCCCGCAACTGCTACACTCTGTAAAGATCTAGGTCACGAACATTACACTGCGATTGGCCATCTAACCAGCTGTCCAAAACAGATACGCGAAAACAAGCAACAGAAAATTAATCAGCCTGTTCTGTGCCATGAGTAGTATTTAGGACTTGATCGAAATTTTCAAAGTCGACTGCACATGGGCACGAGAAACTTCTCCTTGTACCGATGGCTCGAACAAAGCGGAAAAGGGCGGTGCTTCGAACTAAACCCAAGTCACAGGTGGCAACAGTCACTTCTAGCATGAGTCATGTAACTGATTACTCATTGTCTAAGAGACTTTCAGAGGGATGCGTTCCGTGCTGCAACAAACAAAACCCAGATTAATATTAACGTTGACAAACTTCACTTTCCAGATCTTTCTGGAGAGACATATTAACGCGTCTTTTCCCTTTACGGATGCTGCCAGACCTACTGTGAATTATCTTCTTTCAGAATTCCAGTTTTTTTTTTGTTTTTACAAGCTACTTAATTACTAGGTTGGGGGGTGGTGGTGATGGGGGTAGTAGTGATAGGGGGAGGGGGATGGGGTGATTGTGGTGATGGTGATTGTGGTGATGGGGGAAGGTCCCAAATGATGCCACCCAAACCAAAGAAGTTCCCTTTTTCAACACAGTCACTGAACAATTGGTTTTACCTCAATCCAGTACTAACTTTTAAGGTCAGGCTCTTACTCTCTGAATCTAACATAATTACAATTCAAGCTAACAGGACTCCTTTTGCGGATTTAAGTGAATATAGCAATATTTGTCGTCATTGCGTGTTATAGCTTGGTGCAAACAACAAACACTGACGTTAGGTAATAAAAACAGAAAACGCTGCATCACACAGCTAGTCAGCCAGCATCTGTGGAGACAGCAGATGAGTTAAAATTTCAAACCCAAAATTTAACACACTGTTTTTACCCAAAGTGCTGACTGACCTGCTCAGTTTCCAATATATTATTTTTTGACATATAATTTCAGCATTTGCAGTGTTATTTATTTGTAATGAAATTAAGCTCGCAGAGTTGTATTTACTCATCAGTGTGTGGAAGGATCCAAACATGAACTTGAATTAAAACACTGTCTCGAGTGGAAGGAGGAAAAAACATATTCAGCCACAATTGAAAACTGATGCTCATTCACTTATGATGATCCAGCAGAACTTGACCCTTTTTAAATGGACATCTGGTCCATGCTGAAAAACGAGCAGAGATTGTGTGACAACGGTTCCATACCATAAAACTAAACACAGAGTGTTCTTTGTCTGTGTGCCTCTACCAGCCCTCTATGAGATCAAGAGCCCACAATACTCCGTATTAACAAACAATCCATGACCTTCAATTACAAATTTGGCAAGCAGCCAGGAAATGGTTATAGCGGTAGTGCATAATTAAATTCTGCTGGATTAACACAAGCAAACCTGTTTATGGCAGGAACTACATTATCTGCTATAATTATTAAATTAATTCATATATTAAGATAAATTATTGTTAATTCTAATGAACTGTAGCATTACAAGTTAACTTGACTAATATATTCCACAGCTGTTATGAAGTGTTGCTGTATCAGGAGATTTGTCTGAATCCAGTGCAGCATTGTTAATACACAGAGACTACGGCAAATAAAAATCAGAGTTTATTCAAGTAGTCGGCATAAGGCACAAAGCTTAAAGCTTGTGGTGAGCAAGGGTCTTGAAACTACAGAATCCCATTAAAGAAAAACGTAAGGCAGGTCCATTGGTTTTAAGTTTAGTAGATTCTAATGCCCATGTTTGAATTCAGTGAACATTCACATTCTAATGTATACATTATGAAAATAACTTCTTAAAATTGAATTCAAAAAATATAATTTGTATTTTATCTTTGCGATAACATTGCTAGGGAAGAAAAGTATTAGAGATCTCATAAATATCAAAGATTTAGAACCATAGAAAAAGGCCATGCAGCCCATCGTGTCTACGCCGGCCTTAAAAACACTAGCCGTCCATTATAGCCCCACCTTCCAGCACCTGGTCCATAGCCTTGCAGGTTACAGCACTTCAGATGCAGATCCAGGTACTTTTTAAATGAGTTGAGGGTTCCTGCCTCCACCACAAAATCAGGTCACAAATTCTAGACACTCACCACCCTCTGGGTAAAGAACTTTTTTCCCATGTCCCCTCTAATCCTCCTACCAATCACATTTAGTTTGTATTCCCTAGCTTTGTTTGCCCTCCACAAACGCATTACCTCACAATTCTCTGGATTGAATTCCACTTGCCGTTTTTCCGTCCACTCAACCAAACCATTGATATCATTGTGGAGTTGACAGCTATCCTCTTGACTATCAACTACACAGCCAATTTTTGTGTCATCTGCAAACTTCCCAATTATGCCTCCCACATTTGAGTACAAATCATTAATATATACAACAAACAGCAAGAGCCCCAACATAGCCTGTGGAACACTAATGGAAACCGCTTTCCATTCGCAAAAATATCCATCAACCATTACCCTTTGTTTCTTGTTGCTGAAACAATTTTGGATCCAACTCAACACATTCCCTTGCATCCCACAAGCTTTTACTTTTCTGACCAGTCTGCCATATGGGACCTTGTCAAATGCCTTACTAAAATCCATGTAGGCAAGATCCACTGCACTACCCTCATAAATCTTCCTTGTTAGTTCCTCAAAAAATTCGATTAAATTAGTAAGAAGCAATCTACTCTTAAAACCATGCAGACAATCCCCAATTAATCCATTCCTTTCTAAGTGACAGTTTATCCTGTCTCTCAGAATTGAGTCCAATAAATTGCCCACGACCAAAGTCAGAGAGACTGGCCTATAATTATTTGTTCAAGCTAGTTAGGAAACAAATCTAGCAGAACAAGCTGGAGAATTTTTTCCCCTCCTTTGGAAAATTTGCTTTTATAGAACAATCCATTTAGTGGTTTGACTGACACCTGGTGAACTTTCTGAGTTCATATGACGTTGAAATCACCAAGCCTTATATTTATATAGCACTTTTCACAGCTTCAGGACTTCCAAAGTGCTTTATAGCCAATGAAATACTTTTCAAGTGTTATCACTGATGCAATGCAGGAAACACAGCAGCCAATTTGCCCACAAACAACGTGACAATGACCAGATAATATGTTAGCGTTGTTGATTGAGGGATAAATATTGACCAGGACACAAGGGATTACTCGCCTGCTCTTCTTTGAAATACTACCATGGGATCTTTTACATCCGCCCTGGAGCCTCAGGTGAAGGTCTCGAAAGATGACACCTTCAACAGTGCAGCACTGTGTCACTATTACACTAGACAGTCAGCCTTCATTTTTGTGCTCCAGTCTCTACAGTGAGACTTGAATCCAGCCACACCTGACACAATTGGATTCTGGGGAGGGGGGGTGGGGTGCAGTCAGAATATTCTATAATGGTGTTAAAGCAAACATGAAATGTTGCAAATCTGATAAGAGATGGAAATGCATGAAAGAAAAAAGATGATTGATGAGGATCTCCGCCTTTTTAAAAGGCTCATACTCAAAATAATCTTTCTTAGTCTTTTAGATGCTAATTGCCAAGCTGGGCATTTCCAGGATTTTCTCTTTTGTCCTGTGCAGGCAGGGGATGGGGAGAAGATATTTGTCCCTTTCATGTCAACATTGCAAACCAGAATATAGAAATAATTATGAAAATACCACTGCCCATGTTTATTTTAGATGTGTTTATTTAAAAGCATCACAGTGCATCTGTTACCAATATACTCCAAGTGAAATAACTGCTAAAAATGTCATCAAAGTTCACAGATTGGACAATGCCATAAAAAGCAACGAACCAATAATATCTCAACAAGCATTGAAGGGAAAAATAGAATTTGCGTGCTGGTACAAAATATGTTGGACAAACATCTTGGTACTTTCCCCCTCTCTTTTGATACTTGCCCCCTCTCTTTTAGAGCTTTCCATTAACATCTAAAAATCCCCAAAAGCTGGTTAAAAGGTACATGTTGGAACAATAAGCAGCTTTTAATCTCAAGTACAACTGAACTAATTCTCACGGGGAATGTGACATTATACCTTCCAGCTGTCGCTCATTGGAAAATTCCACCAATGTACGTCAAGTTATTTTAGGGATGTATGTTATCTGATCAATTTGTTTTCTGAGAATTACCATCAACTGTCAGAAACTATAAAGTCACCAACAATGCATCAACCTCTTAATTCAGAGAGAAAGGAAATGGAACATTGTCCCCATTTTTAAAAAATTAACTTTTTTAAAACTTTGAAGTTTCCTCCATTAAAAGGGAAAATAATCAAAGAAAGGCTACAATTACAATCAACGTCAGAAATGTGGTTATTTTTCCATCCTCAATTTATGAAATTGATCTGAAGGACAAAACATCTTGGAAAAATGGATACTGCTTTTTAAATTATGCAATCTTTTACCATTCCACAGTTGTGGATTAGATGACTGATGATGAAAATTTAAACAGAAGCACAGCAATCATGAAATACTGCATATCTCCTCCCACCTACCCCACCCCAAGACATCTATATTGGCAAAAACTACAATCAGGAGTATAGTATTCAGCTGTGAATGTTGAATTTGTTGCATTTTTTTTCCTTCAGGTTTATTATTACAAAGTTAGCAGACAACAGTTCTTTGAGTCAACCGTTAGGTATTGATTGATGGTCAAGGTCCAATGTAGCCTTAGCTGCAATGGAACACTACCAAAATCAGATATTAATTGGAATAAGAGACTTTCAAACAGGAAGATCTGGATTGTTACCAAAGAGTTAACCTTTTGTTGGCAAATGACCAAAGCAGCAAATGTCGGAAATAGTGTGTCAGTCTAACCATTTTTGATCCAAATGGGATGATCACAATTTTTGCACTTTCCTGTCTGTTACCATATAAAATATGATTTATGTACACATATAGGATAGGAATACAAAAAGTAGTATTTCAACTTGTAACCTGTAAACAGATTAAAGGAAACTCCTATCTCCCTAGGCTAACTGGCTTGTCTCTTTAGTCATACGGACTCGAAATGTTAACTGTGTTCCTCTCTGCAGATGCTGTCAGATCTGCTGAGTTTTTCCAGGTATTTTTATTTTTGTTTTTGTTTTGGATTTCCAGCATCTACAGTTTTTTGCTTTTATTTTGGCTTGTCTCTGTACAGCTCTCACACCACAACATTTCTAATAAACATCAGCAGAGATTAAACTAGTCAAATACCACAAAACGTTTAACACAATATTAACCCTAAACTACTAAATTGAACCGGAAAACAATTTTACATGTTTCGCTTTAGCTGTCCTTTTTACTTCCAATCCACTATCCAATGTTTCTAAAAATAACATGAATTTCACTCTTTTTTTGCCTAATCAAACTTTGTTTAAAAGTTGAAATATTTCAATTCTTTAATCTTCGACTTCTTCAATCCCATTATACATTTTCAATGTGGTAGCAGCTGATTTTAAAAATGGTTTCAAATTGGCTGAAATTTGGCTTAAGAGTTGATTTAACAAGTCACAAATCCACAGATCCCTGGGGGTAGCAGGGCAGGTAGATAAGATGGTTAAAAAGGCAAAACAAAAACAGAATTACCTGGAAAAACTCAGCAGGTCTGGCAGCGTCGGCGGAGAAGAAAAGAGTTGACGTTTCGAGTCCTCATGACCCTTCGGCAGAAGTGAGTAAAGTTAGGAGAGCGGTGAAATATAAGCTGGTTTAAGGTTAGAGGGGGGGCGGGGGCAGTGGTTGTAGGGATAAGCAAGCAGTGATAGGAGCAGATAATCAAAAGATGTCACAGACAAAAGGAACAAAGGGGTGTTAAAGGTGGTGATATTATCTAAGAAAATGTGCTAATTAAGAATGGATGGCAGGACACTTAAGGTACAGCTCTAGTGGGGGTGGGGTGGAAAGACTGATGACAGGGTATTACAGTTATAGATTTAAAAATAATGGAAATAGGTGGGAAAAGAAAAATCTATATAAATTATTGAAAAAAACAAAAGGGAGGGGGAAGAAACGGGAAGGGGGTGGGGATGGGGGAGGGAGTTTAAGATCTAAAGTTGTTGAATTCAATATTCAGCCCGGAAGGCTGTAAAGTGCCTAGTCGGAAGATGAGGTGCTGTTCCTCCAGTTTGCATTGGGCTTCACTGGAACAATGCAGCAAGCCAAGGACAGACATGTAGGCAAGAGAGCAGGGTGGCGTGTTAAAATGGCAAGCGACAGGGAGGTTTGGGTCTTTCTTGCGGACAGACCGCAGGTGTTCTGCAAAGCGGTCGCCCAGTTTGTGTTTGGTCTCTCCAATGTAGAGGAGACCTTGAGTGTCCTGCCATCCATTCTTAATTAGCACATTTTCTTCTACACCTTTAACACCCCTTTGTTCCTTTTGTCTGTGACATCTTTTGATTATCTGCTCCTATCACTGCTTGCTTGTCCCTACAACCACTCCCCCCCAACTTCTCTCCCCCCCCACCCACAACCTTAAACCAGCTTATATTTCACCCCTTTCCTAACTTTACTCAGTTCTGCCGAAGGGTCATGAGGACTCAAAACATCAACTCTTTTCTTCTCCGCCGATGCTGCCAGACCTGCTGAATTTTTCCAGGTAATTCTGTTTTTGTTTTGGATTTCCAGCATCCGCAGTAGTTTTTTGGTTAAAAAGGCATATGGGATACTTGCCTTTAATAGCCACGGCATAGAATGCAAGAGCATGGAGGTTATGCTGGTACTGTATAAAACGCTGGTTAGGCCACACTGGAGTACTGTGTGCAGTTCTGGTCACCACATTTGGTGTGATTTCACGGGAGTGGGTGCAGAGGAGATTTACCTGAATGCTGCCTGGGCTGGAGAGTCTGAGCTATGAGGAAAGATTGGATTGGCTGGGGTTGTTTTCCTTGGAGCAGCGAAGTTAGAGAGGGGACCTGATAGAGGTGTATAAGATTATGAGGGGCATAGATAGAGTGGATAGGAAGACACTTTTTCCATGAGTGGAGGGGTCAATAACCAGGGGGCATAGATTTAAGGTAACAGGTAGAAGGCTAAGAGGGGAGTTGAGGAGATATTTTTTCACCAGAGGGCAGTGGGAGTCTGGAGCTCTCTGCCTGAAAGGGTGGTTGAGTCAGAAACTCTCATAACATTTAAGAAGTACTTAGATATTCACTTGCGTTGCCATAGTCTCCAAACGCTGGAAAATGAGATTTACGTTGTCAGATCTTTGTTGACTGGCGCAGACACAACAGGCCAAATGGCCTCCTTCTGTGCTGTAAACATCTATGAGTCTATGGATCGTATATATGCTCAATCAATCTTTTAAAAAAACATGCACAACATCAGAAGGGTTAATTTTATGCTGAACAATGCATAGGAAATCAATGGTGAGGATTGGAATACTTCTATTTTTGTTAGTCAGTTTCAACATCAAACACTCTTGCGACAAAAAAATCCTTCGCTTGATCTTAATAAACCACCTTAATAATAATCTCAGAAGAGTATCCCTACAACAGTGTGAATCAATTCTGCCATCAAAATTATGCACTTTTGTTTCAACTGACAAAATCTTGGACTTTAAGTCCAGCAGGGAGAATGTGATTCTTTCAATCTTGCAAGAATTTGAATTGAGGTTCCAGAAGTTAAACAACAGTGTGTTAATCTATTGTATTTAACATCGATAGTCTAAGACTACTTACTTTACTAATGTTGCAGAACAGACAGATCTGCAAGGTGGACATTCAAGCCAATTTATATTTGAATATGAGCCATCTAGGTGTACAGCACATTGCATACACAAGAAGCAAAAAAAGCATAAATTCTCCATGTACATTGAGGAAACAGAATGCATTCCTTTATTTCAGAAAGACGAATGTACACTTTCCACATCTTGGGCTATGTGAAATTCAGTCACCCCTGCCACTACAGAGAAACCTTTGCAGCAGAACTGATTTAAATCCGTTCGTGAATGAATTCAGAAGTGTCGCTCATCAGAACCACATAATTCCACTAAGCTTTTACTTTAGAACTGGCATGCTCACAGCAACTACACATGATGACTCAGTGACAGTGGAGGAGACAAAGGATAGAGAACAGTTAAAAGTCAGTATGTCCAGTCCTATAAAAGAGCTAATTTATCTTTCAGTTTTCAGAACTGGCACTGAGCCCATATGTGAAATGCTGACCCATTTGCAGCATTTTCTATATTCAGTTCCTTGCTGTTTGGGATCTTGCTATACAAACATAGTTGCAGCGATTGCCTATGTAAGACCCATTGTACTTCAAAGTGATTCACAATACACTTTAAGTGTTTAAAGATGTTTGAGAGAAAATAGATAGTATTATGTAAATGCAAATCACAGTCTGGCTCAGTGTTAATCTGAGTCAAATCGTGGATTGAAGCCCCTACCATAAAATCTAGGCCGACACTTTTATAGAATCTTACAGCACAGAAAGAGGCCATTTGGCTCATTATGCTTGTACCAGCCCTTTGAAAGAGCTGTCCAATTTATTCCCGCACCCTGCAACTTCCTCATAATGCTGCAAATTAGTCCTCTTCAAATGCCTGTCCAATTTCCTTTTGAAGGTTACTATGGAATCTGCTTCCACCACTCTTTCAGTAGTGCATTCCAAACAAAAAGACATACACACTTATAGTGCTTTTCATGACCACCATCTCAAAGCGCTTACAGCCAATGAAGTACTTGTAAAGTGTAGTCACTGTTTAAGCATAGGAAATGCAGCAGCTACTTTGCACATAACAAACGCCCACAAATAGCAACATGATAATGATCAGATTTTTTTATGATGTTGATTGAGGGATAAATATTGGCCAGGACTCAAGGGATAACTCCCCTGCCCTTCTTCAAAATAGTGTCATGGGGTCATTTACATTCACCTGAGCAAACAGATGGGGCCTCAGTTTAATGTCTCATCTGAAAGTCGATCTTAACCCTCTGGAAAAATGTCTTCCCATTTCTTCCCTAGTTCTTTCATCATTTAATGGTTACTGACCCATTTGCCACAGGAATCAGTTTCTCTCTACTTTTTCTAACAAACCGCTCATAAATTTTGAATGTCTCTTTTGAGTCTCCCATTACAGGTTATGCTCTGCTATAAGAGCAATTCCAACTTCTCCAAACTCTCCACATAACTGAATTCCCTCATCCCTGGTACCATCCTGGTAAGCATCTTTCACCCTCTCCAAGGTCTAAGGAACATAGGGCATTCAGCCCTCCAAACCATTCAATGGCATTGTGGCTGATCTGAAGTATCTACCTGCTTTGACTCCATTTCTTTTAATACTCTTGTCTAATAAAAATCAATCAATCTCAGACTTAAAATTATTGGGCTAGCATCTACTGCTTTTTGAGAGAGAAAATTCCACACTTCTATCACATTTTGTATGGTCTTGTAAAGTCTTTCCGAACCTCTGTCCTGAATGGCCTTGCTCTGATTTGAAGGTTATATCTCCCTGTCCTCAACTCCCCCACCAGTGGAAAAGATTTCTCTTTATCCACCATGTCAATTCCTTTCAAAATCCGAAGAACCCCAATTAAATCACCCATTGACCTTCTTTATTCCAGGGAATACAAGCCTAGTTTATGTAATCATCCAACCCTTGGAGTCCTGGTAACATTCTGGTGATTCTACGCTGCAAGTCCTGCCAAGGCCTCTTTGAGATGCAGTGCCCAGAACTCCATTCAGTATTCCAAATATAGTCTGACAAGGGCTTTGTATAGCTATAGCAAAACTTCCACCTCTTTATAGCCTGACACTTATAAAGGCTAGCATTCTATTACCCTTTTTGATAACTTCTCTAGGTGGCTACTTCATTTTAGTGATATGTAAACATGGGCCCGAAACCTCTTCAGGCCTCCTAGCTTTCACTATTTAAATAATGTTCAGATCAATTCTCTTTTTGTCCAAAATAGATTACTTCACACTTGCCTGCATGAAAATCCACCTGCCACAGTTTCACCAGCTCATTTAATCCATTAATCTTTGTAATTTTAGGTCTCAACTATGCACCTTATTGTACCACCATTCTTTGTGTCATTGGGAAACTTGGATATTTGGTTCTCTTTTGTGGTACTTAAGTCATTAATATTGTGCAGAGTTGAGGCCCCATCACAGATGGGGACACCATAAGTCACTTCCTTCCAATTTAGATAATTATCCATTATTCCTATACTCTGACTTCTACTGCCTAACCGATCTCCTAATGAGGTCAATAATTTGCCTTCAATTTCTTGAGCTTTAATTTAGCTAACAGTCTCTGATGTGGAACCATCTTAAATGACTCCTGGCATTCCATATAAACTACATTCATAGACAGTCCCTTGTCTACTACTTCAGGTACTTCCTCAAGAAATTCAATGAAGCTCATTAGATACAACCTAACATTTACAAACTCTCTTCGATCAGCTCAAATTTTGCTAAGTGCTCAGTCACCTAGTCCTTAATTATATATTGCAATTAACTTCCCCAGGACAGATGTTACACTGAAGGAGGCAGTGGTGTAGTGGTATTGTCGCTGGACTAGTAATCCAGAGGCCCAAGGTAATCCCACCACGGCAGACGATGACATTTGAATTAAAAGTCTAATGATGACCATGAAACAATTGTCGATTGTCGAAAAAAACCATCTGGTTCATTAATGTCCTTTAGGGAAGGAAATCTGTTGTCCTTACCTGGTCTGGCCTACATGTGACCCCAGACCCACAGCAATGTGGTTGACTCTTAACTTGCCCTCTGAAATGGCCTCAGTTGTATCAAACCGGGAAGGGAACCGGATGGACCACCCAGCATTGACCTAGGGACCAGAAATGACAAATGGCAAACTCAGCCCTGTCGACCCTGCAAAATTCCCCTTATTAACATCTGGGGGTGAGTGCCAAAATTGGGAGAGCTGTCTCACAGACTAGTCATGCAACAGTCTGACATAGTCATCCTCACTGAATCATACCTTAAGAGATAACATCTCAGAGACCACCATCACCATCCCTGGGTATGTCCTGTCCCAACAGCAGGACAGACCCAGAGGAGGTGGCAGCACAGTGGTATACAGTTGGGAAGGAGTTGCCCTGGGAGTCCTCAACATCGACTCTGGACCCCATGAAGTCTCATGGCATCAGGTCAAACATGGGCAAGGAAACCCCCTGCTGATTACAACATGTCCACCCCCCACCTCAGCTGATGAATCAGTGTTCCTCCATGTTGAACACCACATGGAGGAAGCACCGAGGGTAGCAAAGGTGCAGAATGTACTCTGGGTGGGGGACTTCAATGTCCATCACCAAGAGTGCCTGGTAGCACCACTGCTGACCGAGCCCTGAAGGACATAGCTGCTAGACTGGATCTGCAGCAGGTGGTGAGGGAAACCAACATGGGGAAAAAAATACTTGACCTCATCCTCACCAACCTGCCTGCCGCAGATGCATCTGTCCATGACAGCATTAGTAGGAGTGCCCACCGCACAGTCCTTGTGGAGTCTTCACACTGAGGATAACCTCCATCATGTTGCGGGGCACTACCACCATGCTAAATGGGATAGATTTCAAACAAATCTAGCAACACAAGGCTGGGCAACCATGAGGCGCTGTGGGCATTCAGCAACAGCAGAATAGTACTCAACTACAATCTGTAATCTCATGGCCTGCCATATCCCCCATTACCATCAAGCCAGGGGATCAACCCTGGTTCAATGAAGAGTGCAGGTGACAACCTCGTGAAGCTACTTGCATGCCAAACAGCAAAAGCAGCAAGTGATAGACAGAGCCAAGCGATTCCACAATCAACAGATCAGATCAAAGCTCTGCAGTCCTGCCACATCCGGTCATGAATGGTGGTGGACAATTAAACAACTCACTGGAGGAGGAGGCTCCACAAATATCCCCATCCCCAACGTTGGGGGAGCCCAGCACATCAGTGCAAAAGATAAGGCTGAAGCATTCACAACAATATTCAGCCAGAAGTGCCGAGTGGATGATCCACCTCAGCCTCCTCCGGAGGTCCCTAGCATCACAGATGCCCGTCATCAGCCAATTCGATTCACTCCACATAATATCAAGAAACAGCTGAAGGCACTGGATACTGCAAAGGCTATGGGCTCTGACAACATTCAGCCAATAGAACTGAAGATGTGTGCTCCAGAATTTGCAGCATCCATACCCAAGTTGTTCCAGTACAGCTGCAACATTGGCATCTACCTGGCAATGTGGATAATTGCCCAGGCATGTCCTGTACTCAAAAAGCAGGACAAATCCAACCCAGTCAATTACCGCCCCATCAGTCTAATCCTGATCATTAGTAAAGAGATGGAGCATCAACAGTGCTATCAAGCGGCACTTGCTTCGCAATAATCTGCTCACTGATGCTTAGTTTGGGTTCCGCCAGGGCCACTCAGCTCCTGACCACACTACAGCCTTCGTTCAAACATGGACAAAAGAGCTGAACTCCAGAGATGAGGTGAGAGTGACTGCCCTTGACAGAGTGTGGCATCAAGGCGCCCAAGCAATACAGGAGTCAATGGTAGTCGGGGGGAAAACTCTCCTCTGTTTGGAGTCATACCTAGCACAAAGGAAGATGGTTGTGGCTGTTGGAGGTCAACCATCTTAGTTCCGGAACATCACTGCAGGAGTCCTTTTGGGTAGTATCCTAGGCTCAGCCATCTTCAGCTGCTTCATCAATGACCTTCCTTCCATCATAAGGTCAGAAGTGGGGATGTTCGCTGATGACTGCACAATGTTCAGTACCATTCGCAACTCCTCAGATAATAAAGCAGTCCATGTCCAAATGCAGCAAGACCTGGATAGTATCCAGGTTTAGACTGAGAAGCGGTAAGTAACAAGTGCCAGGCAAAGACCATCTCCAACAAGAGAGAATCTAACCATCGCCCCTTGACATTCAATGGTATTACCGTTGCTGAATCCCCCACTATCAAAATCCTCGGGGTTTCCATTGCCAGGAGCTGAACTGGACTAACCATATAAATATTGTGGCTACAAGAGCTGGTTGGAGGCTGGAAATCGTGCTGCGAGTAACTCACCTCCTGACTCCTCCAAATCTAAAGGGTCAATTCCTGAATCAAGACAGCTTTGGAGATTATGGCTGAAGTACCTACAATTTCCTCACCTATTTCCTCTAAAACCCGATCATGGAAAGCATCCTGGGGATTTGTCAGTCTCTACTCCCATTATTTTTCTACTCTTGTTTTCTTGCTAACATTAACTTTACTGAGTTCTGGTCCTTGATTCACGATTAATTTCCCTGGAATGTCAGGTATAATAGCCTCTTCCTCTCCTGTGGAGACTGGCCTGAAGAAATCATTTAACAATTCTGCCATTCCTTATTTTAATTTGCAATATTAACCCCATCAGTTTTTTAAGGGCCAGGTGACCCTTAACTACCAGTTTGCTACCAATATAAATCAACATCTTTCCTTAAGTGTGGTGTCCAGAATTATTCATAATACTCCAGTTTAAGCCTAACTAGTGCTCTGTAAAGATTTAGCATGACTTCTTTGTATTGGTATTCAATGCTTCTATTTATAAAGTTAAGTATCCCAATTGTTTTCTTGATCATCAACCTATTCTGCCATCAGCAAAGATTTGTGAACATGCACTCCCAGGTCCTTGTGCGCTTCTATCCCCCACTCAAAATAGTGTAATTTAGGTTATACTACCTCTCCCAAACTGTGTCTGCCCATTTCACCAGTTAATATCTTCAAGTGTGCTGCTATCCTGACCAATACTGACTACAATACCAAGTTTTGTATCATCCAGACACTATTCAAAGACCAGGGCTGTATTCCCAGTGTCCTGGCCAACATTCGCCCTCCAAATAACATTAAAACAGATCATATAGTCATGTATCTCTTGTTGTGGGACCGCGCTGTACACAAATAGGCTGCTACACCTCCCTATGCAACAAAACACTTTATTGGCTGTGTACTGTTTTAACACACTATGAGATCATGAAAGGCGCTATATAAGTTTAAGATAACATTCAGCCACCCCATACACAATATTGTATTCAATAAAACTGAAAGCAGCTGTCCACACATTTTTAAAAAAATCAACTACAATACAAAAAAATAGATAATTTGGCATCACCTTCTGGGACCATATGCTCAGGATATGCATGGCTGTGTCACAAGAAGACAAATTACCTAATCCAAAAGACCAATGGGAATGCTAATAAACAGTGTCTTTGAGTCAATGATAATAACCGTAATGGGTTTCATCTCATTCAATGTCATGCTCCAGAACAACTGGATCAGAGGACAGATTGAATAATGTGACAGGCTGTAAATACTCCCATAAAATCAAACATGTTTCAGCAACATCAAAATCCCAACCAGGATAACTTAGGCCTGAATAAAAAAGAAAATACTAGAAATACACAACAGATCAGTCAGTATCTGTAAAGCGAGAGATTATCATGTTTTGGGGTAGAAGCTATAACAGAAGTATTCCAATAAACAGTATAAACCTTAAAGATTCACACGTCTTTTCTCTCTGTGCATGTTAACTGATCTGCGCATTTACAGCTTCAGTATCTTTATGATAAACATGAAATGTAAAAACAAATCTAGACACTATTCAAAGACTTAGGGAGAGGAAATGGATTTCAAAGAAAAATAAAGAGAAGTGAGACAATGCATGATTATGAAGGAGAGAATGGGCAAAATAGATGGCAACAAAAGGGCAAGGCAAAGGGGTAGAAGCTCGAGTCAGCACTTTGAAATGTGGGCGAGACAGGGCTAGTGTAAGCTTGGGGGAAAGAACTTGGAGTTAGGGGTTATTAGTAAAAGAGCACTGACCCAAAATGGACAGTTGGGGGAAAAGAAAAAGAAAGGCGTGTACCACCAACAAAGGGTCTAGGAGATAAGAGTACCAGCTTGTATGATGGAGGGAAGTGATGGGTTAAATTAGAGATAGAGCAAGAAAACTGCCAATATGAACTAAGTGAGTCTCCACGAACGACTAGGGAATTGGATTGGATGCGCTTTCTCTCGGAAATGGAATAAAAGGAACAGTGGTAGCATGGATACAAAGTTGATTAAGTGACAGGAAACAGTAGTGGTGAACAGTTGCTTTTCAGGATGGAGGAAGGTATACAGGTGGGGTTCCCCCAGTATCAGTACTGGGGTCTTGATTTTTCTTATTATATATTGATGATCTACACCTGGATACACACGACATAATTTTAAAATTTGCAATTGACACAAAATGTGATACTTTATGAACTGAGGAAGCTACCATGAACTTCAAGAGGACATAAACAGGTTAGTGGAATGAGCAGACATGTTACAGATGAAATTTAACTCAGAAAATTGTGGTGTAATACATTTTAGCAGTAAGAACAAGGGGGTGCAATTTAAACCAAAGGGTACAATTCTAAAACAAAAATAAAAATACCTGGAAAAACTCAGCAGGTCTGGCAGCATCTGCGGAGAGGAACACAGTTAACGTTTCGAGTCCATATGACTCTTCAACAAAACTAAGTAAAAATAGAAAAGAAGTGAAATATAAGCTGGTTTAAGGGGGGTGGGGGGTGGGACGGGACAGGTAGAGCTGGATAGAGGGCCAGTGATAGGTGGAGCTAGCCAGAAGATGTCATAGACAAAAGAACAAAGAGGTGTTGAAGGTGGTGGTATTATCCAAGGAATGTGCTAATTAAGGGTAGAAAGCAGGACAAGCAAGGTACAGATAGCCCTAGTGGGGGTGGGGTGGGGTGAAGGGAAGGGATCGAAATAGGGCAAAAGTTAGAGATAAAACAATGGATGGAAATACATTTAAAAATAATGGAAATAGGTGGGAAAAGAAAAATCTATATAAATTATCGGGGGGAAAAAAGAGGGGGATCGGAAAGGGGGATGGGGATGGAGGAGAGAGTTCATGATCTAAAATTGTTGAACTCAGTATTCAGTCCGGAAGGCTATAAAGTGCCTAGTCGGAAGATGAGGTGCTGTTCCTCCAATTTGCGTTGTGCTTCACTGGAACAATGCAGCAAGCCAAGGACGGACATGTGGGCATGAGAGCAGGGTGGAGTGTTGAAATGGCAAGCGACAGGGAGGTCTGGGTCATGCTTGCGGACAGACCGAAGGTGTTCTGCAAAGCGGTCATCCAGTCTGCGTTTGGTCTCTCCAGTGTAAAGGAAACCGCATTGGGAGCAACAAATGCAGTAGACTAAATTGAGGGAAGTGCAAGTTGAATGCTGCTTCACTTGAAAGGAGTGTTTGGGCCCTTGGACGGTGAGGAGAGGGGAAGTAAAGGGGCAGGTGTTGCACCTTCTGCGGTTGCATGGGAAGGTGCCGTGGGAGGGGGTTGAGATGTAGGGGGGTGATAGAGGAGTGGACCAGGGTGTCCCAGAGGGAACGATCCCTGCGGAATGCCACCGGGGGGGGTGAAGGGAAGATGTGTTTGGTGGAGGCATCATGCTGGTTGACGGAAACGGCGGAGGATGATCCTTTGAATGCGGAGGCTGATGGGGTGATAAGTGAGGACAAGGGGGACCCTATCATGGTTCTGGGAGGGAGAGGAAGGCGTGAGGGCGGATGCGTGGGAGATGGGCCGGACACGGTTAAGGGCCCTGTCAACCACCGTGGGTGGAAAACCTCGGTTAAGGAAGAAGGAAGACATGTCAGAGGAACCCGTTTTGAAAGTGGCATCATCAGAACAGATGCGATGGAGGCGAAGGAACTGAGAGAATGGGATGGAGTCCTTACAGGAAGCGGGGTGTGAGGAGCTGTAGTCGAGGGAGCTGTGGGAGTCGGTAGGCTTGTAATGAATATTGGTGGACAGTCTATCACCAGAAATTGAGACAGAGAGGTCAAGGAAGGGAAGGGAAATGTCAGAAATGGACCATGTGAAAATGATGGATGGGTGGAAATTGGAAGCAAAATTAATAAATTTTTCCAGGTCCAGACAAGAGCATGAAGCAGCACCGAAGCAATCATCGATGTACTGGAGAAAAAGTTGTGGGAGGGGGCCGGAGTAGGACTGGAACAAGGAATGTTCCACATACCCCATAAACAGACAGGCATAACTGGGACCCATGCGGGTACCCATAGCTACACCTTTTATTTGGAGGAAGTGAGAGGAGTTTAAGGAGAAATTGTTCAGTGTGAGAACAAGACCAGCCAGATGGAGGAGAGTAGTGGTGGATGGGGATTGTTCGGGCCTCTGTTCGAGGAAGAAGCGGAGAGCCATCAGACCATCCCAGTGGGGGATGGAGGTGTAGAGGGATTGGATGTCCATGGTGAAGAGGAGGCGGTTGGGGCCAGGGAACTGGAAACTGTTGATATGATGTAGGGTGTCAGAGGAATCACAGATGTAGGTGGGAAGGGACTGGACAAGGGGAGAGAGAATGGAGTCAAGATAGCGAGAAATGAGTTCCGTGGGGCAGGAACAGGCTGACACGATTGGTCTGCTGGGACAGTCCTGTTTGTGGATTTTGGGTAGGAGGTAGAAGCGGGCCGTCCGAGGTTGGGAGACTATCAGGTTGGAAGCTGTGGAAGGAAGATCTCCAGATTAAAGTGGTTGCAGGAACAGAGAACCCTGGGATATATGTGCATAAATTGTTCAAAGTGGCAGGGCAGGTTGTGAAAGTGGTTAAAAAAGGCAAATGGAAACCTGGGCTATATAAATAGAAGTTTGAGTTCAAAAGCCAGGAAGTTACGATGAGCTTTTGTAAATCACTGGTTTGGCCTCAACTAGAAATTGTGTCCAATTATGGACACTACACTTTAGGGAGGACATGAAAGGCTCTAGTAAAGCTGCAGAAAAGATTTACGAGAATAGTTCCAGGGGCGAGGGACTTCAGTTATGTGCACAGATTGGAGAAACTGGGGTTGTTCTTCTTCAAAAAGGAAATTTTTGAGAGGAGATTTGCTGGAGGTGTTCAAAATCATAAATGGTCTAGACAGGATAGAAAGAAACTGTTCCTGTAGTGGAAGGAGCAGGAATCAGGAGACAAAGATTTAAGTTTGGCAAAAGAACCAAAGACAACATGACGAAAAACGTTTTTGAATAGCATGTGGTTATGGTGATTCAATTGTGACTTTCAAATGGAACTGAATCAGCACCTGAAGGGAAGAAAATTGCAGGGCTCGGGGAAAGGGTCAGGATGTGGGACAAGCTAAACTGTTCTTGTAGAGAGCTGGCACAGACTTTATGGGCCAAATGGCTTCCTTCTGTGCTGTAACCAATCTATGACTCTGTAACTGGGTCAGGCGCCTCTGAACTGGAACAGTGATCATTGAGGTACCTTTGACATTGTTTTCCCATGGACTGTGAATAATAAATAACTTCTTAGCTTGATTATTGGTTAATGGTCACCTGACAGCCATAATGTTCGGGATTCACTGGGATCACTGGTCCTATTCCTGCTAGGCAGGAAGATTGGCAAGGTTTCTTTCACTGACTGTGACTAGTAAAAGACACAGACACAAACACAGGCTAGAAGGCTTTTGAAACAGGACGTACCATAAGCAGTCAGGTTTTTGAACCAGAAAGTTGAGAGACAGATAAGATGGCCACAAGAAAGGATGCAATGCAGGAGGAGTTACAATTAAATCTAAGTCAAATAAGATGACCCACTGATGTTAATTATTTTTGTATTATTACATGAAGACAAGTTGTCACAGTTGAACTAAGCACATTAGATTATAATTGTTGTTCTCTATGTCCTCTCACATTGAAAACAGGCAGCATAAACATTCACATCAAGCCTCAACATCACCAAGTGTTCATAAATATATCCAACTGTCAAAACATGTGCAAAAGACACTAATATTTAGTTCAGGTTACAAGAGTAAAGAGAACATTTTTTTTATTCGTTCATGGGGATGGGGGCATCACTGCCCATCCCTAATTGCCCTTGAGAACTGTGTGACTTAGCTGGTCATTTCAGAAGACATTTAAAAGTCAACTACATTGCTGTGGGTCTGGAGTCACATGTAGCCCAGACCAGCTAAGGACAGCAGATTTCCTTCCCTAAAGGACATTAGTGAACCAGATGGGTTTTTATGACAATCAACAATGGTTTTATGGTCATCATTAGACTTTTTTTTTTAAACTCCAGATTTTTTATTGCCATGGTGGGATTCGAACCCAGATCATTACCCTGGGACTCTGGATTACTAGTCCAGTGACAATGTCACCTCACCACTGTCTTCCCATAACTCAGAGACAAAGAAACTCAGACTATATATGGAAACCTGTGGAGCATGGCTCCTGATTGGAAATACAGAATCGGTAAATTTATTTCTTTTGAACACAAACCAAAGAACTTAAATTCATATTGCGCCTTTCATGACTACAGGACAGCCCAAGTGCTTTATAGCCAAAGTACTTCTGTGATCATTGTTAGGAAACATGACAACCAATTTACGTACAGCAAAGTACCACAAACAGAAATTAGATAAATGATGCAGATTTAGTGATGTTGGTAATGAAATATATGTTGGCCACAGCACCAGAAGAACATCCCTGCTCTTCGATCAACAGTGCCCTGGAATCTTTTGCACCTACTTGAGAAAAAAAACACCTTCAAAAGTACAGCATCATTCAATACTGTGCTCAAGCGCAAGCCCAGATTGTGTGCTCAAGTCTCTTGAGTGAGGGGACGCGAATGCACAACTTTCTGATTCAATAGGCAAGAGCATGATCAATGAGCTAAGATTGACGAATCTCCAATCGTGAAATGATCTGTGGCAAGTAAATTGGGCCTGCAGTGAATAATTAACAAGACAGCTAATGAGATGTTCTTCCATAGTATCATTTTCCAATTTTGGAAATCCAGCCTTTAAGTTTGAATGAAAATTATATTTGGGTTGAATAGTTGGTCCCAGATCTTCCAGTCTCCAGATCGTCGGAGACTGGACATATGATCCAAGAGTCACAGACTTCGGACAATTCAGACTTAAGTCACCTGGCTAGTTACCCAGGAAATGTTAGATGGAAAAATCCTATTCTAACTCTGAGGTAGCTATACAACTAAACCACCACTCCCGTCCCCACACTCCCGCATCCCTCCCACCCGCCCTCCCCTTGCCCCGCCAAGTACCCACCTCTGACACCCCCAACTCTCAATGACCCGACTAGCCTCCACTACGTGACTACCCCCGACCTGACCAGCCCCCACCACCAAACTTCCCCACCAACCCAATAAGCCCCCGAACAACAACCCCTCCCAAGCTGACCAAAGTGCCCACCCTGAACCACCTGCCACCTCACCCACCGACTACCCCCCTGACATACAGACTGCCTCCAACCCGACCATAACTAGCCCCCACCCCACCGGACTACCCCCCGCCCCCAAACCTGACGAGCCCCTGACTTGACAATCCCTCCCCAGCCAACTCACCTGCCACGTAACCCAACTGCCACCATACCCACTTCACTTACCCACCTATCCACCCTAACCTTTCACTCATTCATCCATTCACTAACATTAACATAAGAACTTTAAAGTTACCTTACAGCAGCTCATGCCGTAAAAAGAGGGTGTGGTTTCTGTTCTGATTCTCTTCACTGCTCTCTGCAAGGATTCCTGCGCTGAGTGAGTTCTTCTGCATTGTGAATTGGAAGTCTAAGCCTTTTCAAATTATGCAGGGAAGTGGGTAGTTTTCTGTCTAATCAGCATTGGATACAGGGGTTCCACATCTGATCGGAAGTTTTGGGCCACAGAAAAGGTCTTTAAAATTGCAAAGTTGCAATTGTTTTCTAAAGAATCAATTCCTAAGCTACTCAAACTGCTTTATCATTGATGCTGCTCGCCTCCTTACGCCCCTATTATGCCAATCCGTCAAAAACACCAATAAATATTCAAAACTTTCAGTATTATGCTTTATTTGTTGTTCCTCCAAAAAGAACAATGTTTGCTATTTTATCACAAAATTCTGGTCATCCATCATCATTTTGAAAGCAGCAACACATATTTTTGACATATTTTAATCTTCAAAATATATTTACATCTGATTAGAAAACACATTTTACTGCAATGTAGAAGAGAATCATCTGTTAGCAATGAAATCTAAACCAGGAGACAGATCATCAGATCAAGAAACAGTCAAATGACTCATGATTAAAAAAATCACCCCCATATAACCTTGACAGGGAGTTCCAGGAGAAAGTACTAAAGCGGTTACTGCTTGCTGACTCAAGCTGATACAATAGATACAAGCTACTTCCTTCTAATACACCAAGCATCCTTTCTATGACGTTTATTTTGATTCACTTGACTTCCAGAGTGCATGAAAAGTGCATTGTGAAAAAATTACACTCTCCAGTGCAGTACAAGATCTTATAGGAAAACTTCGTCCACTTCAAGAGACTTATATCATTACAAAATTTAAATCAAAGACTCGCATTAAAAATCTATTCATTTTCAAATAAAACTGCTATCCTAATTTTGATATTTTGCTATTTAGTGGCTCATGGAAAAAGTTCAGAGCTTCCATTTTGCAATAAAAGTTACAAAATTTCATGCAGATGTAAAAGTGCACAAACAAACAAATACATAAATGTATGTACCATTTGACTCCCTTGGGCATTGCTCATGAACAAGTGAACAAAAGACCTGCTTCTCTCTCTTGTCTGAGGGAAGCATTAAGCAGCGTAATGTCCCAAGATCTGGTAGCACTGCAGAGGGAGTCACAGGGTGTGGATGCAATAGGAAGAGATGAGGTTCGTAGTTATGAGCATGAAAGGTTGATCTTAGGGTTTGGCAGCATTGTATGGATGTGCTGCCATTTGTCAGTCCTAAACTGAGAGGGCCAAGACCTGACTTCTGGTAGCAGCGTGGAAGATTTGGCTCAATGGGAGACTCCTACGGTTGGATTTTCATGTCAGGGGTAGGAAACAGAAATTGGAACTGTTTCTGGGTCCCAAACCCACCAACCCCCACCACACTCCCAACCCCTTCCCGGAAAGAAAATTAATTCATCATTTCCATGGGAGTGACTGCTTAATTACGTGGAGATGTGTTAGGTGGCCACTTTGCAGCGGGTGGTGGGGGGAGGTGCAGAGGCAGGTCAAATGAAGTGCCAGTCCAATTTAAACTCACCTTAGTACCCATTACTGTGGCTGCCATTTCATTCCGGAAAAAGGACAGAGAAAATGCTCATTGCGCTATGGGGTTGCATTTCTGTTTTCTAGCAAGTCTCAGGGCAGCCAGAGGTATGGAATCTGGGCCAGAGCAGCTCCTTGTTTTTCAGACAGCAACCTGGAAGTCATGCTGGAGGGCATGAGGGAGAGAAGGGTGGTCCTCTTCCCGGTGGGTGGCAGGTTGTGGTCACCTATTCAGACCAAACAGGCCTGGGTAAAAATTGCAGCTACTGTCAGTGGCAGAAGCATGCTAAGATGAACCTAGATCTAGTGTCATAAGAGTTTCCATGACCTCATACATTCTGGCAAGGTGACTGCTACGCCCAATCTCAGGACAGGTCTGTGGCATTCACTCTCCAGCAGACACACCAGCTGAGGATCCACAGCACACGTGCTGCTCCTTAACATGGTGCACACCCAGGGCGCTCAGAACCCTCAGAATAGCTCAGAGCCACAGTGCAGTTGCGGACCTGCCAGAATTGAAACATGCACCCTCCCCCCAAAGAATTGGTGAAGGTGCCATTGGCCACAGAGAACTGCAATGTCTTATCATACTCTCTTTTGTCCCTGCAGAAGAAACAAGCAGATAATGCCTGGCAAAGAGCCCCCGGGCACCATGCTTCTAAATCATCATAGCAATGGAGGATCGAGCAACGGAGCCAGCCGAGATAACGGACCAGGAGGAAGTTGACCCTTGTAAATTGGGCACTCAGTGAGATGGTGATTACAGAGGGCAATGGATTCATTGGGGGACTGGGGGCATTGCACTGCACCCCTTCTGACAGCATGCTGAATACCAGTTGCATCGGAAGGCCTTAGCACTGCCAAGGCTGCAGCTCACCAAGGTTGGCTCTCACCATTTCATCGTGTCTCCCACCCACCCTACATGACCTTCTCCCTCCTTGGCCCCAGATGACGACTGAGGGATCGATGAAGCACAGTCATATCTTACAAGGTCACCCTTCACTAGTGTAGATACAGTCATCTCAATGAGTCCTCTTGCATAGTTAGTTAGATACAGTGGCATTGGGTGAAGGGGATTGCACTAATGTGCAGCAGGAGGTGGCAGAGGCAGCTGTGGGCACTTCCTTTGAAAGGAAGGAGGACAGCCACAGCCCTGCTCAGTTAGGCACAAGTGCAAGGCCTCAGGAGTCACAGGAAAGAAGGTTTTACTTAGACCAGCATTTGAAGATGTGCTCCCACATGCTGGAGTTCCCTGATGCAGCACAGGGTCACGGGCAGAGAATGGAGGAATCCATCCACTCCAATTACGCCACAATGGTTCAGCACTACGAGTGCATGAGCTCAGCCTTTGAGAGAGTGGCTAACTTCATGGAAAACCATATGTGGCAACACTTAGACCTGCAGGCAGGAACTGTGCACTGCTGTTCACAGGATGCTTGTCACTCTATATAGCCTGGACCAGCCAGTGGCGGAGAAATATTTAAAGGGAATACCAGCTGCAGCCCAGCTGGTTGCCCCCCACCAGCCCTCTGGAGAACCTGCAAAGGTCAGGGATTGTCACTGCGGAGTGTGTAGGTGCCACTTCTCATGGGGCACCTTCAACATCCTCAGCCCCCTTGACTCCTCTGATAATGGGAGCCTCTGTGTGGTAGGGTCAAGTGACAAAGGCTGCCCCTGCAATGATACAAGTTCAGCAGCCCCTGGAGATTCCCCCAGAGGTACCTCCATGACGAGAACAACCGCCACATGTATCCCAGCTGCAAGTCAGGACAAGCAAGCAGGCTGCCTGCACCTCCTCGAAGGTCACAGGAGAGCACTGCATAGAAGTGGTCGTGCGCAGAGGCCACTGCTTTGTGCGGAGCACTGAGTGGGTCACCGGGGTGTCTTCTTCATGTATCTGTGCACTAGTTTCATTTCAGAGCATTAAGTTAATAATTGCACTTCAAACCTTATGTCTGAGGCACATTTTATTGATGGTGGGACAAGAAAAGAGGGATGAGATGTTGAATGAGAACAAGGGCTCCTCAATGGTAATGGCAAAGTCTCTGGTAAATGTACTTCTTGCATTACTGGCAAGAGTTTAAATATTCCAAGGCTGCGTTTTCAATGCATGTGTTAGGCAGGTGCACCAGAGTAACTTGCATATCATTCTGTGGCAGAGGGGCTCAGCTGAAAAGTTTCTGAATCAAAAATTATTCCTGACATTATGGCTTCCTGACTAGACCTTTGTGCCCTGCCACTTCGCTGTGCAGCCAGAACATCTCTGTGTTCTGCATTCTCCCTCAACCATCTGCACGCTCTTCCTCTTTCCCTCTCATCTCCTGCCCCTCCTCTTCTGAAGAACAGTCTCCTTCCAGGGTCTCCCCCGTCCTCAAGGAGTGCACTCCACTGGAGATCACATTCTGGAGACAATTACTGACCACCCCATTAAGAGAGACACTTGCAGGAGTGTATTGAAGGACACCACCGAACCGACCGAGATAGTGGAATAGCATCTTCTAAAGATCTGCTCAATGGTTGCCCTAGTGAGCAGATAGCATTAGATTTTCATCTCTGTGCCTCTTCATGGGGTTCTCATAGAGGTAAACGCTTGGGCAGTACAGGGAGTACTCACTTTCCAGACATCGTGAGGCAAAACAGCGGGGACTAATCCAAGGACAACTGGGTGGACAGCTTACCACAAGGAAGGCAGCAGCTAGCATTGGGCATGACTTTCAGATTTTGGGCTCAGTTGTGATGCACAGCACACTCAACGAGAGGGGTGGAGCCCAGGGCACCAGGGGCAGAGGAGAGGTATGAGAGGTAAGGGGGACGTGGACACATTACTGTCAGCATAGCATCTACCACAAAAGATGGAGCGACCTGGAGATGAGTGAGAGCCAATGTTGCAGGAGACTCTCTGGGTAGATAGTCACAGAGGTCTGTGCCCTCATTGCCAAAGATCTTGTTTCTTGGAGCATTGGTTGTCAAAGTCACTGTGGCTTTGAACTACTTCGCTTCTGCCTCCATCAAAAGATCAGCTGCAGACCTTGATGGCAGCTTGCAAATGGCTGCACACCCCTGCATTTCACAGGTCACGGATGCTCCATTTGCCAGGGCTGGATCAGTACATTCAGTTCATGTCAGATGAGGCCTTGCAGGCATAGAGGGCAGTGAGTTTTGCCACCATCAGGGCACCCAGTAACCACAAGTTTTAGGGTAATAGCATGAAGAGCTGCAGCAGCCTGGGTGACCGAGGATGAAGGAATCATGGTAGCCATCAGGAGAGCAAGTGCACACATGGAGGAAGCTCTTGTTATCATCGCAGGCCAGCTGAACGTTAGGGGAGTAAAAACCCTTCCCGTTGATAAATCGTACTCGGCAGTTACTGGGTGCCCTGATGGTGGCAAAACCCACTGCCCTCTATGCCTGCAAGGCCACATCTGACATGAACTGAATGTATTGGTCCAACCCTGGCAAATAGAGCATCCGTGACCTGCAAGATGCAGGGGTGTGCAGCCATTTGCAAGCTGCCACCAAGGTCTGCAGCTGATTTTTTGATGGAGGCAGAAGTGAAGTAATTCAAAGCCACAGTGACTTTGATAACCATTGGCAGGGCATGGCAACCAGTGTTGCAAGAAATGGGGTCTTTTGGCAATTAAGGCATAGATCTCTGTGACCATCTGCCCAGAAGAGTCATGGTCTCCTGCGACGTTGGCTCTCACTCATCTTCAGGTAGCTCCATCTTCGGTGGTAGATGCTATGCTGCCAGTAATGTCTCCATGTCCTTCTTGCCTCTCGTAATTCTCCTCTGCCCCTGATGCTCTGGGCCCCACCTTTCTCAGAGGGTGCTGCACATCACAACTGGGCCCAAAACCTGAAAGTCATGCCCAATGCTAGCTACTGCCTTCCTTGTGGTAAGATGGCCACCCAATTGTCCTTGGCTTAGTGCCTTCTCTTCTGCCTCACAATATCAGGAAAGTGATGATCCCCCTGTACTGCCCAAGCATTTACTGCCCACTCTCTTCAAAAGAGAACATGCTAGGAGCAGCACCAGGCATATCTAAAAATGAGATACCAACCTGGGAAGCTACAATAGACGACTACATGCATGTTAAACAGCAGAAGCAGCATGCTGCACACAGCGTCAGTGATCCCACAATTAATGGGTCAAATCAAAGCTCTAAAGGCCTTCCACATCCAGTTGTGAATGTTGGTGAATATTTAAACAAATAACCAGAAGTGGCAGCTCGATGAACATCCCCATCCACCAGCTTAAACATTCGCTCTCTGAACCACCAGAGAAGTGTGGCTGGAGTGTGTGCCATTTATAAGATGAACCGTAGCAACACACCAAGGCTTCTTTGACAGCACCTTCCAATCCAGTGACCTCTACCTTCTGGAAGAGCAAGGATATCAACACATGAGAACATCATTACCTGCAAGTTCCCCTCTAAATTACACACCATCCTGACTTGGAAATATATCACTTTTCCTTCACGGTTGCTGGGTGAAAATCCTGAAACTGCCTACCTGACAGTATATACCACACCAACTGCAGTAGTTCAAGGAGGCAGCTCACCACCACTTTCTCTATGGTAATTAGGAATGGACAATAAATGCTGGCCTCCCCAGTAACACCCACATCACTTGCATGAATAAAAACAAATCTCATAAAAATGTAAATCATCTTATCATGATCATGTAAAGCAAATACTTAAATTACTGTGCACACAAACTTAAATTACTGTGTCATTAGTTTAATAATCACATAACATCCTTTTGTCTTTCAGTCACCACAGTGCATTTATAGTTTTGAAGCAGCCCAGCTCAGAGTTTTTTCCCCAAATGTTCAGTCTCCAGTGGACAGCAACTGAACAAATGGCCATTTGACACCTCAATATGACTGATTACTTCTTCCTGCAATGGGAGGTGTCAGCTGTGGCTCAGTTCATAGCACCCTCGCCTTTGAATCAGAGGGTTGTGGGTTCATGTCCCACTCCCGGAAACCAAGAACTGTGATTGTACTCAAAAAGAGTTGCAATCTGTGACTGTTGGTAACTCGAAAGAGTTTCCTGCAATGGCCAACCACTTCAAATATTCCCCCTCCCACCATGCAGAATAAACATAAAATACTTCATCTGCACAAATGATTTAAATTGTATTGTCTCCTGTTCATGGAATAATTATTTCTCGATATGTAGCCTGCTAACCAGTACATTTGGGATATTGCAATTCTACAAAAGGAGTGTGCACAACTGCAACTCCTATAAATACACTTTTCTCATACTAGTTATGGATTCTGTTTCAACAGTTTTGGTCTGAGAATTTAACAATCTAAGTATGCTGCTTAACTCTCCATAAATTATCTTTTAATTTTTTTGTTACCATTTCAGTAACTAGTGGAGGCAACCTGTTGTGAGTTACTTCATCAGGGCCCTTTATAATCTTGCCAATCCCCATTTGAAAAAAAAGGAAGACTTGCATCTATATAGCACCTTTCACAACGACCAGATGTCTCAAAGCACTCTGCAACCAATTAAGTACTTTTTAAGTGTAGTCACTGTTCTAAAGTAGAAAATACAATAGCTGATTGGGCACAACAAACAAATTCTACAATGCAATAATGATCAGGTAATCTGTCTTTATGATGTGGATTGAGGGATATATATTAGCCAAGAAAAAGGGGATAACGCCATTGCTCTTCTCCAAAATGCTTCATGGGCTCTTAATGTCCACCTGAGAGAGCTGATGGGGCTTCAGTTTAATGTCTCATTCAAAAGATGGCACCTCCCTCGGTACAGCACTGAAGTGTCAACCTTGAGGTTCGTGCTTAATTTCAGGATGTGAACGCAAAACTTCAGACCTCAGAGGCGAGTGCACTACCAACCGAGCCAAGGCTGACTCCCCACAATCCTTCAAGGTATCTGCATTCCTAGAACCATAGAAAATTTATGGTGCAGAAAGAGGCCATTCAGCCCACTGTGTCTGTGCCAGCCATAAAAAGAGAAAAAGGAAGCTAGCCACTCATTTTTAATCTCACTTTCCAGCACCTGGTCCGTAGCTTTGCAGGTTACAGCACTTCAGGTGCATATCCAAATATCTATATTTGGCCTCTTGAGCATTCCCACTTTTAATCGCTTCACCATTGATGGCCATGCCTTCAAGTGCCTAGGCCCTAAGATCTAGAGTTCCCTCCCTAAACCGCCCTTTCTTCCTTTAAGATGCTCCTTCCCTTTGGCCAACATTTTTGTCATTTTCACTAATATCTCCTTGTGTGGTTTGGTATCAAATCTTGTTTTATAATGCTGCGGTACACTTTGGGAACTTTTATTATGTTAAAGGAACTACATAAATACAAACTGTTGTAGTATACTCTACATCAGGTTTATCCAACCAGTGGCCCGCAAAGCCCCACAATGATCAAAATGCTAGTAAGCCCGGTCAGTCAAATTGGAGATTTCTGAAGGGGCTGCTCCTCCAATCACAGCCTGTTTCTCTCCCATGTTTGCTGCTGATAGGCTCACTTCAGAACCTATATAGAGATCGACAGAGAGACTTTGGGGCACACAGAGCCATGCTTTCCTCACGGCTCTCTCTCACGAGGCACTCTCCATGTTTCACCCAGCTCCTACTGCATTTCCCTAGCCCTCGGAGTGCACTCCCCTGTTTGGGCGCCGCTAGGCCTCAGGCCTTGCTCCATGTCTCTCTTCCATTCTCATCATATCTGCTCTCATGCCGATTGGGATTGAGTAGGGCATGGGGGGATTGAGTGGGGTGTGGAGGGATTGAATGGGGGTGTGGGGGAGGATGGGTGAGGGTGTGGTGGGGGGGTGAGGGTGCGGTGGGGGAGGTGAGGTGAGGGTTAGGTGTGGGGGACGTGAGGGTGTGGTGGGGAAGGGGAGGGTGCGATGTGTGGGAGGTAGGGGTGCAGTGTGGGGGAGGTGGGGTGGGGTGTGGGGGTGGTGAGGGTGAGGTGTGGGGGAGGTGAGGCTGTGGGGGAAGATGGAGGGCATGGAGTGTGATTTATACAAAATGTCCCTCAACCATACAATGGGTGGACTTTCAACTAAGATCCTTTTGCAGCATGACCCAATTGATCTTAGCAAAACTGGAGCATTGAACATTCAACCATATCGATGACTGATATCACTTTTACTGCAAGCATCCAATCCAGATACCTGACTCACCGAAAGTTTAATGTTATTACCCACTCAAATACAGGACTGACCATTCTATAATGTGAATTGCATGCGCGGAGGAGGGGCGAGTGTCTGTGTGTGTGTGTGTGTGTGTGTCTGTGTGCGCGCGTGGATGCGTGTCTGGCTCACTCCTGGTCTCAGGCTTCTCATTCGCCCCCACCTCCACACACCATCACGCCCTCTCACAGTGGGTGAAGGTGAGTAAGTGAGCACCTGAGACAGAGTGAGCTGGACTCTCTCTCACACACACACCCTTTCACACGCTAATGGTTACCTTTATTTCTCATTTTAAAACAAAAAATTGATAATTTTTTAGACATATTTTTCCTCAGCAACTTGTTTCTCTTCATATCTCAACTTTTTCTTTGACAATGGGAGGCACTGGCATAGTGGTATTGTCACTGAACTAGTAATCCAGTAACCCAGGGTAATGCTCTGGGGAACAAAAACAAAAATTGCTGGAAAAACTCAGTAGGTCTGACAGCATCTGTGGAAAGGAAGACAGAGTTAATGTTTCGAGTCCATATGACTCTTCATCAGAGGACTCGAAACGTTAACTCTGTCTTCCTTTCCACAGATGCTGTCAGACCTGCTGAGTTTTTCCAGCAATTTTTGTTTTTGTTTCAGATTTCCAGCATCCGCAGTATTTTGCTTTTATCTTAACGCTCTGGGGACTCAGGTTCGGATCCCACCATGGCAGATGGTGGAGTTTGAATTCAAACTGAATTTTGAATAAAAATCTGGAAGTAAAAGTCTAATCATGACTATAAAGCTATTGTCAATTGCGGTAAAAAACCCCATCCGGTCCTTTAGGGAAGGAAATCTGCCGTCCTTACCTGGCCCACAGCAATGTGGCTGACTCTTAAATGGCCTTGAGAGTCACTCAGTTGTATCAAACTGCTAAGAAGTCTAATAGAAAAGAAACCAAATGGACTACGCGGCATCGATCTAGGCACCAGAAATGACAATGATAAACTCAGCCCTGTTGACCCTGCAAAGTCCTCCTTACTAACGCCTGGGGCCAGTGCCAATATTGGGAGAACTGTCTCACAGACTAGTCAAGCAACAGCCTGACATAGTCATCCTCATGGAATCATACCTTACAGATAATGTCCCAGACACCACCACTCCGACCCCCGGGTGTGTCCTATCCCACCGGCAGGACAGACCCAGCAGAGGTGGCAGCACAGTGGTATACAGGCGATAGGGAGTTGCCCTGGAAGTCCTCAACGTTGACTCCAGACCCCATGAAGTCTCATGGCATCAGGTCAAACATGGGCAAGGAAACCTCCTGCTGATTACCATGCACCGCCTCCACCGCCACTCCCCAGCTGATGAATCAGTGCTCCTCCATGTTGAACACCACTTGAAGGAAGCACTGAGGGTAGCAAGGGCGCAGAAGGGAGTACTTCAATGCCCATCTTCAGGATTGACTCAGTAGCACTACTACAGGCCGAGCTGGAAGATCCTAAGGGACACAGCTGCTAGGATGGGTCTGCGCAGCTGGTAAGGGAACCAACAAGGAAAAAAATACTTTACTTCATCCTCACCAACCTGACTGCTGCAGATGCATCTGTCCATGACAGTATCACTAGGATTGACCACCGCACAATCCTTGTGGAGACAAAATCCCATCTTCACACTGAGGAAACACTCCATCGTGTTGTGTGGCACTACCACAGTGCTAAATGGGATAGATTTCAAACAGATCTAGCAACTCAAGACTGGGCAACCATGAGGCACTATGGACCATCAGCAGCAGCAGAATTGTACTCAACCATAATCTATAGGCTCATGGCCCAGCATCTCCCCCACTCTAGCATTACCATCAAGCCAGGAGATCAACCCTGGTTCAATGAAGAGTGCAGGAGGGCATACCAGGAGCAGCACCAGGCATACCTAAAAATGAGGTGTTAACCTGGTGAAGGTACAACACAAGACTACTGGCAAGCCAAACAGCATAAGCAGCAAACAATAGGCAGAGCTAAGCGATTCCACAACCAATAGATCAGATCTAAGATCTGCAGTCCTGCCACATCCAGTCGTGAATGGTGATGGACAATTAAACAACTCACTGGAGGGGGGCTCCACAAATATCCCCGGCCTCAATGATGGGGGTGCCCAGCACTTCAGCGCAGAAAATAAGACTGAGGCATTTGCAACAGTCTTCAGCCAGAAGTGCCAAATGGATGACCCATCTTGGCCTCCTCCGGAGGTCCCCAGCATCACAGATGCCAGTCTTCAGCCAATTCGATTCACTCTGTGCAATATCAAGAAAGGGCAGAGGGCACTGGTTACTTCAAAGGCTATAGCCCCAGGCAATAGTCTGGCAATATTACTTAAGACTTGTGCCCCAGAACTTGCCACATGCCTGGCCAAGCAGTTCCAGTACAGCTACAAACTGGCATCTACCCAGCAGTGTGGAAAATTGCCGATGTCCTGTCCACAAAAAGCAGGACAAATCCAACCTGGCTAATTACTGCCCCATCAGTCTACTCTGTATCATCAGTTAAGTGATGGAAGGGGTCATCAACAGTGCAATCAAGCAGCACTCGCTTAGAAATAACTTGCTCACTGACACTCAATTTGGGTTCCACCATGGCCACTCAGCTCCTGATATCATTACAGCCTTGGTTCAAACATGGATAAAGGAACTGAACCCCTGAGATGAGGTGATAGTGACTGCCCTTGACATCAAGGCAACATTTGACTAAGCATGGAATCAACGATCTCAAGCAAAACTGGGATCAATGGGAATGAGGGGGAAAATTCTCCACTGGTTGGAGTCATACCTAGCACAAAGGCAGATGGTTGTGGTTGTTGAAGGTCAGTCATCTTAGTTCCAGGACATCACTGCAGGAGTTCCTCAGCGTAATGTCTCAGGCCCAACCACCTTCAGCTGCTTCACCAAATACCCTCCTTCCATCCTAAGGTGGGGATGTTTGCTGATGATTGCACAATGTTCAGCACCATTTGTAACTCCTCAGATACTGAAGCAGTCCATGACCAAATGCAGCAAGACCTGAACAATATCCAGGCTTGGGCTGGCAAGCAGCAAGTAACATTCGTGCCACACAAGTGCCAGGCAGTGACCCATCTTCAACAAGAGAGAATCTGACCATTGCCCCTTGACATTCAATGGCATTACCATGGCTGAATTCCCCCCCTCCACCCCATCAACATCCTATGGGTTATCATTGACCAGAAAATGAACTGGACTAGCCAGATAAACACTGTGGCTACGAAAGCAGGTCAGAGGGTAGGAATCCTGCAGCGAGTAACTCGACTCCTAACTCTCCAAAGCCTGTTCACCATCTACAAGGCACAATTCAGGGATGTGATAGAATACTCTCCACTTGCCTGGATGAGTGCAGCTGCCACAAAACTCAAGAAGCTTGACACCAACCAGGACAAAGCAGCCCACTTGATTGGCACCCCATCGACAAACATTCACTCCCTCCACCACCGACACACAGTGGCAACAGTGTGTACCATCTACAAGATGCACTGCAGGAACTCACCAAGTCTCCTTAGATAGCACCTTCCAAACATACAGCTGCTACCATCTAGATGGACTAGGGCAGAAGGCACATGGGAAAGCACCATCTGGAAGTCCCCCTCCAAGCCACTCATCATCCTGGCTTGGAAATTTATCGCTGTTCCTTCACTGGCACTGGGTCAAAATCCTGGTACTCCCTCCCTAACAGCACTGTGGGTGTACCTACACATCACCTTCTCAAGGGAAATTAGGGATGGGCAATAAATGCTGGCCAAGCCAGCAACGACCACATCCCTAGAATGAATTTTTAAAAGTTGATGTTGAATGTTGTGCCAATCCTTACCTTTCTGAAATTTGCTCATCGGCCCTTTGAGTGCGAAAAAATTTGAAATGTGCCCCCCCACCAACCAAGGTGGTTGGACAAGCCTGTTCTACATAATTCTATGTAAAAACTTTAATGAAGGAATGAATTATTCAGTGGATAGAATTCAGTGGATAATTTTCATCATTCTGTTGGGAAATACCTAGACTTTCGATTTATAATTTTTAGAAAATTTAAATCTTTATTTTGGACATGATAACTTTCACTTGATAACTAACACTTTAATTTTTTCAACAAGTATCAATTGATTTGAGGGAATTTAGGTGACCAGATTGTGTAATGACAGATACTGTGAGCAACACAAGCAGTGACAGGAAAGCTTGACACCTTTAATAATGAAAGTACCTTTCATAGCACCAATTACAGGAGCAGCTGTTGCTGCAGGCACTTAGGATTTACAATAAAATGTGTACGTCTTATATTGAAATTAGTATGCAATAGATATGACACCAGTGCTTTAATGCATCATGAGATAGATCAGCCTCGGCAGGACCTGCAGTGATTTTTCTGGCCACTGTGGTCATGTGTTTGGAAAGGACTGTAAGGCCATCAATGTGAAGGGGTCAACAAAATTTCAGAAGACAAGCCCAGCTGAAGAAAACGAACTCCAGGAATCAAAAAAGAATCCAGCTTCAAATCCCCAAGTCAAACTGGTAACAAAACTTTCACTGGACAGAATTCTTACAAAGTGGCAATTTTGTGTGTTTTTCCCCCCCAAGATTTTATACATTATATATTTTATTATTCATGGTATAGTCTATGACCAAATAAAGTTGAAAAAATATTGAAGCAATTTAATTAGCTAAGTGTGCGCATTGCTAGTTCTTTGGCGATAAGGGTGGCTTTTCTGGCTTGTTGGGTAATATTTGGAAATTTGAATGAAACAGTTTGTTCAACAGGTAATCCCTTCAGCTTTTCAGTTTATAAGTTTCAAATTCTAAAGTCTCTTCACAACTGTACTCCCTCACCCTTGTAACATCCTAATGAATTTGTCCCACATCTTTCCCATTGTTTTTACATCCTTCATATAATGGGAAGGCCAAAACTGCAGCCTAGGTTCTGGTACAAGTTGAACATCACCTCTTGACTAAAAGCAAAATACTGCGGATGCTGGAAATCTGAAACAAAAACAGAAAATGCTGGAAAAACTCAGCAGGTCTAACAGCATCTGTGGAGAGAAAGACAGAGTTAACATTTCAAGTCCGCTCTGAAGAAGAGTCAAATGGACTCGAAACATCTTTCTCTCCAAAATGCTGTTAGACCTGCTGAGTTTTTCCAGCATTTTCTGCTTTTGTACCACCTCTTGGCTTTTCTGTTCTTGGCCTATAAATATAAAACCTAGGGTGGTCTTGTTTTTTTTTGATTGTTGTGTGTCATGCCATAATTAGTTTCAGTACCCTTAAGTTTGGGTGGGGAGAGAAAGACCAAGGTCCCTAGTCCTGATCACATCTAGCAACTACGGCAAGCACTGCGTATGTTAAGTAAGCACACAAATGGATAATTCTGTGAACAATGGCAAGGTGCCAAGGGATGTCCTATTCTTGTGCAAATGAACCCCTGCGATGAGTCTAAAGTGTTAACAAGGAGAAAGAGCTGAAAATTTTGAAATATACACTTTTATAGGATGATGCAGTTTGAAATGGCACATTACACCATTCTGAAATGCATGTGACATACACTGCTCCCTGACAAATGTCCTCGTTAAACGAAAAAAAAAACTGACCAAGAATGATGCAACACAGAAGCAGGCCATATGGCTCATTATGCTTGTGCTGGCTCTTTGATAGAACTATTAAATTAATATCACTCCCCCACTCTTTCCCCACAGCACTCCAATTTTTTCCCTTCAAGTATTTATCCAATTCTCTTCAGAAAGTTATCACTGAAACTGCATCCACTCTTTACAACTCTTGTGAATAAATTTCTCTGTCATCTCTGGTTCTTTTGCCAATCACCTTAAATCTGATTGTTGACCCTTCAGCCAGTCGAAACAGTTTCTCAAATCCTCTACTAAAACCCTCCATGACTTGAAACGCCTCTATCAAATCTCCTCTTAGCCTTCTTTGCTCTGAGGACGGCAACCCGTTTCTCCAGTCTTTCCACATAACTGAAGCTCCTCACTCCTAGTACCAATCTTGCACATTTCTTCTCCACCAACTCTAAGGCTTTGACTTTTTAAAAATTCATTCATTGGATGAGAGCATCGCTGGCTAATCTGGCATTTATTGCCCATCCCTAATTTCCCTTGAGAAGGTGATGGTGAGCTGCCTTCTTGAACCGCTGCAGTCCCTGTGGTGTAGGTACACCCACGGTGCTTTTAGGGAGCGAGTTCCAGGGTTTTGACCCAGCGACAGTGAAGGAACGGTGATATATTTCCAAGTCAGGATAGTGAGTGGCTTGGAGGGGAACTTCCAGGTGGTGGTGCTCCCAGCTTCTGCTGCTCTTGTCCTTTTAAGTGGCAGGGGTAGTGGGTTTGGAAGGTGCTGTCTAAGGAGGCTTGGTGAGCTCCTGCAGTGCATCTTGCAGATTGGACACACTGCTGCTACTGTGCATCGGTAGTGAAAGGAGTTAATGTTTGTGGATGGGGTGCCAATCAAGCTGGCTACTTTGGCCTGAATGGTGTCAAGCTGTTTCAGTGTTTTTGGAGCTGCATTTATCTATACAAATGGGGAGTATTCCATCACACTCCTGACTTGTGCATGGTAGATGGTGGACAGGCTTTGGGGAGTCAGGAGGTGAGTTACACGCTGCAGGATTCCTAGTCTCTGACCTGCTCGTATAGCCACAGAATTTATATTGCTAGTCCAGTTCAGTTTCTGTTAATGGTAACCCCACAATGTTGATAATCGGGGGATTCAGCAATGTTAATGCCATTCAATATCAAGGGCGATGGTTAGATTCGCTATTGTTGGAGATGGTCATTGCCTGACATTCATGTGGGGTGAATGTTACTTGTGACTTGTCAGCCCAAGCCTAGATATTGTCCAGGTTTTGCTGCATTTGGACATGCTTCAGTATCTGAGGAGTCGCAAATGATGTTGAACATTGTGCAATCATCAGCGGACATCCATTATGATGGAAGGAAGGAGCAGCTAAAGGTGGTTGGGCCGGAGAAACCCCTGCAGAGATGCCCTGGAACTGAGATGATTGACCTCCAACAACCACCACTATCTTCCTTTGTGGTAGGTATGACTCCAACCGGCAGAGAGCTTTCCCCTCCCCGATTCCCATTGACCCCAGTTTTGCTAGGGTTCCTTAATGCCACACTCGGTCAAATGCTGTCTTGATGTCACTTTCACCTCATCTCTGGAATTCAGCTCCTTTGTCATGTTTGAACCAAGGATATAATAAGGTCAGGAGCTAAGTGGCCCTGGCTGAGCCTAACCTGAGTGTCAGTGAGCAGGTTATTGCTAAGCAAGTGCCACTTGATAGCACTGTTCACGACCCCTTCCCTCACTTTGATAATCAAGAGTAGACTGATGGGACAGTAATTGGCTGGGTTGGATCTGTCCTGCTTTTTGTGTACACATGGGCAATTTACCACATAGCCGGGTAGATGCCTGTGTGCCGCTGTACTGGAACAGCTTGGCTAGGGGCACAGCATGTTCTGCAGCACAAGTCTTCAGTACGTTGCTCCTGAAGTGCAATACCCAGAATTAAACACAATACCTTAGCTGATATCTGATCAGTTATTTATAAAGGTTTAATCCAATTTCTTTCTTTTGTACTCCATGTCTCTTTAATAAGTCAAGGATCCCATATGTCTTTCTGACATCCCTCTCAACTTGTCCTGCCACCTTCACTCTAGGTCTTCCTCCTCTTCAAAATTATGCAAATTAGTTAATATTACCTCTCTTCATTCTTCATGCCAAACTCTATCACTCCACATTTCCCTGCATCAGATTTAATCTGCCATGTGTTTACTATCCCCTCATGCTTCATTATATTTCTGAGTTTTGATTTGTTTGCAAACTTTGAAATTATGCCCTGTACATTAATGTCCAGCTCATTAATAAATATCAGAGAGAGCAGTGGTCCAAATGCCAAACCCTGAGGAATGCCACTGTAACCATTCTCTGCTTTCTGTCCTTTAACCAGTTTTCTATCTATGTTACCGCTCTCCTTTTAATTTTAGTATTGCTGCAAAAAAGAGACATTTTTTGTCAAAGCATTTCCACTTACACTCATCAGGACAATTTGCTAGAAAATACCAATTTCAGGGGAAACAGTAGAGAAGAGAGTGCTGATTGGCTGGCAAGTGGACTCCAATCATTTTGCGCTATATATTTCTTAAACTCACGAACGGGCCCAAGGCTATCACTTTCGGTCCTGCAAAGTGCCCAGTCTATCTCTGATTGCCCTGTAAGGGCAAGGTATCTCAAATATTTGAGCAACAGGTGAAACTAGCTATTTCAAGCTGCTACTATGCAACAACAACTCAAGTGGTACTTGCCACTAACAGGATGTTGCTGTCAAGCCTTAGAGACATTTTGCCTATCACACAAATGAGGAATGTGGTAAATGAATTTCAGTGCCATTGTGATGCTAGGTATGTAGGCCATACTTCCCAAAGACTGGCAGATCATATCAGACAGCATGTCCCTTCCGCTGTTCACAACGGGCAAGGTACAGATCGTACCCATCCACGTGTGCTTGCAAAACTCAAAACACAGTGTCCAACATTAGATGTGATTTCGCAATTGAACAACACTTGCTAAATAATCCTCAGTACACTAAAAGTTATGCTGACAACCAATTTAAGATCATCAGTTGGGCTCGCAGTGTGGCACGTTTGCATGTACTGGAAGTGACATATATTAATACACAGGGCCCTATTCTTTGTAGACAGAAAGAATATGTACATACATTGTACCTGTTTCAGCTAAACAAAATAAGTGAGCTATTCACTGGTTCATTCCCCAGGACAATGTCTTGGCCAGAGCCAAGCTGCCTGGTTTAAATTTCAAACAATGCGTGGCAGTTAACTGTCAGTCACCATCAACTGGTGCTTTCTCCATGGCGACACCTCCACCACAGTCCACATGCCAACCAATCAGCACTCTCCTCTCAGAGTAAATTTGTTGTTATCCCCCACCATAGGCATTTTATTGCGAATTGTCCTGATGAGTGCAAGATGAAAAGCTTTAACAAAAGTTTCTTTTTTGAGCAGTACTCAAGTTCTGTACTACCAAACAACGTTTTAATTTTGCTCCCAAGTCTATTATGTGGTACTTTGTCAACTGTCCTTTTAAAGTCAACATACACGTCATATTAATATATATTATTCAGTATCAACTTATTGTTTACTTTGGCCAATTTGCAAATAAGCTTGCGGTTATGTGGGTTAAAGATGTTCCTTAAATTATAAACCAATTCTAGAAAGTGCAGCATAATCAAAGATGTAAAAAAAGTAGTCATTTACATACTTCATTGTCATGTGGGTATTTGCAACTCAGCACAGTGGAAGTGAGAAATTGTGGTTTTCCGCATATTGCATGCAGTATGACAGTCATATGTCTAAACGTCGTAATAACATTTACCTGCAGTCTGGAAAAATTCACAGTTTGGAATGTATAATTGATAACTTTTATTATAATATTTATTTCCAGTATTCATTCAGTTTCCTCAATTGTTATTTTGCAGTATGCTTTAAAATAAATTATGATTTAAGAGACTTATGTTTAAACAGATCTCAAACATATTGTGTATTGTAGTTTAAATTTATTTTGTCACCTAGCCACACAATTAAAAGTTTTGTCTCTGACATACATCAAATGCATCCTCATTGGATGGAGGCATGGGTAAGCATTTGATGTGTATAAAGCTCATGAAGCTTGGTGATTTTGGTGGCTTTTCAGAACACAATTTGTACCAATCAAAAACTTGTACACCTACCCTTCACATTCCCTGAAACACATACTATCCAAAAGAAAACACAGAACACATTGCTCAAAAAAAATGTGTTTCAGACACCAATATGGCTAACACATCTATATTCCCCTAAAATATATCATAAACACATTCAAAAATTTAATAAATTAAAAAAACACAAAACTTACCCATCGATCATAAACTCACAGAACTCTCCTAAATAGGAGCCCTTGGTTTGCCTCTTGCTCAACTGCAGGAGCACAGGCAGACAATATTGCAAAGATGGAAGCAGTTGTGGTAACAAGTGTACGGGAGGAAGCTGAACTCAGTTTACATAGGATATCAGAGTGCACCACAGCAGTCAAAATTACATAACAACCAGGTAAGAAAATACTCCTCTTGATGTGTGTGTCTATTTGAGAGATGCACAGCGGACTGTTAGCTTTATTTTGTTCTTACACTCAGAAATCCTACAAATATCAACTGGGGTGGGAAGCTGGGGTTGGTAGAGAAGGGCAGGCAAAGTAAAAAATAGGTGAAGTTGGAAAAATACTTTCCTAATTTTTAAAATGTTTAAGTTACTAAAAATCGAACAACTATGGGATAAGTTTTCTTTAAACGTCCTTGTGCCTGAAAGGTGGTGGTTATGAGGTCCTTTAATCCTGACCTCAGACAAAACCATTTAGAATGTATTATAAAAGTGAAAGAAGAAATTAGGCATTTTAAAAATTTAAGTGGAAAGTTTGTCCCAAACATAAGAGTGTAACAAGGGGTATTTAAGTTAAAACATTTTCCAGCATCATCTCAGAAAAAGTGAACTGATTTTGTTTGCTTGTTTTATACAAAAAATGTGATTATCCTTACTTTTGAGGTGTAAATTGTCATATAATGAAACTGAAATTTCAGCCAGTTAGACCTAAATGTGCTGCATATTTAGCATATATTCCAAAGCTTGAGCTACGACACTGCATGTGACAGATGCAGTTGTGCACTAGATACATGATTTTTGTTTTATATGTGTTAGCACATCTCCCAACAATAACAATAGAGGTAATATATCATAAAACACAATGTTTCACTAAGGTCACTGCTTTACAGTGAAACATGAAATTCTGTTTCTTTCTCATTATTCTGGAAAAAAGCAGTCTTTAGAGAGTCAAATTCTTCATGGGTTGCTGGTGTACATTAATAAAGGGAATGGGGGCTGGAAGAGGAACTGAAGAGGCTTAGCAATGATTGGGGGAGTCAGTTGTATCAAAGAATTCTGAGGCATGAGGTGCATTGCTTGGCCAAAATGGTGTGTCAGGCAGTGTAACCTGTAACACAATGGTGGGGAGGATATGCATTTAGGACATGAGGAACAAAATAATGTATTAGTGATGGTAGGATTGAATGGTAATTGATGTGAAGGTTTAAATGCTTAAGGTGAATGCTGGAAAAAAAAGTAGTACAAGAAAGTCGGAAAGAGGGAACACTTTGGAGCAGAGAATGGGAAGATCTGGATTTTCAGGATTGAAACAGGAATATGTGGGCACTGGGAAGGAGATATTAGAGAGGAGTGGCAGCACAGAATAATTTGCTGGCCACCTAATATGGGGGAAGTTCAGATCTCAATTTGAAGCTACTTTAGGGATGTTGGAATATTAAGGTGGCGGGGGGGGGGGGTGTTTAGAGGTGTCTCTCACGTGTTATATTCCTGATAGCCAGTGGGGAAGGAAGAAACCAGAGCCACCAATAGATTTATTCAGAATTAAACATGAAAAGGTATATATCTTCTGACTCCACTCTACTCCCGTATCAGTCAATGTCTCTTTGTGCGCTCAAATAACCATCCAATCAATACCCTCCACTTGTATGTACTTAATTGATGCAACTAACATCAAGTGCCCAAATCTTTGTTCCCTCACACCTGTCACTCCCAATCTCTGTTTCCCTCTCGATCCTTGATCTCACACTCCACAACAGCAGGCACTTTCCATTTGATATCTCTCCACTTTCTGCCCCATCTATCTGCAAAATTACCTTTCCCCATACCTCTCACTGATTTCTCCCTTTTCCTCACTCAGCCCCATGTCTCTGCCCAATTCTCACACCAGCATTCATTCACACATCTCTCTCCAGGAATTCCCTTCAATCATGATCAGTTTTTCTCAACTCTTGTCCATATCTGCATCCTTCCCTACCCTTAACAAGTTCTGTGCAGCCTCCCCTGCATCCTCCATTCCAATGTATGCTTTTCTCTGTTCCCACAACCCCCACTCTTCCCCAGGTAGGTGAAACAACTGATACCAATAGGCTAAAATGACCGCAAAAGTAAAACAGGAGCTGTGATTTGAAACGGCCAGAACAGTTCAAGCGTTGCAGCAGGCAGACCAGAGCTAAGGAGGGAAGGAAGCAGCTGGCACCAGGTAGGTCTGGCATACAAGGCTAAAATCATCAATCAGGTAGCAGGACTATAGCTAGGCATGAGATGGTTGAGACCCTATGGCTCGAATTTTTAGAGTGGGGGAAGGTGGGAGCAAAGATGGACGGGCCTCAATTTCCCATCAATGGGCGGCATAGCAGTTTGCTGGCATGTTCCCACCTTCAGGCCATTTTTAAACATTCAGGTTCAGGATGATGGCTACTCGCACACGTGGCAGGCAGCCAATTAAGCCCCTTAATGGGCATATTAAGGCCACAGTGCAGACGCTTAGTGGAAATGTCCAGTTGGTAATCAGGCCCCACAATGAAGCAGAATTCCAGCCAAAGAATGAAGGCAGCCTCCCAGTTGCAGTCTATGGGATCCAATTATCATTTTTTTAACCCCATCACCTCCATGGCTGCAGGTGCAATATGGTCGCAGCTACAGCCACAGGCCACCCTATGGAAGGATCCCTCTTCCAAGATGACAGCCTTATGTGTTGAATCAGAGAATGCTATATATTGAGGGCTGAAAGGTAAATGTGAGTATGAACAGATTTGCTTGTTGAGCATTTCATAGCACATCAGTTACTTAGTCAATGTGTTATATTGTTACACAATGAGGATGCTCTCAGTAGGTCAGGGATACATTCTCCCTCTTATCCATGTATGTGGTCCCTCTATCACCTTTTCTGCTTGTGTTCTTTTTCTTTTGCTCTCTCTCTGTTTCCAGGTGGGAGATGGTATGGTATTGACTGTGGGGCAAAAGACAAAGGGTGAGGGACAAGGTGGCACAGGGACTCAGGGTACTTGTGACCAGGGGATGAGGAGGAAGATGGAAATAGTGAATGGTAGGCAGGTAAAAGCTTGGTACAGTTGATCCAAACAGTGCTGCAAGTTTTGTACACAGGTTGTAACTGGGGGAGTGGAGAGTCCAGGCCACAGATAATAATTTCTGCTGGCGAATGTGGAGTGTCAGTTGGTGGGATGTGTCTTGGTGAAAGATGCAGGAAAGCAAGAGAAACAAGAAGACCTGGGCTTTGAAGGTATGTGGGTTGGGACCTAATGAAGATATCATACAGAAAAGGCAGAAGGAGTTAGACTTGGTCTACAGTGAAGGCAAAGACTGACAGCGCAGAAGAAGTGTAGGACAGGATTGGAGCTCGTGTTCATTGCTTACTGCACTCATGGTGGAATTTTATACATGATTAAACTAAATTGCTAGGAACCAGTTTAAAGTACAAACAACAACTTGCATCTAACTGGTACCTTTAAAATAGTAAAGAATCCCAGGGCACTTCACGGAGAGTACTAAACAAAATTTGACACCAAGACACAAAGAGATACACAGGTAGTCAAAGCTTGATCCAAGGGCCAAGTTTTAAGGAGTGTCTTAAAGGAGGAAAGAGAGGTTTCGGGAGGGAATTCCAGAGTTTAGGGTGTAGGCAGGTCTGGCCACCAATGGTGGAGCAATTAATATCAGGGATGTATTATAGGAGGCCAGGATTGGTGGAACACAGATAGCTCTGAGAATTGTAGAGCTGAAGGAGATTACAGAGATGGCTGGAGACAAGGCCCAGAGAGATTTGAACATGATGAGAAATTGAGGTGTTGCTTTATCGGTAAGCAATGTAGATAATTTAGCACTGGGGTAATGAATAAATGGGACTTGGTGCAAGTTAAGAGATGGGCAGCAGAGCATGGGTGAGCTTACTTTACAGGAGGCTGGCCAGGAGTGCGTTGGAATCTTTGCATTAAGACATAACAAAAGCTTAACATTATTAGCCAATGTTAGTGTTCTGAGTTCCTTAACAACGATTAGTGTTATTAAGAATGAGCTGGTAGGGGCAGTGTTGGGTTCAGGGTTGGTAATGATTTAGAGCTGGGCTGGAAGACCTGCTAAAGATATAAGTGGAAGCCAGGCTTGAAGCCTTGAAGTTACAATTTGCATAGATTTATGTGAGATCTACAGCAAGTGAGGAAGCAGGGCAAAAGATCTGTAACACAAATGCAACAGAATGGCATTAGAAAAAAGGAGAAGCAAGGGAGATGGATAAAAAGACAGTCGTCAAGAAGAAATTGAGTCGTTGGAAACGCTGAGCAGCTCCAACAGAATTTGTGGAGAAAAGAGAGTTAAATTTTAGGTTGCTGCCCTTTCATCGAATTTGACGCTGCCAGGACTGCTGCGTACTTTTGACATGTTTGTGTTTTTATTTCAGATTTCCAGGTTCTGTAATAAGTTGGGTCATGTGCAACTTTGACAGCAAAGCAGACAAAAGTGCATGAATAATGGGGCTTACCAACTATATCATTGATGGGATATTGGGGAAAACCACTTCATTGAGGTTACAAGGTGGGAGGAACAATGCAAAGATGGGGAGTACTGCAGTGATGGAAGAAGGCAAGGCTGTAACACTTTAGTAAGGGACAAAGGAGAAAGTGAATAATCCCAGGATGGGGCTAAACAGCAGCGAAAATAGAAGGAAATCAGGGGAATCAATCAAAATAAACCGAAAAGCAAGGAAAAATATATAAAATTGAAAACATAAACCAGCCCATGAAAACAAAATAGAGAAGAAAATAGTGGCCAAATTTAAGAAAAATTGAGAAACACCTCCTCACCACTGTCCAGTGGCAAATACCAGTACTTGATTTTATATGTTTTCTCTTTAGAATTGTTTACATAGGGAGTATCCATAACAAATGTAATAGGACAGGGGCTGCACAAGATATTTTGCATTTAAGTATATTCTTTTACATTTTTTAAATAATATGCAAGATGTGTCGGTTAGAGTTGAATGCCCAGGGCTTCAGGTGCAAGTCAGTGATTCTGGCGCAAACCGTGTTCAAAACTTCACCTGTTTTGAAAAGTGTTTCTAATCCCCTAAATCACCCTTCACCACCTCCACACCTCCCCCACCCCCCGCTCCATGGCTCCAGTCCACACACACATCTCCATATTGCTACTCAAGCTCATTTGCATATCAGCAAACACAAAATCTGCTATGAACCAGCACAATCAGGCAGAGTTTAAAATTGCAATTTTTTATTTAAAAAGTTGTTTTGAAAATATTCTCCAATATTTAGGAGTGGTAACTTCAAGTTTTATTCGTGCAGCTGAAAGTGAATTTATTACTGAAAAAAAAATTTTAATCCATGTCAATCCACCCTGTGAGAAACCTAATTCTAAATTACAGAAAGTGACTTGTAAAATGTTTACAAAACTATTTTTTGTTAGATTGGGGTACAGTAGTCAATTTCGCTAAGTTTAAAAAAAATTTAAAATATACCTGTTAGTCTCCTTGTGCCCAAAAGATCCACATTAGGTTTTAGAGTGTTCTCAAAGACTGCAAACGATTGTATGATAATTCATTCACCATGGGATGTGGCCAGTCTTCTGCATAAGGCCTGTTCCCAGCACAAGGTTTTTAAAACAAGTGCAAAAGATTGCAAAAACTCGAGGAGTTGAATTGAATGCAGCTGCACTTAAAAATCTGCAACAGGTGTCCCAAAGCAAACAGCACACTTCAGTTGAAATTCCAGGTCGTAGTATTTAACTGCACTGAATAAAGTGTATGGGGTTGAGTAACACTGTGGATGGTCCTCCACTTCGGCAGCATTGAGGTCCTGGATTGCAGTGGCACTAGAAATTGTCCTCAATTTTGGCAGCTTCATCGTGGGGCTGCTGCAGTTTGGAATAAAGCAGGATCTGGTATTACTGTGAAGGAGCATCTGTTACTGAGCAGAATTTAGATGGTGGAATGTGGAATTTAACTTGCAGTGGATTTCTACTTTTTAATTCATTCACGAGATGTGGACTTCGCTGGCTGGGCCAGCATTTATTGCCCATCCCTAGTGCCTTCATAGGGTGGTGGTGAGCTGCCTTCTTGAACTGCTGCAGTCCATGTGGTGTAGGTACACCCACAGTGCTGTTAGGAGGGGAATTTCATTATTACTGTCAACAGTAATGGGAAAACAAAGGAATAGGCATGGCCTCTCTCAGGTCTGGTGGTACTGGTTTATAATTTTCTAAGAGATTGCTGCAAAAAATAAATTTGCTATTTTCTGATTGGTAACTAGAATTCTGTCTATGCCTCTCTTTCTTCATCTGTGTGTCTCTCTCTCTCTTTCTTCTTGTCTGTCTCTCCCTTTCTTCATCTGTCTCTCTTTCCAGTCTCTCTTAATGTCTCAATTTTTTTTCAAATTTATTAGCAGTAAGAATGTTTACATATTCTAACAACAAACAAATCAAAGGCATTAGCCAGGTTAGAGAAGGAGTGTTTTCAAAATTCCTATCTCTAGTAACCAAAATGTCATTCAGCTTCATAGACTAGAGTTGTTATAAAATCTTAGATAAATAGTGTCACATTTTTGCTGTTTTATTCTGTCTCACAGCCTCTGGATACATAAATTTTACACCACATTGCACCTCTGACCCTGGGCTACATTTTGAGGGGGCACAGGGTGGGAGCTGATTGCTCGCCACACCAACACCCAGAAAAAAGTTGGCTGGAAGCTGACACACCCAGAAGAAGCCCACCCTGCAGCCATAATACTGGAGAAAGTCCCACACCCTTGGGAGCTGCTACCTAATCTTCATTGGCTGACAGCTCCAGCAGTCCTGGCAGCACCAGAGCTCAGTCAAGAGTGCTGTTGGGACTGCAAGAAGGAGCACGAAGATGGCTGACCCAGAAAGGCGAGTGCTGGGGTTTTAGAACGGGGAAACCTAGAGTTGGGTGGTGGGGGGGCTAGGTTTTGGAAGGCAGGTGGCACAGAAGGAAGGGTGGGGTGACATGCTGCCGGTCTGGGTGGGGGGCACCCCTTCCCCCAAATCAGGTGCCCACCCACCATCTTTTTTATGTAGACCATTAAAAAAATAGCCTGCCCACTCCCGCCCACCTGCCACAACAATATTGTGACATGGGCAGTGTATTAGCCAGGTCAACAGTCTAACAAACCTAACAGACCTTTAATTTGGCACCTGCACACCTAGCGTATTATGGGGGTCAGCTCGGGGTGGGCAGGAAGGCGGTGGGCAAGCCACCTGACCTATTTTCCATGCCCCCACCACCACCAAAAACACGTCCAGCAGGGGCTCGTAAAATCCAGCCCCTTGACTCTGGACTCCTTCCTATTATCTCCCATTTCCTCTTTCCCATTTAATATCAGGTTTTTCTGTAACCACCCTTCCGCAAGATTGCCGAGTCCTTTTGCATGCATATTTTGGCTGCCGGTCTGGGTCTGAGCCCATCATTATTTCCACTTTTACTCTAGTCTTTTTCAAACTTCTTTTCTCACTCCCCCAAGACCATCTCTTCCATTGTCATGCCACCTTTCACTCCTCTGCCCTCCCAATTCTCTCCCCCAATCCTTCAGTACTCCTCGTCGGCATTCCTGCTGTTTTGCTACCATTCCAGACTCCACTCCATCTTAGATAAACCTACAGCTTCCCTCTGTGCCTCTCTCGGCATTTTCCAAAGGGCTCAATGAGCCTGCATGAGAGTCTCGATAAGTGCAGCAAACCCAGCTATCCCGTCCCACTCTCTCGGTGACCCTTCCACCCAGGTCATCCACTGGGGACTAATCTTGCCAATCTCCTTCCGATACAACTCACTCGTCTCACTGCTGACCCTGGAAGCTCTGGATTCACTGCCCCTATACGCATCACCCTCCAGATATCCATTTGCTTGTGAACAAGGCCATGAACTTATTGTGGATGACTGCATTGCCATTATGGCCTTATCGGAAACCTGGCTGAGAGTTGATGACACTTGAAGCCCCCGACCTGGCTTTATCTTCCACACTTGCCCCATCAAAACTGTCATGGTAGCGTTATAGCACTTATCACCAAATCTCACTTTGGCCTGATCCCCGACTTCTCTGGCATTTGCTCCTCCTTTGAGCATCTCACCTTCCTCCGCCTCCCTCATTCAAAATCATTCTCTGCTGTCCTCCTGAGGATGATAAAAATTTTCTCATCAAGGTATTTTCACTGTTCTGCTTTGTCAGCTTCTCCACATCTTTGGTCTTCTCACCCTTGGTTATTTCAACCACCATCTCAACTCATCATGCTCTCTCTCTCAGTTCACAGCCCTCTTATCCTCCCTGAATCTCTCCCTCCCATGTAATCTCCACAACACAGTCACTGCCTGGACCTTGCAAAACTGTTTTTCTCGTGTCATATCAATCACATTTATGGCTAATCACATCCTTGTATCAGTCTCCACTCATCCCTCCTTCCATAGAACCACAGAAAAGTTACAGCACAGAAAGAGGCCATTCAGCCCATCATGTCTGCACCAGCCAAAAAGAGAAAACAGAAACTAGTCGCTCATTTTAATCCCACTTTCCAGCACCTGGCCTATAGCCTTGCAGGTCTCAGCACTTGAAATGCAGACCCAGGTACCTTTTAAATGAATTGAGTGCTTCAGCCTCAACCACAAACTTAGCCAGTTAATTCCAGATGCCCACCACCATCTGGATGAAAAAGTTTTTCCTCACATCCCTCTAATCCTTCTACCAATCACTTTAAATCTATGCTCCCTGGTAACTGACCCCTCAGCGAGGGGAAACAAGTCTTTGCAGTCTACCCTATCTAAGCCCCTCAATTTTGCACACCTCAATTAGGTCACCCCTTAGCCTCATCTGTTCTAAGGAAAACAAACCAAGCCTATCCAATCTCTCCTCATAGCTACAATTTTCAAGCCCTGGCAACATTCTTGTAAATCTCCTCTGCGCTCTCTCCAGAACAATTATGTCCTTCCCGTAATGTGGTGGCCAGAACTGTACACAAAATTCCAGCTGTGGCCGAACCAGCATTTTATACAGTTCCATCATTATATCCCTGCTTTTGTATTCAATACCTCAATAAAGGAAAGCATTCCATATGCTTTCTTGACCACCTTGTCTAGCTGTCCTGCCATATAAAGGACCTATGGACGTGCACTCCAAGGTTTCTCACTTCCTCAACCCCTCTCAATAACTTCCCATTTATTGAGTATTCCCTTGCTTTATTTACCCTCCACAAATGCATTATGTCACACTTTTCCAGATTGAATTCCATTTGCCACTTCTCCACCCACTCAGCCAAACCATTGATATTATTCTGGAGTCGACAGCTATCCTCTTCACTATCTACTACACGGCCCATTTTGTGTAATCTGCAAATTTCCCAATCATGCCTCCCACATTTAAGTCTAAATCATTAATATATACAACAAACAGCAAGGGCCCCAACACTGAGTCCTGTGGAACACCACTGGAAACCGGTTTCCATTCACAAAAACATCCATCGACCATTACCCTTTGTTTCCTGTCACTGAGCCAATTTTGGATCCAACTGCCACCTTGCCCTGTATCCTATGAGATCTCATGTTTGACCAGTTTGCCATGTGGAACCTTGTCAAATGCCTTACTGAAATCCATGCAGACAACATCCACTGCACTACCCTCTTCAATCCTCCTTGTTACTTTCTCAAAAATGTCTATTAAGTTAGTAAGACATGATCTTCCCCCAACAAAATCATGCTGACTATCCCCGATCAAATCTGTGCCTAAGTGACAGTTTATCCTACCTTAGAATTGTTTTCAATAATTTGCCCACCACCAAAGTCAGACTGACCGGCCTATAACTTCTGGCCTATCCCTCGCAACCTTTTGAAATAATGGTACAACGTTCGCAGACCTCCAGTCCTCTGGGCCCTTACCTATATCTAGTGAGGCTTGGAAAATGATCCCCAGAGCATCTACTATTTCCTCCTTGACTTCCTTCAACAGCTTGGGCCTGGTAATTTATCCACCTTCAAAGATGCCAGCCCCTCCAGTACTTCCCCTCTCACTATGCTTATTGTATCAAATATTTTACACTCCTCCTCCTCTTTAACTATAAGGTCTGCATCTCCTCAGTGAAGACAGAGACGAAGTACTCATTGAGAACCCTGCCCACATCTTCTGCATCAGCCCACAAGTTACCATGTTTCCACACTCCCAAACCTACTTCTTCTGTGACTCTGTATCCACCCCTGGAAAAACCATCACGCAATTCAGTTGCAACTGCACTTTCAAAATCCCAGATGTTTAGCCTTTGGCCCTCTGTTCGCCACAACATTTCTGCAACTAATGGAATCCCACCCCTACCTTTTATGTCCTCCATTGCTCGACTTCACTCCATCTCAGCTCATGTGCTGCTGAAACCCCCACCGATGCCTTTGTTACCTTCAGACTTAATTATTCCAATGCAATCTTGGCTGGTCTCCCACATTCCACCCTCTGTAAGCATGAGTTTATCTAAAGCTTTGCTGCCCACATCTTAACTCGCACCAAGTCCTGTTTCACCAATCATCCCTGTGCTCACTGGCTTACATTGGCTCCCAGACAAGCAAAAGTCTTGATTTTAAAATTCTTATCCTCGTTTTCAAATCGCCTTGCCCTTCCCTACCTCTCTAAGCTCCTCCAACGCCACAAATGCAGGAACATAGAAAATTGGAGCAAGAGTAAGCTATTCAGCCCCTTGAGCCTGCTCGGTCAATCAACTAGATAATGTTAATCATCTACTTCAAAGCCTTTTTCCAGCACTATCCCCCTATCCCTTGATGCCTTTAGTATCTAAAAATCTGTTGATCTCTGTCTTGAACATACTCAATGGCAACCTCCACAGCCCTCTGGGGCACCAACCTCGAGTAAAGATATTCTTACTCATCTCAGTCCAAAATAGCCTATCCCTTATTCTGAGACTATATCCCCTGGTTCTAGACCCCCCCCCCCCCCCCCAAAGCCAGCGAAAACATCTGGCCTACATCTACAATGTCGAGCTCTGTCAGAGTGTTGAATGAGATCATCTCGCATTGTTCTAAACTCCAGAGAATATAGGCCCAGTCTCCTGAATCTCTCCTCATAGGATAATCCCTCAGTCCCAGGAATCAGACTTGTGAACTTTCGTTGCACTCCCTCTATGGCAAGTATATCCTTCCTTTGAGATACCTGTGCTCTAATTTTGCTCTCTAGCATCCCAGATTTTAATTGCTCCACCATTAGTGGCCTTCAGCTGCCTAGGCCCCAAGCTCTGGAATTCCCTCCCCTACATCTTGCTTTTCTCCTTGAAGACACTCCTTAAACTGAGCCTTTTGACCAAGCTTTGGGTGATCTTACCTAATATCTCCTTATATGGCTCGGTCATATTTTATGCTGTGAAGCACCTTGGGATCTTTTATTACGTTAAAGGTACGATACAAATTTAAGTTGTTGGTAGTAACATAAAAATTGCTCTCATTTTTCAAATAATCAAATAGGCAGATACAGTTCTTTTCCTGATCACTGGACATCTCAAAGCACTTTACAGCCACAGAAATACTTTTGAAGTATAGTCATTACTGTAATGGAAGAAACACTGCAGCCAATTTGTACACATCAAGCTCCCACAAGCAGCAAAGTGATAAGACCAGATAATCTGTTCTTGTGATTTTGATTAAAGGATAAATAGTGGCGAGGTCACCAGAGGTAATACCCTTGCTCTTCTTCAAGATAGTGGTATGGATTTTTAATGTCCACCTGAGGGGGCAGACAAGACACAACTCAGGACAGAAATCAGAGTGCAACACCAAACACTCGGGGGAGGCTAATGTTTTTGTATTAAAGTTTTCATGAAGATATTAAATGACACGGAAGATAATTGAATAGATACTAGTTTAATTATTTTGTGAAATAACCTTTTTGTTTTGTTTAGAGCCTGATTTTGAACATTGTACAGAGTTTAAAAATATTTTTGCAAACAACATGTTGATTAATTTGATTTAATATGTTCATCAACCAACTTTGACAGCAAAGTGTTTAGACATTCTCTTCCCATTATCAAACATTTGCATGTTCAGAGCAGATTTTCCTATTATAAACATTGGCTTAGGCAATTACGATTGCAAAAAATTTGATGTAAATGATGCAGTAAGTGATGTTGTGGGCTAGCAGGTGCATGTTGTATGCAATAATGTTTTACATATATGTCTATTGATATTTATTTTATGCATTATGACTGTCAGAAAACTCTAACAATTTGGAGAAGTACCAGTTTATAAGTACAAAAGGAAAGTGAAACATGAAAAAGGAAGCAAAGTTTAATGAATACTGGTTTGTGTATTTCTGGTTATATGAACTTAAATTACCAGCACACTGGCCATACATTAATCTGTGGTTGTTCCAGAAGTACATTTTGAATAAAGTAGGTATGAGTTTAGTTGATGAAGGAGTTCCATTCACTTCACTAAGATTATAAACTAGCTACAAATGGATTGACGATCAGATTGCCAGAACCTGATCACTGATGACAAAAAAAAAATCAGAACTTGTTAGTAGTTGCTTTGTCTTGGAAATATGTTCACCCTAATATTCATTGTTGGCCGAGAGCACCCAGATGGCAGGTATTCCATCTCAAAAAGAAATGGCCTTTCCAAAATGCAATATTTCACCATGTAGCTGTTCATAAGAGCCAGTTAATATAAAATATTGTTTGATGAAACCTTCAGTTAAAATTGTAAGAAAGATTCTGATCTTCAATTAAACACTTGTGACTATCCAACTATTATAATTATTAGATATATTTCCGACACAAATACATCCTTTCCTTTTCCATATTAAGTTAGTGCTCTGTAACAAATAGCGCAACACATATTTAACTAAACATGAGTTTGTTTTTAAACTTACAAGCCAAGAACATTGAATACCATAGCCTCACAGGATATCCAGGCAATGACTGATCACAGCAGCCTTTGTTGGAGAAGAAAGCTCTCTGCCAAAATGAATCACGTACAATCTAAGGTTAGCTAAGGTCAACCTCTTTACTTCAGTAAATGATTAACCACAGACATTCACTGCAGTGGAAAATTAGTATTCAAAAGAGTTGTACTTTCACCATGGGAAACTATCAGAAATGTGTAAAGCACAATGCAATCCTGACACCACAGGTGGGTAACTGGTATTTAAAATGTTAAAAACACTTTCAGGGAGAATAAATCACCCAATAAAATCCATTTATTTCTATGATGAGCCATATATTACATACAGAATTAAATCTCTAACAAACATTTTGATAGTGCCTCAGTGTTTTAGATTTACTGACTTGGGTTAAGAATGACAAATATTACAGTTTCTGGGTAAAGGGCTAGAAGCTTCAGATTTTTTTTAAAAGCTGTGAAATTCATACATACTGGCCATCTCCCACCCCCATCCCCACACACAATGGTATTAAGCTATCAACATCAACCAATCACATCACTTTTGCTGGTGGGTGGGAATAGAGTCTGTCAGAACCAATCAAATCAAATTCAGTTGAAGGCTGCAAGAACCAGATTTACTGGGGTAATCAATTGGTCAGCTGGACCATAGCCTGTCCGAACCAAGCATTATTTTCTTCTACTGTTGGTTGCAAACAAGCTTGAGGCAGAGGAGTTTTAAGATGAGCTGATAGTTACAATGAGTGACAGTTGGGGTGTGTTGGTCTGAAAGTAATTAATCAAATTAAAAGCAATGATTAACTTTTTTCATGGTGAGAAAATCTGGTTTTGTAGTACCTTCCCTGCCTCTGATTCAAAGGTGCAGGGTTTAAATCCCACTAAACCTTCATAAAGCTCTGGTTAGGCCACAACTAAAGCGTTGCATTCAGTTCTGGTCCACACACTTCTCTCTTTGGAACAAAGGAGATTATGGGGAGATTTGATACAGGGGTACTGACAGGTTTGTATAAGGTAGACAAGGAATACTTGCTTCCATTAGCTGGTGGTACAAGGGCCAGAGGACACAGATTTTAGGTTTTGGGCAAGAGAGACAAGAGGAATATGAGCAAGAGCTTCTAACGTAACTAGTGGTAATGACCTGGAACTTGCTGCCCACGAGAGTGGTGGAAGCAAAGATGAAGACCGATTTCAAAAGGAAACTGGATGAGCACTTGAAAGAAAGAAATTTGCAGGGCTATAAAGATAGAGCAGAGCAGAGGAAAAGGACTGACTGGATTGCTTCATGGAGAGCCAGCAGAGTCAATGGGCCAAATGGCCTCCTTCTGTGCTGTAAATGAATCTATGACTCTTTTTGACTCACTCAAAACAGTCCTGGCAAATCCTGGAGAATGGAGGTCTGGCTCTGAATTCTGGTCAACACCCACTACATATCCTCATCTAGTGGGTGTGGGTTGTTGGAGCCTCACATCATACAGAGGTATAATAGATGGTTACGGCCACAGATGAGGGTTCATGTTGTAGCCTGTCAGACTACTAAACATCCTGTGAATCCTTTCACTTCCTTCTTCATGATTATCTGCTGTTACTTTAAAAAAAAATCCTCAATGTCAGTAAAGATACTTTTAAAAAAAATTTTCTGGCTAGATTTACAAAAAGCAATAAACTGTAATTCTATTAAGGCAATGGAGGTCTGCTAGCCAGCCAGAATATACAACCTTCATTCCATCCAAATGGGATGAAAAGAGAACAGACACCCAAAACCCTCCTGAGGAGTGCAAAAGACCCATCTCCTGGTGGTTTTGACATGACCTTAAAACTCTTCAAAAGTTTCAAGATGAGATATCAGAATGCAATTACCTGTTTTACAAAACAATGACCATAGCAGACGTGGTAGTTGAATTCCTCTACAATATACAGCCAGCATGGCTTCAAAGAACTGTTTATCGAGCCAGAGAGATAAGATCACAAGGAGAGTTCAGAGTGCTGTAATGAAACGCTGCAAGGAAGCTGTTTTGCTCTCTTTAAAGTACTGCACCCAGATTTGCAAAGTAACCATCCTGAGAAGGGAAATCTAGCGTAAACAGAAATCTTTTGGGAATAAAACGTGGAAATCTGCTCCATATGACTACACCCAGGAAGATAGCTGAATAAAATGACTGCAATGTGGAATCACCACATCGAGACCAGCCAAAGGACAGTTAACTGTATATTTCTTGGATTGTTTATCTTCTCCACCAACTGTAAAACATCTTTAAGCCTACCCTCTTACTCTACCATCTGTACTAGTGTGTGTGGCAGCCAGGGAATGTGTGTGACCTACTGTGATTTACCTAGATTTTTTTTTTAATTTGGAAAGTAGGGTCAATAAACTTACATTGTTCTTTCTAAACTCAGAAAACCTGTCTGGCTGATTCTTTATGATTGGAAAGTGTACATAATGGGACTCCTGCAGTATTGACAAAGCATATCCTCACTAAATTCACAAAAAACCCTGTTATGGTCAGACTTGGAGTGGTATAATAGGGGAGTCATTTTTATCCCTCCTCTCATGGTCATAAGAACGTCAAGGGAATGTTTCTTGGTGTGAACACATGAATTGACATGGTTTGGAAGCTCCTTTACTGTCAGCATACTGTGAAATTTCCAACAGTGTGAAATAAAACCAGGAGTGTGTTTGCAAAGGTGATGAGTTTCGTTTCATTCCATTTCCTTTGTTACAACAGTGACTACGCTTACAAAATACTTAAATGGTTGTGAAGTGCTTTAGGAAGTTTAGGTTGTGAAAGGCTGTACAACTGCAAGCCTCAATTTAGTTAATTGATTCACTGGCTTGTTTTGTGGGTCTGAAGTGTATTCTTTAGTTCTGGAAGCTGATTTCAGTTTATACAAATACTCATGACACAGCCTTTGGTGCTAATGCTATGTGAAAACAGTCTGCACCAACTGTATCAATATAATCAATATACATGTGGAAATGCAAGAAATGACAGTAATAACGTATTTTCATTTGTGTGTGCATCACTGACAATGCCAGCCTTTATCTACTATCCCTTACTGCTCTAGAGAAGGTGGTGGTAAGCCACCTTCTGAACTGCTGCATAATAATATCCTAATGCCTCAAGCAACTTTCTCATCAGAATCTAAATGATTTCCATGATCTAATTTCCATGTGTCCCATCTCCAGCATGAGCATGCCATGTGCATGAATGGCCTCATCAGGATCTGGAAACAGATCTTCAGCAATACTATATCTCACCATTAATATCTATACAATTGGATATTCAAAACCTGGGCAATTTTCCCCTTCCTAATCCAAGAGCAGAGTCTAATTGTCAGACCTCAATTAAATCAACAGGGGCTAGCTAACCCTGGGATTCCAAGCCAGTATGGCTGAGCAACTCACTAGATAAGATTGCTATGTCATTGGGAGAGTCCTTATTCACTGAACTTTCAATATCAGTAACATTTAAAACTGCATAATTCCAAAGTAGAAAACTGATCATTGAAGAGTGACTGCACTTTAATTATGCATTTCATACAATCCACTCTCCAGAAAGAGGTGACCAACCATAGGAAAACATGCAACAAATAAAATTCAAAGTTTATGCTCAACCTCCAGGAGTACAAAAGTCAAGTTTAAAAATATTTAGCCAATCTTACAAAACACATGTTCAAATCTGACCAACTGTCCTGGGCAGATGACTCATACATAAAGCCAAAGAACACAAGAACCATTGACCCGAATGCTGTAAGGACGGTGAAACTATCAGCTTTCACCATAATTAGTCCACGGAAACTGACAGAAACTCCGTGAATCCGCACATGCACAGCTAAGAGATCCAGAAGTTGCTCTCAGTAGTTCTGTGCTCGTCCAAAGGATGTGGTGTTTCCCAGAGGACAATCGCTAAGCAATCAGTGAATTGACAAAAATCCTAATGTTTCCTTCTGAAAACCGTTGGGAAAAAAAAACTGCACCTTGTTGAATGAGGTGCAAGTGAGTTTTTAAATGACATACTGAGTTCATAGTTACAATGGACATACTCAAAGGACCTGAAAAGCTATTTTATTTTTTATTTGTGGAATGCCAAATTTCTCCATTATGATAAAAAAAAAATTCCACATTAAAAAAAAATCAAGTTCGTTTATAATATTTTAACCATCATAATCCAATCAATCATTTGATTCACAACCCGAAATTTAAATTTCCCCTGTGGTCTCAGTTGTATTGTTATTCATGTTTTAGAGCAACAGATTTTTCACTGGGATTGAAGGTTGGCAATCATGTCTGTTAGAAAGTAGGACCAGAGCCTAAAAGAACCATGATACCTGGGAGTTCCCAATCATTTTAGTGGGAGGGATTAATGTCCTGCAGACTGGTCTAGGACATATTCCCTTTGTGTGCTGCAGCTGCAAATGTTTGAAGGGCTGGATAGGTTGGGATTGTAAACCATACTGGTGAGAGTGAGATGTGATCCTTCAATTGCAGTATTACTTTTTCCTGCTCCCTCTCGCCCCTCATGTGACTTTGGTTTGGTTTTTGAGTGCTTGGCTCATGGTGGCTCATGACTGTTGTTCACAGTCAGGCCAGAGTTGTCCTCCTGCATGCTCGTTTTCACAATTTGCACCTGCGCTTCTCTGCTTTGCAATTAATACCATGTTAATTTATAAACATACAGTGAAGGATCCCACAGTCAATAGTCTTTGGTTTAAGAATGTTACTCCTTCCTTCCCCATTGATCTTTCACTAATGGCTGCTCCTCTCTCAATGCTGCCTGCGTTCTATGTTGTTGTTGCCTGCAGAGACAGGAGTAGCGATAGTGCCCCACTCCACCATTCCTTACTTGACCTCTATCTCCCGGCTCCTAGTGTCCTTATTTTCCTTGCTTCTTCATTCCCCAAGACCCAATTCCCCACGTCTTCCCGCACGGCCCAATTGTGAAACCCCTTCAATGTCAGAGCCTCCTCCTCAACTGCTTGGCCTGCCTTCCATCAGACACCCTCCTGAAAGCCAGTACTGGAGCCCATTCGAGTGAGTCAGCACTGGCTCTCTGAAAGAGTATTCTATCTGGTCCCATTCCCCTACCTTATCTTCCTAACATTGCACATTCTCTCTTTTCAGATAGCAATCTAATTCCATTTTGAATACCTCGATCAAATCTGTCTCCACCACCCTCTGGGTGAAAGAAATTCCAGAATTCATTCCAAACACCAACCGCCTTCTGGGTGAAAATTTTTTTCCTCACTTCACTTTTACTCCTTTTGCCAATTATTTTGAATCTGTGCCCTCTGGTTCTTGATGCTTTGTTTTAATTCATTCAAGGGATGTAGGCTTTGTTGGCTAAACCAGCATTTATCGCCCATTCCTAATTGTTCTTGAGGTGGCAGTGGTGAGCTGCCTTCTTGAACCGCTGCAGTCCATGTGGTGTAGGTACACCCACAGTGCTGTTAGGAAGGGAGTTCCAGGATTTTGACTCAGTGGCAGTGAAGGAACAGCGATATAGTTCCAAGTCAGGATGGTGAATGGCTTGGAGGGGAACTTGCAGGTGATGCTGTTCCCATGTATTTGTTGCCCTTGTCCTTCTAGATGGTAGTGGTCATGGGTTTGGAAGGTGCTAAGGAGCCTTCGTGAATTTTTGCAGTGCATCATGTAGATGGTACACGCTGCTGCTACTGCTCGTCAGTGGTGGAGGGAATGAACGTTTGTGGATGGGGTGCCAATCAAATGGGCTGCTTTGTCCTGGATGGTGTCAAGCTTCTTGAGTGTTGCTGAAGCTGCAATCACCCAGGCAAGAAGAGAGTATTCCATCACACTTCTGATTTGTGCCTTATAGATTGGGGACAGGGTTTTGGGGAATCAAGAGGTGCGTTACTCACCACAGGATTCCTAGTCTCTGACCTGCTCTTGCAGCCACAATATTTATATGGCTAGTCCAGGTCAGTTTCTGGTCAATGGTAACCCCCAGGATGTTGATACTGGGGGATTGAGTGATGGTAATGTCATTGAATGTCAGTGGGAAATGGTTGGATTCTCTCTTGTTGGAGATGGTCATTGCCTGGCGCTAGTGTGGCATGAAAGTTACTTGCCACTTGTCAGCCCAAGCCTGGATGTTGTCCAGGCCCTGCTGCATTTGGACATGGACTGCTTCCTTGAGTGGGTACAGTTTCTCACTATTTAGGCTGCCCATACCCCTCAGGATCTTAAATACCTCTATCAAGTCTCCTATCAGCCTTCTTTTCTCCGAGGAAAACAGTCCCAACCTCTCCAATCTATCCTCATTGCTACAGTTCTTTGTCCCTGGAATCATTTTTGTGAATCTAATCTGTAGTTTTTCCAATACCTTTACATCCTTCCTCAAGTATGGCACCCAGGACTTAACTTAGTACTCCAGATGAGGCCTAACTGGTGTCTTATACAAGTTCAACATAACCTACTTGCTCTTGTACTCAATGCCTCTATCAATAAAGCCCGAGATATTATATGCTTTATTAATTCTCTCAACATTCCCTGCTATCTTCAATGACGTATGTACATATACACAGATGCCCCTTTGTTCCTGTACCTCTTTTAGGGGCTCTCGCTTTATTTTGTTCTGCCTCTTCATATTCTTCCTGCCAAAATGAAACAGCTCACACTTCTCTGCATTGAACTTCATCTATCCACAAACAGGACTGTCCTGGCAGACCGATCGTGTCAGCCTGTTCCTGCCCCACGGAACTCATTTCTTGCTATCTTGACTCCATTCTCTCTCCCCTTGTCCAGTCCCTTCCCACCTACATCCATGATTTCTCTGACACCCTACATCATATCAACAATTTCCAGTTCCCTGGCCCCAACCGCCTCCTCTTCACCATGGACATCCAATCCCTCTACACCTCCATCCCCCACCGGGATGGTCTGAGGGCTCTCCGCTTCTTCCTCGAACAGAGGCCCGAACAATCCCTATCCACCACTACTCTCCTCCGTCTGGCTGAACTTGTTCTCTCACTGAACAATTTCTCCTTAAACTCCTCTCACTTCCTCCAAATAAAAGGTGTAGCTATGGGTACCCGCATGGGCCCCAGTTATGCCTGTCTCTTTATGGGGTATGTGGAACATTCCTACTCCGGCCCCCTCCCACAACTCTTTCTCCGGTACATCGATGATTGCTTCAGTGCTGTTTCATGCTCTCATCTGGACTTGGAAAAATTTATTAATTTTGCTTCCAATTTCCACCCCTCCATCATTTTCATGGTCCATCTCTGACACTTTCCTTCCCTTCCTTGACCTCTCTGTCTCAATTTCTGGTGATAGACTGTCCACCAACATTCATTGCATGCCTACCGACTGCCACAGCTACCTCGACTACAGCTCCTCACACCCCGCTTCCTGTAAGGACTCCATCCCATTCTCTCAGTTCCTTCGCCTCCGTCGCATCTGTTCTGATGATGCTACTTTCAAAAGCAGTACCTCTGACATGTCTTCCTTCTTCCTTAACCGAGGTTTTCCACCCACGGTGGTTGACAGGGCCCTCAACCATGTCCGGCCCATCTCCCACTCATCCACCCTCATACCTTCCTCTCCCTCCCAGAACCATGATAGGTTCCCCCTTGTCCTCACTTATCACCCCACCAGCCTCCGCATTCAAAGGATCATCCTCCGCCATTTCCGCCAACTCCAGCTTGATGCCACCACCAAACACAACTTCCCTTCAGCCCCCCCGGCGGCATTCCGCAGGGATCGTTCCCTCCGGGACACCCTGGTCCACTCCTCCATCACCCCCTGCACCTCAACCCCCTCCCATGGCACCTTCCCATGCAACCGCAGAAGGTGCAACACCTGCCCCTTTACTTCCCCTCTCCTCACCGTCCAAGGGCCCAAACACTCTTTTCAAGTGAAGCAGCATTTCACTTGCACTTCCCTTAATTTAATCTACTGCATTTGCTGCTCCCAATGCGGTTTCCTCTACATTGGAGAGACCAAACGCAGACTGGGTAATCGCTTTGCAGAACACCTTCCATCCATTCGCAAGCATGACCTAGACCTCCCTGTCGCTTGCCATTTCAACACTCCACCCTGCTCTCATGCCCACATGTCCGTCCTTGGCCTGCTGCAATGTTCCAGTGAAGCTCAACACAAACAGCACCTCATCTTCCGACTAAGCACTTTATAGCCTTCCGGATTGAATACTGAGTTCAACAATTTTAGGTCATGAACTCTCTCCTCCATCCCCACCCCCTTTCTGATCCCCCTTTTTTCCAATAATTTATATAGATTTTTCTTTTCTCACCTATTTCCATTATTTTTAAGTGTATTTCCATCCATTGTTTTATCTCTAACTTTTAGCCTATTTCGATCCCTTCCCCCCACCCCACCCTTACTAGGGCTATCTGTACCTTGCTCGTCCTGCTTTCTACCCTTAATATCACCTATTAGCACATTCCTTAGATAATATCACCACCGTCAACACCCCTTTGTCCTTTTGTCTATGACATCTTTTAGGTTAGGTTATCTCCACCTATCACTGGCCCTCTCTCCAGCTCTCCTTGTCCCACCCCCCCTTAAACCAGCTTATATTTCACCTCTCTTCTATTTTTCTTTAGTTCTGTTGAAGAGTTATATGGACTCGAAACGTTAACTGTGTTCCTCTCCGCAGATGCTGTCAGACCTGCTGAGTTTTTCCAGGTATTTTTATTTTTGTTTTGTTCATCTGCCACTTGTTTGCCCCATCCACCAATGTGTCTATGTCCTTTTGAAGTTCGAGACTATCCTCATCACAGTTGACAACGTTTCCAATCTTCATATCAGGTGCAAATTTTGAAATCATGCCCTGAACACCATGGTCTAGGTCATTAATATCGATCTGGAAGAGCAAAGGTCCCAACTCTGACCCTTGGGAAATTCCACTACAAACCTTCCTCCAATCTGAAAAACATCCATTAACCACAACTCTTTGTTTCCTGTCACTCAGACAAATGCCGACCCTCCCTTTTATTCCCTGAGCTAGAATTTTGCTCACAAGTCTGTTGTGTGGCACTGTATCAAATGCCTTTTGAAAATCCATATTCGCCACATCAACAGTATTTCCCTTATCAACCTTCTTTGTTACCTCCTCAAAAAACTCCAGCAAGTTAGTTAAACATGATTTTCCCTTAATGAATCCATGCTGGCTTTCCTTAGTTATCCGGCACTTGAAGTGATTATTGATTTTGTCCCAAACTTTAGTTTCCAGAAGTTTCCCTACCACTGAAGTCAAACTGACTGATCTGTAGTTGCCGGCTTTGTCCTTGCATCCCTTTTTGAACAAGGGTGTAACATTCACAATTCTCCAGTCCTCTGGCGCCTCCCCGTGTCTAAAGAAGACTGGAAGATTATCACGCGGGACTCTGCAATTTCCACTCTCACTTCCCTCAGTACCCTTGGATGCATCTCATCCGGTCCTGGTACCTTATCTATTTTAAGTAAAGATAGCCTTTCTAACACCTCCTTCTTCTCATTTGTAATTTCTTCAAGTGTACCAGTTACCTCCTCTCATCTCAGCCTGGGTAGCATCTTCTTCCTTTGTAAAGACAGATGTACTCATTTAATATCTCCGCTATTTCTCCTGCCTCCACGTGCAAGTCCCCTTTTTTTATCCCTAATCGGCCCTACTCTTTCTTTTACCATCCTTTTATTTTTGTTTGTAAAAGACCTTGTGATTCCCTTTTATGTTAGCTGCCAGTCTCTTTTTATGCTCTGTCCTTACTTATATTAGTTTCTTCACTTCCCCTCTGATCCTTCTATATTCAGCCTGATTCTCCATTGTATTTTTTACCTCACATCTGTCATATGCGCACTTCATCCTTTTCATCTTTAGCTCCATCTCTCGTCATCCAGGGCGCTCTGGGTTTATTTGTCCTACCTTTCCCCTTCAAGGGAATTTACTTTGATATTGCCTGCAATACTTGATCTTTAAAGGTAACCCATTGATCAGCCACCATATTTTCTGCCAACATTTGATTCCAACTCACTCAACTCAGATGCATTCTCATCCCATCGAAGGTGGCTTTCCCCCAATCCAGATTGTTCCTTGTCCTTTTCCGTGGCCAACCTAAACCTTATGATACAATGGTCACTGCTCCCTAAATGCTGTCCCACAGATATTTGATCCACTTGGGCCAACTCATCCCCCAAAACCAGGACCAACAGTGCCTGCCCTCTCGTTGGACTGGAAACATATACTGCTGCAGAAAATTATCTTGAACGCATTCCAGGAACTCATGTCCCTCTTGTCCCTTTACACTATTCCTATCCCAGTCTATATTTGGGAAATTGAAGCTCCCCATTATAATCAATTTATAATTCTTGCACCTCTCTGTAATGTCTTCACAAACTTGTTTCTCTACATCCCTTCCATTGGTTGGTGGTTTATATACTACACCGATAAATGTTATTTCACCTTTTTCATTCCTTACCTCTAGCTAGATTGATGATAATGCAGGGAAAAATGTAACCTCTGATCACCCTGCAAATAATCTAGAGGCCACCCCTGGAACCCAAGCCCCATTTCACATTGCACCAGTGCAATTCCTGTCTTTTGTAGCATGGGAAGCATGCATACTGGCAGAGAAAACCCTCTATTCCTGGCATATGGTTGCATAAGCATTCAGTGGGGTTTCTCTACTGCTTTGCATGTTAGATAAAAAGACTTCCATGATACAAAAGCTGTTGTTTACACCCATTATTGCCTCGCACTTACTTATGTGCCCAGTTTTTTCAGTTGTGAATTGACTTGGTGATTTGAAGGCTTTCCTTGTTTGTAATATGTGTCTGTGCTTCAAGAGGCAGTTTGAATTTATGACATTTTACTTGGGATTATCAATATATTTCCAGTTTATGCACATGTTCTTTTTCTTGGCGTGTCCTTTTGTGCAGGTTTTACTGTACATAAAGAACTTCAGCACTTGGCAATAAAATGAAGACTAGGGCTGAAACAATGAGTTTTAAACAATTTCCTAGACTCTCCTATTATGGATTTTATTACGGTGTACTACTGTGATCTGTAAAACAAACCAGTGGGGCAGTTTGTGCTTCAGCGTCCATTAATCGTATGCAACTTGGATAGCTGTTTTCAATTTGTTTGTGTCTTTATTTTGGAGGTTTCTTAATGTTTTGCAATAGCAGGAGAGAGCACATGCACCATCCACATCAGAGATCAGCATTCATAAGAGAATACGAGGAATTAGATAAACCAATTGTGTAATAATTTCACAACTTCACCAGATATTTCTCTTGCACATCCCATCAAGGTCCATTCTTGTGAGAAGTGAAACCAAAATGTGACCTGATACACACAATAACTGGTAATGCTGCACTGGCCAAAGTTAAACGGAAACCCTTGTTAGAAAATCAACATAATTGACATGAGCCCTTCGGAGTACTCACAACCTTCAGATCAAGACTCTCTGACTGTGCAACTTGGGTTACAAATTGTGTGTCAGGTTCATGGAAAGTTATTAGTAAACGTTAACAAAAATAAAAACAGAAAATGCTGGAGTCTGACAGCATCTGTGCAGACAGAAGCAGAGTTAACGTTTCAGGTCGATGACCTTGCATCAGACCCCACAACATCAGAATGTCAATACATCAGATTTCATTTTATTAAAAGAACTTTTATTTTACCCTTGCCAGTATAAAAATAATGGACATACTTCACCAACTCTGATAACACTGATCCTTTAACACAAGCTTATGTGAGGTTTTGTCTCCTCAAAGTTTTCATGTAATCACCTCCACACAAGTTGTATTACAGCGAAACAGCAGCAGTTGGTGAGATCACATCTCGAGTACTATGTAGAGTTTTGGTCTCCTTATTTAAGGAGGAATATAAATGCGTTCAAAGCAGTTCAAAGAAGGTTCACTCGACTGACACCTAGGATAGGGGTTATTTTATGAGGAAAGGTTGGACAGGCTTCTGGGCCTGTATCCACTGGAGTTCAGAAGAATGAGGTGATCATATTGAAGCATATAATTTCCTCAGGGGACTTGACAGGGTGGATGCTGAAAGCACATTTCCCCTTATGGCAGGGTCTAGAACTAGGAGACACTAGTTTTAAAAATAAGGGGTCTCCCATTTAAGGCAGAGATGAGAAGAAATTCTCTGTCACAGGGGCACAAGTCTTTGGAACTCTTTTACCCAGAGAGCAGTGGAGGCAGGGTCATCGAATATTTTTAGTAGAGGTAGATAGATTCTTGACTAACAAGCGGGTCAACAGTTATCGGGAGTAGGCAGAATATGGAGTTGAGGCCACAATCAAATCAGCCATGATCTTATTGAATGGCAGAGCAGACTCAAGGGGGCGAAGGGCCTACTCCTACTTCTAATATGTATGCTCGTATAACTGAAGAGCTGCAGCAGGCTGCCTAACACATTTCTTTAGTCCCTTTGAGATTGCAGCTGGGATATAGGGAATCAGAAAAGTGTCTTTCACTATCCAATTCAGCAATCAGACACATGGTGGATGCAGTTATTCATGGTTGTGGTAGCCCTTTTAACTTCAACAATTTATTCAGAGAACGAAGGATACAAACAAAGCTGTAAGAAGCACAAGAGCATACAAATATACAAATAGCACTTCACCCCAACGTAATCAATTTGGTTCTGATGAAACGTGGAGGTCACAAGCTGAGTTACCTTGTGAATATGCATGATTTAACACTAAAATCTCCAAGAGGAGATAATTCACCATCACAGAACATAAATCGGTTGCAACCTCCAGAATGGAGACCATGAGGTAGGTTCAACCATGAAGTGCAACGTATCAAACTACACTTTTTTTTCAATTCTTGCAACAAGCACAAGTTTTTATTTTTACAGTGTCAAAAAAGGCTAGAACATAAGGACCTAAGAAAAGGAGCAGCAGCAGACCATGTGGCCCTTCGAGCCTGTTCTGCTATTCAATACGATCATGGCTGATCCTGGACTTCACCTCTACTTTCCTGCCTGTTCCCCATATCATATCCCATAATTTCCTGAGACACCAAAAATCTGTGTCTCAGACTTAGATATATTCAGTGAAATTATAACATTCCTCTGCTTGGCGGCATCTGCTATTTCAAAGGATTTAACACCACCATAAAAAAAGTAGGTAGAGGAATACAAACTATTGTGTTAAGCATTTGTCCAATATTGTGACTGATAGTAATTTCTAACCTTTTACTTTAACATTTTAAAAAGCGAATGCTTGAAATGCAAAGTCATGTTGAGGATGGACTATTAGTGCCTATTTCTCAGATTTTATTTCAATGATATCCACTCAGTTATCGTTTCCAAAACTACAAGAAAGTAAACTAAATAATTACAACATTTTAACCTCAATCCATTCAGGCCCCTTTCTCACTATCCTTGAGACTGCCAAGGGCTTCTTGGGAAGGGACATATGCAATAGTAAGCCAATTTAGTCTTGTGAACATAGAATGCATAGCATTTTTATAGTTCCTTAAGAATAGAAAAGCATCTGAAGACCCTTCAGAGTCAGAATCAAACAGAAATTCATGCCAAGCCAAAGAAGGAGCTACCAAGAGGGATGGCCGAAACCTTGGTTAAAAAGGTGGGTTATAAGGAGGGCCTTAAAAAGATGGGAGAGGGGTTGAAGAGTTTAGGCAGGGATGTGACATCTGGACAGCTGATGGCATAGCTGCCAATGAAGGCATGTAAGGAGGATGGGATGCACAAAAGGCTAGAGTCAGAGGACCGAGGAGTGGTAGGGAATGGGGCTGGTCGGAGAGAAGGTCACAAACATTGAGAAAAGTGAGAAATTAAGCCTTTCAAACACAGGCATGAGAATATTAATTTTGAGACACTGGCTGACCACACAGCCAGTGTAGGTCAGGAGGAAAGGGGTATCAGGTGAGCAGGAAAGCATATTGACAATGTTTTGTACAGGGGTACTTTATGGAGGGAGGGTTGGAAGGTTAGGCGGCAAAGCATTGGAATATTCGGGTCTAGAGGTTAGAAAAGGCATGCAGGAGGGCTGCAGCAGCATACGGATAAGCTCTTCATGCCAACGGCAAATTAGTACAATGCATCAGGGCATTGATTCCCAATGAAAGGCACTGGGCCCTGTAAAGTTAGACTGAAGTTCCTGCAACCATTTTTATTTTCTTATTTAAAATGTATATAACCTTTCAAGACAGGAGCAGAGTTGAGTGATGTCACCAAGGTAGAAGTAGGTATGATGAATGGATTCCAAGCCAGATCATGAACTGGACGCAAATCCTTTTCTCGATTGTTTATTTACAGAATGTAGCATTACATATGTCTGCCTCCTATCTCCTAAGCAGTGTCCCAGCAGTCTCCCTTTATAATTGCTCATAGTATTCAATTAAACAAAGCCCTTCAGCTACGTATCTTAAAATAATTAACACATCATTGACAGGGTGGTCTTTGTGATGGATGGCATAAAATGTCGGAAGTTCAGCTAAGGAGTCAAAGGAGCATTTAGCTTGTGATCTGTCTCATTCAGCCCAAGACAAACATATCCTGCCACACTTCCAGTCTACTTATTTATTTTCATGTCTCTTAACAACTGTACTCGGGGTTGCTTTTCAGAAATCAACCATTTTTGGGGCAGTCATCTTTTTTGAAACTGTTAGTCACCTTTTGCTAACATTCTGATTTGATACATCTGCTCCTGGTAAATGCACCAACCATGTGAATTGGGCCACACCAATCCAGTCTTTCATTGAATAGTCCTCAATTTACTGATCGCGGCCGACCCGGCTTTTGCGTATTGAACTAAATAAACATAACACATGCTCAAGTGCAGGCAGACATTATTGGACAACTTTATTTACACATCCCCAGTAGAGAGACAGTAAGCGGGCTCTCCACTGCATGCAATGAATGCTGGTCAGGGTTCAAAATACACAGGGGGCAGCAAGCAAATCCCCCCCAAAAAGCCCTGGAAAATTCAATCATGGAGGGCACCAATGAAAGGAAAGTTACCCCCATATGTGGAATGATCCACCAATCTGGAAAAGTCATGGAATTTGTAAATGACTTTTTCAGGTCATGGACAAGTCATGGCAATTTCCAAGGAAGGCCCAAAGCCATTGAAAAGTCATGGATTTTTATTAAGACAGGAATGAGGTTTTTCTGACATTTGGCAGAATTCTAGCTTTTTCCAATATTTTTCCGTGATCCACTTGCCCCTCATCATAATCTTTTGCTTCGCTTCTCATGTCTGGAATCCTTTTTTTATATATTCATTCATGGGATGTGGGTTTCGCTGGCTGGGCCAGCATTTATTGCCCACCCCTAGTTGCCCTTGAGAAGGTGATGGTGAGCAGCCTTCTTGAACTGCTGAAGTCCATGTGGTGTAGGTACACCCACAGTGCTGTTAGGGTTCCAAGATTTTGAACCAGCGACAGTGAAGGAACGGCGATATATTGCCAAGTCAGGATGGAGAGTTACCTGGAGGGGCACTTCCAGGTGGTGATGTTCCCATCCTGTAAAAGTTTTGCTCTCCTTCTGCCTGATCCTGCCCGCTGTCATTGCTAACTGGCTGTTTTGGAGACTGTCAGAACAACAGCAGTCATTGACCAAATATGCTGCCAATCAGGGACAGTCTATATGCCAAATTGGCTGTATTGGACACTGCTAGGACAACTGCAGTAATTGGCAGAATAGTACGTGCCAGATTTCATTCCCTCCTTTCTTGTCTGCCTCACGTGAGGAGGTGTGCGCTTGCTGGTTTCTGTTGCAGAATTTTGTTGCTGTGGAGGCAGAGGACTAAGCGGACACTTCCTTCAGAGCTGAAGCACTGTAAACAACGCAAGACAGAACAAGAACAAGTAGCTGGCGGAGACGATGACGTCTAAAACAATGCTGCATGTCTATAGTTGAGACACACTTGCTCCAATCTTTCACAAGACCCACCGAAAATTTCAACATGGAAAAGTTATGGAATTTTATTTTTACAAAGGTGCAAGAACCCTGTTTTATATTCATATATTAAAGAATATTGGAAACTTGATCTTCACCTCAGCTTAAAATCAATCTTATTTTGTTCCACTTACTTGAGCTTTCAGGATGGGAAGTTATTTTCCTTTTCTTGCAAAAAATTATCTATAATCAACTGGAGAGTTTATGTGACAGTGATTCCAGTAAGTTGAAGTTCCTTTGATGCTCCCACCCTCACCCCTTGACTGACTGTAGCTTGCTTCATCTTTCTTGATTTCTCACTATATAATTTAAGACTCACATATTATAGGCAAAAATATATATTGAAAGGTCTTGTTTATTGTTTCCCGGTGTTGTTATAAAGTCTAACAATTGTGGGTTGATCCCCTCCAGGTCAATGCCAAAACAATGTGGAGACACAATTGGACTCTGTTCTAGTTCTTTGATGCATTGACAAATTTGTAAAATTGCAAATGGGTAACAGGTTTCATGCTGGAAGCAGAGCATGGGAGATCCATTTATAATAAATGAACAAAAGCATCTTATTTATAGTGTCCAAGTTCAAGGATACACGCACACGCACGCACGTATATATATATATATATATATTACTCCAGTGTTTGGTAACTGTGCTACATTCTCTAAAGAAGGAAACCTTAACAAAAACAACACAAATAGAGAAGATTATACGTGACTGCATCATTCAATAAAGGAGTTAGAGAGAATGAAAAAAGAGCCCCTGAAAACCAAAAGGTAACCCCTGAAAATTAGCAAGTAGCCCTTGACAAAATCTCAAGAACAGCCCTCAGGAAAAAAAATTATTTTGACTCCTAATGCTGGTAAATGCACTGACCATATGGATTGGGCCACACCAATCCAAAATGTTGCAGTAGGATCCCCAGTTTACTGTGGTAAACTGGACATTTTTCCTCAGATTACCCTGGAAGGGTAAGTGTCTCAAACGTTTGAACAACAGATGAAGCTAGCCATTTCACGCTGCTACTATACAGCTGCAACACGAGCAGTGTTCTCCACTAACAGGATGCTGCCGTCAAGCCAAAAAGATGTCCTGCCTATCACACAAATAAATAATGTTGTATATGATTTTCAGTGCCGGTGTGACACCAGGTACATAGGCTGTTCGTCCCAATGACTAGTGGATAATACACATCCCTTCAGCTGTTCGCAACAGGCAAAGAACTGGTGGTACCCAAACAGCCCGTGCTTGCAAAATTCAAAACCTGGTGTCCAACATTAAATGTGATTCTGCAATTGGACAGCACTTGTTCAACAATCCTGATTGTGCTAAGAATTACACTGACAACCAAGTTGGGCTTGCAGTGTGGTTCACTTACATGTGCTAGAAGCTACATATTTTCCACACACAGAACCCTGTCCTTGGCAAACAAAAAGAGCATGTCCATGCATTGCGACTTTTTCAACTAAACAAAAGCTTGGGGCACAGCCATTCCCTGGTTCGTTCCCCATGACAATGCCTTGACCAGAATCAACCTGCCTGGATTTAATTTAAACAAAAGCTTGGCAGTTAATTGTTCCTGGGACATTTTCCATGGCAACGCCTTTACCAGAGTCAACTTGCCAACCAATCAGCACTCCCTTCTTATGCAGTATCAACTGTTCGTCCCTTTAGATTTGGTATTCTTGAGAATCTGTCCTGATGCAGTGCAAGATAAAAAGTTTCAACAGCATGTCTCTTTTTCAGCAATAATAATCAAAGCATGAATCCCTTTCACATTATTGTCTAGTTATGTTTCATGTAGCAGCATCCAGAGCTTTAAAGCTGTTCAGATTCTACCAGCAATTCCTTAGCCAAACCTTAATGAATGTTCTTCGTTTCCTTGGTCAAGGTGTCAGCTTGCCTCAGTGCAAGCATTTTCACCTCAGTCACAAAGTGCTGGTTCAATCCTTACTCCAAATTCTCATGCACATAATCTAGGCAGCATTGAGATAATATTCGTAGTGTCGTCTTTCATATGAGATATTAAACGGAGGGCCTGTCTCCTTCTCAAACAGACACAAAAGATTCCATGGCACGATTTGCAGAGTAGCAAGAGTTCTCCCAGTGTCCTGGCCAACATTTATTCCTCAATGAATTCTACTTTCACATACACAATAATTCTGGAGCTAGTTATACAGTAGAAATAAGCTTCAAAGTAGCACTTTCCATATAACATGGAAAGACCATTGTGTGATGTAGAAATTATTAATAACCTTTTGTGAACAGAAAATGATGTCAGGCTTTCTGGCTCACAATATTGGAGACTAGAGATAAAAGGAAGTGAATGAGTGAAATTAACAGTTGAAGCAGTTTTAGTTCAGTGAAGGAAGGGAAAGATTCAATTTACCTTTAATGTTTGGTTCATTTCGCCATTATACACAGTGCTCAAATACCTAGTTTATACTTGAGTTTGACCTGGGTTATTTTTTAAAAACAGAAAACATTACATTAATCAACAAATAGGTTTTAGATCCAAGATTTTGTATCCAAGTGCTCATTTTGTATTTTCAGTTGCTAATACTTCATTTCTTCTTGGATAGTCTAGCATACCATAAACTAGCAACTTTGAAAACAAAAAAAAACAATTTCCTTTATGCTGCTTTGGCTGGGATTGAGAACAGTCTTAAGAACAAGACTTAGGAAGCAAAGCCATAAGATAAAACAAAAGGTTATGTTAAAAATTGCCTTTAGGAATGTGGATCTATAGGCGGGGAAAATTATCAAGAATACGGTTACAGAATATGAAGGTCAAAACAATCTGAGCCGAACTATTTCAAAAGATTCAGAAATAAAATCAAAGGGCAATGAAGCCTTTAAAAATCATTGAAAGAGGGAAACAAAAGAAATCTTGGAAGATGTAAGAGAAATTGAATTGCCGACATACACAGGCGTTTTCTTAAGCTATATATGAAGTAGATATAACATTAACAAATACTTTGGGTAGAGGTTAATTTAATTTTTTTACTCACCAAAGCAGGCCACTGAAGCTGCTTACTCTTTGATCCCTGAGTCTGGCTGGGGTTCTTTCTCTTAGCCCAGACCAGCTGGTGCTCCACCAAGAAAATCTGAAAATCTTCATAAACTTTAACCCACTCACGTTTTTCCCATTCTAGGTCATCAAATTCCACATATACCTAGGGAAAATAGAATGAAAAATTAAGTGTACTGCAAAAACCAACTGCTTTCCTCTAAACTATTACTGTAGCTCTGGAGCTCAATCGTCAACAAGAAAGTCAAAGTTCCAAATCTTTGTGTAATGGATCAGACATCTGGCTTGTCTCTGATTGTTACCAACTCATATTACCCTGCTAGTGTGTCACCACATTAAGAATACATTTTTAAAAAGTAGGGTTATATGGAAATCTTCATAAATTAATCCATTTACATTGGAAGTCAGTTTAATAGCAGGTCACTGTGAATCTATCTTTTAAAAGTGATCATCTGGAAATTTTTGAAATGTACTGTTATTAGTGGAAAGCTAATGCTCCCATCTATCATGTAAAAGAAACTCTTCAGTGAGCAAAGGTCTGCACCTGCATCCAAGTTGCACATTGCAAAACCCCTGATGCCAAATTCATGTGCAATTGGTATCCTGAGTCTGGTCTGGCCACTGGAACATTGCACTCTACAGATACTGGTCCAAAACCTCTATGTGACTGTGACAATGATTGCCAAAACTCTTTTTGGGGGGTGGGGGAAGGAAAGCAATTCTCAGCAAAGACAATGTTCAAGGAGCACGATGCCAGCAAACAATACATTATTTAGCAAGTTTGGCTGAGATATAAATAAATGTCTCTTCTATTTTAGTAATAACTTTGTACTTGAGAAATCATGGATAACAATGTCTAGTTTCCGAAACTATTTATAGATAAAACTGATATTCTAAAGAGATCAATTTTCAGAAAGAAACCAGAGAGAGTGATGAAATTAAGTTTTCTCACCGTGTTTGGTGAACATTTTGTCTGTTTTTGCAAAGTATTATGGTAAATAATTAATTTTGAAATGCTGGTAGTATAACGTAAAGATATAGAAAAACCACTGAGTCACTCATACTGAGGTGAAACTGAATTAAATATTTCCAAGTTCACTGTCGTGGTATGTTTGTTTGCATAGGCCTGTTATGCAATTTTAAGATTCTTCCTCTGTATGAAATTACATTGCAAGCAATGCAAAAGTATTAGGTATTAACATTTTATACCAGTAGTCTTTTAAAATTGTTAATTTTTAACACTGACTTGAGTTGACTTGGGCATTATTTCCTGTGTTTCCAACAAAATGCTTTTTTTTAAAAATTCCTTTCCATGTGCTGTGTTTTCAGCACATAATTAAATGCAATTAAAAGTACATTTTTTTCTGACCAGTTCTAGCAAATAGTCACCTACTGAATTTTAAGGATTATGGCTGACAAAAAGGAGCAATTTCTGGAATTTATTTTGTGCTGTCATCAGATACTTGGAATAAATCTGATTTGAGAGAAGTTTCAACCATCTGCATACCCAAGACAACCCTAGCCTCTTGTAGCAGTACGTTCAATTGGCTGCAAAATCTGTACTAGCAGAATTCAACAGCTCATTCAATGGGAAATGTCAGGACTAAATTGGTTTCTGTAGTTACTTATAAGAATCTGTTCAGAAACCAAACTTGATGGAATAATTTATTTTTCATGTTTATGTGCAACTTTATAAGACAACGGAATAGATGATCATAATGCTAAGACTAAGAGAAATGACAGATAGTTGCAAGGTTCTAGACTTTATCGTTTAACAAGAAATGAGAGCTGCCTGATTGTTTACGTCAAGCAAACGGTTACAACACAAAAGTCATGCCATAGTATAAATCACAACTCGGCTTCAGTTCTGGTAGGAGATCCAACTCCCAAAGGTGATCCACATTGTACATCATCCACATGCAGCGTTACAACTCTAAGAACTACCCGAGAAAAAAAAAACTGTTTCATCAAGAAAACATTGTACAGCAGATATGTTAACTTATGACCTTTTCCTAATTTTGGTTTACTGCATTGTTTACATTGTATAAAGTAATTTGTTAAAAAAAGGACAAGTTATTTAACAATGTACATATTGGTTTGACAGTGGAGTATTTTCCCATTTTTGGAAGGGTTAGAAGACTATGTTGAGGTACCACATATTCTCCAACCATCTAATACTCTTTAACAATAATCTAATTACTTAACTTGGACATGCTAGTTTGTACAAGGCACAAAAGTAAAGCTCGAGTTTTGATTTATAGGGTCTGCGTAAGCAAACTGCCTTTTTGCCGCAAACATGAGAAATAGCCTAGAAAAAGATCTCAACTGTAAAAATGGTTAACAGGAAAGACATGTTTTGTGCACTTCAATTCATGATAAAACTGTAGCAGACATCAATTGAGGGAAGTACCAGTTCTGAAATGCAAAAGTGATGTTGGGATTAATTGAGTACCCTATAAAACCTATAAGGGACATGTACATTTCAGAATACTACAAGGTCATTATATAACACTGGGGCTCCGAAAATGTTACTAATACATAAAGTTATGGTTCAGAATAAGAACATATGTTTTTAGGAATAACTACTGGGTACACAAGAGATCCAATTTGGATAGATCAACCCAATCTACATACTTTGAGCATATTTCTTAATCTGTCATAAAGTTGTGGGTTCAGGCCCCACCCCAGAAACTTAAATTTAACATAATCTACGTCGACAGTTCAGTGCTTTGCTGATGAAGCGCTTCGCTATGGGAAACGCTGTCTTTCAAATATGACGTTAAACGAAGGCTTCATGTTGCTTCCCAGAGACAGCAAAATATTCCACAGCACTTTTCAAACAAGTGGAGAGTTCTCCAACATTTATCCCTCAATCAACATCGCAGTTTATTCAATGATTTACGTCAATATTATTTATGAGAAACTGGTGTGTTCAAATAGGCTGCATATTTCTCACCATAAGCACAGTAATAACATTTCAAAAATACTTCATTGGCTGTGAGGTGCTTTGGAACAGCCTGGGATTCTCAAAGTCATTGTATAAAAGTAACCTTTTCCTCAACTCATTCAACTTTATCCTTCTTAATTTTGTTCCAAATGCTTTTTGAATAAATATTTTCCATGCAAATTCTCTCCTTATTCCTAACCTGTAAACATAAGTGCAAAAGTAAAATACTGATGCTGGAAATCTGAAATCAAAACAGAAAATGCTGGCAATATTCATTAGTCTGGCAGCATCTATAAAGAGAAAAATAGAGCAAACATTTCACGCCAATGACTTTTCATCAGAATTGGGAAAAGTTGGAGATGCAATAAGTAAGTGAAGGTGATGGTGGTCAAAAGAACAAAAGTGAAAGTCTTTGACAAGTTGGAAGGCATGAGAGTAAATTAAAAGTTGGTGGTACAACACTAAAGGGAGTGGTAAAGGGACAAATAAAGAAACAAAAGATGTATCTCGAGAAGGTATGAATGGCAGGGTCATAGACAATTGCCATTCAAAAGCAAAGAACAGAAAATAAGAGAGAGAGACAAGAGAGAAAACCAAACAAACCAGCAAAGAAATAGGAAACAAAATGGAGGCAGAGGACACAATTTGAAATTGGCGAACTCAGTGTTGAGCCCAGAAGGCTTTAAAGTAATCAATCGAACAATGAGGTGCTCTTCCTCGAGCTTGCATTGAGCTTCATTGGAATACTGCAATAGGCCTAGCACACAAGTGGTCAGGATGGGGAGGAAGGTGAAGAATTAAAATGACAAGGTTGGAAGGGTTACACTTGTAGGTTGAACGGAGGTGTTCCACAAAGCAGTCACTTGGTCTGTATGTGATCTCCCCATTGTATAGCAGACCATGTTGTGAGGAGTGAATGCAATACACTAAATTGAAAGAAGTGCGTGTAAATCACTCCTTAACCTGGAAGGAGTGTTTGGGGCTTTGACCAGTGAGGAGGTAAAAGGGCAGATATTGCGTCCACTGCACTTAGATGGAAGGGATAGAGTACTGGGGTGGTTAAGGGTTGGACTTGGGTGTCTTGGAGGGAACAGTCCCTTCGGAATGCTAAAAGGGGAGTGGAGAATTTGTTTATTGATGGTATCATACTGGAGGTGGTGGAAATGGCAATGGATGATCCATTGAATAGGTGGAAACTCTTTCGAGTTACCAACAGTCACAGACTGCAACTCTCTTTCGAGTACAATCACAGTTCTTGGTTTCCGGGAGTGGGACATGAACCCACAACCTTCTGATTCAAAGATGAGGGTGCTATGAACTGAGCCACCACAAGGGAACCCTATCATGATTCTGGGAGGGAGGGATAAGGGTGAGAACAGGTTTGCAAGAAACGGGACGGACATGGTCCAGGGCATTGGCAACCGGGGGGGTGGGGAGGGTAATCCTTGGTTGAGCAAAAAGGAAGAAGTACTGAAATGTAAGGTTGCATCATCAGAACAGCTGTGACGGAGATGCAGAAACCATGTGGGTACCCATTGTAACACCTTTTATTTGGAGGAAAGGAATGAATTAAAGGCCAAGTTATTCAATGTGACAAGTTTAGCCACGTAGAGGGTGGTGTTAATGGCCACCACCTGTGAGCATGTCTACTTCAATTTGAGCACTTTCCCATATGAACAATTTGGTTGAATCAATTTGTCAATACCACCTTCCTAATGTTAGAAAAAAAAACACCAAAGTATTTCGGATGGTGGAAATCAGAAGTCAAGACAGAAAATGCTGGAAATACTCAACATCTGTGAAGACAGAACCAGAGTGAACTTATCAGGTGAGTGACATCGCGTCGTAATGTTTGTACTAGAACATGGGTTGGTCAAATATAAATGCAACTCACATGAAAAACAACATTTCGCAAAGCATATCAGACCAGATGAATTGTGAGACCGTTGAACAGTCAAACTACAGCAGGGCTATAAATGGTTAACTTGCCTGATATGCACTGAAAGTGGAATGTGAACAATCTACCAATCAAATACCACACGGGAAGCCAGGAGGGAATTAACTAACTGTCAGCAGTAACTGGAATAAATATTCTCAATGTAAACCTTGAAATCGTAAAGGAAAAAGGGCCTTTTATCCTTATGAACTGCTCAAATGGAATCTGATCAGCATCTGCAATTAATTCCAGTGGAATTAAGCTGGAGTCTACTGGAATCGTTGCAAAATATCCGGTGGGAGAAGTGATGCAAAAATTAAGCAGACTGATTTTCTGTCCAACCTAAAACATTTGTGGGTTCTTCTTCACAAGTCTCCATCTAAATAAAACTGCACAACACAAAAACAGGCCATTCAACCCAATTAATCTGTGCTGCTGTTTCGACTTCCCATTCCATCCTTTTGACATCACTTTCTATTTCCTTTCTCTTCATGTATTCATCTATTTTCCTTCTGAAACAATCTCAGCTTCTTAACCTCAACTTGCTGAGTTCCACTTTCTAGCCACTGCGTAAAAAAAATCTTTCCTTATTGAATTTATTAGTAACTATTATTTATGGCCCCTAGCTTTGGATTCTTTCACGAGTGCATTTTCCACATTTACCCAGTACAGCACATTGATAATTATGAAAGCATTTATTAGGTCTAAACCATTCTTAAAAGCCCAGCTTGTTTAATCGGTCCTGATAACTACATTATTTCAGTTCTATCATCTGTGTAAATCTTTTCAGCACTTTCTACAATGCTTTTGCAGTGTGGATAGCAAACTGTGCACAGTATCTTAAGTGCAGCCTGGACAGGATCCTATATGAGTTCAACGTAACATAACATCATCACTTATGAATTCTATACAGCAAGAAACAAATCCCAGTGTTTTGTTAGCACTTCTAATTCTGTTGCTGACCTGTGATACTGCTTTTCATGATTTGCTCTTCTCTATCCCAAGATTCCTATGCCCTTCCAACCCATTCAGTTTCTTCATTTGCTAAGGTGTAGGTTATGTTTCTATTTTTCTTCCCAAAGTGCATAACCTCACACTAAATTTCTTTTGCCACTTAAATTATCCAGTCCAAAAGTTTGTAATATTTTCCGTTATAATGCATCCTCTCTCAGTGTTAGCTATAGTGTCCCTACTCCCCACATTTTAATAATATCTGCAGATTTTGATATCCAGTTACTTGTTGCAAAGTCCAAATATAAATTACAATTAACATTGGTCCCAGTACTGACCCTTGCGGAACACCATTTTCTACCTTCCTCCGATCCGAACCACCCTTTACCCGAACACATGGCTTTCTGCATTTTTTAGCCAATTTTCTATCCATTCAGCTAAATATTACAAGACCCCCCCAATACTTAGTGCAGTGAACCATGTAATTGGATTTAGACTGCAAGTTTCTTTCTGACTAAGCAACAATGGCACATTTAAGGGCAATTTAGGGTTTCTGTCACTTGGGAATTCATTTTGGTCTGACTGCATATTGCTCATCTTCAAAACACTGGGAGAGCAAGACAGTCCAGAAGTGTGCTGCAACTGGGCACCATATAGTGCCTAAGGACTTGATCCAGTTGTGAAAACATTATTCACATTACTCCACCAACACTTACTCAGCTTTAGTTTTTCTCATCATTTTGTCATCTTCAATTATGAAACCTTTTCTTATTCTTCTTTCCATTGTTTCTACTTCAAAACTTTCCAACATAGAGTCTTAAATGAACCATAATTTCCACCAGTTAAACATTGGGAAGACCAAAGCCATCATCCTCAGCCCCTGCCACAGTGATGGTGATTGTTTGTCTTAATCTATTGTAAAGTGTACTGCACGCATTTCTCTTCCCCATTCCCACACCACCTCCTGCCTTTTCCCCAACTCCCCATCCTCCAGAATGAGGAAGTGTTTTTGTTTTCTTCTCAATAATAATTCATTTTTCATAGGTGATCTTTGAAAAAAATTGGCAATTGCATCAGGGGCAGTGACATATTCTGCTTAATTTATACCAAAATGAATTCCCATTTTGCTCTGGGTTCACATTATGCAAGTGAAGGACAAAAAGATTTGTAAAGATGGTAATACCATCATCTCAGAGTCAGAAAGTCATGGGTTCAAGCTCCACCACTAGACTGAAATAGAAATTCTAGACTAACAGCTCTGGCAGTGCAATAGTCTTTCAGTAGTGCACTGAAGTACCATCATACAGAAGAGGCATTAAGCCAAGTCATTGCCTGCCAGCTCAAGTGGACATCGTTTCCCAAGCATTTTTTCAGGAACAGTATCCTAGTATCCAGTCCAATACTTACATCTCAACTAACAGCAAAACAGATTACCTGGTCATATATCTAATTACTATTTGTAGCACCTTGCTGGGTGTAAATTAGTTGCCACACTTGCCCACAAAGGAATAGTGGTCAATCTTCAAGGTACCATATCTCAGGGTCAAAGTCAACCTTTGAATCTTTGAAAAATCCTTCCAAAAATCTGGTCGATTTGTACCAGAGTATAAAATGTGAAACACCAGTCTTGATGTAGGTGGTCACCATTTTGAAACGTACGGATGGGTCTTAACCTCCCACAAATCTTTTTGGCAACATGGCTCTTATCGCCTACTTGATCCTATGTGCCGGCCTATGTGGCGAATATTACCCTAAACATCAATTTTTAAGCTGAAAAATTGAGCCCAATTGCTAATGCAAGTATAGCCCTAAACATGCATTTATTAGCTGAGAAATGGGGTGGTGGGTGGCGGGGAGGGGGGGGGGGTTTGTTGACTTATATACTAAATATAGACCTAAACATGCATTTTGGCGCCCATAAAATGGAGTAGTCTTTTGGGCTGGGTCGATTTATAATACGCTGTAATCTATGGTAATGAATTGATTGTAAAAGGCTTTGGAAAGTTGTTTTCTCAGTTATGGGGATAGGGTATAGAAGCACCAGAGTCTGAGGGCACTCAGTGGGACTGCAAGTCCAGGAGGATTTTAGAGGTAGCTCGGGTCTGCCAGTACTCAAGGACAGCATAAGACTTGCAAGGTGACAAGGCATTCATGGACTCAGCAAAGAATAAGGAGTGCTTGCAGATCAAGCCTTGATCAGGAGAGGATGGAGAATTCAAGAGCGGACTTTTTAAAAAGGAGCAGTGATGATGGTACTTTAAGTGAAGAAAGCAATGCCTGTTTAAAACAGCTCTCAACAGTGTCAGTTAACTATAAGGCATGGGAACGTAGTGGTTAGGAGCTGGGTGGGCTTCGAAACCTTAGCAACACATCACTCAAAATTCAGACATCCATGTTCAATTTCTGCTTATATTACAAACTTACTCATTTCTATTTGAATCTGATTGACAATAAGGATTGGAAAGTTAAAACAAATGACAACTAGGCTGTGCATGTGAATCCTCTGAGGTTCCATGGTACACAACCATCAGACCACAAATGTAAAACCCTGAACACTTCTGGAGTGGAAAGGGAAATCAGGGAACAGGAGTTGGGTCACAATGGAGTCAATTTTGGAGATGAAGCTATGGAGCTGGGATAGGGGTGAGCTATCGGGCGACATGTGTCAAGAAAAGGAGGAAGGAAAATTTAAGGGCTTGGTAGATGCTAAACAACTCTGGATATTTGAGCCAAAGCAAATCATAACCTTTTCTTCATTTTCATTCATGGATTGTGAGCATTGCTGGCAAGGCCAGCATTTATTGCCCATCCCTAATTGGCCTTGCAAAGGTAGCAATGAGTTGCCTTCTTGAACTGTTGTAGTCCATGTGGTGTTGGTACACCCACAGTGCTGCTAGAGAAGGAGTGCCATGATTTTGACCCAGCAATAGCAAAGGGACAATGATATCATTCAAAGTCAGGATGGTGTGTAACTTGGAGGGGAACTTGCAGGTGGTCATGTGCCTATGCATCTGCTACCTTTATTTTTCTAGGTGGCAGAGGTCATGGGTTCAAAAGCTCCTGTTGAAGGAGCCTTGGCAAGTTGCTGCAGTGTATCTTGTAGATGGTACACACTGCTATTATTGGTGGCAATGCTGGTAGTGGAGCGAGTGCTGTTCAAGCAGGTTATTTAGTCCTGGATGGTGTCGAGCTCCTTGAGTGTTGTTGGAGCTGCACTCATGCAGGTAGTTCCAGAATATTCCATTAGACTCCTGACATTTACCGTGTAGATGGTGGACTGGCTTTGGATAGAGTTGAGTTTCTGGCCACAGAGTTCCCAGCCTCTGACCTGCTCTTCTAGCCACAGGATAGATGTCAGTGTTGCTCAAGGGAGATGATGGCATAGTGGTAATGTCATTGGACTACTAATCTAGAGACTTAGGCTAATACTATGGGTTCAAATCCCACCACAGCAGCTGGCGGAATTTGAATTCAGTTAATAAATCTGGAATATAAAGCTAGTAATAGTGACCATGAAACTATCGATTGCCGAACCCATCTGGTTCACTAATGTCTTTCAGGGAAGGAAGTCTGCCATCCTTACTTGGTCTAGCCTACATATGAGTCTAGACCCACAGCAAAGTGGTTGACTCCTAACTGCCCCCTGAAATGAACAAGGTCAGTTCAAAGGCAATTAGGGATGGACAACAAATGCTGGCCTTGCTGATGACACCCACATCCCATGAAAGAATTTTTTTAAATGTCCTGGAACAGCTTGGCTAGTTATGGAGCACAGGTCTTCAGTTCGACAGCTGGGATGATATTGTCAGGGGCCCATTGCCGAATCCAATCTCTTCAGCTGTTCCTGATATCATGTGGAGTGAACTGAATTGTCTGAACTGGCCGAGATGAATCATCCACTTGTCACTTCTGGCTGAAGATGATTGCAAATGGGTCCTTTACACTGATGTACTGGGCTCCACTTTCATTTACAATGGGGCTGTTTTTGGAGCCTTTTCCTCCAGTTAGTTTCCCACCACATTTCACAATTGGATTTGGCAGGACTGCAAAGCTTTGATCAGCTCCTTTAGGTGTGGGAACAACAGGCTGTTGTTCAACTAGTCTGTGGGACAGCTCTCCCAATTGTCACACAAGTCCCCAGATGTTAGGAAAGAGCACTTTGGAGGTCAACCAGGTAGGGTGTGCCATTGTTATTTCCAGTGCCTACGTCAATGTGAGTGACCCATCTGATTTCATTCTTTTCTGTAGTAGTTTTGGTACAACTGAGTGTCTTTCCAGGTCATTTCAGGCAGTTGGAATCAACCATATTGCTGTGGGTCTGGGTCACATGAAGGCCAAAATGGGTAAGGACTGCAGCTTTCTTTCCTTACACTCAAGAGTTGAAGGTGAAGGTGAAGGGAGTGAAGTAGATTAGTCAGTCATTGTACAGGGAGTCTGGGTCTGTGATTATCCTTCAGCTGAGAGATTCAGTGTAGAGAGGGAGGTGTGGTATTGCTTGAGGCAGTCAAGCAAATTCTGGTAGCGGACAGGTACATATTTTGTTTGTGGCCTGAGCTTTGAAGACCTTTATCAGGGAATCGCACAGATAAAAACTATGAATTACTCAGTGGAAATCAGAGCATCACATCCAGAGATCTGAACTAATGAAAAATCAGGAAGCAAAAATCTGGTATCAGTAATAGTGGCCATGAAATTGTCAGATTATTGTAGAAACCAACATGGTTCATTAATAACTTTTGGGGAAAGAAACCTGCTGTCCCAGCTGCTCTGGTCTATGTGTAACTCCAGTCCCTCAACAATGTGGTTGATTCTCAACTGCCATCTGAAGTAGCCTAGGAAGCCACTCAGTTGTATCTCAAGGATGGACAATAACCTCCCCCCCACCCCAAGAAGAGTCATCAGGACTCAAAACTGGTTTTTTTCTCTCCACAGATGCTGTTAGGCCTGCTGAGTTTTCCCAGCATTTTCTGTTTTTGCTGTTGACAACCACCTATCTTGCCACAACCCACATCCCATGAATTTAAAAAAAACAAGGATCTGTCAAGCAGGTTAACACGAGTCTTGCTGTTGTGATAAATGGAGGACTAATGCAGGGTGTTTGACAGCATGCCATGAGAGTGGGAGGAGGGGAAGAAAACCCCCTCATTTTAGAGGGTCAGAAAGTAAGGCTAATGGAGTTGAATATGAGAAAACCTGACTTTACTCGGTGTGTTCAAGCAACATGTCCATCCTAGCTAAGATATACAACAGTTCTCCAATGTTTAGGGGTCAAGCCCACCAAAAATACTCCTGCCCCTCATACTAATCACCTGGTCAGTCTGCAAAAAAATCTTTCCCCCCTCTTTTTCACTGATATCTCTCCTACTTCTCTTCACCTCTCCTGTGCCACTTATGACTGTCTTTATTTCTTAGACCATTTGTGTCCCACAACTTCCTAGGCTCTCTCATCCTCCTATTATTCTTTTATTCGATTTCATCACGTCTTTGTCTCTCCTGTCTTTACATGCATGGAAGTACACAAGAGTAAATTCAGATAAAAACATGGTGGTAGGGTGAGGAGGCAGCCTGGGAAATACCAGCTTCCATCTCCTGCATGGCGAGAAATAAACTATTGACTGCTGCAGGCTACATTTGAGGGGAGATTCTCGCTTCTCCCTTCCTATCCCTTCTCCCAATTGCTCATGCTTGTCCCCTTTAAATTGCTCATGTTTATTCCCACACAGTCAGTTACATTACATTCCCTATCCCCTTAAAATTCCAACTATATTGTCACCACTACCTCGTACCATCTTGACCCACTCAAGCCCCCATAAACTCTCCTTTCCCTTGCTCCATTCTCAATCTAATCTCAGTAACTCCCGCTCTTACCCCAAAGGATGTGATAAGAAGCCCAAGGCCTCCCCACCTGATTAGCCCCCTTTCCTTCAAATGTTGCCCTCAAAGAGAGTTGTTTACTTTCAAAATTCAACTTCTAAAGAAATTAAATTATAATGAAGAAAGATGCTGCCTTCTCTGTCTCATTCTATTAGCAACTAAGATCCAAGACTTAGAGGAACAAAACAGGAATTAATTACTTTTCCTATTAATAAGACATATTGGATATTTAGTTGTCTTCAGAATTCAACTTTGTTTGGAAAAGGAACAACATCATGTCATGTCTCCCTGCCTACTAAATATACTTTCTAAGGTTTATAAAACACAAAAGCCTACAACATTTGTGCAGCCAGAATTCTATAATTTAGGAGAAATTTCAAAATGAAAGTGCTGGGCAGAAAATGCTGTAAATTGAAGAAACATATTCCGTTGGTAGAGATGAGTGAGAACAGTTGCATCATGGGAAATTCAGCACACATACATAGTCAGATTGCATAATCCAATTTCAGACGGCAGAGTTACAACTCTGGCCAAAAAATATCAAATCCAGATTTTCGCAAGGGATTGAAACCTTCACAAAGCGTGGTTAGAATGTGGAGCTCACGACCACAGGAAGCGGTTGACTCAAACAGCTTAGATAATTCCAAAAGGAAAATAGACGAGCACAAGAGAAAAGGGAATACAAAAATTTGCTAAAAAGTTGAAATGAGGTTGATGGAATGGAAGGAAACTCATGCAGAGCATAAACTGCTGAGTTGGACCAAACAGCCTAGCACTGTGCTGTTTTGAATCATTCCATGGCCTTGCCCTTGCCTATTGCTGAAATCTCCTCCAGAAAGATTTGCATTTCTATAGCACCTCTCATGAATATAGGGCATTCCAAAGTGCTTAATAGCAATCAAGCTTTTTTTTGAAGTGTAGTCACTGTTGCAATGTAGAAAATATCACAGGCAATTTGCATCCATCAAGCTCCAGCAAACTAATGTGATGATGACCAGATGATCTGCTTTTGTGCTGTTTATTGAGGGATAAACATTGGCTGGGGAACCGGGAATAACTCTTCAGTTTAGAGCGCCATGGGATCTTTCACTTCCACCTGAGACAGCAGACAGACAGAGGGCGCTGGTTTAATGTCTCATCCAAAAGACAGCATCACTGACAATGCAGCATTCCCTCAATGCTGCACTGGAGTGTCAGCCTTGCTTTTTGCACTTAAGTTGTGCAATGGAACTTGAACCCACAGCCTTCTGGCTCACAAGGTGAAAGTGCTATGAACTGAGCTACATGTGTCGCCCTACAACCCTCATATCTGCACTCATCTAATTCTGGCATCTTCAACCTCCCCAATTTTAAATGCTCTAACGTTGGCTGCCGTTCCTTCATGTTTCTTGGCCCTAACCACTGGAATTCCCTCCCTAAACTTCTTTCTTCCTGTAAGATGCTCCTTTTTTTGACCAATCTTTTGATCACGAGCCCCAATATCCTGGATCAATGTCAAAATTTTGTTCCATAATGTTCCTATGAAGCATCTTTTACTTAGGTGTTCTCAGACGAGGACCAAAGTTAGCATGCAGGTATAACAAGAAACTAGGAATGCAAATGGCAGGTTGGCCTTTATTGCAAGGAGATTGGAGTACAAGAAGAAACAAGTCTTGCTACAATTGTACTAGGCTTTGGTGAGACCATGCCTGGAAAACTGTGTGCCGTTTGGGTCTCCATACTTAAGGATATACTTGCATTGGGGGCAGTACAGCAAAGGTTCACTAGATTGACCCCTGGGATGAGAGAGTTGTCCTATGCTAAGAGGCTGAGCAAATTGGACCTATACTAACCAGAATTCAGAAGAATGAGAGGTGACCTCATTGAAATATACAGGATTCCAAAGGGGCTTGACAGGGTAGACACAGAGATCATTTCTCCTGGCTGGGGAATCTAGAACACAGGGGCATAGTGTCAGAATAAGGGACCAGCCATTTAGGACTAAGTTGTGGAGAAATTTCTTTACCCAAAGGGTTGTGAATCTTTGGAATTCTCTAATCCAGGGGGTTGCGGGTATGCCATTGCTGAATATACTGAAGGCTCAGATAGACAGAATTTTAGTGTCTCAGGGAATCAGGGGATTATGGGGAGCAGGCAGAAAATTTAAAGCCAAAGGTCAGCTATGACTGTACTGAATTGTGGAGCAGGTTCAAGCAGCTGCACAATTTACTCCTGCTCCTACTTATGACATGTTGTTCTCTGACTTGTCTAGTAATATTTGGAAATTTGAATGAAACTGCATGCTTAGCTAAATTCTTTTTTCAAGCGACAATCACAGTCCTGGAAGAGACACAGCTTTTAAGACATTGCACTATACCTGCGCTTTTTTGTGCAATATATTGTTTTAAGGTGTAACAGATATGGCAAGTTACAGGTGTGCATGAGACACAAGCACCCAAAAATAAATCCTTGGTGACATTGGCCATCTTGAAACATATGCAGCATGTGTGAATTTACCTGCATTCAGATCAGTGCATCGATGCCTGAGGGAGCCAGTGGTTCATAGCACCTTGAGGACTGATCCACAGTCACACAAAACCTGGAAGACACATTGGCCTTTTTGCAACATATAGAAAGGTATGCAGTCAACTACATCATGGAGACATTTTGTCTTTTATGACACCATGAATTTTATACAGTGCCCAGCATGCTCTATCAATATGCAGATCTACATGTATAAGCGTATCAAACCGCCATCCCCTCCTTGCCCCAACTGTCAAGAGAATTATGGAGTGTTAGGACACAAAGATAAACCAAACCATTCAGCTCATTTGGTGGTGTTATCACAAAAAGAGCCACCTTGTCTAATCCCACAATCCTGCCCAAATAATTATTTTTCAAGCAAATAACCCCCTACTAAACGAATTGATGGACTGTTTTCAACATCTTGTGGTAGAGAATTCCACTTCTTAACCATCCTATCCACGGGACAATGGTTTCCTAACCTTTTAGTTCCTTTTAGGATAATCTTCAATCTGTGTCCTTCGTAACAAAATCATTGAACAGTTACAATAATCTGTTAGTCTATCTTAATAGGCCTTCATAATTCTTCCTGAAGCAGCGTGCCCAAAACCTTACACAGTACTCCAACTGTGGCCATCAATCCAGCCAGCAATTTATCTCCTATCCCAAATAAAATGCAAATATTCCTTCATAGCTAGAATTGTGGAAATGATAAAAGAGAGTTAAACAATGGAAGGTATTTATTTTGATTTTGGCATTCAACTACAAAGAGATCGCTTATCTTTCTAAAGCAACTTTTAAATTTGACAATCTACCTTAAACTCAATGCGAAGACTTCTACTTTGCAGACAAGCTTGAAGCGATTTATTTGGTAGAAAGAAAAAGTTTGGCAATATAAAGGACACAATTCTTAAGGGGATGCAGAAGCAGAGGGACCTGGAGTGTTTGTGCACAAATCATTGAAAGTGGCAGAGCAGGTTGAAAAAGCAGTTCATGAAGCATACAGAATCCTCAGCTTTATCACTAGGGGCAGAGAGTTCAAAAACAAGGAAAGTGTGATAAATCTGTATGAAGCAATGGTCAGCCTCAACTGGAGTACTGCGTCCAGTTCTGAGCACCTCACTTTAAGGAAGATTTGAAGGCACTATAGAGAGAGTGCAGAAAAGGTTCACGACAATGGTTGCAGAGATAAGGAACTTGAGTTACTGGATAGGCTCTTGTAGCCACAGTATTTATATGGCTGGTCCGGTTCAGTTTCTGGACAATGGTCACCCTCAGGATGTTGGTACTTTAGCTGCTAAAGATGGTTAGGCTGAGGACACTACCTTATAAACTCCTGCAATGTCCTGGACTGAGATGACTGACCTCCAGCAATGACAACCATCTTCCTTTATGTTAAGTATGACTCCAACCAGTGGAGAGTTTTCACTGCTTCCCATTAACTCCAGTTTTGCTCGGGCTCCTTGATGCCACACTGGGTCAAATGCTGCCTTGATATTAAGGCAGTCCCCCTCATTTCACCTCTGGAGTTCAGCTCTTATGTCCAAGTTTGGGCCAAGGCTATAATGAGGTCAGGAGCTGAATGCAATAAAGAATACTATGCTTCATTTTGTCAGGGAGAGATATTAATGTATATAATGTTATTGGAATCTTTTTTTAAATAGAGGTTTAGTCTGTGTGTGTGTTAATTGGATTAAAGCCAGCTAGTTTGGGTGCTTTGATGTATAGTAGTTTTGAGATGTAAACAGAGGTAGAGGGTACATTTACATTTTGTTGAATAGAGCATTCAAGAGTGGGAGTGAAATCTTGCACCTAGCTAAGAGACACCAAGTAATATGTTTATATTACTAATAAAATTGGAACTATGAAAGGGGTTTTATTGTTAAAAGAGGTGGAGTTCAAAGGGCCTGGTGATACAATGAGAATTTGCATTCAAAGGGAAGGCTAGGTATAACCTGAGAAGAATGTGTGTGTGCAGGTCAGAGGCATGTAAGATCTAAACCTGTCAGCCTACAACTATCTGCACAGGAACAAATTGAAAGGAACCTCATTTTGAATTCGTAAGGTGAAAATGCTTTGCCTGGTGTCTGGTTAAGTCTATTGGTTATTGTTGCCTTAGTGGAGAGTAATTTGGGAATTTGTTAAAAAATTATGATAGTAGTAACTTGTAGCCATGTGTATGTGTTTAATTTGTTGCAAAATAATAAATGTTTTATTTAGTTTAATATAAAAACCTCTTGAGAACTGGTGGTCTGATTCCTGAATTTAGAGCTGCAACTCAAAAAATACCAATTGAAAATATAGGTTATGACAGTTGTTTAAAGTTTCCCTCTGGGATTTTAAATAACTCAGCCTTTACAAACTGCTGTGTTATAATAATTTTCCAATACCAATACATCCAACAAGTGGAGCCACTAGAATCACCCTAAAGAACACATCTTCCATTATAAAACTATAATTATGCTGTGGACAGAGCAAGATATCCAATGAAAATACAACTCCTAGGGCTCCCAAAAGATTAGTTACACCAGCTGTAGTCCCACTGAGCTATCATGACTGGTAAGGTCACTGGTTCGATCCTTTTCTGTGCAGTTACCAGCTCTCACTCAGGGTAGCTGTGGGATAGTAAAATTGTTCACAGACTTGCTGAATGAGAAATAAGTCACTCAACTCTGCTGCTTGTTCATTAACCAAAAATCTTACCCATCAAAGTGCCACTCAAGTTCCCAAAATCATCTGAAAAGATTAGAAAATTGCTGACCGAGTTTTCATATCAAAGCTCATTCTACAACCTTGAAGATGTTTACCACTTCCTTATCCATAAAATTTAAAATATGAATTATAATTGACCATGGTAGATTCTGCATTTTCAGGTTATGACAGAAGGCTCCATGAGCTTTGTCTGAGATTTTGTTTTAAAAGTTCTAGTCCCAAGGCTAAAAGCAGAACCAGTACCATAAGAGAAGGGATGAAAGAAAAACAGTTAAACAGCTGTGCTGGGACTGCAGAGCCTCCCATAATGGAGAATTATAAAAGAGTTCTTTGAATCCCATCTCAACGTAGATAAACAACACCATGCCATAAAACCATCTGGATACGCCTCAATATAAAGCACCAAGAGAGCAAGAGACACAATGATTCAAACAGGGGAGCAAATGTTTAAATTACAAGAATCACTTCACATTTTTGTTTTAAAATGGTTTTGGAATATTTGTTTTCAGAATTTTTTTCCGTATCAAATCAGTATGGTACAAAAACTAATATATATGGTGCCTAGAAATAAGCCGTATCTGTATGTTAGGAAACAGAAAATATTGGAAGCACACCGCAGCTCGGTCAGCCTCTGCAGAGCAAGTAGACAAGATATTTCAGGTGCAGTTCCTTCTTCAAAACTGAAAGAGACATTAATTTAACATTATATTAATACAATCAGAGAAAGGGGACTATATTAACATACCAACTGCTCTATTAAAATAAGACTGGGCATTTTTTTTCTGTTAATCAAATGAAGCTGATTTTGAACCTCTTAAATACACGATAGAATTAACCATGTTGCACCTTGGACAAAATATCTAATTAGCATTCAACCCAATGCCTGACATTTACTATATCAATGCTACTTTGTTAGCCCTCCAGATATTTTGGAATTCATCCAGAATTGGGAATTTTGTAATCATGTATGCAGATTTCAAAGCAAAAAGATCACGTGTGCCAAGATCAGTGGGTGTGTAACTGGCTTCACCTGCCTTTAAAAGGCCACTGATGCACCTCCATTTATCTCAAGGTTGCCATACATTCTCCTGATTCATGCACACTATGTTAAATGTATGAATATCAATACTGAAAGAGAAATCTTTTAGCATGTACAGGAGAGTTAGAACAGGATGATACTAAACCAGTGTATGTTATGGGGATGGTCATTTCACAAGCTGCTGCTTCTGCCACACATTCCTTTAATTGGCTTACAACCAAACTTGCTTTAACCTTTCCTGGAAAAAATATCAAAATTTATGGGAAATAATCTCAATTTCCCAGGATGCAACATCAATACTGATCATGACCATACAGGATTGCAGATGTCTTTTGAAAATTTAGGCTCATATTAGTTACCACAAATAATTAAGATTTTGATGCCAATAGAATTTAGAAACTGGAATTTGGGCCCACAAACTAAGCAGCATATGTCATGCCCAATGCACTTTCATCAGGACGAAAAGCAAAATGAATTTGGAGCTGCCACCAAGAAAAGAGTACAAACTACTTGGAAGGGGCATGGGAAAGTGATATGATGAAATGGTGCAGTACCCTCGGAAACAGTCATCCAAAGCAGTACTTCCCCATTATAGGAGGTGTTGGTTTAGCAGTTCTTACTGCTACCTGATATCAAAGTGGAGACCTGTATTTTGGTCACAGAATGCTTTAGGTAATGACGACAGGGCCAGGCAAGATTTTTGCTTGTTCCAGAGCCAGCATTAACTCAAAACAGACACAATTCAGTGCTTGCATAGAAGGTCAAGCTACAAAAATGTGCTGTCAAAAAAGAACTTTTAACCTGGAAAGTAAATCAGATTAACACTTTACTATGAGCAGCACTGTATAAATTCCAAAGATCATCTTCTACTGTCCAGTTGTCAAAGTACTGTAAACCCTTTCCCAGCCAAAAAAGGCAAAAATTTATCTGTTCCATCATCGAGCAATCATTGCACTCGAACTTCCTCAAAAATGGTTCAGCTGAGATTGTGTTTTTAAATCTATTTCTTTCCCTACCTTTGTTTCAATCATTTTGATGGCTCGCCTATCTCTTTGTTAGCAATTCAGAAGAACAATTCAAACATAAAATGTTGATATCGATATCAATTAACTTGCCATGTGATTCAAGATTTTTGTTTCACTATTGGCAAGCAAGTGGTTTCCAGGCATCTGTCATTGCTGCTCTTAACGCAGCTACATGAATACATGGACAGGTGTCTTTGGGATTCACCCACTGATTTGCTCACTCTCTGAAGAAACATGCGATCACGATTGCGACCTCTCTCAGAAACACCTCCGACAACTAGAACTTTGTGAACAGGGTGATAACAAGTCATTAAACACACTTAATGCTACAGTGACTGCCAATTTCAAGGATAATAACTTCTGTCTTTCATATGTCAATTATCATTCAATAGCTAGATTCTAGTTTTGAAATTTCAAAAATCTTTTATAAAAGAAAATTAATTGCCAAAATTTACAAGATCAGTGCGCAATAATTTGTGTAGCTTCTTTTCCTACAGGCAACTCCACATTTCATAATGTCTATTTAACAATATGTACTGTAATTTTATGTTAAGTACATTTAATGCTGAATTATATTTGTTTACTTCTTCTTATGGATGTTCTAACTTCCCCACTGACTGAAAAGATGGATCATGAGCTTTAATACTGTCATTTTCATTCATCAAACACAAATCGTCTCACAGAATACAAGAGCCTGGTCCTCTTCCGATTGGTTGCTTGGCAACAGGTGCTCAGTGCACAAAATTGTCAATGTTATCTGGACCAATGCAAAAGTGTGATGCCCTGCATCTGCTCCTTGTTATAGCAGGCACAAAGCTGGAGACAAATTTTTATTTTGAGCTAGGTTGAAACAACTAATCAATACATTGACCCCAAACCCTTGATGATTGGGCACTCAGCAGAGCCTGTGGGAATGCGCGAGTGAGATCATGGTAAAAGTGCTTGTAACCGAAGAATGACTACAACCTTACCAAGGTAAATACTTTGTCTTTAGTTAACAAGGTTGTGCAATTCAGGAGGAGGAATGCCCATGAAACTGCAAAGACATGATGCAAGCAGTCATTAGGTGCTCTGAGCAATCTTGAATTAATGTAGGATGATTGCTAAACATGCCGACCTCAAAAATATGGAACCCAACACAGGTGCTCAGATTATCTCATCATCATCATCGCATTTGCTGTTTGTGGGAGCTTGCTGTCTGCAAATTGGTTGCTACATTTCCTATTTTATAACAGTGACTAGACTTTAAAAGCACTGAGACATCCAGTGCTCACAAAATGTGCTATATAAATGCAAGTCTTTGTGTTTCTCCTCAGAGAGCAGCCACATGCAGATGGAATAAACCTTAACCTACCATGTTGGCCCTTTAGCCATGTCAATAGAAAATGCACAAAACCATCCAAACTGGTTATTTTTTCTATGATCACTGGTTGACCTTTATCTTCTGTAGTGGAACTGCATAATTCTCAGGACTGGAGAATATATTTAGTCCATGTAACATTAAACACAACACTCAACAAAACCAATATCCCAATTCTGCCTGGGGCAGCAACCATTCTACATGAAACCAGAAAACAGCCTTGGGGAGGAATTGTTGAGATTGGCATCATGAGGCAGTACTGAAGTCTTGATGCTGGTTGATGCTCACGGGTCATTGGTGTTCTGTGGTGTTAGTAAAACTCAGCCATCCAAATTGTTTACAAAACAGTGATCTTGTTCAGTATTAATCTGAGATTCACATCAGACAGTGCACCTTCAAACTGGAGCCAAGAACAGCACTGAATGATACTAGTAGCAGATGGTGCTGATTGGCCACAGGGATCCAGTCTCTTCAATTGGTCCTTGGTATACATGGACACCACAGTGCTGCTAATGCCAGATAGTGCCATCTGGACATACATGGTGATTTGGTGTCAATGAGGACTTGTGACAAAACATATGATCAGAGAACTAAATACTGTTTTAAAAACTTGTTTCATGCTTTTTATACAATTTTCTAGTTTATATTACTTCGTTCAGGATACTTCAAATGCCCCATCTTTGACAGTACATTTTTTCGAAACTGGGGCAGATGAAATTGTGATTTGTCAAAACCATTTGTGCACTTTATATGCTAAGCTATTACTGCTAATGATCTATTACAATTTATGCAATACCTGAAATCTCCAATTCAGGTTGAAGTGGTCATACATTCAATTCAAAACTGAATTAGAAATCTAAAAAGGGTTCTTAACAATTTTCTCTTGCATTTCTTTCCACAAAATTGATTAAAAACTTGATCATCTTCCAAAACAGGTACTTCCCACCACTTGGAATCAGGTACAAAAAATTAACAGGAACTCGGTATAGAGCCGAACTGACATGCAGGCATAGTGCCAGTCTTTGTAAGAAGTAGAAACAGGAGGTCGCATATTGGCACCAGTACAGGCAATGGTGCAATGTTTTTTGCGTGCAGAATAAACACTCCCCAGCAAACAATTGGAATACAGCCAAACTCCCACAGTGGTACAGAATGTGAAAATGTCATTATAATTCACATTTCATTATGTTCTGCTACTTCTAAAACTTCACCATCTGGTGTTCTGCACAATATTCGTTTGTGCATAAAGAAAAATAAACCACCTGAAGGAAGACACTGCACCTAAACAGAAAATCTGAAAAATATAATCCAGGTTTATCCTTATTTTCAGAGATTACTCAACTCAGTTCATGCAAATCAACAGAATATTGTACGCTTCATACTTATATCAAGTGATGTCCTATGCCCAGCTTAAATTTAATTTTATTAAGTGCCCAAAAAGTTAGCTTCTTCTGGCCAAATAACCAAGACAACTGACTACTGTTTCGGTGGGGGTACTTAATGCATAAATGTTGAGGAGGATAATGGGAAAAAAAATTCCAGTTCTTTTCCAGTAGTGCATGGGATCTTTTACATCCACCTTTAGTAGTGGACATTGCCTCAATTTAATGCTACATCCAAAAGGCAGCAGAATTAGAACAGTTTATGTGCTCAAGTCCTGTAGTACGGATTGAATCCACAACCAATTAACTGTCAGACAAGCATGCTATGACTAAGCCAAGGTGAAGCTTACATGATCCTTCTGTTTTTCTGGTCAAATTGCTTGCATTAACGGTAATATTGAAGTTAAGGATGCACCAACTCAGTGTACCTCCAAATAGTGTCCCAAACTTGCAATTCCACACTGAGCTCCCACATTTACCATGCCATTGGGAGAGGCAATAACAGATCTGCTAGAAGTGTACGAGAATATGTTTCTGGCCAGCATGATGTCAGAATGCATGAGAAAAGGCATCATTATCCTCATCTACAAGCGGAAGGGGGAAAGGGAGGAAATTAGAAATTGGCAACCTATTTCAACGTTGAATGTGGACTATAAAATTCTGTCCAAGGTCATTGCCAAATTGGGTCAAATCTGCTCTGGAATTGGTGATCCACCCTGCACAGTACCCAGCAGGGAGATCTCCGATATCCCGAGTAGTGCGAGGCTACAAATCCCAAGTATGGCACGGGGGTGGGGGTGGGGACGGGGGCAGGAGGCCGTGGGTGGGGTGCCTCATCCATCTGGACTAGCTGAAGACCTTTGACAGAATATCACACACCTACATGGTGGATGTGTTCCCAAAAATGCAGTCAGGGGAGGGAATCCGCAACTGGATCCAACTGCTCTACACAAACATCAGTAGCACAGTTTCAATCAATGGGTGGGAATTGGCGAGCTTTTCAATTAAATCTGGAGTCAGGCAGGGCTGTTGTCTCTCCCCTGTGCTGTTCGTGTTGTTGCATAAACCTTTTGTGGAGTCCATCAGGAAGGATTTGGGCATGACAGGAGTGATGATTCCAGGCAGCGAAGGCACTAAGGTCAAAGCCTCCCTATGCATGGAAGATGTTGTTGCCTTCTGCTTGGATCTGCTGTCAGTGCACAGATGGATGAGCATTTGCAACCGGTTCAAACTGGCCTTGGGAGCCAAGGCAAATCGCGGCAAGAGCTAGTTCATGTTCTTTGGGAGGTGGGCTGACCAATCCTTTGGCCCCTTCACTGTCAGGTCAGACTGCCTAAAGGTGCTAGGGATATGAGTTCAGAGTGACCAGGGCATGCGCTAGAAATTGGAAGAAACGAGTAGCTATGGTCAAACAAAAACAGTGCATGTGGGGGAAACAGTCCCACTCCATTGCGGGTAAGAACCTGGTCATCAGACGAGAGGCGCTCTTGGTGTTGCTGTACATGACACAGGTCTGACCCATTCCTCACTCCTGCAGCATGGCAATCACCCAAGCCATCTTCCACTTTATCTGGAGGTCAAAAATGGACCGTGTCCACAGAGACACAATGTACAAACCTCCAGAAAAGGGGGAAAAAATGTGCCCAATATCGTCATCATCCTGAAGGCCACCTTTGTGTGTGGCTGCACCAAGCTGTGTGTAGACCCTCAATGCACAAACACCACGTGCTGCGGTTCTACCTGTTCCACCTGGCCACTTTGCCGTAGAATGCACCAAGCAGCTGGACCATGCCATACCGCTTATCCTTTGAGGAAAATTTTATGTACAAAAACACCTTTGACCCGAAGTCCATCAGGCAGTGGTCTGCACGTACCATGCTAGAGGCCCTGCGGTGAAAGGACTTGGTGGATCCTGTCAGATAGTTCCCTGAGCAGACTGTTGAAGTCATTTGACAGAATGCCTCATCACCAGAATTTTCAAACAAGCACCATGACGTTGCTTGGCTGGTGATGAGAAAGGCCCTGCCCGTCAGATCCTTCCTACACTGGAGTCTCACCCCCTCTGCACATTGCCCTGGAGGTGGCTGTAGTGGGGAAGAAACAGTTGTTCACCTCCTTCTGGAATGTACCTTTGCAAAGAATGCCTGGAGACAGGTGCAGTGGTTTTTGTCGAGGTTCATCGTCAACTTGGTGAAAGACGCTCTTTGGTCTGCCCAAAACTTGCTGGTTTTTCAGTGCAAAGAGCTGTCCTCAGCCGATTTCTGCAGACTGGCACATTCCACAGTCCATTACTAAGTGTTGAGGGACACACTAAAGCTTGGGGCAGACACCGCAGAGGGGCAATGGGAAAGGTCACTGTCGAAGGCCTTTCAGACATAGTACACTGACGGGCTCCCTTCAGGCTGAATGCCTAACGGTGAATATGAATACAAAAGTATTGAGGGACCTCAGATGTATGAAAAATTGAGTTCTTTGCACACTATAATTCTCAATTTGAAATGTTTTTTCCCGAGGCTGTATGCCTGACATGGAAGGTATATTGCAAATAGCAAAAGAATTATAATTGTTTAAGAGACACCTAGGAGTGGACCGCACTGCATGGAGACAAATAGTTTTATGGCATTCTCTGTAATTTCCAAGTTGAAAGGTTTTGTAATGTACTTCTACAAATTTTATGAATAAAGTATATCTTTGAGGAAAAAAAACAAAGCACTTCCTGCATTTCCCCATTTGGGCATGAAATCTAGAAAGCTGAAGTTGGCCTCTCCCCCAGATCGGAGTGCAGTTCATGTATCTTCCTTCTTACTTAAAAAAAAATCGCAAAAATACAGCACAGGAATAAGACATTTGGCCTACCATGCTTGTGTTGGCTCTCTGGTAGAACTATCCAATTAGTCCCACTACCCTGCTCCTCCCCATAGCTCTGCACATTTTTGCATTTGTCCCATTTTTTGAAAGTTATCAAATCTGCTTTCAACACTCTTTCAGGCTGTGTATTCCGGATCACAACAATTCATTGTCTGAAAGAAATTCTCATCATCTGAATCTTTTGCCAATCATCTTAAAGCTGCGGCCTCTGGTTACTGTTCTTTCTGCCACTGGAAACATTTTCTCCATATCTACTCTACCAAAATTATTCATGATTTTGACTGGCGTTATGAAATCACCTCTTTGCCTTCTGCTAGGAGACTAAAACCAGCTCCCCCAGTCTTGTCACATAACTCAAGTACCCCATCCCTAAGGTCATTCCAGCAAATCTTTTCTGCATCCTCTCCAAGGCCTTAACATCCTTTCTAAAGTGTGGTGCCCAGAAGTAAACACAATACTCCAGCGGAGACCTAATCAGTGTTTTATTATGCTTTAACATAACTTACTTGCTTTTGTAGTCTCTGCTAATGTTAGTAAAGCTAAGGAGCCCAAATTCCTTTTCATCAGCATTCTTTACTTGTCCTGTCATCTTACAAGACTTGAGATTGTACAGCTGCAGGTGTCTGCTCCTGCACCCCCTTGAAAATATACAATTTAATTAACCTTGCGATGTCACCAAACAGAGGAAAGTTGTAATTTCATTGAATATATCCAAGGCTGAGAAAGACAGATTTTTGGTGTCTCAGGGAATCAAGAGATATGGAGAGAGGGCAGGAAAGTGGAATTGAAAGCCCAAGATCAACCATCAACGTCACCTTGGCTTAGTCATAGCACTCTTGTCTTACTGTTAATTGGTTGTGGATTCAATCTGTATTCCAGGACTTGAGCACACAAGTTATGCCAATGCGAGTGCTGCCTTTTGGATGTAGCGTCAAATTGAGGGAGTGTCCACTGCTATAGATGGATGTAAAAGATCCCATGACACTACTGAAAAATCATTGGAATTATTTTTCCCAGTATCCTCATGAACGTTTACCCATCAAGAACCACCACCAAAACAGTGGTCAGTTGTCTTAGTTATGTGACCAGAAGAGTCTTTTGGCTACTTAAATTTAATTTAAGCTGGGACACAGGACATAGCTTGAAATCAGTATGAAGAGTACAATCTTTTCTTGACTTGCATTAGCTGAATCGAATGGCAGAGCAGGTTGCACGGGCCATATGATCTTCTCCTGCTCCTACTTCTAATATTCTCATTCTTCCTAAAAAGGGAGGTGGTGGTGACATAGTGGTCATGTCACTGGGCTCGTTATCCAGAGGCCTGGGCTCATGCTTTGGGGACATGGTTTCAAATCTCACCACGGCAGATGGTGGAATTCGAATTCGATTAATAAATCTGGAATAAAAAGCTAGTCTCAGTAATGTGATTATTACAACATTGTCATAAAAACCCATCTGGTTCACTCATGTCCTTAAGAGAATGAAATTGCCATCATTACCTGGTCTAGCCTACATGTGACTCCAGACCCACAGCCATGTGGTTGACTCTTAACTGTCCTACAAAATGACCTAGCAAGCCACTCAGTTGTATTAAATCGCTACAGAAAAGTCAATAACGAATGAAGCCAGATGGATCACCTGATATTGACCTAGGCACCAGAAACAATAATGGCACACCCAACCCTGGCAACACTGCAAAGTCCTCCTTATTAACATCTGGGGGGGGTTGTGCCAAAATTGGGAGAGCTGTGCTTCACATAGTCATACTCATCAAATCATGCCTTACAGATGAAGTCCCAGACACCAACATCACCATTCCTGGGTAAGTCCTGTCCCACCAGCAGGACAGACCCACTATAGGTGACAACACAGTGGTATACAGTCAGGAGGGAGTTGCCCTGGGAGTCCTCAACATCAACTCCAGACCCCATGAAGTCTCATGGCATGAAGTCAAACAAGGGCTAGGAAACTGGTTACCACCTATCATCACCCACCTCTGCTGATAAATCAGTACTCCTCCATGCTGAACACCACTTGAGGATGGCAAGGACACAATGATGATCCTCAATAGAGGGCTTCAATGTCCATAACCAAGAGTGGCCTGGTAGCATCACTACTGACCGAGCCCTAAAGGATAAACCAACTTGACCTCATCCTCACCAATCTACCTGCCATGGATGCATATATCCATGACCGTACTGGCAGGAGTGACTACTGCACAGCCCTTGTGGAGACCAAGTCCCGCCTTCACATTGCAGATACCTTACACCGTGTTGCGTGGCACTATCACTGTGCTAAATGAGAGAGATTTCAAACAGATCTAGCAACTCAAGGCTGGGCAATCATGAGGCGCTGTGGGCCATCAATGGCAGCAGAGATGTACTCAACCACAATCTGTAACCCCATGGCCCATCATATCCCCCACTCTACCATTGCCATAAAGCCAGGATTTCAACCCCAGTTCAATGAAGAGTGCAGGAGGGCATGCCAGGAGCAGTACCAGGCATCCCAAAAATGAGGTATCAACCTGATGAAGCTACAACACAGGACTACTTGCATGCCAAACAGCGGAAACAGCATGTGCTACGCAGAGCTAAGCAATTCCACAATGAACAGATCAGATCTAAGCTTTGCAACCCTGCCACATTCGGTCAGGAATGGTGGTGGACAATTAAGCAACTAACTGGAGAAGCAGGCTCCACAAATGTCCCCATCCTCCACGAAGTGGGGAGCACAACGCATCAGTGCAAAAGACAAGGCTGAAGCATTTGCAATCACCTTCAGCCAGAAGAAGCAAGTGGATGATCCATCTCCACCCCCTCCTGAGGTCCCCAGCATCACAGATGCCAGGTCTTCAGCCAATTCGATGCACTGAATGGAGTATCAATAAACAACTGAATGCATTGAACACTGCAAAGGCTATGGGCTCTGACAGCATTCTGGCAATAGCACTAAAGACTTGGTGCTCAAGTCAAGCTGTTGCACTTTAGCAACAACACTAGCATCTATTCAGCAATGTGGAAAATTGCCCAGTTTTGTCCTGTCCACATAAAGCGGGATAAATCCAACCCACCCCATCAGTCTACTCTCAATCATGGTGGATGGGGTCATCGACAGTGCTGTCAAGCATCAGCTACTCAGCAACCACCTGCTCACTGGCGCTCAATTTGGGTTCCAGCAGGGTCACTCGGCTCCTCATTCAATTACAGCCTTGGTCCATACATGGACAAAAAGAGCTGAATTCAAGTAGTAAGGTGAGGTGAGAGTGACTGCCCTTGACATTAATACAGCATTTGACCAAATGTGGCATCAAGGGATCCTAGCAAAACTGGAGTCAATGGGAATCAGGGGGAAATATTCCACTGGTTGGAGTCATACCTAGCACAAAGGAAGATGGTTGTGGCGTGTCCTAGGCCAAACCATCTTCAGCTGCTTCATCAATAACCTTCCTTCCATCATAAGGCTAGAAGTAATTAAACGGTGCGCCCGTCCAGGACTAAGTGCTACCCACCATCATTCTCTGTCCTCATCCCAATCACAAGACATAGCGAGCACTACCTGAAAATGCATCTTTAAAACAGAAAAGTGGCTAAACTGCAAAACATATGACAAATTTGGACTCTGCAATTCCCCACTCCCACCCAAAATAAGATGAGTCCTTGACATGGTGTTAAAAGATGTAACAAAATCAAAAAATGGCATGCCTTGAGAGCCTCTCACCCCACTGCCATTTATCTGCAGCCTCCTTGCCTCCCCCAGACTAAAGGCTGAGAGAAGCAGCAGCAGGGTTAAGCTTAGCAGTGTCACCCTGCTAAGTACCACTGCTGCTGAAGAAGTCCAGAAACAACTTCCATTGCAAAAAAAGGGGAAAACAAAACAGCAGCTTCATTTTCAGCTAAACTCTTTCATTGCAAATTGGAAATACAAGGTTTACTCAAAGTGTCCCTTGACATTATCTCCACACAAATGCTGCCTGGCCTGGCAAGCACTTCTAGCATCAAAATTGAAAATTGTTTTTCATCACCAGCAACAAGCTCCAGATTAAGTAGAACAAAAATAAAAATATATGTTTAAGTGCAGAGCTAAATTTTATGAAGAAAAATACTTGTGTTATGGGAGTCCACGGAACTTTGTTAACACAGCGGGAACCTGGCAACACTAGCCTAAATGTCGAAAATCAGGTTACTTGCCCCTTTACCTTGACATTCTGAGAAAACTGGGAGAGCTGCAAATCTTGGATAGGAAAGCCCGAACCACACAGTAACTTAAAAAACAACAAATTAAGAAAAACTGGGCGGGATAAATCTGGGAAAGAGGTGCTTATGAATGTGTCAAAAAGCATGCTATTTAGGGAATGTGCACATGTTCAAGATATAATCATTGAAATGACATGTCCCCAATCACATTTACCAAGTCACCATTGAAACTTTGAATGGAATGGCAAAACTGGAGACATTAAGAATTCCTTCAACTATTGCAACAACTGATGAAGGCTTGAAATACTCGATCCAAAATGTTCTGAAATTATTCTACAAGACTTACAGAATAATAGCATTAGTATAGCTCAGCTGCGCAAATTTTGCCATTGCTTTCTCACATCAGTTGTCTTTGTAGAACTGAGCTGATACAAGTTAACTTGACAACAGTCCTGAATTGGCACCAGCAAAATTTTCAAACTAATTGACTTGCAATGCTGGGACAGAACTAATGTCTCAATTGCAATTCTTCCCTTATAAACTTGAGATTAACAGTCCCTGGCAATCAACTTTGAGTGCTACAATAGCATGTAGTTACGTCAAATGTTTAAAGCTATTCAGAGCTCTTTCACAATTATCATTATAATTTTTAGCTTGTGTGTAACGCCAAAGAAAGCATTGCTCTCTGGATAATCTACTACTGCTTGTGAAATCTCTAAATCCATTGATCGCTATAAACTTAAGTCAAGATTTTCAGTCTTGTACTTCTAAATTATACTGACATGTGTATATTAAGCTTCATTATAATTATAAGTCAACATTTAAAAACCTTATCCCCAGAACTATGTCAAGTTTTTTTATTCGCTCATGGGGTGTGGGCTTCACTCAGGAGGCCAGCATTTATCGCCCTTAAGATGGAGATGAGCTGCCTTCTTCAACGACTGCAGTCCATGTGTTGTAGCAACATCCACAGTGATGTTAGGGAATTCCAGGATTTTGACCCAGCAACAGTGAAGTAATGACGATATAGCTCCAAGTCAGGATGGTGCATCTGCTGCCCTTGGCCTTCTAGGCGGTAGAGGTCATGGGTTTGGAAGGTGCTGTCAAAGGAAGCTTGAGCTGACTGCACAAGATTCACAAAAAACAGAGCAGCATTTTCATTAACTATACAGCTTTCTTTTTTTTTTACATTTCACCAACTGGAGACCATCATAATCACCAAATTATTCAACATGGACACCATTCAACAACAGTAAATATTCTAGCTGTTGGTGTGCTCCCCAATCCCTAATACACAGACGAGAATGATATATATGATAATCTCTTTCTCAGTTTCAGATGACAGCCCTAACTAAACTATTTTCACAGCTTTGATGAATTTTGAACTACATCTGTCTGCCTATAAAAAACTAGATAAAGGGCAAGAGGGAGTTAAAGGTAGCCTGCAGCATATGCTAGGGGAGTCCATTAAGCCCCTTATTCACCTAACACCTTTTTTATTTAGGTGACGTGACTCAAGTTACAGAAAAATACTGCATTGTATTTCTAGACCAGTGTTTACAACCATTCTGAAATACTGGAGAGAAACTGAATATTTCATTACTCTATCAATTATATTAATAGCTCCATTTTCGATCAGTTATTTCCGTTGAACAAAAACAGCAGTCATTTTTAGCCTAAAACACAGCATTGATTAGGTTATTGCATTAATTTTGGGGGGAGGTCAGGAATTAACAGTGGGCAGATGGTCACTTTTCACTGCATATCCCAAGGTTCATTGCCCACTACCCTAGATACTTACACTCAAGGTTAAGTTTCACTTTGTGAGAAGTACAAACTTGCCTCAGGAAGCTGAATGTTGAACACAAGTCTTGGAAAGTACAAGAACTGCAACCCCATTCTTAGCGAATTATTAATCAATTCTCCTTCAACATACAGAAATAATAACATTAGAATTAGTCATTTGATAGTACAAAACTTGAGTTATTGCTGAAACAAAAAAGACATGCTGTCAAAGCTTTTCACCTTGTACTCATCAGGACATATGCAAGAATACTAATCAAAGGGAACAATAATGCTCCCTTTACAATTGGTATTCTTGCTTCTTTGTATTGATGAGTGCAAGACGAAATGCTTTGACAGCACGTCTCTTTTGCTCAAAGAAGACAATAGGTGCCAATTTTTGGTACTTATATATTTGTACTTAAAAGTAGGATTAGCTTTGCAAAGACAGCAACAGGCAAAGATGGAGTAGTAAATCTTAGCGCTCTGGGATGAAATAGAAAGCCCTGAGGGAAAGTTTAGAGGAAAGACAGACAGACAGAAGCAGCAGCCTGGTGCTTGTTATTGAATAAACAGTAACAAACCAAGTTAAAATTGATCAACAGAACACAAAATACAAGCTGCTACAATTGGGTTCAACATTTTTCTATTTGGCATCGTAGACAGATACAAGCATTTTAAAACAAGGGCTACAGACCAATTTCCAATCACTTGCAATTCATCATATACTGTAGCAGTATAGCCCTCTGAGGGGTATTGCATGTTACATACCTATCCTTTCTCTAGTTCAATACCAAATAGAAATCTAACATCCATTTTTATTGCATTCTAGCAATGCAAACAACTTAGCAAATTTATTTCAGCCCCAGTCAGTGCAAAGAATGGAGAAAGCATTAATAAGTACAATTGTACAAAGAAACTCGCCTAAAACATAAAACAGTTCCAAGTTTGTTCTTTAAAAACATGTTGCAATAAATATATGTGGATTTTGTTGAAATTAGGTAATTTTTGAAGCCATTCCCTTACTCATTTAAGGAAAAGCTAGATCCATGTCAAGAGCCACAGCACAGCACACAACACCGAAAGCTGTAAACATCAGCTAAGATGACAATGTTAAAGGTGGAATTTTCCATGCCAGCTGGCATCAGGCATGCTCAGTGGCATGAGCAGACAATATGGCGAGAAGGCCAGAAATCAGGTTCACAATGAGGGCGGAGGTGGGAAGGAGAGGTCGGGGAAGTGAATGTAGGTGGGGGTGGGATTTTCAAGGAGGAAGGGATCATGCACATTCACCTGGACATCCCTGAAGCAAAAAAAAATGTTACGGCTGGTAGGTCACAGAGGGGAGGTGGAAGGTGATGCTGGGGGTTCAACAGTGATGGGAGAAAAGAAATGGGTGACTGGAGGAGGGGAAAGGGCAGTGGAGCGAATGAAAAAGTGAATCACCATCATGATGTCTAAATCGAAAGTGAAACGAGCGCCGTGGTGGGCAGATCAGGTGCTGCATGGGAGTGTGATCATTGGGTGGGCGGAGATGCAGGTCAGCTGAGATGGACAACTGAAAGCAAGCCCCAGCAGGCAGCATTCAAAATACTCAGGACATTGACGTGATTGTGATGCAGGAAGAATCCAGGTGCGTGGGAGAATGCTTGCACTAGGCTTTGAACGGCCCTGCCACAAACACACACACACCTCTCCCTCCAGAATCACTCGTTGGCCAGCTGCTCCCTCTGTGGTGACAGAGGACGAGTTTGAGGGATTCACAGGCAAAAGGGGACTCAGAGGTAGACGACAACCCCTGAGATTACCGAGTGGATGACTCAGGGGTGTCCAGCTGCCGCTCCTCCTCTCTTCGGGTGCCCCAGGGCCCTGGCCTGACTCCTTGAGGGAAAGGAGCGCCTGGAGGGATATCAAGGTACCCTGTTTCCCTCTCGTGTTGCCACTGCAGGAACTCACTCATGGCTCCTGTGATGGAGTGCAGGTCTGCACACATCTCCAAGTTCTGCTGGACCAGGGTCTCCATGGCATACGCCATCCTCCCCATGGAGATCTTCATATGTGCACCACTTCTGAGAGCAGGCGGACGCACTCCTCCAACTCGTGAGCCACTCTGTTGAGGGCTTCTAACAGCTCTGCATGATGTTCCCACACCTTCTACTGACTCTCCAGGATGAGCGTGAGAGTGTGAGTGTGACAGAGTAGGACACGTGGCACTGCATGGAATGTTTGTGCGGTGAGTGAGCCATGAACAGGATGAGGATGTGAGCTCCAGAGGATATGAGCCTGATGGAGATGTGTGTGTGATAGTTAATGTTGTCCCTTAAGGTGCAAGAACCCTGTGTATGTGTGATGGGTTTGTGAGTGAGCGGGTTGAGTGTGATAAGAGTGACTTACCCTGACAGATAGTTGAGACCATTCATCTTGTAGCAGCACAGGGTGACTGTCCTCTTTTGCAGGGCATTGGCGCGGACCACCTCCCATGCTGGATTGGTGATGATGCTGCCCATCCTGCAGCCAGAGCAGGGGTAGAGGACAGCATGGTGGGCCTCCACAGCGCCCAAAAGGCACTCAAGCGGCCCATCACTAAGCCGGGGGGGGGGCTGCAGTCTTTTTGCCTTTGGGGCCATCCTGTCTTCTATGCAGCAGCCCAGGGCTGGGAGCACTGAGAGGTGTGCCTGCAGCTGCACTTGAAATGTAGCGCCTGGCGTGATGAAGCAGCAAGGTGATGGCATGGCGAGTGAACAAGAACCTACCCACCATCGAAACAGTGTGTTTCCCAAGAATGCATAATTAATGCGGCAGGTTTGGGACGAAACAGCATGAGAAGCCGCCATTGCAGCTGGCGGGTAAGACGGCATTTTCTCCGCCCATTCCCACACTTAGTGCAAATCTGGGACGATTCCATCCTAAGGCTCAAAGCAAAGGTGAGATGCCAAAGTCTAACTTTAAAAGCCTGTCGACAGTGGAAGAAATTAATTAGTGAAAAGCAGCTCCACAGTTTAATAACAGGTAAAGAATGAGTTATGGTAAAACATGTTCAATCTCAATTTCATGTAACTAAGTTTATACATGATAAATGCAGGACCTAAAACTTTAGAGGAAAAAAATTTGAAGGTGCAGTAGAGCAACGAGCACAGCAGAATCAGTACAAGAGCATAGAGAATGAAAGCACGAGACTTGCAATGGCTTCTCTTCTCCTCCAACACCATTACATCTGGTGTCCTCCAAGGATCTACCCTTCATTCCCTCCTATTTCTCATCTATTTGCTGCCCTCAAAGGTATCATCTGAAAACACAGCGTTAGGTTTCACATGTATGCTAACCAAAGCTCTACCTCACCATCACCTTTCTCAACTCCTGCACTGTTGCTAAATTATCAAACTACCCATCCCACATCCAATGTCCTCCAATTAAATATCAGAAAGACTGATCACCATTGTTTTCAGTCCCCACTATAAACTCTGTCCCATAGATACTAACGACATCCCTCTCCCTAGCAACGGTCTGAGACTAAACCAGACTGTTCACAACCTCTGTGATACTTGACCCCAAGATGAGCTTCTGACCACATATTCACTCCATCACAAAGACTGCCTATTTCCAACACTATAACATCTCCTGACTTGAATACTGCTCAGGTCATATGCTGAACCCTTTATTCATCTCTTGGTTATCTCTATGCTTGACTATTCCAACACAATCGTGGCTGGTTTCCCTCTTTCTACCCTCCATAAACTTGAGGTCATCCAAAATTCTGTTGCACATGTCCTAACTCATATCAAATCCCGTTCCCTATCACCCCTGTGCTCACTGAACGACAATGGCTTCCAGTCAAGAAAATACTTGATTTTAAAATTCTCACCTTTAGTTTTCAAATCTCTCCATGGTCTTGCCCTGCCGTTCCTTTTTCTAATCTCTTCCAGCCACACAACTCATCTGTGCTCCTCTAATTCTGGCCTCTTGACCATCTCCATTTTAATTGCTCCACCATTTGTGGCCAAACCTTCTTTTGCCTAGGACCTAAACTCTGGAATTCCCTCCTTACACCACTCCATCTCCACCCCTCAAAACCTAGCCCTTATATCAAGCTTTTGGTCATCTGATCACCTAATATTTCCTTATGTGGCTTGGTATCGTTTTTATTTTAGAATGCTTGTATGAAAAGTGTTGGGATGTTATATTACATTTAAGGCACTGTGTAAGTTGTTCCTGTTGAGATGGAGATTAGAGGCACGAGACAAGTGTTAGGAAAGAGATAGTTTAAGTAAATTATATTGGTATTTGTGGGTATTAGGAATGAGTTTTAGTTTGATTTGTATTTGTGTGTGTGTGTGTGTGTGTGTGTGTGTTAAGAAAAGGTCAAGTTGAGTTTTAGTTTCACTTTAAAAAGGTGCCTGCATTTCCATTGAGTGCTTATGACTCTAAGAGGAGTTAAGCAAATACAAAAAAGTAGAAAAACTGGGCTGCTGCCCAGCAATAAGGGTCCAGAGAGGCAGAGTCAAAGCAATATAAAGGCGTGTGAGAAGTCAGGAGGTCCAAAGAGACAACTGAAGGTCTGTAACTCTTTGCTATGGGCATGTGAAGCAGTGGTGCACTGTTGACAGCTGCATCGGAGAGACAGAGTGCGTGGAAGAAAACTTGAATACACGTGGTGACCCAGGGGAGAACTTCAGAAGGAGAGTTCGAAACCCTGGAAGTGAATCCTTGCAGAAGGCGTCTGAGAGAAAGCATTGGTTTGGGAGAAGATTCCAAGGCAAGTTCTTGGAAAGTGGAGGCTGGCAGTCTTCCATTCATGAGGAGATTCTACGGATCCAATGTCACAATTGGCAACTACCAAGTTCTGGAATAGCAGCTGCTTAATTAGCTAACTCTAGTTATTTTATGCAGCGTTTTACACACTGGCACTTACAAGAATGCACAGAAACATTCAATGACAAGCTTTACACCATGAATTCAGCTGCAATTATCTTGATTAGAAGATAAATCACAACAGCACACGCAAAGTGTTAAAAACTCTTGTGCCCTCTTGCAGCACGACCTGGACAGGTTTAAAGGCTTGAGCTGAGTGGCAAGTGACATTCATTCCACACAAGTACCAAGCAATGATCATCTCCAACAGAGAATCTAGCCATTTCCCCATGACATTTAACGGCATTACCATCCCTCAATCCCCCACTAACAAAATCCTAGAGGTTATCCTTGACCAGAAACTAAACTGAACTGAACCAACCATGTAAAAATTGTGGCTGCAAGACCAGGTCAGAGGCTAGGAATTCTGTGGTGAGCAACTCGCCTCCTGACTCCACCTCCCCAAATTAGTTCACCATTTAAGGCACAGGCGTGAAGGGTTCCTCTACAGTACTTGACTGAATGAGTGCAGCTCCAACAACACAAGAACCTCAACACCATCCAGGTCAAGGCAGCCCGTTTGATTGGCACCCTATCCACCACCTTAAAACATTCACTCCCTCCACAAACGGTGCACAGTGGCAGCAGTGTATACATCTGCATAATGCACTGCAGTAACTCACTAAGGTTGCTTTGACAGCACCTTCCAAACACACGAACTCTGCCACTTAGATGGACAAGGGCAGTAGGCACATGGGAACACAACCACCTGCAAGCTCCCCTCCAAGTCACACACCATCCTGACTTAGAACGATGTTGCTGTTTCTTCACTGTCACTGGGTCAAAATCCTGGAACTCCCCTCCCTTACAGCACTGTGGGTGTATCAGCATTACACGGTTTGCAGCAGTTCAAAGCGGCGGCTCAACACCACCTTCTCAAAGGGCAATTAAGGATTAGCAATAAATGCTGGCCTTGCCAGTAACACTCACCCCAGGATCGAGTAAATTAAAAAGGGAATATGAATCCCTCAGCAGCCAAAAGACAGTTTGAGATGTATGTGATGGTGACACAGCAGGTGACAACCTTGTCAGCATTTACACTATTTTTTGGTAACAAATTAGAAGTAACACAACTAACTTCAGATTTTCAATTGGACAATAGTACTGAACATTGACATGAAACCAAGATTATTCAAAAGCATATACACACACATTTTAATGATAAATCTATCCATGCGCTAACAGCCAGCTTGGTTACAAAATTGAACACTGCAAATTGATACCCATTTCTAACAATCACTTCAGTGTATTGGCAGTATTCCATAATGACTTTCCAGCAGATGGTGGCATTAAATAACAAATCCTGTGACAACAGTTACTGAACCTACATATCATTTCTAAAAATATCACCCTGCTCACTCGATGAAGCAAATTCAAGTTTAATCAGCATAGAATATAAACTTCATCTTTAGCATAAGTGACAAATAAATCAATCCATGTTATTATTATTAAATACATTGGTCCCTTAGAGAATTATGATCCTTTGGGTGCTGTGCAACGTTCAGTACCTTGCCTAAGACCCCACTGTTGATAAATGACTTTCACCACTGATTGTCAATTTGCTATTTAAGCATGGGTTTGCACTGCAGTCAAGTCTTATCCTGTTCACACCAACACACTTTGAGCTGTAAACATCGCAGCGCAGGAGCTCGGTGATTTTTTTTCACTCCTTAACACTAGGCCAAAAATTAATAACCATAACACTCAGCTAACCCAGCGCTGACTAGGAAATAAGCTCAGATCTCAATGATCTGCTTGGCTCAACTAAGCACTGAACAAAACTCGCTGATCAGGGGAGCTGTCACTTCATTTACTTTCATAATACTCAGCCCAGATTTCAAATCATATTTGTGGAAGTGTTAGTTCCCAACAGGGCAATGCACTTGACAAAAGGTGCTGCAGCATCACAGGAAGCAGTGTTATTTCGCTCCAAGCTACAACTGTTTTGTGCAAATGGAGCAGAGATTAACTGTGTCTTAAGTGAAATGGAACTAGAGCCCTGGAGAAAGGTGGCTGCGACCACTTTGCTCCTGTCAGGTGGGGCCAAATGTTGAGTTTTATGCTGCAAACTTACCACTGCTGCAATCCAGAAACCAATTCATACCAACACTGAGTTTATAGTGCACCCAAGGTTTTCTTTTATTGCAGCAGGAACTCACCAAGTCTCCTTAGACAGCACCTTCCAAACCTACGACCACAACCATCTAGAAGGACAAGGGCAGCGGATAGATGGGAACACCACCACCTGGAAGTTCCCCTCCAAGTCACTCACCATCCTGACTTGGAAATATATCGCCGTTCCTTCACTGTCGCTGGGTCAAAATCCTGGAATTCCCTTCCTAACAGCACTGTGGGTGTACCTACACTACATGGACTGCAGCGGTTCAAGGCAGCAGCTCACCACCACCTTCTCAAGGGCAACTAGGGATGGACAATAAATGCTGGCCCATCCAGTGAAGCCCGCATCCCATGAATGAATAAATGAAAAGCTGCAAGCGAGTTAAGGGCCACATCAATGTACAACATTAGCTCATTTCTTTTTTGTAGCCATGTAAATTCCAAAGATTGGAGTTCCTTTTAAATCCTTTACTATAGACAAGGCAATAAATTAAGCTTATTCACTATTAAATTTTGCCAAGGTCAAAATCTTATGATAGCAAAATCACTAAAACTGCATGAGACATTGTTATTACCTTATTACGATAACAATATTTCCCTTATAAATGCTTCAGTGGCCATTAACTTATCAAACAAAATTATTTTAGGTGGCTTGATGGATGAACAGGCAAGAGAGTATCTCATCCAGAATCATACAAACAACCTTAAATAATCTAAGCTGAAAGCTTAAAGCAGCACCTATTCCTGATCAAGGTCAGACCTCTACTGGAAGCATTATTAGAATTGAAGCGCTGGTAAACATCAGCTGTTCATAATGTTTTCCATCTTCCACATTTCTAGCTACTGTGGATGACACAGCTACGCACAGATAGTTGCATCCAAAAATAAATTTTAATTGCTTAATGTTTAATGCAGTTTTATGGTATAGTTAGAACAAAGGAAAGTTCTGTTTTAATAATATCCCCAAAGATGTCTACAATTGCAGAATACCCTGCAAAACCAACTAGCTGAGGTATGCACCAGATATGGGTTTTTAAAAATTAGAGAACTGTAGTCCACAAATGTTCTCCTTGCAATACAGCAATGGTATGCGTTTTTAATGAGCATAGCAAAAGGGTGCGATTGAAAGGCAGTCAAGCACAGCAATTCATACTCCAAATGGTATTGACTCAAGTGTCTTGTTATCTATTTTATTTCAGTGCATGGCCCAGAATAACTTTTTATAGGATATTTCAAGTAATCTACATTTTTTAAAATTCATTTTACGGGATGTGAGCATCACTGACTAGACCAGCATTTATTGCCCTTGAGAAGGTAGCGGTGAGCTGCCTTCTTGAACCACTTGCAGTCCCTGTGGTGTAGATACACCCACAGTGCTGTTAAGAAGGGAGTTCCAGGATTTTGACCCAGCGACAGTGAAGGAACGGCGATATATTTCCAAGTCAAGATGGTAAGTGAACTTCCAGGTGGTGGTGTTCCCATCTATCTGCTGCCCTTGCCCTTCTAGATGGTAGTGGTTCCTTGTTCCAATCCTACTCCGGCCCCCTCCCACAACTCTTTCTCCGGTACATCAATGATTACTTCGGTGCTGCTTCATGCTCTCGTCTGGACCTGGAAAAATTTATTAACTTTGCTTCCAATTTCCACCCCTCCATCATTTTCACATGGTCCATCACTGACACTTCCCTTCCCTTCCTTGACCTCTCTGTCTCAATTTCTGGTGATAGACTGTCCACCAATATCCATTACAAGCCTACCGACTCCCACAGCTACCTCGACTACAGCTCCTCACACCCCGCTTCCTGTAAGGACTCCATCCCATTCTCTCAGTTCCTTTGCCTCCATCGCATCTGTTCTGATGATGCCACTTTCAAAAACAGTTCCTCTGACATGTCCTCCTTCTTCCTTAACCGAGGTTTTCCACCCTAATCAAAGGATTGACAGATTGATAGCTCTTTCTCGATTCTGTGGGTGGTGGTGCATGGCCGTTCTTAGTTGGTGGAGCGATTTGTCTGGTTAATTCCAATAACGAACGAGACTCCTCCATGCTAAATAGTTACGCGACACCCGAGCGGTCCGCGTCCAACTTCTTAGAGGGACAAGTGGCGTACAGCCACACGAGATTGAGCAATAACAGGTCTCTCTTGCCCTTAGATGTCCGGGGCTGCACGCGCGCTACACTGAATGGATCAGCGTGTGTCTACCCTACGCCGTCACCCACCCACGGTCGTTGACAGGGCCCTCAACCGTGTCCGGCCCATCTCCCGCACATCTGCCCTCATACCTTCCTCTCCCTCTCAGAAACATGTTTCCCCCTTGTCCTCACTTATCACCCCACCAGCCTCCGCATTCAAAGGATCATCCTCCGCCATTTCCGCCAACTCCAGCATGATGCCACCGCCAAACACATCAACCCTTCAACCCCCCTGGCAGCATTGCGCAGGGATCGTTCCCTCTGGGACACCCTGATCCACTCCTCCATCACCCCCTACACCTCAACTCCCTCCCATGGCACCTTCCCATGCAACTGCAGAAGGTGCAACACCTGCCCCTTTACTTCCCCTCTCCTCACTGTCCAAGGGCCCAAACACTCCTTTCAAGTGAAGCAGCATTTCACTTGCACTTCCCTCAACTTAGTCTACTGCATTTGTTGCTCCCAATGCAGTTTCCTCTACATTGGAGAGACCAAACGCAGACTGGGTGACCGCTTTGCAGAACACCTTCGGTCTGTCCGCAAGCATGACCCAGACCTCCCTGTCACTTGCCATTTCAACACTCCGCCCTGCTCTCATGCCCACATGTCCGTCCTTGGCCTGCTGCATTGTTCCAGTGAAGCTCAACGCAAACTGGAGGAACAGCACCTCATCTTCCGACTAGGCACTTTACAGCCTTCCGGACTGAATATTGAGTTCAACAATTTTAGATCATGAACTCTCTCCTCCATCTATCCAGCTCTACCTGTCCCACCCCCACCCCTTAAAGCAGCTTATATTTCACCTCTCTTCTATTTTTTACTTAGTTCTGTTGAAGAGTCATACAAGTTCTGTTGAAGAGTCATACAGACTCAAAACGTTAACTGTGTTCCTCTCCGCAGATGCTGTCAGACCTGCTGAGTTTTTCCAGGTATTTTTACTTTTGTTTTGGAATTCCAGCATCTGCAGTTTTTTGCTTTTATCTTAGATGGTAGTGGTTTTGGGTTCGGAAGATGCTGCCTAAGGAGCATTGGTGAGTTTCTGCAATGCATCTCGTAGATGGTACACTGCTGGCACTGTTCGTCGGTGGTGGAGGGAGTGAATGTTTGCGGATGGAGTGCCAATCAAGTAGGCTGCTTTGTCCTGGATGGTGTCAAACCTCGAGTGTTCTTGGACCTGCATTCATCCACGCAAGTGGAGAGTATTCCATCACAGTCCTGACTAGTAACTTGTGGATGGTGGATTGTCATGAAGAGATATATCAATGTATATAATGCCATTGGAAATTATTTTAAATTGGGCTTGCAGTAGGATGTGTGTTTGTGGGTGTGTCTGTGTGTGGCTTAATTGGATTAAAGCCAGATAGTCTGGGTGCTTTAATGTATAGTAGTTTTGGGATGTGAAACAGTAAGGTAGAGTACATTTGCATTTTGTTGAATAAACCATTCAAAGACTGGGGGTGAAATCCTGCAGCTAGCAAGGAGACATAAGCAATATGTTTACGTTTTACTAATAAAATTGGTACTATGAAAGAGGTTTTATTGTTAGAAGAGGTGGAGTTCAAAGGGCTTGGTGAGACAATGAGAATTTGCATTCAAAGGGAAGGCTTGGTATTTCCAGAAGAGTTGTGTGTGGAAAAGTCAGAGGCATGGAAGATCTAAGCCTTTAAGCCTACCACTGTGTCTGCGAAAGAACAAATTGAAAGGAACCTCATTTTGAATTTGTAGACGAAATGTGCTTTGCCTTGTGTCCGTTTAAAATCTATGGCCAGAATTTTATGCTCGACTTGCAGGCGCGCGCCTGACACGCTTGAGCATAAAATGACACGCGATGACCTCGGGTGTGCGTCCCAATGTCTTGGCGTTCTCGCACGATATTTCGCTCGGCAGGCGCACGCCAGAGTCGGCTGTGCACCTGCCGATAACTGAAAGGCCCATTAAAGGTCATTAGCCATCTAATTAACTTCAAATTTACACTGCCCGTCCAACTTAACGGTTGGCGGGCAGGTGAAAAAGCCAAGCAGCCTTTTCATTTTTTAGGAAACTTCATCCACAAGCAGGATAAAGTTTCCTAAAACTATTACAAATTAAATAAAAACTTTCTTTTGACATTAAAAACATGTCCCACCTCATGTGACAGTCACATGAAGGGACATGTTTTATTAAATTTTTATTGCCTTTATTAATTTTTTAAAAACCGCTTCAATCTCCCTGAAGCAGCTCCGTGCTTCGGAGATTGAAGCGCGCTTGCACGAACTGCGTGCGAGGCCGGGCTCTCCCTCCTCCCCCCACCGCATGCACAGGTAGTGCTCAGCGCTGCTGCTCGCAATCTACACAGGGCGGGCCTTAACTGGCCCGCCCACGTGAAATTGCGGTGCAGAGCCGATGGTGGGCAGCGATCTACTTCCTGACTGCCCCCGCCCGACGAGGGAAAAATTCTGGCCTAGGGGTTGTTGTTGCCGCCTTGGGAAGATTACCTGGGAGTGATTAATTTGGGGATTTGTTTAAGGTTATTATGGTAGTAATTTGTAGACATGTATATGTGTTTAATACCTTGTAAAATTAATAAATGTTTAACTTAATTTATATAAAAACCTTTGGAGGTTTGGTGGTTTCATTTCTGAATTCAGAGTTGTATCTCAAACATACCTGTTGAAAATACAGGTTAAGACAGTTGTTTAAAGTTTCCCTCTGGGATTTTTAAGTAACTCAGCCTTTACCAACTGCTTGGTCATAAAATGGACAGGCTTTGATGAATCGGGAGGTGAGTTATTCGCCGCAGGATTCCCAGCCTCTGACCTGCTCTTGTAGCCAGTGTTTATATGGCTAAAAACAAAAAACTACTGTGGATGCTGGAAATCCAAAACAAAAACAGAATTACCTGGAAAAACTCAGCAAGTCTGGCAGCATCGGCGGAGAAGAAAAGAGAACTGAGGCCCGAACAATCCCCATCCACCACTACTCTCCTCCGTCTGGCTGAACTTGTTCTCACACTGAACAATTTCTCCTTTAACTCCTCTCACTTCCTCCAAATAAAAGGTGTGGCTATGGGTACCCGCATGGGCCCCAGCTATGCCTGTCTCTTTATGGGGTATGTGGAACATTCCTTGTTCTAGTCCTACTCCGGCCCCCTCCCACAATTCTTTCTCCGGTACATCGATGATTACTTCGGTGCGGCTTCATGCTCTCGTCTGGACCTGGAAAAATTTATTAATTTTGCTTCCAATCTCCACCCCTCCATCATTTTCACATGGTCCATCTCTGACACTTCCCTTCCTTTCCTTGACCCCTCTGTCTCAATTTCTGATGATAGACTGTCCACCAATATCCATTACAAGCCTACCGACTCCCACAGCTACCTCGACTACAGCTCCTCACACCCCGCTTCCCGTAAGGACTCCATCCCATTCTCTCAGTTCCTTCGCCTCCGTCGCATCTGTTCTGATGACGCTACCTTCAAAAACAGCTCCTCTGACATGTCCTCCTTCTTCCTTAACCGAGGTTTTCCACCCACAGTCGTTGACAGGGCCCTCAACCGTGTCCGGCCCATCTCCCGCGCATCCTCCCTCACGCCTTCTCCTCCCTGTCAGATACATGATAGGGTCCCCCTTGTCCTCACTTATCACCCCACCAGCCTCCGCATTCAAAGGATCATCCTCCGCCATTTCCGTCAACTCCAGCGTGATGCCACCACCAAACACATCTTCCCTTCACCCACCCTGGCGGCATTCTGTAGGGATCATTCCCTCCGGGACACCCTGGTCCACTCCTCCATCACCCCCGACTCCTCAACCCCCACTTATGGCACCTCCCCATGCCCACGCAGAAGATGCAACACCTGCCCCTTCACTTCCTCTCTCCTCACCGTCCGAGGGCCCAAACACTCCTTTCAAGTGAAGTAGCATTTCACTTGCATTTCCCCTAACTTAGTTTACTGCATTCGTTGCTCCCAATGCGGTCTCCTCTACATTGGAGAGACTAAACGCAAACTGGGCGACCGCTTTGCGGAACACCTGCGGTCTGTCCACAAGAAAGACCCAAACCTCCCTGTCGCTTGCCATTTAACACTCCACCCTGCTCACATGTCTGTCCTTGGCTTGCTGCATTGTTCCAGTGAAGCCCAACGCAAACTGGAGGAACAGCACCTCATCTTCCGACTAGGCACTTTACAGCCTTCCGGGCTGAATATTGAATTCAACAACTTTAGATCTTAAACTCCCTCCCCCCATCCCCACCCCGTTTCTTCCCCCTCCCTTTTGTTTTTTTCAATAATTTATATAGATTTTTCTTTTCCCACCTATTTCCACTATATTTAAATCTACAACTGTAATACCTTGTCAGCCTTTCCACCCCACCCCGACTAGAGCTGTACCTTGAGTGTCCTGCCATCCATTCTTAATTAGTACATTTTCTTAGATAATATCACCACCTTCAACACCCCTTTGTTCCTTTTGTCTGTGACATCTTTGATTATCTGCTCCTATCACTGCTTGCTTGTCCCTACAACCACCCCCCCCAACTTCTCTTCCCCCCCCCCCCACCTTAAACCAGCTTATATTTCACCCCTCTCCTAACTATACTCAGTTCTGCTGAAGGGTCATGAGGACTCGAAACGTCAACTCTTTTCTTCTCCACCGATGCTGCCAGACCTGCTGAGTTTTTCCAGGTAATTCTGTTTTTGCTTATATGGCTAGTCCAGTTCAGTTTCTGGTCAATGGAAACATCAAAATGTTGATCGTGGGGGAGTCAGCGATGATAATGCCATTGAATGTCAAGAGTGGGGGCAGAATGGGGGCAGGGTGGGGATGGTTAGATTCTCTCTTCTTGGAGATAGTCATTACCTGACAATTGTGTGGCGTGAATATTGCTTGCCACTTGTCAACCCAAGCCTGGATATTGTCTAGGTCTTGCTACATTTGGACATGGACTGCTTCAGGATCTGAGTTGTCGAGAATGGTGAACTTCGTACAATCTTCAGCGAACATCCCCACTTCTGACCTTATGATGGGAGGAAGGTCATTGATGAAGCAGCTGAAGATGGTTGGGCCTATGACACTACCCAGAGGAATTCTTGCAGTGATGTTATGGAACTGAAATGATTGACCTCCAACAACCACAAGCATCTTGCTTTGTGCTGGGTATGACTCCAACCTCTGGAGAGTTTCCCCGCCCCCCACCAATTCCTATTGACTCCACTTTGCTCGGGCTTCTTGATGCCACACAGTCAAATGTTACCTGATGTCCAGGGCAGTCACTCTCACCTCTGGAGTTCAGCTCTTTGGTCCATGTTCGAACCAACTGTAATGAGATCAGAAGCTGAGTGACCCTGGCAGAACACAAACTGAGCATCAGTGAGCATGTTACTGCTAAGCAAGTGCCATTTGCCAGCACTGTTGATGACCCCTTCCATCATTTTGCTGACAATGGAGAGTAGACTGATGGGGCAGTAATTGGCTGGTTTGGATTTGTCCTTTTCACTACAGGACATACCTGGGCCATTTTCCACATTGCTGGGTAGATGCCTGTGCTGTAGCTGTACTGGAACAGCTTGGCTAGGGGCGAAGCAAGTTCTGGAGCACAAGTCTTTAGTACCATTGCCAGAATATTGTCAGGGCCCATAGCCTTTGCAGTATCCGGTGCATTCAGACATTTCTTGACATCATGTGGAGTGAATCGAATTGGCTGAAGACTGGCATCTGTGATGCTGGGGGCCTCCTGTGCGGTGGCCACTCCTACCAATACCGTCATGAACAGATGCATCTGCAGCAGGCAGGTTGGTGAGAATGAGGTCAATTATGTTTTTCCCTCTTGTTGGTTCCCTCACCACCTGCCGCAGACCCAGTCTAGCAGAAAGATTTTAAAACTTGTTTTCCCATTTGTTCTCAGGTTGTGAGAAAACTTGCTAAGCCTGCATATGTTGTCTATTTCCAGCTGCCCTGATAAGTTGGCAATGGACCTTCTTGAACTCCTGTTGTCTGTGTAATTATCTTCTATAGTTTGAGGAAACCTTGATTTTTTTTTTTTTTTTTACAGCATCAGGCCACTAAAAAAGTCCTTTTCTATATTAGTAACCCAAGCTGACTTCATGGACCTGTGACTGGTTGCAACCCAAGGTACATAACACGAAAGCCAACGATGACAGCTTGTGAAAATTTCTTCATCCAAGTACTTTCTAGAATAATTCCATTTTCCATCAACTTTTTACTGTGTCTGTATTGTCTCCTGTGTAAACGTCAATGTCAGAGGAATTTTATGTCCCACTTCAAACTTTTATAATTGAAACCATACACCATACTTATCTGATTTAAACAACCATTCATAAAACTAATCAAACAGTCAAATGCACAGCTCCCAAGAATTAAAAACTCTCAAAACAAAACAATTAAATTGTTCAATTTTGTGCTCCAAGCTGCTTAGACCTCTTCTCACCATTCCATGACCACATCCAATATCTCCTTGCTTGAAAGTCATTGTGCTCCAGCACTGAACTTTTATTATCCTTCTCGGAATGGACATGAGCCTATAGTCAGGGCCCTGCCAGTTGTACTGCGTTGTTAGCAGTCCCACATTCCATTGGCTCCAAACAGACAGCTTATCCCCTTACTCAGTTCCCTAACCCACCATAATACCTATGAATTTTAGGACAGCTCCCCTTTAGTGCTCCCAGATTTCTAAACCTCGCCTATCACAAACCAGTCACCTCACTCTGCTCCTAAACGCCAGCCCACTCCAGACCATAGCAGCCTGCCCGTCAGCTGCTTATTGCATTACCTTTTCAGACAGCTTCTTGCAATCCCAGTACCCAACTCCAAGTACATGTTGTCTCCCACATTGCTGCATCCAGGCCTTAAAAGAAATACTTCAGTCCTACAAGTACAGGAAAAAGACCAACAGGAGGTGACGTTTTGAGGAGAAGTGAGATAAAATGAGGTAGCTAGCAGGGCACACATGGACAAGAAAAATGCAATAGCAGATCAATTTGAGGGGGACAGGGAAAGGGAAAGAAAGAACATAATTTACATTTATACAGCACCTATGATGTAATAAACCATCCCAAAGTGGTTCACAAGAACATTATTGTACAAAATTTGACATCAAGCCACATAGGGAGATATAGGACAGGTAACTAAAATTTTGGTCAAAGAGGTAGGTTTTCAGGAGCATCTTACAAAAGGAGAAGTAGAGAGGCGGGGAGAAATTCCAGAATTTAGTGGCAAGGCAGCCGAAGGCATGGCAGCCAATAGTGGAGCAATTAAACTTGGGGGCTCTCTAGAGATCGTAATTGGAGGAGTGCAGAGATCTCAGAGGATTATCAGGCTGATGCAGGTTAGAGATAGGGAGGCAAAAGGCCGTGGAAAGATTTGAAAACAAGGATGAGAATTTTAAAACTGAGGTATAGCTGGAGAGAGATGAGGGAGAGATGAGTAAAAGAATAGGGAGAAAGAAAGCTGGGGTTAAAGGAGAAATATTTTGTCCATTGTTAACAGCAGCTCAAAATAAATGGCTCTGCCTCATTGAAAGCAGTGAGTAAAGGGACTGCAATGCAAAGCATTTTTAAGTAGTAGTAAACTGGTTTTCACAAGGTATAGCTTCAAAATACCGTTTATTAATTTACAAATAATGATACTTTGAAGGTGGCAACTTAAGGATGGACTCAACAATCCACTGAGGAACCACCCTGAGGACGATAATTAGAAATATATGTTTGTCCTAGTTTCAAAGTTTGGTACTGTTATCACTTTGTAATGTGTAATAATTCAGAATATTTCTAGCTTTAGTCTCTTTCTGATGTATTTCTTTGTAGATCAGAGGATGGTCTGAAATTGTAAAAATTGAAATAGGGCTACATATCTCAGCCAATCAAGATTCAACAATGAAGTAATCAGTGGAATATACTGTGCTGCAGTTTCATCTTGCTTCAGAGCCATGGATATCTGTTGAGCATAACAAGCTAATTACAATGACTGTCATCGCATCCTTCTTTTCTTCTAAGCTCAAGTGATGTTCTATAACTATATTTCATCCCACTCAGTAATTAGATGTTCTTTCTGAAGATCTGCATGTATAAAAGGAGGTAGCATTGATGTATTATGCAACCATGGGCTCTGCACTGGGTTCACTCAATGAAAGGTTGCAGTTACATTTTCCACATTATGAAATGATAAACATCAAGACTGCCAACTGGGAGAGTACATATATTTAAATCAAATTTTATTGCTATCAGTCCTTAGCCCAGTGCTGAAATTGCCAAGTCTTGGACTGTCATCCAGTAATTTCACACTGTTTCAGGTCACTGTTTCCACAATAAGTTTAAGAAGCATGTAATAGCCATTAGCGCTGCAATGTACATGATTGCAATTTGAGAAATCAAAATAAAATTATTTGTGTGCAGATAAAAGGTCCAGCTAAACCACAGCTACTCTTGCAGATTGGCATTTGGAGTTATCCTACTTACTGTGCTTGGCTACAAGCCCAGATACAAGTAGTTCTGCATATGCAAGCTTGGGCAGATGCAGAGAACACTGGTCCCCAGGTGATTAATTTTAATGTTATGAAAGAGCAGGTGGAAGCATTAACTTTCTCATAATATTAACGCAACTCAAGAACATGTGACATTTTGGTATAATAACCACATTCTACCTTCTCAAATTCAGTTCAATCTCAGTGATTGTAGAGCTTAATGTGATAGGGCAATTGGTTCAATCCCTCATGTGTGAACACTACATTGGCCAAAAAGGCCTGCAGATTTTATACAATCGTTTAAAAAAAAATTAAATTTTACTCCTTGTTGAATGATTCAATCCTAATTATGAGCATGGTATATAAGAGTATAACCATTTTCTCAGTTTGCTTTAGGTAGCCATTCACTGTTACCATGTTATAGCGCAGATAGTCAGGTGTTGAAGGATAGAAGTGGAGCTAATCTTAACATACATTTACAAGCCTCCTCCCCTTCAATGCCAGGTTCATCATGTCTTGGCACCAGGAAATAATTTTGTAGCCGTTGATATCATCCACTGGGACCTGCGAGTTATCATCTCGAAGCTCACTTGTTATTCCTGTTGTCTGCGCAAGGAAACTAAACAGCTCATTAGGTACCAAATTTATTGCCACATTTAGAGTTAGGTCCTCAGCAGCTGCTGGTCATCTAAGCAGAGGAACTGCATTAGACTTTCTTTGAATTGAGCACCTCAGTGCCAGTACAGCACGATATTAGGGTCGGCAATCAGAGTTTGACCCTGATACTCTTGACAGGAACTATGGCTCTAGGATCCATGTTGGTATGTGTCTGTGTAAGTCTTGCTTAGGCTTGCTTCTGAAGGCAAATCTCTGACTCCCTCAAGAACTTCATCCATCACAAGATCCTTAACAAAGACAAGATCATTCTCATTACAGAGATGATCTGAGAAGCTTTCGCAAGAGATTCTTCATATAAGGAACTCTCAATTTTGTCATCACTCTGGGTTTTCTTGCAATTTCTGCATATTTTATAACAATGTTTTCTACTAAATTTTCACTTTTGATTTTTGTGATAAATGTGATAATTGTGCAATTTGAAGTACATCCAAAGATGGGACTAGAGAAATGTATTTTTTGACAGTCGGCCCACAGTCTAAAACTTTTATTGACACAGATCACTTCCATGCACGTCCTAACCCAACTGCACAGTCTATTCCTTTAACCATCCAGAAGGTTACCAATAACAAAGGGAAATGCCCTTTCTAAAAGAGGCACCACTGAAGCACTGTAGCAGAAAACAAAAATCAAAAACTTAAAGGAAACTCAACTTAACCAGATTGAAAAGACGTTTCCAGAGGTGATAATGCACTCCAGCCACAGAGGCCTCCACCACCCTCACCCCACCATGCCCAGCGATCTCAGAAGGCCTAAAGCGTACCAGCGAAGACTGCTTGCTTCCTTTCCAGAGAGACCCAGGTGCAAACATAGCAATTGGAGAGAGCAGGCAGTCAGGTTAAAAGGTCCCATTTGACCACTCGCTGTCTGGGCTTGCTGATGGCCACCTTGGCCAGGCCCAAGAGCAGTCCCACAAGGTGATGCTCCAATCTTCCCACTCCCCTCCACATGTACCTTCTGTAATTTACTCTCTCTGCTCCCATATATATGTAAATAAATGTGTGGGCATTTCTTGCCTGAAGCAACCAGTCTACCAAAATATTAACACCTTTTAGAGTAAATAAGGAATGTGATGGGCATTCCAGTGCTTTATACTGTAATTAAGGGACAACTGCTAGTCCTATGGCATGCTACACAAACACATGGCATGTTTGCATTTCAGTCTGTCTGTAGAAAATCATCTTTAGTTGTCAACAAGAATCAGAAGTGTTAGGAAAAAGCCTCACTCTCCACAACAAGCTCCATGTCAGCTGCAAAGTTTGAAATAATGCTGTCCACATCCAGACTAATATATCAAAAATATCAATGATCCCTCTAGTAGGGACGCCAAATTTATTGAATCATTATCACTTTATTTTAAATCATAGACTGAATTATGTTCTTTAACTCCAGGTTACATAAATAGCTATCACTGGCACAGCACTGCCCAGAAAGGTTTTCCCAACGAAGATGTTCAAAGTGATCAGCGACTTAATAGATGGTCATTTGCATTGTCTTGACCCAGCTGACTAATTAATTCCAGCTTCCATGTCTGTGGACCAGCTTATGTTGGCAAAGGCAAAACCAAATTCTTCAGTTACAACAAATACCTCTGCATTTCCAGTCTCAATTCCATCCCCTTCTCATGGACCTCTGTCACCAAGATCGAAACAACTCGATCAGCTGCCTCTAACATGTCCCTCTCTTTCACAAGCTCACCTGGCCAAACTTCCTTGAATGCTCTCCCTGCTCTAGCCCTGAACTCACATCTTTCTCTAGTTTCTCTCCTATTTTTCCCTCATGCCCTCTCTGAGCTCACCTTTTCCACAAGACCCAAATTCTGCTTCCTCGATCCTATTCCTGCCCAATTGCTGATCATCCAACTTCCTGTCTTGGCCCCAGTTAGCTAATATTGTGAACTGTTCTCTCTCTCTCTGGTTGCTGTCCCTCTTTCTTTTAAATCTGCTGTTAACACCCCTTAGAAAAACCCTAGACCCACTGCCCTTGCAAACTACCGGCCCATCTCCAACCTCCCTTTTCTCTCCAAAGGGCCTTGAATGTATTGTCGCCTCCCAAATCCATTCCCATCTTCCAGGTACACCATGTTTGAAACTCTCTGATCAGGTCTCCTCCCCACCACAGTACTGAAACAGCTCTCATTAAAGTCACAAATGACATCCTATGCAACTCTAACAAATATAAACTCTCTCCTTGTCCTTTCAAGCTGTCTGCAGCCTTGGTCGAAGCATCTTCCTCCCAAGCTCTCCATTGTTGTGCACCTGACTGGGGCTTTCACCTGGTTCCATTCTTACCTATCTACTCGCAGCTAGAAAATCACTTGCAATGGTTTCTCTTCTTGCTCCTGCGCTTAGCTCTGGTGTCTGCCAAGAATCAATCTTTGGTCGCATCCGGTTTCTCATTTACGTGCTGTCCCTTGGTGACATCATCTAAAGGCACGGCATTAGTTTTCACATGAATACTGACAACACCCAGACCTACTTCAACACAATCTCTCTCGACTCCCCAACTTCTGCTAAGTTATCGGACTGCTCATCTGACATCAGTCAGGGACGAGGAGAAATTTCCTCCAATTAAATATTGGGAAAACTGAAGTCATTGTTTGCAGATCCCTCCAAATACTGTTCTCTAGCTACCAACTCTATCCCTCTCCCTGGCAAAAGTCTGACATTAACCAAGTCTGTTCACAACCTTGGTTTCACACCTGACGCGGAGATGAACTTCCAATCGCATATTCCTGACATCACTAAGACCATCTATTTCCAGCTCTGTAAAATTGTCCGACTTAGACCCTGTCTCAGCTCATCTGCTGTTGAAACCCTCATTCATGCCTTTGTTACCTTGAGACTCAACTATTGCAGCATACTCCTGGCTGGTCTCCCACATGCTATCCTCCACAAACTCGGGGCCATCCAAAACTCTGCTGATGCTGTCATAATTCACACTAAGTCCCACTCTCTTATCACGCCTGTGTTTGCTGTCCTAACATTGCTGTCCTGGTCAAGCAATATCTTGATTTTAAAAGTCTCATCCTTGTTTTCAAATACCTCCATGGCCTTGCCCCTCCCGATCTCTGTCATCTCTTGCAGCTCCACAATCCTCCAAGATAACTGAACTTCTCAATTTATGGTCTCATGAGCATCCCTAATTTGAATTGTGCCACTACTGGTGGACGTGCCTTCAGTTGTCTAGGTATAAAGCTCTATACCTCTGCACCTCTCCACCTCACTTCCTTCCTTTACGAAATTTACCTTTTGAACAAAGCTTTTGGTCATCTGATCTAATATCTCCTTATTTGATTTGTTGTCTCATTTTGCTTTATAATGCCCCAAAATGCCCCAGTGAAGTGCCACTGAAACATTACATGTGCTATATAAATAAGTTCTTGGTGTTAATTAAAAATTAAAGGATAATCTGTGCATTTTATGTCCTCGTTTGCTGTGATAATACTTCAATATAATTGGCTGTTTACCCTACTTGGTGACATCATTGTTGGTTAGAGATCCCTTGACATGGGCCCAGATTTTCACACATTCCAAGTCGGGTAGCTCGGGTCAGGAAATCTCCCGGCTCGCCAGGCCCACCACAGGAGAAACTCATCCAAATGGTGGGACCTTCACTCCGGGGGAAGCGGATGTGGGACGGAATCAGGCCTGCCACGCCCAGGCACAGGTCAGAGGAAGCTGCAGAGTCTGAGTGCCAAGTGGGTTTTTAAAAGTTTCTCTGGGGCTTCAACACAGTTGTTGCGTTAAATATTAGGCCCTCTAGTCTCACTCTCACACACACACACACACACACACAGCCCCCCCCTCACCACCACCAATCCACTCATAATTCTCCGTCCATGTCAACCCATGCCCCTACCCACACCCAATGGTCCCTCATACCCTTCATGCCAATCCGTGCCCCCCCCCACCCATATTGGCCCCTTATAGCCCATATGCCAACCTATGTTAACCCACCCACATGCCTTTGCCCTTACACCCTCCATACCAATTCACCCAGTACCCACCATGGGCAGACCTTAGGAGCCACGTTGAGATGATATAAAATAAATTTCTACATAGCTACTACAAATTTCACTATATTACAAAAAAACTCCCATTCATGAAAGCCCATTCAAAAGGTTTAAATTCCATGAAGTGTTTAATCCCTTATAAAAACAAAGACTTGTTTTCATAACCCCACAAATACAGTTAATAATCTCCGAGCTGTCAATCAAAATGTGAACTTAGGATCCCCTGCTGGAATAATTATAAATTGTGGAAAATAGGTCAACATTAATGACATTATCATAGCCCTTGGAGTAAAGTCAACAAACAGATATAGTAACTGCCAGAAGAGTTTTTCAACTCCCACTGACATAGGCAGCATATTTTTTAAATAAAAAAATTCAGGTCTGGAGATTTAAATAACCTCACAGTTTCAAAGTCCTATAGACCTTATTCACCCTTCAAGAGCGTTTATAACGACTCTAAAAAGTCATGACTCCCACACTGTGGGTTAAAGTCCTTTCTACAGTGAAAATGGGACCTGCTTGAACTCGGCATTGAGGGCATGTTATTGGAAATGGGGGGAGACGACTTCCAGTTCCATGGTCCATCTGCCATTTGGAGTTTCCATAACTCGACAAAAATCCAAGCCTCAGTGTCAGATTCAAAATACTGACAGGAAAGGAGAAATCCAAATCACAAAGAGATCTTTGTGGCCAGCTTGTTTCGAGATCAAAAGCAAATGCCGTCATTTTGCCACGGATCTCAAAATCCGGACCTATGACCCTTAACCAGAGAAGCTAATTTTGCTGTGTACCCCCTATCAAATTGTTTAAACATTTTAACACCTCGATCAGATCAATCTTCAGTGTTCCATATTCAAAGGCATACAAGCCAAGTCTAAACGTCCTCAATATCTATCTGCCAATTAACATTACACAAAACAAATCAAGTTGTTATTTGTGGGAAACAAAAATAAAAATACCTGGGAAAACTCAGCAGGTCTGGCAGCATCTGCGGAGAGGAACACAGTTAACGTTTCGAGTCCAAATGACCCTTCAACAGAACTAAGTAAAAATAGGAGAGAGGTGAAATATAAGCTGGTTTAAGTGGGGGGGGGGGGGGGGGGGAGAGAGACAAGTAGAGCTGGATAGAGGGCCAGTGATAGGTGGAGATAACCAAAAGATGTCACAGACAAAAGGACAAAGAGGTATTGAAGGTGGTGATATTATCTGAGGAATGTGCTAATTAAGATTAGAAAGCAGGACAAGCAAGGTACAGATAGCCCTAGTGAGGGTGGGGTGGGGTGAAGGAATCAAAAAAGGCTAAAATGTAGAGATAAAACAATGGATGGAAATACATTTTAAAATAATGGAAGTAGGTGGTAAAAGAAAAATCTATATAAATTATTGGAAAAAAAGGCGGGGGGGAGAATCGGAAAGGGGGTGAGGATGGAGGAGAGAGTTCATGATCTAAAATTTTTGAACTCAATATTCAGTCTGGAAGGCTGTAACGTGCCTAGTCGGAAGATGAGGTGCTGTTCCTCCAAAAGGTGTTCCACCTATCACTGGCCCTCTATCCAGTTCTACTTATCCCACCCCCCCTTAAACCAGCTTATATTTCACCTCTCTTCTATTTTTACTTAGTTCTGTTGAAGGGTCATTCGGACTCGAAACGTTAACTGTGTTCCTCTCCGCAGATGCTGCCAGACCTGCTGAGTTTTTCCAGGTATTTTTGTTTTTGTTTTGGATTTCCAGCATCCGCAGTTTTTTGCTTTTGTGTTATTTGTGGGAGCTTGCTATGCGCAAATTGGTTCTTGCATTTCATACATTGCAACGGTGACTACACTTCAAAAGTACCTCATTGACCATAAATATAGTGCTCTTAAATACCTTTTCAAGAAGCTTGTCAATGATGGCAAGTGTCCTGTTGACCCAATGCACAATTCATGACGGAGAAGGATAAAACACCGCATTTCAATTCTGATTTACTCATGGCATAATTTATTCAGGAGCAAAGGGATTAAACTATTCTGAAACTTATAATTTCTTGTACAATTGCAAGTTTAACAATGCCATAATAGCAAAGCAGAGTTGCTGAAAAGGCAAAAGAAAATCAAAAACATCGAGTCTACATAGTTACTTTTTAGTAGTAGAAAAAACAGGGGGCAAAAGGAAAAGAGGAATTTAAAACAATCACGATCACGAGAGAAAAAGTACTTGCAAAACTAATGGGACAAAAGTCTGACAGGTCCCCTGGACCTGATAGCCTGCATCCCTTGGTTTTAAAAGAAGTGGCTGCAGGGACAGTGGATGCATTGGTTATAATCTCCCAAAATTCCCTCGATTCTGGAAAGGTTCCAGCAGATTGGAAAACTTCAAATATAACACCACTATTCAAGAAAGGAGGGAGACAGGAAACTATAGGCCAGTTAGCCTAACATCTGTTATCGGGAAAGTGCTGGAATTCATTATTAAAGAGGTAGCAGTAGGTGATTTTAAAAATCATAATATAATCAGGCAGAACCAGAATGGTTTATGAAAGGGAAATCGTGGCTGACAAATTTATCAGAATTCTTTGAGGATATAACAAGCTGGGTGGCTAAAGGGGAATCAGCAGGTCTCATGCATTTCGATTTCCAAGAGGCATTTGATAAGATACCACAAAGGTTACTGCACAAATTAAGGTCTCATGGTGTTGGGGTTGATATATGTTAGCATGAGATAAATGGGTCATTTTCAGGTTGGAAAGCTCTAACTAGTGGAGTGCCGCAGGGATCAGTGCTGGGGCCTCAACTACTTACAATCTATATTAATGACATGTAGAAGGAACCTACTGCATTGTAAGTCAAATTTGCTGATGATACAAAGATAGGTATGAAGCTAAGTTGTGAGTTGGATACAAAGAGTCTGCAAAGGGATATGGATAGGCTAGATTAGTGGGCAAAAATTTAGCAGATGGAGTATAAAGTGAGAAAAGCGTCCATTCTTCACTTGGCAGGAAGCAGAAAACCAGTTTATTATTTAACTGTAGAGAAACTGCAGAATGCTGCAGCACAGAGGGATCTGGATGACCTTGTACAAGACTCTCAAAAAGTTAGTATGCAGGTCCAGCAAGTAATTAAGAAGGCAAATGGAATGTTGGCCTTCATACTCTATCCCCTTGCAATAAAAGTAGGGGAGTCTTGCTACAATTGTACAGGGCATTAGCAGACCATTTTGATGTCCTTAGTTAAGGAAGGATATACTCGCATTGAAAGCAGTTCAGAGAAGTTTCACTGGGCTGATTCCTGGGATGAAAGGTTGTCTTATAAGGAATGGCTGAGTAGGTTAGGCCTTGTACCCATTGCTGTTTAGAAAAATGAAAAGTGATCTTATTGAGACATAAGATTCTGAGGGGGGTTGACAAGGTGGACGCTGAGAGGATGCCTCCTCTTGTTGGGGAATCAAACTAGGGGGCACAGTTCAAAAATAAGGTGTTTCCCATTTAAAACAGATGAGAAGGAATTTCTTCTCTGAGGGTCATTGGTCTTTGGAATTCTCTATCCAGAGAGCAGTGGAGGCTGGATCATTGAATATATTTAAGGCTGAGTTAGACAGATTTTTGATTGACAATGGAGTCAAGGGTTATAGCAGATGGGCAGGAAAGTGAAGCTAAGGCTACAATCAGATAGCCATGATTTTATTGAATGGTGGAGCAGGCTTGATGGGCCGAACGGCCTACTCTGGCCCCTATTTCTTGTGATCCGAGATATAATACAATAGAGAGTTAACTCTATCTCATTATTGTACAATCTCTTTATTGGCATGACACTGGTGACTAAGGCCATGGTAAACTATTCCTCTTCATCCTTTGCAACCTATCTGCAGCCTTTGACAAGATCGACCACACCATCCTCCTCCAATTCCTCTTGTCTGTCATGTAGCTGGCTGGAATAATCCTTGCTTAGTCCCATTCTTATCTATCAAATCATAACTAGATAATCAGCAACAATGATTTCTCTTCCCATTCCTGTTAGTTCTCGAGTACCCCAGGATCTATCCTTGGTCTCTTTCTATTTCTTATCCACGATACCACTCAACTACATCACCCAAAACACATTAGGTTAGAAGTGTACGTTGCAACACTCTACCCTAATCTCACCAATACCTTTCCGGATCCCTCCACTGTCTCCAATTTGTTGCACTGTTTGTCTGAAATCCAATTTTGGATGAGCAGCACTTTTATTGCCAAGACTGAAGCAATTGTCTCCCTCCCACCACCTTGTGCCTGATAAATTCCATTCCCTGGCCATGGTTTCCATCCCTGGCAATAGTCTGAAGCTTAGTTAGATCATTCGCAACCTTGTTGCTGGGACCAACCCCTGTGGTGAGCCTCCAACCACATATACACTCCATCACCAAGACTAACTGCTTACACCTCCATAACTTTGCCCAACTCCAACCGATCCTCAGCTCATCTGCTGGTGATAACCTCATTCATGCCTTTGTTACCTCTAGGTGTGGCTATTCCATTGCTCTCCAGGCCAGCCCCATATCTTCCACTTTTCAGAAACTTGTTCTCATCAAAACTTCGCTGTCCATATTTTAACTCAGAGTCTTGTTTGCCCATCAGCCCTGTGCTAGCTTACCTACATTAGTTCCTAGTTAAACAATACCTCAAATTCAAAATCCTAATTCTCATATCCATATCCCTCGAGGTTCACCCCTTCCCTAGCTATGTAACCTTCTTCAGCCCTACAAGCCATCCAGGTTTCTGTCCTCCTCCAATTATGGCCTTTTACGCATCGCAATTTTAATCTCTCTACCATTGCCAACCATGTATTGGTCCAAAGCTCCAGAATTCCCTCAGTGAAACTGTCCACCACATCTCTCTCTCTCTCCTCTTCTTTAAAATGCTCCTTAAAATCTACCTCTTTGACCAAGCTTTTCACCTTCTGTCCCAATATCTTCTTCAGTGGTTCTACGTCGAATATGATTTTGCTGATATAAAAGCAAAATACTGCGGATGCTGGGAATCTGAAATATAAACAGAAAATGCTGGAAAAACTCAGCAGGTCTGGCAACATCTATGGCGAGAGAAACACAGTTAACATTTCAAGTCCATATGACACTTCTTCAGGGCTAAAGAGAAGTAGAAGTGTGATGGAATTTATATATTCTGTTTAAGGGGGGTGGAGCAGGCAAAGCAAGATAGAAGATCAGTGATAGGTGGGGGCTAAGGAGAGATTGACAAAGATGTCATGATTCTGCTATTAACACATCATGCTTTCTTACCTTTATGCCACTATCAGCACCTCCTTTAGTCTTCAGCACTACCATTAAACACTCCCTTTGTCTTTTCGTCCATGACACCTTTGTCAATTTCTCCTTAGCCCTCACCTATCGCTGACCTCATATCGTGCTTTACCTGCTCCATCTCCCCCTTAAACAGTAAAAGTTCCATCACATTTCTACTTCTCATTAGCTCTGAAGAGTCATACGGACTGGAAATGTTAACTATGATTTTGCTGATGCTGCTTTTATGATGTTAAAGGTGATATATTCCAACTTGCTTTTCTTAAAAAAACAATAATATTTCTTAAGCAATGTTCTCAATTGACAAATGGTTCATTTGTCTTGACGATTAGCAATATTCCGTTAATGTGATTATATTCATGCATCCTTATCAGCTTTCACAGGAAGGTTACGTAACTGTTTTGCTTGCTTTTCTTAGTCTTTCTCCTACTTGCAATGGAATTGATCACAAATTCTAGGGTGGCATTGCAGTTAAGTGCTTAGAAAGTACTGCATTCTCTTCTGAATGAGACATTAAATCAAGGTCCTGACTCTCTCTAATTACGTGGATATGAAAGATCCCACTGATCTCATTCCAAAAAGAACAGTTCTCATGTCTTGGCCAACATTCTTCAGTCAACCATTACCAAATAGAGATTATCCAGTAATTATCTGCTCGGCTGTTGGTACATAGTTACCGTCAATTTAGCTACCAGATTTATTCAAATTTCTTTGCTCAGTGTGATTTGCTTACAGTTTTATTTACAAAATTTGAACCAGATGCATAACACACACATTAACATATAAACTTTTGTTTAACACACTCACCCGCCTCATGCTGCTCTTTCATTGGTGGATGAATAAATTTTTCTTCCAGTACAGGCAACACTGTATTGCCCATCCCGAACTGCTCTGGAAGAATGATAGTAGGATTCTCCTAATACTGTGCAGTCCTTATGGTAATGGTGCACTCACAATAGTGATAGGAATTGCAGGACTGCAGATAGGATCCCTCTTGAAATTCTGAAACAGGCAGAGATACACTCCTGGCACAGCTACACAACCTCATGCCCCTCATCTGGGAAGATGATGAGTGCATGCTGGGGGATCTCAGGGATGCTGTAACCATGACTACATTCAAGAAGGGAGAAAAGTCTGATTGTGGTAGCTACAAAGGAATCTTCCTGCTGCTTGCCACAGGTAACATCATTGCAAGGATCCTCCTCGAATACCTCCTCCCAAAGGCTAAGGAACTCCTTCCAGAGTCTCAGGTTTTTGCTCAACAAGGTGCACCACAGATAGGATTTTCACAGCATGGCAAATTCAAGAAAAATGCAAGGAACAGCACCAAACTCTGCACATGGCCTTTTTCAACCTCACAAAAATGTTTGACTCTGTCAACCATGAAGGTGTATGGAGCATCCTCTTCAAATTTGGCACCATCCTCCACCTACTCCACAATAATATGCAAGCTGTGATCCTCACCAACAGAATCACAACAGACCATATCTCAGGTGAAAACTGAGGTCAAATAAGGTCAATAAGGTTGTGTCATCACACCAACTCTCTTCCCCATCTTCCTCACTGCAATACTGCACCTAACCACCAATAAATTACCCACAGGTGTCAAGATAATTTACAGGACAGACAGGAAACTGTTCACCCTACATGGCCTTCAATCCAAAACCAAAACCACTCCAACCTCAAATCATAGAGCTTCAGCATGCACATGACGCTTGTGTGCGCGCTCTCTCAAAAACGGAGCTCCAGGTCATTGTCAACTCTTACTCGGAAGCACAAGAGAAAATGGATCTTTCACTAAACACCCAGAAAACTAATGTCTTCTCAGTTCCCAAAGCAAAACACCTCCCACTGATTAATATCAACAGTGAAATGCTGGAAAATGTGGACCATTTTCCACATCTTGAGAGCCTCCTCTTGACAAAGACACACATCAATGATGAAATTCATCATTTCCAATGCTCCAGCTCAACCTCTGGCCAACTGAGGTGAAGAATTTTAGAGGACCAGGATCTCAAACCCGTGACTAAGATCATGCTTTACTGGGCAGCAGTTATCCAATGCTCCTATATGCTTTGGACACTTGGACAAGCTTCACCAAGCATCTCAAAGCACTGGAGAAGTACCACCAGCAATGCTTTCACAAGATCCTACAAATCCTGCGGCAAAAAAAGCAGTCCAATAGCAGTGTCCTCCCCTCAAGCCAACTTGCCCACCACTGAGGCGCTGGTTATTCAAAAATAGCTCTGCTGGGCAGGATATGTTATTTGTATGCCTGACACCAGATTCCCGAAGCAATTACATAGAATATATAACACAGAGACAGGCCTTTTGTGCTCTACATAGAACTCAGTCATGGCAGGAGACTCTCAGGACAGTGGAAACACTTTAGGGATGTGCTTAAAGCATCGCTGATGAGGTCAAACAGACCTGCTGACTCATGGGAGACCCTGGCCCTTGGCCAAGCAAAATGGAGAAGGCTCAGTCGTGAAGGTGTTATGTTGTTATAATGATATAAAAGGCACCAATCACTCCTAAGGGGTTGTGCAAACAGGTTGTGGGCTATTTTATTTAGACTGGGCACATGGGAACAAATATAAAAAGATAAAACTAGATCACATGACACACTTCCTTTTTAGTGATGTCATGCTGTAATCCCTTAAAAGGCATATTGCAACAGGAGGTCCCGAGCACGTCAAGAGACTCGATCAAGAACATGCAGAGACAAAATAGAGGCACTGGAGGAGCGCACAAACCCCCAAGCAACCCACCTACCTAACCCGTCAAATACCACTTTGCCCCACATGTGGCAGAGTCTGCAGACCACGCATTGGAATTATCAGACATTTCAGAATTCATCAAACCGGAGTCATTGTTGATCAAGAGGGACTGCCTAAGCAGCAGCAGCTCTTGAAAGGTGGTAGTAGGATTCTCTTTGAACTGTGCAGTCCTTGTGGTGATGATGCGCCCACTATAATGATAGGGTTTTGACCCAGCAATGAAGTTACAACGGCAGTATATGACCAAATCAGGACATGCGCTTGGAGATGAATTTGTAGCTGATATTTCTACACTTAAACATCTAGATCTGTCAATATGGACAGCACAAGATACATGCAAATCAATAAAGGACATTAATTTTATCACATCTGGCTCCACGGTAGACTGCTATGTGGTTCAAAAACACAAGGTTTGGCACTCCTAACTTAGTATGCATCAAGCCATGCCTTTACCTACAAGGCCATCAGATGCTCTCGCACCAATATCTTGAATTAAATGCTCCAAAATTACAAGTCCACAAAACGCCATCAGCATCACAACAAAAATCAACCATCCTCACAACTAAAACTGCTCATGTAAAATAAAAAATCTCCGGTCGAAATTAATAACTGGACAAAATACTTGATGGAATCACTTGATATTACTCAAGTGTTATTGTTGCAGTGTCCATTATAATATGTAGAACATTGTGAACTTGAATTTTAGTCGGTTATAGTTATATTATCCAGTTTTACAATGGGATTGATTTCAGCACAGTGTTTTATTATTGGTCCTTACAACTGAAACATTAGAAATTCCAAGAAAACTCAAGTAACATTCATTTAACCAGTCAGAATGCTATTATCGAAACCTTCCCTGTGTACTTCTGATGAATGTACGAACTAAGAGTGAAATAGATGACATAGTGACATAGTATATAACTGGAATAGTTCATTATTATGCCAAGAGGCATGAGAGAAATACAAGTTAGCCACATATTGTTTTTAAGCACAAGATAATAGTAGATAATGTTTTGTTTTTCCAAACTTTGTCTTCTGGAGATTCCCAAGTTACTTGAGCAGGACTAAAAGCACTGCAATCAGGTATTGCACATCCATTTTCTCCAGAGTGTTGGTGCTGCAAATCTGTGGCCTATATCTGAGTTCAGATATAGTACGGTAACATATGAGTATCAGAAACAAATGTTTTGTTTCCACTCACACAGTGCAGTTGCTCTCATCCAAAATGAAATCTACTCTACTTTGCAGATGTAAAAAGATTTCAAGTATGGTCATGTACACCCATCTTCACACCAATGGCTCATGGTACAGCCACTCTGGAAAAGACATTCAATCATAAAACAATGTGGCAAATGTGGCAAAACTGTGACAGTATAACTCAGGTCTATATGAAGCCTGCACACTCTAAAAGATAATCCCTGGCCAATATATGAAGTTTAATTTCACCCAAAGTTATAACATTTTGGATAAATTAGTCAACTTAATGATTGCAAACCAATAGTTCTGGCGAATAGAGCTGTCATATTTTAGTACAAACCATAGCTCAAATTAGCTGAATATTTGTCAAAAAGATGAAGAGACACAAAAATAAAGCTTAAATCAGCAATGGATAACATATTTGCAAAAGCAACAGTAATGACCAATTGACTATTTCCTCCATGGGCATGAAATCAGAGAGGTTTTTCATACACATGATGTGGTCCAAGCTGAAGAATACTATTTTCTACAATAGAATGATAAAAGTCTGATTTTCCTGGGTACATGGTTTTGCTGGCTGCAGTTGCTTTCAGTTATCAAAGAAGCTGCCCTGTAGGAAGTTGGTAATTCTTTTTTGACAAGTTTTTACTAAAGTGCTCAAGTTTTCAAATTCAACTACCTATTCCAAAGAGTTGCTCTGTTATTCATCAAAAATCCTAATTTTTGACAGAAAATATTGTTTTATTATTGTTTGATTGGCCTGTAACTGCTCATTTTCACTTGTTATGGTCTGCAGTATGAGCTAAGAATGACCAAAATAGCTATTGGCATCAAGATCTGTTTGACATACATTGAATGCCAGATGAAGTACAGGTTTGTCCAACAGAATTCCAACTTTGACTAGGAATTTCATATCAGCAGGAATGAGAATAAGAGCATTAACTCACAGCTGGCTTTGCTTGCCATCTGTGAGAGCTCTTGGCAATAGAATTAAAATGTATTCTGCTTCTTTGATGCAGCCATCACTAGCTTAGACTACGGCATGTGTATACTCCATAGTCATGGGCAGTCAACAACAGATTCCAATCATGCATAGACTGCCCTGTTCTGAACATGAACAACAGTTCATTTTTAAAAGATATCATCCTGACACATACTGTGTTACAATGAATATCTGGAAAATGCTATTTTATTTACAATGTGACATTTTAAGATAACACAGTTATTTATGGGGGCAAAACAATAATTACTAAATAATCAAGCGTTGAGGAATTAGGTTAAGCTGATAAATAGCTGGGTTAATAGTTTAACTAATTTGCATGGTTCATAGCCAAGGGAAGAAGTCATACAGCAAACGCAAATATCAGCACCCCTATCTGAGTTCTCCCAAACTTCTCCCCATCTCACCACTTTGAAAAGATCTACATCTTTTCTATGATCATGCTCTGCATCTTGGTACACATATAAGGACATATTTGTCAAGGCCATTTATTTACAACTTTCATAAAGTGGACAGAATTGCAGAATTTAATCCCCAAGAAAACATGAAAGAAAATGCAAATGGATCTGTTCAGTCCTTGTATAACAGTGGCCTTGATAATTGCAAATAATATGACAGTCTATCTGCTAAAAAGCAGTGCATCATCTGGCTCACTGAGTAACCCGGCAGGAAATCCTATTAAAACGGAACATCTAGCACATATCTAGCCATTACACTTTATGTATTCCATGACAATTTTCTGTCACGAGTAGTACAATAATTGATAGCAATTAAGAATGTACAAGCCCTCAGGAATTCTAATGTTTGAACTGACATAGGAGCCAGGCTCTAACATGAATATTTGCTTGGGAGCAATTACTGTTCATGGCCTCAAAGTGAGACTATTACACCACCAGGTGAAACTATACTTTACATTTTAGTGCTTCTGTCCATGTAAAACAGGCATCTTGTTCTTTTAGGGTTCAGTTTTGATGCAGGGTACACCTCCAAAAAGCCATAAACTGCCTTAACCCAATACAAGTGTTGCCTGACGAACTGTTCATTTCCAGCACTTTTCAAATCCAGTATACATTTTGTCAGCAAAAGTAGCTGACAAGGCATTATAAATATAAATCACCATATGTCTTTTCCCCATTGCAGCCCAAACAAAAGACAATTTTAGTTCACCTCCACAAGGGGTAATTGTTTTTACGAAGAACAAATAGGTCACGGCATGATGGAAGCTGAACCTGAGGCTCTGTGGCATGCTGGTTCTGGGCAACACCAAGCAGTACATTTGCTGCTTCAGACATTAAGGTGCTCAGAGAATGGAACTTAACATGGGTTCAGAACCGATCAGTTAAGTTACTAAATCTGCAGTCAAGGCTGAAGGAGTGAACTCAGTGGGGACAGAGAATCCAGTTAACATATCGCATAAGGGCTGCAAATGATCTGGTTCAGCATGCTATTATTAGCAGCTGTCGTTTGCTCGCAAGGATGATTGTCTTCCATGAGTCCTAAGATGACTGTTGAGGACAATTCAGGATCTGCAGACTTTATGGCAGGCAGGACATTTGTTGTCATGTGGGACGGTGTGGTTGTGTGTCATCAGTTCGGATTCTTCATTTTGTAGTCTTTGCGTCTCAAAGTGCTGGGATCCTTCCCACAGACACTGCTGCCAACTGGTTTGACCTAAGGCTATTCCTTCAGACTGCTGTAGCTCAAGCTAAACCAATTCTTTAAAGTTTTGCACCAGACATCATTTATCACTTTGAATGATTTACATATGTTCTCTCATGCTGAAGGGTTCCAAAGCACACCCTCTTGTCCTCATCATGGAACCTGGGCAATAAGAAACAAGATGAAGTAGGTTGGAATGCCTTATGTCCTAGGCCACTTCGGTTACCTTGAAGGGCTGTTTAGAAACCCTAGAAATACTCAGCAGATGGGGCACTGGATGGGTCTCCCAGGAATTCATGTCAATGCTGTATTTCTTCATGTTGGTTTTCAGCACATCCTTGAAGCACTTCTTCTGTCCTCCTCTGGTGCCTCTGCCCTGATTGAGCTGGGAAAAGACAACCTGCTTTGGGAGCCTGGTATCTGAAATATATGACCAACCCAACAAAGCTGATGATGGAAGATCATAGCCTCAGACTCCAGTGCCCCATCTGCTGAGTATTTCTAGGGTTCCTAAACAACCCTTCAAGGTAACCGAAGTGGCCCAGGACATAAGGAATCCCAACGTACTTCATCTTGTTATTCATTGCCCAGGTTCCACGGCAAGGACAAGTGGGTATGCTTTGGAACCCTTCAGCATGAGAGAACATGCATAAATCATTCAAAATGATAAATGATGTCTGGTACAAAACTTTAAAGAATTGGTTTAGCTTGCGCTGCAGCAGTCTGAAGGAATAGCATTGAGACCTATGCTAGCTGAGCATTCAATCGTCAAATTTGAGTCACTTCCTGTAATGCTACTTTGTTGAACAATATAATAACAATTGTTTGCTTTCCCTCCACCCCTTTCACGTCATTACACATGTATAGGATGACAGTAGTTTACTCTCATATTCAGCATTACCACTCACTGCCATAAAGAGTGCACACAAATGGAAAACATTGTTATTTGTCAATATCTAGTTAAGTAATCTGTAGGTCAGAACATTATGATCCTGTGTTGGAAATAATGATTTTTCTTTATTCTTATGGCTGGGGAAATAGTGGTAGTTTAATGTCAAGGTTAACAATCCACTTCAGTTTCAGCTGATTCAGTGTGAATGATTGTGATGCCACCATCTCTCATGGCAGAAGTTCAGTATACGGGCAACGGTCTGACTTGGATGGCCAGAGTCACAATTTGAGCTTTTCCTCATCGAAACAGCTCTTACCAAAGTCATATAGGACATCCTAAGGTTTTGTGATGACGCTTTGCAGTCGCGAAACAAAGCCAGGGGTTGGAATAGTAAACAGTCTCAGCAGACGAGAGCAGGACCCAATAGTGCTTTATGCTGGCCAGCCAGTTCCAGCAGTGGATGGTTAAACAAGTTTTCCACCATATCCTTTCAAGTCTGTGTCCGTTGGACTTAAGGGATCGGAGATAATGGCTGCACAAATGGGAACGACCAGGGTGAGAGAGAGAGCAATGGTTTTGTTGGGACTAAGGCATCAAGGTGGAGGTGAGGGTGGAGTTCAGCAATTTAGGTAGCTGCAGAAATGTTCTAACAAATGGAGGGACAAAGGCTAGATAGTTGGGGTTTTGAAAGTGCAGTTTTAAGTGAATTGGGAGCTACTTTTTTTCCAGGGCAGACACAGAAGAAAGTCAGGTTGAGATACGGAAGGAGGATGTGGGTGGAGAGTGATCAGAAATGGCCTTATCTGTGATTTATACAGTGGGACTAGGAAGACCACCTGGTCAGTGGGGGTGGCTGTGAATATGGGTTGGAGAGTTTACATGGATGAAGAGGTTTAGGCAGCATAAAAGGGCAGTTAACTCAGCGCGAGCACAATAAGTTGAGATCACAAAGAACGAGAAGTCACTCAGTACAGAGGCTGGGGGTGGAAAGCTGTGAAGATGGCTAGGTGAAAATTTTTTTAAAGTTGTATTTGGAAGAGCAGTAGAGAATGGTGATTCTGAATGAGGCGTGAGAGGAGTGCAGCAAAGGGAGATGCTCAAAGGAGGAGAAAGTGCCAGACAAGTAGGGGGTCAGGCCAAGGTGTGACCGCCACACCATCACATGGAAGATATAGCCTGGTGGGAAGGCTTCACTAAGGGGAAAAGATGTAATCACTCCTCAGCCAGGTTTCCTTTTTTCTACAACCCAAGACAGTGGTTGAAGTAGCCACTTTCTCCACTTAATCACAGGTGTGATAACTACTTAGACTTGGATACTGTGAAGATTAATCCCAGTCACTGCTTTCATCATTTTCTTTTAAAACTCACATGATATTCAAAGAGCAACTGGATGACAGTTTATATTCCTTTCCACCTGCAAACCAAAACTGGTACAGTCAAAGAATTGTTTCCAACTCCTGGGTCAGGCCTTTAAGAGTGCACTGGAGACCAGGCAATGACAATACTTAAGCTTTTCATCATACAATTTAGTTGTGATAGAGTGAAGAACAGATATCATGTACAATTTATAACTGTGTTCCTGCTGTCCTGTTCGAGGAGAGAGGCTCCGGAGATGTTCGATTATCCTGAATCAGGGTCCAAAAGACTAAAGGAAGAAAATACCAATGGCGAGATGATATTTCTTTTTTAAAAAATGATACTATTTTGGTCCCAATTGGTGCAGAAACCACCCCCTTCATCTAGCCCAACATTTTCCCAAGCTTGTCAAGTATTTATTACATATTGGGATGTCTTTGTTTACTAAGCATAAGAGCATGAGCACTAGCCACATTTTTCCACAATTTTCTTCATAAAACTGTCTCTTCTGTGCCCTGAATGGGCAGATTTTTTTTCTTGATTGATGGTTACTGGGCTCCCTCAAGCTAATAGCAGATTCCATGTGAGGCACCAAGGGCTCAAGGGGAACATGATAATAAGACAAGGCAGCTAAAATGAATCTGAAATCATTAAGTTATAAAAAATTATGCATAAACTGACCAGATAAGGTGAAAAAACTAGCTCTTGTTCTAGAGACAAGAATGTTGTGATATCAGCTGCAGAGAACCTATTGAAATCTTGGGAAAGAGAGAATTGTACTGTTTGATAGGTTCTAGGGCTTTATAAAAGGTAGACACACAAGATCATGTGCAGTACTGTCCTGAGGCCTATTTTATGGTCATGCTTAAGCATGTGATTTTTCAGTCAAGCTGAGCTATGTTCTACAGTATGCAAAATGTGAAAATTAAGAAGCTTAACTTGGCAAAAATATGATTACTGATTTCTCATTAATGTTTTTTAATTTGTTAACATTCAGTCAAGTGTATACTTGATTAGTGACTGAACAAATGAGGAGGTTTTGAATCAAACAATGTTTTTGTATAGGCCTTTAGCGGTTCAATGTTACACTTGTACAGCGCAACATCTCTAACATTACACTTTCAGGTCAGACTCCTTTAAAAAGTATGATGCAACAGATTTGCATTAAATGCAGACTTTTATCCTCGAGTACGCCTTAGGGTATTGCTCAAGTTTAAGTCAGACATAGTCTTTTTATGCAAGGAAAGAACCGTTGTTTGTACCATGCAATGCATAACTGAACTAAATTTTAGCTGCCTCTCTTTAAAGCCGGGTCTAACCATGTTAAGAAAACAAAAGTTCAGGTCATTCAGAGTTCAACTGTAGTTTATTCAAGGAACTTTGTGGATAGGTATACTTGAAGTTAGAGGTTCAGATTCTACAGTGTGATTGATGGTCATGGTGAGTCACAGGGCACGTTGCTTGACAATAATAGCTGCGTTGTCCCACAAATGGCACAATTTATTATTTGAGATACAAACATGGATGTGAAACTGCATTTTTAATGCATGGCATGGGATTTTAATCAGCATATTCAGGATTGAATCCCAGGACTCTGTTTGGTTTTGCATAAGAACTGTAAATCGGGGACTTTATTGTAGGATCCTTTTATCTATGTCAAAAGTTGGAAATCTGAAGTAGAAAGAAAATATTGGAAATACTCAAGTTAAGCAGCATGCGTGGAGCTGAAAGGTTATCAATCTGAAACATTATTTCTGTTTCTATCCACAGGTGCAGCCTGACTTGCGTACTTCCAGGAATGAAGGGGAGGATACAGAGTCCACCACTTTTATAGTAACGGCAAAAATGGCCAGAGGTTCAGCAAAAAAAACATTTTTATCTGGCAAATGAGATTGTTTTGCCTGCTGACCTGGTTGTTCATCACAAAAACTGAGCTCAATATAATCAATGATATCAGATAAAAGTCTCAACTTTTCTCGGTGTTCTTCACGTTTTAATACCAAATAGGACAAGGTGTGTGCCACCACTGGGCCACAGCTTATTGGACTTTTGTACAGGATAGGAGACCAAACCAACAAGTGGTAGAAATGACAAAAGCATGCTTAAAGGTTCCAGCAACAGCTGATCTTAAATATGTGGAATATATGACATGAAATAAGTTACATGGTCTTTGTGATGGAAATGGAGTCTGAAACTCTTGGGGTGAAACAAGGTGCCACAAGTGTGAATACCCTGATTCAGCTCAAGGTAGTAGTCAGAGATTAAGGATGGGGAGGGGTCTGGTTGCTGGTCAGGCCAAAGGTGACAACTTTGATCTTCCCAGTATTTAGCTAGAGGAATCTGCTGTTTAGCCAAGACAGGACATTGGATAAGCAACCTGGCAGCACATAGCCAGTGTAGTGAGGTAGAGCTGGGTATCATTGATCCACCCTGTACCTGTGGATGTTGGTTCCATGTAGATAAGGAAGAGGAGCTGGGTAAAGATTGTTCCTTGCGATTTCTTGCTGTGACTGCATATTAGGAGATGAAGGCATTCATAAGAGATAGTACATAGAACTCGGAGGAATAGGCCATTCGGCCCTTCGAGTCTGCTCCACCATTCAATATGATCATGGCTGATCCTCTATCTCAATGCCATATTCCCGCTTACTCTCTATACTCCTTGATGCCCCTAATATCCAAAAATTTATCGATTTCCTTCTTGAACATGCTCAGTAACCCAGCCTCCACAGTCTTCTGTGATAGAGAATTCCACAGGTTGCCCACCCTCTGTGTGAAGAAATTTTTCCTCATCTCAGTCCTAAATGGCCTGCCCTGTATTCTGAGACTGTGGCCCCTGGTCCTGGACACTAGCTACCGTCAGAAAGTGGAACCAAACAAGAGAAGCCCAGTGAGTTGCCAATATCTTTAATAAAATAATGGTGACAATGTGGAACCCACTCCAGCACCATGTGGTTGAAGTGAATAGCATAGATACATTGAAGGGAAAGGTAGTTAAGTACATGAGGGAGAAAGAAATTAAGAATATGTTGAAAGGGTTGGATAAAGTAAACCAACTAGGAGGCTTGTGTGGAGCTTGAATCTGCAAGATTGAAGGGCCTGATCTTTTACTGTAAATTCTATGGAACATGAGACAATCTTTAAAAGCAGGTGGTGATGATTGACCAGCTCAAAAGCTGCACTGAGGTCCAGGGACATGTCATTGACATCACAGTCATCGGGAGTATTTGTGACATGAACTAGAGCTGCTTCAGCATGATGGGAGAGGCAGAAAACTGACTTGTAGAAATTCACTAAAGGAGTTGCAGGAGAAATACCAAAGATCTTGCAGGTAACAAGATATTTGATTATTTTGGAGAGGAAAGAGCATTTGGAAATGAAACAGTCATTAGCAAGAACACAGGGATCAAGGGTGGATTTCTTGAGGAAGGGATTAAAACAGCATTGTTTAATAAAAAGTATATAGGGGCAGTACTTGAAAAAGAGGCCAACCAATCACAATACCAGTCACAAGGCTATGAAAACATATTGATAGTCCAGAGTTTAGGGGTAAAATGGACTCAAATGAGCTGAGGCAGGTCTGAGCTTGGATACAGCATGGGAGAGGGAATGGGAAAGAAGCTAGAGAGGAACTGCTGCCATGTTAGGCTCGGGGGGGGGTTTGGGAAGGGCAAACACCAGAGGCAGCTAATAGGGAATATACTACCTCTTCACACGTGTTAGAGGTGAAGGTGAAGGCATCCGGAAATAATGATTTAAGGAGGTACTTGGTGGTCGGGAAAAGGTTTTATCCTTTTTCCAGGATGATCCAAGAGGAAAGGAAACAGAAAGCATTTATAATTACATGGTACAGCCATGAGACATCCCAAAGTGTTTTTCAGCCAATGAAGTACTTGTGGTCACTGTTGGGAAACAGAATAACCAATATGCACACAAGGTCTCAAACAGCAGCAATATAATCTGTTTTCGTCTTGTTAGCCACAAGATATAAGCTGGCCATGGCAACAGGTCTTGTTGAAATTGTACCATGGGACCTTTACATGCATCTGAGGGGGCAGACACAGCCTCATTTTAACACCTCACCTGAACAACCACAGTGCTGCACTCGAGTTTTAACCCAGGTTATGGGCTGGAGTACGGCTTGAACCCTTGGTGTCTGAGGGCAAAAGCAATATTTTTATTTAAGAATCTGAGAGACAGATTGCTCTATGGTCAGCAGATTTCCATAAAAGACTTATAAATGGCTGTAAGGTTCAACACAGGAGCCAGTCTAAAGCCAATAGAGACATAGAATTAGATCAGTGACTCTGTGGTAATGTATCTCCACATGTCAGTGGCGAGCTTCATGGGCCAATTTTATGTGAAAGGGAGCACAGGGGAAGTTTCACCATCAAGAATATTAAATGTTGGAACTATTGTGTTTACACTGTTGGACTGGATATGTAATATATTTCAGTAAGCATTGGCAAAACTTTCCCTGTTCGATCCCTGGGACTGAAATTTATTAAGCATATCTGCCAGGCAAAGATTGAAGATGACATGAGTTCTACTTCCTGGAGCAGTCATTGACACTGAACCCAAGTAAATGTCCAGATTGAAAACCCAAAAACGTATTGGTGAGACCACATCTGCAGTATTGCACAAAGTATCAGTCTCCTTATTTAAGAAAGGATGTAAATGCATGAGAAGCAGTTCAGAGTAAGTTTACTAGATTCATACCAGGAATGGGCGGGTAGTCTTATGAGGAAAGGTTAGACAGACTAGGCTTGTATCCACTGGAGTTTAGAAGAGTAAGAGGCAACCTGATTGAAACATAAGATCCTGAGGGGTCTTGGCAGGGTGTATGTGGAGAGGATGTTTCCTATTGTGGAGAATCTAGAACTAGGGGTCACTGTTTAAAAATAAGGGTTCGCTCAGTTAAGACAGAGGAGAAATGTTCCTTCTCAGAGGGTAGTGAGTCATTGGAACTCTGCTTCCACTGCCCTTTAAGGAAGAGAGTCTTTGAATATTTTTAAGGCAGGGCTAGATAGATTCTTGATTAACAAAGGGGTGAAAGTTTATGGGGGATAGGCAATGAATCTGGGGTTAAGGTTACATTCAGATCAGCCATGATCTTACTGAATGGTTGAACAGGCTCAAGGGGCTGAGTGGCCTAAGCCTACTTCTAATTTTTATGTTCGTAACACTGCCTTGCCAAGACTTTTCAACTGAAGCTTTAAATAGTTATAAGCAAACAGTGAAAACTTAGGAAAACTCACCAAGAAACACACCCAAAATCTTCCATGCAGATGCTCCAAACTGGCTTCAATGTTTGATCTGCCAACTCCAAAACACGTCACATATTAAATTCATTCCATTCTTGTTTCATGTTCTCCCTTCCCCCACCCCTGCAAATCACATCTGTTCAATCTTCTTGATGTCTAAACGACATTCTTCCTCTCCAACACGCACCCCATGCACACAAATCACTGCTCTCATCTCTCTCACAGCATCTTTTCAACATCACTCAGCTCATTATGCTGTACCCTTTCTTGTTTCTGACTTCATTCGCTGTCCCCACACTAATGGGATGCACTTCATAAATGGAAATACAAGGTGCAGACATGAACTCCATTTCTTGCTCAAATATTACAGTGTCCAAGTCATTTATTCCAGCTATGTGAAGGAAATTAACACCTGCAGAAAACTGCAGCTTCTCTGGCAATTTGTTCACCAAATACTCTTTTGGAAAGCTTGGCTCACCCTTCCTGCAGGCTTAATGTTAATCTGCAACAGAGATCATAATGTTCCCACTAATATTCCACATTACAGAACTGAAACTGCAGTAGCCAATTTTGTTGCACTGCAGTCAGATTTATAGACCAAATATCCAGTTTCATTTATGACAGCCTGTCAAGATTTCAAGCAGAACTTTTTAAAAAGCTTCCATTTATGATTACAGAACTTCATGTGCACTTCAGTAAATTGTCATTTTATTATACTTGGAATTGATAAAAGCTTCAGAAATGTTAATAAAAGCAAATACCAAATTACAAAAAACCTTTCACTCGCACTTAGCATTTTGGTTCTGCCTTGATCTGACAAGACTAAGAAAGTATCCAGTCAACTGGACATACTGTAATCGGGCAAACTCCCAAACATCTGTTGAAGGTCAGATTTCTACAACATGGGACCAATGAATGGAGCTACACAGTCTTCTTTGTACTAAGGAATATTAAAAAAAATTAAACAAAGAACCTTGTTACAAATTTACAGTTAATATTCGGTCTAAACATTTTACTTCTTTATTAATCTATCCTTATAAAGGATAATATTTTTCCAACAAGGAATTTCTTCTGTGATCCCGATTATATTAAATGAAATATTAACCCTAAAACTCAATTTATAGTGTTTTGAGTTTAATATTCAATTAAATTAATAAGCTGTTCAATTTTAAACAAGTCCTTTGAATTAAAACGATTGAATTGAATTAGCTCCTATCATTATCCTGATACTCAGCTTCAACTGCCACTCTCTCATCCCCCAGCTATCACTTTACTGTCTTGAGACAAGTCAGGACTTGTTTACTTATTTAAAACAAAAACAGAAATACCTGGAAAAACGCAGCAGGTCTGGCAGCATCGGCGGAAAAGAGCAAAGTTGACGTTTCGAGTCCTCATGACCCTTCAACAGAACTAAGTAGAAATATCGAAACATCAACTTTGCTCTTTTCCACCGATGCTGCCAGACCTGCTGAGTTTTTCCAGGTATTCCTGTTTTTGTTTTGGATTTCCAGCATCCGCAGTTTTTTGTTTTTTTACTTATTTAAAACATTGAACCAAATCATCCTGTTAACACCTCCAAAAATCTCCACAATCCACCTCCTCCCATTACTGCTTTATCCCCCCAAAAGAACTTGACTGCATGCAACTTCAGCAGTGTCTGAACTCGAGTCAAGCTTCAATTCCCTATCCATATTCTATGTTCTACAAAGGCAATTTTTTCAATGTCCTTATTTCAGCCCATCAGAGCTAAAATACTCAACCATACAATATTCATCATCAGACATGAAACTGTTGAATGCTGTCATCACTGACCCATAAGCTTTGTCGCACACAAATTCAGCCAAAAGTCTGCCACTTGTACCATCCAATCCATCAGTCACCGATAAATCTCTGTTTGTGGAAACTCCGAATGGCTACCCATGCTCCAACTCACAATTCAAAATCCTTGTCCTCAGATATGGATAACCTCATTCCCATCCATACATCTGAAAATTCCTCTTGCCCAACTTCCCAACTCTCACACACTCTTCTGACTTGGGCTTACTATAAAACAGCTTCCTCTGCTCTACCAATGTAAAGACCTCAAGTCATCACAGTCATGCATATTAAATTTCTATTCCTAAAACTATCGGCCTTGCCCAATCCTCCCTCGTTTTCAGAACCTTCCTCACAACCACTTCCTATCCTGCCATCTTTGGTCACCCCAAAAAACAACTCTTGCTCAACGTCCATTCTCTCCACCAGCCAAGAAGCATTTTGTGATGTTTTGCCATGTTAATAGTATGCAAATGCAAGATAATTCAATTGTTAAATTGGTTCGTAACCAGTCAAATCATTCCTTTCAATTGAGTATACTGTCCTTTGAAATATTCAAATAAGGCGATATGACAATTCAGTCAAACATTTTCAACACTCATCTAAATGAGATCAAGCAGCAGACATTTTAAGTGATATTTATTCAGGTTGAGTGATATTACACTCATTATCTTTCCTCAATGGATGGAGCACTCAGCCATAAAAAAGGTGCTCCATCTAGTGGCCTAGCTAAGAATCAGTAAAATTCTCCATTCTATGTCAAGAAAATTCCAATTATAGGCAATGTTTAGTTCTTAACTAGGTCTTTGAAAGGTGAATCAACATCATTGTTAAAATTATCAGTTATCTCAATATAATATTGTGCTTGCCCATCATAACTGAAATTGACCATGACATCAACTGGAATTCATTAAGTTTCAGATGTGATGGGCTCGAAGATAATGAACCAGTCCAATTTGAGCACGAAAAGATCTGTTGCATGTTGGACACATGTGTTATTGGTGCCGAAGAAGTGCTTGCAGGTCGGGACTTGCGAAGCTCGTTTTTCCTGTTGGATTCTGTTCTGTTCATAGGTGACGCTTTTGCTGATGAGACAATGCCATATGGAGCAATCCTGTGCATGGTTCTCGTTCGTCTCAGGGGTGATGTCGAAACTGTTCAGTGACATCTTCCAAATGTCCCAGAAGCACTTATACTGGCCTTCACATGAATGTTTCCCTTGAATTTGCTTGCCATAGAAGTGCTTTATTGGCAAGCGTTCATCAGGTGTTCTGGCAACACTCCTGTCCATCTGATCTGAGCGCTCTTCAGCAGTGTGGATGCTGGGCACGCCGTTCAGGGAGAGAATCTTAACATTAGGAATTTTGTCTTGCCATCTGATCTTGACTAATCTCTGCAAGCAAGTTATGCTAACGTGATGTGATGGTCTTTGACCAGGAAGCAGAACAGTAAGGAAAATTTGTAATTACTTGAAAATGGTTGAGGAATCTAATATTTTTTGAAAAGCTTGGAAAGAACTTAAAACTTTATATCACTTGTACAGGAATCAATTGTAATTTTTGGATAGTAACAAATACTGCTCCATGTGACCTGATGACCCTTTATCTGGAGGATCTACAGGGAGGAAGTTAAGTACAGAGGCAGTGTGGCACACACAAAAGAACATACAGACCAAGAGAACAGAAGAGCTGGCTGATGCATACAGGGAGGCAGCTAAGTCCTTGAAAGAAAGGGACTTGAATTCTGCTTGGAAGGACTGTGTGGCTGAAACTATGACTATACAGGCAGGGTCGACTGCCTACTAACACAATGAGATAGTCTTTGGCCGTGGAAGAGCTGGTACAACAATTGCTAGTTTGTACCAACCATCATTTGCCTGTTAATTCATGTTGATTTAGATTCACGTTAAGGTAAACGTTACAAAAAGTGAAATCTTGCCAGTCATTTCTTGATTTGGGGGTTGTTCAGTAAATTTCATTATTTTGGATAATGGGCCCCACAGGGAATCATTACTTGGAGTAACTTGTCCATGGTTTCACAAACATACGGACAGTATGTTAATTATACTTCCTTAATTACTACGACAATCTTTAGTCTGCATAAAGTCCAATACAAAAAATTGCATTAGTAAGTGTTGAAAACTTGAAGCACAATTATAAATTGAATATCACAAAATATTCAACTGTAGTTAGAATTAAGTTCTCAGTTAATAGGAGTGAGCCAAAGTTCAAGTAACCCCCCCTCTACCAACCCTTAGAATTTGCAGTACATGTTCTTCAGGTCCCTTCTGATGCTACCACTGTATAGTTTGAGGATTGTACAAACAAAGCTCACCAAGGCTTCTTAGACAGCACCTTCCAAACCCACAACCCACTACCATCTGGAAGGACAAGGGCAACAGATACATGGGAACACCAGCACCTGGAAAATCTCCACCCACCCCTCCCAGCAACCCCCAAGCCACTCACCATCCTGACTTGGAAATATATTGCCATTCCTGCACTGTTGCTGATTCAAAATCCTGGAACTCCCTTCCTAACAGCACTATGAGTGTACCTACACCATATGGACTGTAGCAGTTCAAGGAGGCAGCTGACAACCACTTTCTAAAGGGCAATTAGGAATGGGCAATAAATGCTGGCCAAACCAGCGATGCCCACATCCCTGGAATGAGGTTAAAAAAAAGTTAACCCCCTTTCTCATTGAAAAAGTGGTGCAAGTTACAGAAGTTGTTGCAGAGAATTGCTCAGGAACCAAGGCTCACATAATTTTGGAATGCTTTTGAGAATGAAGTTCCATTAGTTTGCTCATTTTTTCTGATTGTTCCATTTTTCTTCTTCATTCATTCCGTCTCTTCCAAAAATGTAATATTCAGCCATCACTCTTAAGGTTATTCAACATGTTGATTTCTGTCAGTTTTTGACAGGGTAAGCATAATGGGATAATAGAAACTCTTTTTGTGTGCATACCAAGAGAAAAAGGCTCATTGTTGATCTGCAACATACTTCTCAAGGTACTTTTGTGGGAGAAATAAAGTTTCTGGTCATGGAGGAGTGTGGGCTTGATATGGAAGCTGAGTTTCTACTTGTATTCAACACAAAGTAGCAAGGAGAGTGCACACTTCAACAATTGCATCATCGAGTTCCTTAAAAGTAGTGTTGGAACCACAAATATTCCCACAAATAGAAAACTTAATTAAAAATCATGTTACATTTCCAATATTATTTTTATTTTACAGATACCAACTATCCTTTTGCTGCAATTTTAACTAGCTTTTTGGGATTTTTTTCTGAATCACAAATATCAGGTCCAGACACGAAGGTCATAGTTAAACCCTGGTTCCAACAAAAGTACCGTTGCAATAAAATAAAAAATATCACTGCTAATATCAAACTCAAAAGGTCAAAAATAATTTCAGAAATAGTCAAAAGAGTCATTGAAAATGTGTTTAAGCTTGCACATACTTGTCCAACTTAACTATTTGTTCTTCTCAAATGGTAAATGCTATACAAAAACTGGTCCACATTTGAGTGTTCTATTTGTATCACATAACTTGCAGTTCAATAGTGTCTGTAACAAAGAAAACAATTTCCCAAGGGCCTTTCAAGAAGCATAATCAAAAAGAAAAGGAAGACGAACATGGCCAAAGCGATGGATTTTCAGGGGATCACACAGGATAAGCTGAATCGGCAGGCTGGTTTAGATCATAAGATCACAGGAAAAAGGAAGAATAGGTCACTGAGTCCCTCGAACCTGTTCCACCATTCAATAAGATCATAACTGTTGATTGTGGCCTTAACTCCACTTTCCTGTCTGCCCCCCCACAGCCCTCAACTCCCTTGTACATCAAAAACGGCTAAGTCAGCCTTGAATCTATTCAATAACTCGACCTACACTGCTCTCTGGAGTAGGGAATTCCAAAGATTAATGACCCAATGAAAGAAGAAATTCCTCTTGGTTTCCATCTTAAATTTAACACCCCTTATTTTTAAACTGTGTCCCCTAATTGTAGGTCCCACTCCCCACCGAGGGAAACATCCTTTTCAGCATTTACCCTATCTAGCTCCCTCAAAATCCTACCATTTCAATAGGATCACCTCTCATTCTTCTAAACTTCAATGGGCCTAACCTGCTCAATCTTTCCTCAAAAGGCAACCCCTTCAGCCCAGGAATCAGCCTGGTGAACCTTCTCTGAACTGTTTCCAATGCAGGTATATCCTCAAGTAAGGAGACCAAAACTGCACATAGTACTCTTGGTGCTGTCTCGCCAATGCCGTGTACAAAGCTTCCCGTCTTTTATACTCCATCCCCCTGCAATAAAGGCCAACAAGCCATTTGTCTTCCTAATTATGTGCTGTATCTACATGCTAACTTTGTGATTCGCATACAAGGAAAGTGGGATTAAAATGAGCAGCCTACTTTCCTATTTCTCTTTTTGCCCGTGCAGACATGATGGGCTGAATGGCCTCTTTCTGGACCGTAACTTTTCTATGGTTCTACCCAGTTCATTCTGTACCACAGCATTCTGTGGACTCTCTCCGTTTAAATAACATTCTGCTTTTCCATTCTACCCAAACATTTTCACACATTATACTCCATCTGTTGAATTTTTTGCCCACTCCCTTAACATATCTATATCCATTGCAAATTTTTTTGAACCCTACTCACAACTTGCTTTCCTAACTATCTTTGTAACATCAGCATATCTGGCTAAAAGATACTCGGTCGCTTCATTCAAGTAATTATTGTAGATTGGAAATAGTTGATCGATGTGGCACTCCACTAGTTAGTTTCCTAACCCTCTATCCATAATACGTCCAATACCATGAGCTCTTATCTTGTCTAGCCCTTGTTAATGTGGCACCTTATCAAATGGCATTTGGAAATCCAAATACACTGCATCTACTGGCACTCCTTTATCTGCCCAGCTGGTTACATCCCAAAGAACTGGAGTGCTGCTTAAATTGGAGTTTGGAGAGAGAAGGAGTTTGGTGAAGAGGGGAGGGATGCTTTCTACTTTTCCTCAGTAAGAAAAGTAGCAGCCTTGAGAAATAAGACCTGGTGACTATTTCTTCTGTCCTTCATATTCTCTAAACCAGGAGGAAGTAAAAATAAAGGGAGTAAATTAAGGGTAAGTCATGGCAATCTATAACCTAAACTCTACCTCTTCTTAAATCCCTATACACAGACACATACAAGATACATAAGACACACAAAAACATGGATTTTAAGGGTGGGATAAAACAGTTCAGTGGCACCAATTCCAGAGGACAGGATTCGATGGGTTGATTTTGATCAATGTCTTCCAAATTCCTTTCAGTTCTTGTTGATAACACGAGGTGGTCTTCCAGCACTTTTCAGTCTTTAGTTCATTGGTTGAACACTTGCCTTTCAATGTCTCTAACGGTGATTTTCCCCTTTGCCTCTTGACAGGGATTTTCAGAAAGAGAGGTTAGAGAGATAAGAGGAGAAAAAGCCAGCTAGCTATTATTGTGGAATTACTGGAATCTTACATACACAGGAGCAAGAAGTTTTAGGTCTTTTTTTCTTTCAGGCTAGGAGCTATTCTGCTGCAAAGCTCTCACACAAACCCTGGTCACCTGGTCAGGAGCCAATTAAAACATAATTTCCAGGCGGTCCCCCATTAGACCAGATTCCTCCTCAGCACCATCTTGTCTTTCAAGACACACTCTGTTCCAGGACAGCAACACTGTATATATCCATCATACTGTTCCAGTGGACATGTCTTTCAAACTTCAGCCACTGTAATTATAATCCAGTCCGATAGAAATAAAAATATATGTTCCTTACATAGGGAGCGGCATTAAACAGGAAATTAGAGATGCATCTAACAACGGTGCTACAGTAATCATGGGTGACTTTAATTTACATATAGACTGGGTAAACCAAATTAGCAATAATACTGTAGCGGATGAATTCCTGGAGTGTGCAAGAGTTGGCTCTTTAAACCAGTATGTCGAGGAACCGATTAGGGAACAAGCCATCCTAGATTTGATATTGTGCAATGAGAAGGGGTTAATTAATAATCTTGTTGTGCAGTGTCCTTTGGGGAACAGTGACCATAACATAATGAAGAATTCTATTAGGATTGAAAGTGAAGTAGTCCGTTCTGAAGCTAGGGTCCTAAGTCTAAACAAATGAAACTACGAAGATATGAGGCATGAGTTGGCTAAGATAGATCGGAGAACTTCATTAAAAGGCATGACAGTGGATAGACAATGGCTAATATTTAAGTAACAAATGCATGCAGTGCAACAGTTATACATTCCTTTCTAGCACAAAAACACAGCAGAAGAGCAGCCCAACTGTGGCTAACAAAAGATATTAAGGATAGTATTAGATCCAAAGTGGAGTCATTGAGGTTGCTAGGAAAAGTAGCAAGCCCGAGTATTGGGACCAGTTTAGAATTCAGCAAAGGAAGTCCAAAAGATTGATTAAGAGAGGAAAAATAAAGTGCGAGAGTAAACTTGTGAGGAACTTGTGAGGTGTATTTACATTTTCAGAAAGCTTTTGATAAAGCCCCACATAAGTGTGTAAAGTTAAACCACATGGGATTGGGGGTAATATTTTGCCAAAGTGTGAAGTTATTCACTTTGGTAGGACAAACAGAATGGCAGGGAGTTGTACATCCTCTCTTTCAATTTGATACCATCCTTAACTTCCTTAGTTAGCCATGGTTGGTGCATCCTTCGAGGAGTCTTTCTTTCTCAATCTTTGTTGAGAGTTATGAAATCTTTCCTTAAATGTTTGCCCCCGGTTTCTCTACAGTGTTAGCACTTTATCTATTTTCCTAATCCACTTTAGGCAACTCTAGCTTCATATCCTTTTAATGGCCTTTATTTAAATTTTAAGACACTAGTTTCAGTCCCAAATTACTCACTGTCAAACTGAATGTGAAATTCTATTATGTTATGATCACTCTTGCCCACAGAGCCCTTTACAATTAGGTCATTAATTAATCCTGTTTCATTATGCATTACAAGATCTGAAATAGCCTGCTCCCTGGTTGATTCTAAAACCTACAGTTCTAAGAAACTGCCCCAAATGCAATATGAACTCATCCTCCAGGCTACCTTTGCTAATTTAGTTTGTCCAATCTGTATGAAGATTGGAATCTCCCATGATTAATGCAGTAACTTTATTGTCAGCCCCATTATTTCTTGATTTATACTCTATTCAACAGTGTAGCTACCATCATTGGGCCCTATAAATCACTCCTACCGTGACTTCTTGCCTTTGCTATTTCTTATCTCCACACAAATGGATTTTACATCTTGATCTTCAGTGCTAAAATCCTCTCATGCTATACTGATCCACCCCACCCCTTTTTCCCGTCTTCCTGACCTTCTGAAATGTCAAATACCCTTGAATATTCAGTTTCCAGTCTTGGTCACCCCGCAACTGTCTCTGTAACGGCTATCTTACACTCATTTATTTCTATTTGTGCCATCAATTCAACCACCTTGTAAGGAATGCTGCATGCGTCCAGATAACGAGTCTTTAATTCTGTCTTTTCACCATTTTTTCCTACTCTGACCTTATTTGGTGGTGCACGCTTCTGTTTGTATGCTCCGACACTTCCTGCCACAAACTAGTTATCATTCCCCATATCACTACCTACTCCCCTCTCACACATATGCTTGCCTAGTTACCCCTTAAATGCATCTGGATTATTTGCTGCAACCAAACGCCACATTCTCACCACTGTTTGGGTGAAGAATTTTCTTCCGAATACCCTATTGAATTTCTTGGTTTTTTTATATTGAAGGCCTCTAGTTATGCCCTTCCCCACAAGCAGAAACATTTTCTCTCTATCCACTTTATCAAAACTTTTTCAGAATTTTAAAGACCTCGATTCGGTCACCCCTCAGCCTTATTCTTTCAAAAAAGAGAGGGGCCTGGTCTGTCAATCCTTTCCTGATATGTTTACCCATACATTTCTGATACATCCGTCTATCTTCTCTGCATCTTCTCCAGTGTCTCCATATTGTTTTCGTAATATAACCACTAAAACTGCATGCAGCACTATGTGGTCCAACCAAGGCTCAATACAGGTTTAGCATAACTTGCCTAATTCTCAATTCCATCCCTCTAGAAATAAAGCATAGTGTTTGGTTTTCTTTTTTGTGGCTTTGCTAACCTGTGGCACAACTTTAGTGGTTCATGTATTTGTGCTCAGATCCCTTTATACCTCACCTAGTCTTGCACCTTCCAAGCGTTATTCTTCCTATAAAATATACACTCTCATTTATCTGTGCTGAACTTCATTTGCTAATCATTTGCCCATTCAGTAAATTTATTTATGTCCTCCTGTAATTTGTTGCAGTCCTCCTCAGTATTGACTATTCCCCTCTAAACAGTTAGTATAAATTGTTAATAGGGGTCTTCAAACCACAGATCCTTGTGGAAAACCACTTCTCACCTTCAGCCACTCTGAATAACTTAGCATTTACTCCCAATCAAGTGGAGCAAAAATAGTGGCATTGACTGGTTGGGCTAAATGATCTGTTTCTGTGCCATATATCCTATCTAATGTCGCTAGTCAAGCAAGATTTCACTTTTAGAATACAAGTTGGCTATTCATTACAATATTTTAATTATTTTTCTTTCCTAGATTTTCTGTTATTCTCTCCTTTAGTACAGATTCCATTATTTTTCCTCCCACTGATGTTAAGCTACTAGTATTTGAATAAAACCAGCATTTGTAGGTCAGTTGATTAAAACTCTGCACCTGTAGAAAAGCAAGCCTGTACAGAATTATTATTTTGCCTGCCCAAAAAGTAAAGAAAGCAACAATCAAATTTTCTGCCTCCATAATATCTAACTGGAATCTCTCACAACACCAGCTCGATTGATATGAACAATTCATTTAAAGTTGTTGACATTGATGCTCGTAGATGTCACTTTTTAAAATTCCTTGTTGTAAACTAGTTTTAAGGGTGTTCCTTGGATCGACTGCTGTTTGCACTGCTCAAAAAAAAGCACAGAAATTCTGAAAGCAAAAACTGCAGACAGTTCCCATCCTTTATTCCCCCAATAGCAAAGCTTATTCTGCAGACTGGCTGTTCCCATATTTTTCATCCTCACTGTGGTCAATTTGACTTGTGTAAACAAAAAAGATATCGATATTGTAAATGAAGATCTCCAAAAAGGATATGATTAATTTGCTGCATTACAAGGGGACATGAGCAGCTAATATAGTCTGCACAGCTACAAATGTGAGACTTGGGCAGCAATGGGCATGATCATTAACAATGGAGGAGTTAACCACTCCCTTGCTGTAAACCGACCTCCTCTATAGACAGACTTGAGAACCTTCTTTCCTGAACACAGGTGTAAAGTACCGACAATGATAGATTAACAAATTGCTACGCTGTTAAGTTTCAGGATTTTAAAAACCAGTTTTGTTTCACAGCACTCCATCAGTAAATCTTATCCTAAATTGATATGGAATGTACCGATGTGTTTTCCTCAACGTCTAAACTTAAAAGAGTGCATAGGTATTAGGTGTAAAAATTACCCCAAACTGCAATACACTGCTCTTCACAACATATTCAGTGCATTCTCTTGTCAATGCCTCCAATGTCATGCAACAACATGACAGATCAGAAGAAGCACCAACAAAAATCACAATTCACTGACATCAGCACGAAAAAGAAATATGATTAAGTTTAGACACACTGAACAATGATTAATAATCTAGGAATAAAAATTGGAAGGAGTGAATTTGTTACCTACATAAAACATAAGTGACCAGAGTAGGCATACGGTTGTTTGAATATTTATCAAACTCTCCCCAGCATCAGATTTAAATTTGTTGGCAGCCACCCTCCTTTATATCAGACACATCTCCAGTAACCAAATCTTCCAACTAATACATTGTATTTCTTATCTGAAATGCACTTCCACGCAAACTTTGATGATATAAATAGTCATGGACAAAGTTAACATTTGCTGAAGAGGTAAAATTCTCAGGTAAAATTAATAGATGTAACATAGCACACCAGACAACTGACCTACAATTTTACAAAAAAAGCAGGTCAAAATTTCTTACGAGGAATTTTGACACAGGTTGCCCTGAGTTACATGGCAAACACACAATTTTAACTGCAGCTGCTCCAACATTTTTATCTCTAAACCTAGTAGTATATGAAACCTTTTAAGATATAAAATTGAATGAAGCCAATGTTATGAAATAAAGGAGCTATTTGTGCAATAAAATACGCATCTTTCTGCTGGAAGAAACACACAGTGCACAATGCAACATGAATGTGCACTATGTGCACAAAGTGACAATGGCTCGATATCTTCAGTAGTATTTCCAATTAAATGAACCCAACTGAACCCAACACCAAAATATAAGTTTGATGTTCCCAATGAGACAATTGTTGCGATTTAATTGATACAAATTGCTATTGCGACAGTGCATACTTTCAGTATTTGTAACACATGCCAGTGAATGGAGAAAACAGCCTGGAGAGACGGTGGTGATGCAGCACGGTGAGGGGGGTGGGGGCAGGAAAACAGCATGGAGGGGAGGTGGTGCAGATGGGGACAAGGCAAGGTACGGCAGGGAGGAATGGAATGGTGGATGCAAATGCAATGGAGTGATGGAACAAGGTTTGGGGAGGGCATGGAAAGAAGGGGTGGGGATGATATGGGGGGAATGGCATCAATATGGCATGCTTGGGATGGTGTGCTACAAATGGCATGGGATGAGGATTTGAAGTACTGTTAGAATAAAGATACTAACTTCACTGCAAATGCTTTGCAGGTCTCTGCTAGGATATGAATTCATTTCATTTGGAGCACCACAATTCATAACTCGACATTTGTGAAATCACTTTGAAGAACAGAATGAAAAGTACTTGCATTCTGGTGCAGCAGTTGTTGAAGCCAAGTAGTTAAGGTAATGCAAAACAAAAACAAAAATACCTGGAAAAACTCAGCAGGTCTGGCAGCATCTGTGGAGAGGAGCACAGTTAACGTTTCGAGTCCGAATGACCCTTCAACAGAACTAACTAAAAATAGAAAAGAGGTGAAATATAAGTTGGTTTAAGGGGGGGGGGGGGATGGGACAAGAAGAGCTGGATAGAGAGCCAGTGATAGGTGGAGATAACCAAAAGATGTCACAGACAAAAGGACAAATAGGTGTTGAAGGTGGTGATATTATCTAAAGGAATGTGCTAATTAAGAGTAGAAAGCAGAACGAGCAAGGTACAGATAGCCCTAGTGGGGGTGGGGTGGGGTGGGGTGAAGGGAAGGGATCGAAATAGGCTAAAAGGTAGAGATAAAACAAGGGATGGAAATACACTTAAAAATAATGGAAGTAGGTGGGGAAAGAAAAATCTATATAAATTATTGGAAAAAACAAAAAGGAGGGGGAAAATCGGAAAGGGGGTGGGGATGGAGGAGAGAGTTCATGATCTAAAATTGTTGAACTCAATATTCAGTCCGGAAGGCTGTAAAGTGCCTAGTTGGAACTTGAGGTGCTGTTCCTCCAGTTTGCGTTGAGCTTCACTGGAACAATGCAGCAAGCCAAGGACGAACATGTGGGCATGAGAGCAGGGTGGAGTGTTGAAATGGTAAGCGACAGGGAGGTCTGGGTCATGCTTGCGGACAGACCGAAGGTGTTCTGCAAAGCAGTCGCCCAGTCTGCATCTGGTCTCTCCAATGTAGAGGAAACCGCATTGGGAGCAACGAATGCAGTAGACTAAGTTGAGGGAAGTGCAAGTGAAATGCTGCTTCACTTGAAAGGAGTATTTGGGCCCTTGGACGATGAGGAGAGGGGAAGTAAAGGGGCAGGTGTTGCACCTTCTGCGGTTGCATGGGAAGGTGCCATGGGAGGGGGTTGAGGTGTAGGGGGTTATGGAGGAGTGGACCAGGGTGTCCCGGAGGGAATGATCCCTGCAGAATGCCGCCAGGGGGGATGAAGGGAAGATGTGGTTGGTGGTGGCATCATGCTGGAGTTGGCGGAAATGGCGGAGGATGATCCTTTGAATGCAGAGGCTGGTGGGGTGATAAGTGAGGACAAGGGGGACCCTATCATGTTTCTGGGAGGGAGAAGAAGGTGTGAGGGCGGATGCGCGGGAGATGGGCCGGACATGGTTGAGGGCCCTGTCAACCAATGTGGGTGTAAAACCTCGGTTAAGGAAGAAGGAGGACATGTCAGAGGAACTGTTTTTGAAAGTGGCATCATCAGAACAGATGCGACGGAGGCGAAGGAACTGAGAGAATGGGATGGAGTCCTTACAGGAAGCGGGGTGTGAGGAGCTGTAGTCGAGGTAGCTGTGGCAGTCGGTAGGCTTGTAATGAATATTGGTGGACAGTCTATCACCAGAAATTGAGACAGAGAGGTCAAGGAAGGGAAGGGAAGTGTCAGAGATGGACCATGTGAAAATGATGGAGGGGTGGAAATTGGAAGCAAAATTAATACATTTTTCCAGGTCCCGACGAGAGCACGAAGCAGCACCGAAGTAATCATCGACGTACCGGAGAAAGAGTTGTGGGAGGGGGCCGGAATAGGACTGGAACAAGGAATGTTCCACATACCCCATAAACAGACAGGCATAACTGGGGCCCATGCGGGTACCCATAGCCACACCTTTTATTTGGAGGAAGTGAGAGGAGTTTAAGGAGAAATTGTTCAGTGTGAGAACAAGTTCAGCCAGACAGAGGAGAGTAGTGGTGGGTGGGGATTGTTCAGGCCTCTGTTCGAGGAAGCGGAGAGCCATTAGCCAGCCCGGTGGGGGATGGAGGTGTAGAGGGATTGGACATCCATGGTGAAGAGGAGGCTGTTGGGGCCAGGGAACTGGAAATTGTTGATATGATGTAGGGTGTCAGAGAAATCACGGATGTAGGTGGGAAGGGACTGGACAAGGGGAGAGAGAATGGAGTCAAGATAGCAAGAAATGAGTTCCGTGGGGCAGGAACAGGCTGACACGATCGGTCTGCCAGGACAGTCCTGTTTGTGGATTTTGGGTAAGAGGTGGAAGCGGGCCGTCCGAGGTTGGGAGACTATCAGGTTGGATGCTGTGGAAGGAAGATCTCCAGAGGAGATGAGGTCAGTAACAGTCCTGGAAACAATGGCTTGATGTTCAGTGGTGGGGTCATGGGTCCAGGGAGAGGTAGGAGGAAGTGTCTGCGAGTTGACGCTCAGCCTCTACGAGGTAGAGGTCAGTGCGCCAGACAACAACAGCACCACCCTTGTCAGCAGGTTTGATGACAATGTCGGGGTTGGACCTGAGAGAACGGAGTGCAGCAAATTCAGAGAGAGACAGGTTAGAGTGGGTGAGAGGAGCAGAGAAACTGAGACGACTAATGTCACGCCGACAGTTATCAATGAAAAGATCAAGAGAAGGTAAGAATCCAGAGGGAGGGGTCCAGGTGGAGGAAGAATATTGGAGGTGGGTAAAAGGATCCGTTGAACGGGGAGAGGACTCCTGCCCAAAGAAGTGAGCACGGAGACGAAGGCGGCGGAAGACGAGTTCAGCATTGTGCCGAGCCCAAAATTCATTGAGATGAGAGCATAAGGGTATGAAACTAAGTCCTTTGCTGAGCACTGAACGTTCAGCATTGGAGAGGGGGAGGTCAGGGGGTATGGTGAATACACGGCCGGGGCTGGGACTGGAAGATGGGATGGGGACAGAGGGACAGGCAGGGGTAGAGGGTCCTGGATGGGTGTTGGTGTCGATGAATTATTGGAGCTTGCGTTCCTTTGCACCTGAAAGAAAGAGACAAAGTTTCTTGTTGAGGCGTCGGATGAGACGAAGAATAAAACGAAACTGGGGGCACGCGCAGCTTTGAAAAAGGGTGCGGTGGTGCTGCTGGAGGGAGAGGTCGAGTGTGTTCATATGGCCGCGCATGGCACTGAGTGTGGATCTCAGAATGCGACGAGAACAGCAGTCCAAGGAGCGTTGTATGTCCCGGAGATGCCTGTAATCATGGATGAGTTCGAAACATGAGGGATGGAACTTCAGTTGAAATCCATGTGGGGTAAGTCGGAGACAGTCACTGAGGAAGGAAATATGGCTGTGAAAGCGGGTTTTAGTAAACACCTTGTCAAAAACCAGGAGAGAAATGGAAAGCAATGAAGGTGAACAAGGCAAAAGAGAGATACGAAAATCCTGACGGAGAGAAGAGCAAAACTTCTTCAAGGTAGGCATTCCTTGAAGATAAGTGGCAGTCAATTAAACACTAAGATAAAAGCAAAAAACTGCGGATGCTGGAAATCCAAAACAAAAACAAAAATACCTGGAAAAACTTTTTCCAATAATTTATATAGATTTTTCTTTTCCCACCTACTTCCATTATTTTTAAGTGTATTTCCATCCCTTGTTTTATCTCTACCTTTTAGCCCATTTCGATCCCTTCCCCCCCACCCCACCCCCACTAGAGCTATCTGTACCTTGCTCGTCCTGCTTTCTACCCTTAATTAGCACATTCCTTTAGATAATATCACCACCTTCAAAACCTCTTTGTCCTTTTGTCTGTGACATATATTGGTTATCTCCACCTATCACTGGCCCTCTATCCAGCTCTTCTTGTCCCCCCCGCCACCTTAAACCAACTTATATTTCACCTCTTTTCTATTTTTACTTAGCTCTATTGAAGGGTCATTCGGACTCGAAACGTTAACTGTGTTCCTCTCCACAGATGCTGCCGGACCTGCTGAGTTTTTCCAGGTGTTTTTGTTTTGGATTTCCAGCATCCGCAGTTTTTTGCTTTTATTTTAGTTAAGGTAATGCAACTGGAATAGTGCTGGACAAATATTATTGTACAACCATTCCCTATTTATAACAGAACCTAAAGCAAACATATCCTTAATCATGAGTAAAGATACATTCACAACATCTGATTCAAGAGAAATGAGAAAGAATGATGACCACCCAAACACAAAAGATCCTATACGATCACACAACAGATGATAAAACCACCAGACCAAAGCTCTACTCAGAACACACATTTCTTCTTAGCTGTACCAGAGCATGTTTAATATACACAAGCAGACCTTCTCTGATATTGTGCTGTTTAATTAGATTTCAAGTACAACACAATTAAGATGACAGGTTTATGGCAATCAGTAAAATTGGCTTTTTATTACCTTATATTATGAGTATGAACAAGATTTTAGGGTTTCAATTTTATAATTAGCGGTATTGCTTATTGTAATTGGTTTCTTGGTCAGTGTAGCTGTCAAGCAATTGTCCAGTATCCACACGAAGATATTCCAGGTTTCATGTCGGTACAAAGTGTATTGACATACTAGACAGTGGCTTTGTGGTCAATAGCTTTGGGAGGGTTAGAGGTGTCAAAGCAATGGAGAAAGTGGGAGAAGCAAAGGTGTGTTAAAGTATGGGGAGAGGGATTCCATTGCCTAAGAATGGTGCACCGGGAATATTAAAATTACACAAAGGGATGCTGGGGCTGGGAGTAATACAAGAATCATCTTGAAGAGAAATTCTGTGTGTTTAGGAGTACTGTGGGTAGATTCCCAGCTACGGCAAGGTGAAAGGGTGCATGTGGGGCTTGAGAGCTCAAAGTGGATAAATATTTGAAAGGAAAGAAAATTGCAGGGCCATGGAGAAAGAATAAGGGAGTGGGAACAGCTGGACAGCTCTTTAAAATAACCAACCGAATGTCCTCCTCTGTGCTGGGTGATTCTATGATTTTAAGTCTGAGTTTAAGGACTCTGGAAGGAATACCTTAATAACAATTTGCATTTATGTAGCACCTACGTTAGAGTAAAACATCCAAGACACTTCATAGGAGTGTCAAATTAAAATTTGGTACAAAGCCAATAAGACAGTTGACCAAAAGCTTGGTCAAAAAGATAGTTTTTAAAGAGCATCTTAAAAGGAAAAGGGGTAGAGACACATAGGCTGAGGGAGAGAATTCTAGCACCTGCAGCCCAGATGGCGAAAGACATGACTCCCCAGTGGTGAAGCGATTAATAGCAGGGGCATGAATCAGAGGAGCAGAGAGATGTCACAGGGCTGTCGAGATGGGGATGGTTAGAGTCACGGAGGAACAAGGCCACGGAGGAATATGAAAACAAGGATGCGAGTTGTAAAATCGAGGTGTTACCAGGCCAACAGCTCATACATGGTGTGTAGGACTTACAAATAAGTGTTGGGCTTTGCAGGAAGGGATGTACGGGTTTGGCACAGGATTAAAAGAGGAAAATGAAGAGAGCAAGCCTTTATGAAATCCCCTCCCCCCTCTAAAAAGATTTGAGGATAGCATTTCTCCAGCAAACATGTCTTATTCATCAATTAAAGCAGCATGTCCTTGAAGCAATTCAGGCCTGAGACAAGCAATTTGGATATACTTGTCCAAAACAAAAAAAATGGCCAATTCCAGGCTTTTGTTTTCTTTCTTCGCTCAGCTTAATACATACAAATTGAAATATTTATGACATGAGAAAATTCACATGGATCTAAAACTACAAGATCACTAATTGACGTATATTTTTAACTTAAAGATCTTTCATCTGTAGGCACATCTTGTTGACACAATTTGACTTCTTGTCATGCTTTGTCACAGAATTTCTCAATTTTTTTATTAAACATTCCTATATCCACACTTATAGATGGCTTTACCCATTTAAACTAATCATTCTGTGATGTCAAAATATAACCATTGGGTACCCAGAAATTGCTCAAAATTCTATCCGAAAAATATTTTCACTGAAACTTTAATATCCAAAATAAGCATTTAAACAAAAAAGTTTACAGTCAAAAAATTATATATTTCACAATGACATGATTGTGTGGGAATGTGCGGACATGCACATGCAAAAGAGAAGAAATTACAATCCAGTGATTGGAACCACTGTAGCTTTTGTTTGGTGTTTTATAACACCCAGGGGTTGAAGCTGAAGGAGAGATAGATTAGGGTCAGAGTGTGCAAGAGAGATGGGAAGATAGTTTGTTTTGACAATTGAACCTTAAATGAAGAAAGGCTATCAGTTTAAATACCACTAATTCTTTCATCTATGTTTTGTTCAAATAGTGAATGCTAATCGTTTACACCTCTGAAACAGAGATTCTGCTCTCTAACTGCAACGGTGTGCAACACTCATCAGGGACCACAGGCATCTACTTGCCCCCCCACCTGATAACACCCACTTTTCCATATCTACAGGCCTCAGTGATGAGACTCAAACTCATAACTTGACAATATTTCGAACGCTGCAGTTCTCTCTGGGAAAAAAAAGGTTATACCAGCTGGCAGCCATCTCTAGGCTCATGTAAAGGATGGCTTTCAACCAAGCAAGATCCATCCATTGCCTAATGAGCCCCTCAATCTACCCCCTTTTTGGCAACTTACAGTCTTGCTTCCCACCCTCAATAGGCTCCCAATTACTTATCCTAGGTCCCTCCCTCCATCTAAATGCAGCTCTTTATCAGCATGATCCACAAACATCGGGTCTGTATTCAAATATGTGAAACCTAGATCTCCTTCTCTGGATCCAGTTTGCTATTCAGCTGCAAATTAAATAGTCATTGTTGGAGGAGTTGTTATTTCCTACAGCCATTCATTGGGAAGGCTGAAGCCATCATTATTCTGCTGTACCATCAACTCCATCATCTCCTCATGCTACACCAGGCTATTCACAACCCCGGAGACCAGTTTCACCGAGAGATGAATTTCCAAATCAATTCTCTCTGCATCACAAGGGTCACCTGCTTGCATCTCTGCCCTGACATCAGTCATTCAGCCAATGAAATACTTATACATGTCTGTCACCTCTATATTATATTACACTATCAATCTTCTGGCTGCCCCCACATCCTTTGACAACAGCCAAGGTCACAGTAAAGCCCAGAAGCCAATGGAGAAATGGAATTTTGCCCAGGAGAGAGCAGGTTTCTGCCCAGTCCCAATATAGCGGCAGAGTAGAGCTAGGAAACCAGCAGAATCCTGAAGTAGAGGCCCGAAGCTCTGCAAGAAATAGCATTAGTTGGGGGAAACTGCAGACTCAAACTGTTTCAAGTAATGTAGCAGAGCAGAGTCATGACAGCTGACATAAATAGTGTAATCCAGAGCAGAACAGTTCTAAGGGCAGAGAAGGCCTGGAAATCAAATATGAGTAAGGTTCCAGCTGCTGTAATAAGCACAATGAAAACAGTGAACAAGTTGTATCAGGAACTGGATAACATGCTCAGCACAGATCATTTTCAACTTATCGATTGAGCTAAAATGCATTTACTCTTTAGGGTACAGGATCCTGACCAGTTTGTGGGTCACAGAGGTGGCGGGGGGTGGGGTTGGTGGTGATGTGGGAGGTGGCTGGGGGAGGCATGCAAAGGAAGGAAATGGACAGTTGCAGAGAAACTCTGTAGGGAGCTGTCAGCCTGGTAGCCATCTTTCACTTTCATAATATAGTCTTCCACACTATCTTCATCTCTTTCTTGAAGATCCTTCCTAAAACCCTCTTTTGCAACAAAGTTTTCGGTGAACGGTCAATCTTTTTTAAAAAATTCAACATTCAGGTTTTCTATGAATTGATTTTGGATTTCTATTTCTTTTTCTATTAAGCTATTAACTAAATGTTTGCTGTTGCTGCATGTTCCTCCCCTCCATAAGCAAAGTTTACAGGCAATTACACCTCAATTGAAGTATCTTAAAATCTCTAAGCTCTGATACTGCAATGAGCCAAATTATTTACACAAAATGGCTGCCTTGGCCTATTCAGCTGTTGCAGTTCTAAATTTCCCCCTTACCCAGAGGAGAACTCCCCACAGAAGGTGATGGAACTGAGGACCTGTCATGAATATTTAATAAGATATACTAAGGAAAATTGGTCTGGTTCTCGGTGGTGTAAAACAGATGGGTGAAAGGGCATTTCTGCTGCTGTTTCAGTGGTCAGGTGGCTAAGGGGGAAAACCTATTTCAACTTGTCTTTTTTGTCCTGACTATGCCTTTTAGACAATGATACATTCACAAGATATATTATCTCAGTATTTCTCCCTTCCCTCCTCCCCAAAGTACAGACACCTTGTTAAAACATTGAGTGGTGAGGAGACACGATCTAATATTTCACCCAAGTGGCCGCTCTTCATGTAATAATGTCCACAAAAATGAACTTCCAACAGCAGTTGTTAGATAGGAAATGAGAATGCCATCAGATTTTGTTCCAGCCACCTAACTCACTGGGGGCCAAAACTGATCACTATACCATTACCAGTCGACATATGTCCATTCAGCACCGACCAGAGACTGAATGCTCAAATGGTTCCGTTACCTATTTGGTAAACTTGCTGAGTCATTAGGAGACTTGGGTGTAATTTGTGTTACTAGGATTACCAGGTATGCAAGCCTCACTAATTTAAATGCCATTTCCAAAGTACCCATGAGCTTCAAGAAATATAGGAATATGACAGGTCACATTAAATGTAGGAATACAGTTGCAGACATGCAGTTCTGCCTCCTTCAGTCACAATCAAGGAGCTGAAAAATTGAAAACCCATGAAAATGGAGGTCCATGATTTTGCCATTGGGATAAGGCTTCAACTATTTAGAAAGAGGCTGGCAGTCCTGCTTGTTTTCTCTCAGTGGTTCTGTGTACAAAAAGCATAGAATCACAGAGTTTTTATGGTTCAGGAGGCGGCCATTTGGCCTATCATGTCTGCACCCGCTCTCTGAATGAGCAATTCACTTAGTGCCATTCCCCTGCCTTCTCCCTGTAACCCTGCACATTCTTTTTCAGATAACAGTCTAATTCCCTTTTGAATGCCTCAATTGAACCTGCCTCCACCACACTCTCAGGCTATGCATTCCAGACCCTAACCACTGCATGAAAGAGCTTTTCCTCATATCACTTTTGCTTCTTTTGCGAATTACTTCAAATCTGTGCCCTCTCGTTCTCAATCCTTAATAGTTTCTCCGTATCTACTCTGTCCAGACCACTCATGATTTTGAATACCTCTCTCAAATCTCCTCTCGGCCTTTTTTTCTCAAAGGAAAATATTCCCAACTTCTCCAATCTATCTTCGTAACTGAAGTTCCTCATCCCTGGAACCATTCTCATAAACCTCTTCGACACTCTCTCCAACGCCTTCACATCGTTCCTAAAGTGCAGCGCTCACAGCTGGACACAATACTCTAGCTGAGACCAAACTATTTTGGGGAGAATAGAGTTGGGGGAGGCGATGGCGTAGTGATATTGTCACTGGACTAGTAATTCAGAGACCCAGGGTATTGCCCTGAGGACCCGGGTTCAAATCCCACCATGGTGGAATTTGAATTCAACAAAAATCTGGAATTAAAAGTCCAATGATAACCACAAAACCATTGTCAATTGTTGTAAAATAACCCACCTAGGGGAGGAAATCTGCTGTCCTTACCCGGTCTGGCCTACATGTGACTCCAGGCCACAGTATTCTGTTTGACTCTTAAATGCCCTATAAACAAGGGCATTTAGGGAAGGGCAATAAATGCTGGCCTAGCCCACATCCAATGAATAAAAAAAACTACACAAGTTCAACATAACCTCATTGATCTTGTACTCCCTGCCCCTATTAATAAACACCTAGATGCTGTATGCTTTATTAACCGCTCTCTCAACCTGTCCTGCTACCTTCAATGTCTTATGCACATGTCCTTCAACTTCTCCGTCCACTTTAGAATTGTACCCTTGATTTTATATTGTCTTTCCAAGTTCTTCTTACCAAAGTGGGTCACTTCACATTTCTCTTCATTGACCTTCATCTGCCATCTGTCTGCCCACACCACCAACTCGTTGATGCACTTTTGAAGTTCTACATTACCCTCCTCACAGTTCACTATGCTCCCAAATTTTGGATCACCTACAAATTTTGAAATTATGCCCAGGACAAAGTCTATGCCATTATTATATAAGCAAGGGTTCCAACATGGACCCCTGGGGAACTTAACTACAAACATTGCTCCAACCCAAAAAACATACATTAACCTCTATTCTTTGTTTTCTGTCACTCAGCTAATTCCATATCCATGTTGCTAATCTCCCTTTTACTCCAAGTCTGCTGTGCGGCACTTGATCAGACACCTTTTTGGAAGTCCAGGTACACCACATCAGCAGCATTGCCCTCATCAATCCTGTTACCTCTTCAAAAAACTCCAGCAAGTTAGTTAAACATGATTTTTCCTTAATGAATCCATGCTTACTTTCCTTAATTAATCCACATTTTTCCATGTGACTATTGATTTTGTCCCGTATTATTGTTCCTAGAAGTTTCCTCAATATCAAAGTTAAACTGACTAGCCTTAGTTGTTGGGTTTTTCTTTAAAAAAAACAAGGTTGTAATGTTTGCAATCCTACAGTCCTCTGGTACCACCCGAGTCTAAGGAAGAATGAAAAATTATCGCCAGTGCCACTGCAATTTCTGCTCTCACTTCCCTCAATGTCCTTGGGTGCATCTCATCTAGTCCTGATGCCTTATCAACTTTAAGTACAGATAACCTATCCAATACCACCTCCTTATCAATTTTAAACCTTTCTAGTGTCTGAATTACCTCTTTTTTTTAACCATGGCCTGAGCAGCATCTTCTGTCTTCGTAAAGACAGATGCAAAGTATTCATTTAATACCTCAACTATGCCCTCTGCCTCCATGCGTAAATCCCCTTTTTGGTCCCTAATCAGCCCGACTCTCCTTTTACCACCATTGCACTATTTATATGCCAAAAGACAACTTTAGGATTGCTTTTTATGTTAGCTGCCAATCTCTTTTCATGCTCCTCCTTTGCTTCCCTTATTTACTTCTTCACCTCCCCTCTGAACCTTCTATATTCAGTTTGGTTTACAATTGTATTTTCAACCTGACATCTGTCAGAATCACTCTTTCTTCCTTATCTTAATTTCTATCTCCTTTGTCATGCAAGGAACTCTGGATTTGTTTGCCCCACATTTCCCTTTTGAGGGAATACGCCTTGACTGTGCCCAAATTATCTCTTCTTTGAAGGTAGCCCATCGATCAGCTACTGTTGTTCCTGCCAACCTTTGACTCCAATTTATTCGGCCCAGGTCCACTCTTAACTCATTGAAGTTGGTTTTCCCCAGTTAATTTTTCTTACTCTGGACTGTTCTTTAAGTCCTTTTGCATTGTCAGCCTGAACCTTATAATACAATGATCACTGTCCACCAAATGTTTCCCTACTGACACTAGATTCACTTGGTCCACCTCATTCCAAAGAACCAGGCATAGTAGTGCCTCCTTCCTCAGTAAACTGGAGATATACTGAAGAAACTTTCCTGAATACACTATAGAAACTCTTGCCCCTCTCTGCCCTTTATACTACTACTATCCTGGTCTATATTTGGATAATTGAAGCCCCTCATAAAATATACTCTATAATTTTTGCATCTATCTATAATTTTCTTGCAAATTTAAATCCTCAACATCCTTCCCAATAGTTGGTGGCTGATTGTATTGCTTGATGTTGTCAATCACACCTTTTTGTTCCTTCACTACAGCCAAATAGATTCTGTTCTTGACCCCTCTAGGACATCCTCTTTCTCTAGGACTGCAATGCTCTACTTAAGCAATACCACTACCTCTCCCCCTTTTCCTCCTTCACTATCTTTCCTGAGCACCTTGTATCCAGGGATATTTAACACCCAGTCCTGCTTTTCTAAGACCCAGGTCTCTTTTACAGCCACAACATCATATTTCCAAATGGCACTCTGTGCCTGCAACTCACCAATCTTTCTTACCACACTCCATACATTCACAGTAACCCTGATTTAGACTCTATTACTTTCTCCTTTACTCTGCCCCACCTATTAACTTACTACTCCTTACTATAATGCGATCTCTCTTTCCCAGGATTCTGCGTACCTTGCTATTCTTCTCTGATATTATCTCGTGGTTCCCACACCCCTGCTGAGTTAGTTTAAACTCTCTTCAACAGCAATAGCAAAATGCCCCGCAAAGAACTCAGTCCCAGCTCTATTCAGGGGCAACCTGTCCAGCATGAACAGGTCCCGTCTCCAACAGAATCAGTCCCAATATCCCAAGCCCTTCCTCCTGCATCATCTTTCCAGCCATGCATTCATCAGTCTTATCCTCCTATTTCTGTCCAAACTTACTTGCGTGTGGCACCAGGAGTAATCTGGAGATGACTACTTTTGAGGTTCTGCTTGCTAATTTTCTACCTAGCTCCCTAAACTTTGACTGTAGGACCACATCCCTCTTTCTACCCATGACATTGGTATCAATTTGGACCACAACTGTTCACCTCTGCCACCCCTCCCCAACCCCACTTCAGGGTGCTCTGCAACCACTGTGACACACTTGACCCGGGCACCAGCGAGGCAACACACCATCCTGGATTCATGCCTGCACCCGCAGAAACACCTGTCTATTCCTGACTATTGAATCACCTGTTACTATTGCTCTTCCAAACTTCCCTGTGCCCCCCCTCCCCATGGAGCTGATGCCATGGGTTTGGCTCTGGCGGCACTCCCCAGATGACCAAAGCTCTCATCAGTATTCAGAACTGAATACTGGTTGGAGAGTAGGATGCACTCAGGGGACTCCTATACTACCTGCCTATGCCTTTTTGACTGGCTGGTGGTCACCCATTCCCTCTCTCCCTGCAGCACTAAGCACACTTATGACGAAGGGGTTCCTAGTCAAAGTGGAAAAACATAAGAACAGCATATAGAGGATGCTTTCCACAAATAAGATGTAGTGATTACACAAGTATAAAAGTGTACTGCCTCAACAACCCCACAGCCACTGATGACTGCCCGTGATTTCATACAATTGAAGGGTAACAAAGGATTTTTAAATCAACTTGGCTTTTTGAAAGGGATATCATGTTTTGACAAATTTAGCGATTTTTGAAGATGTAACTGGCAATGTAGCATATTTGAATTTCTGAAAGGCTTTTGACAAGGCATCACATAAAAGGTCATTATGCAATACAAGGCCTCATGGGGTTGGGAATGATATATTGCCACGGATAGGAGGATTGGTTAATGGACAAAAAAAAAATCAAGAATTGGAATAAATGGGTCATTTTCACTTGGCCAATTCTAACTAGTGGAGGGCCGCAGCAATCAGTGCTGGGGTCTCAACTATTAATCGTCTTATGTTAATGACTTAGATGGATGGACTGAGTATACAGTATCCAAGTTTGCTGACAAGACAAACCTAGATGGGAAAATCAGTTGTAAGGACACGACGAGTATACAAGATGATTCAGACAGGTTAAGTGAGTGGGCAGCTGGAGTATAATAAGAGGAACTGTGAGGTTATTCACTTTGGTTTGAAGAACACAAAAACTGAATTTTTTTGAATGGTGAGAAACGATTAAACATTGGTGTTCAAAGGAATTTGGGTTTTCTTGTAAAAGAAACAAAGTCAGAGTGTAGGTTTAAGCAATTAGAAAGGCAAATGGTATGTTGGCCTTTCACAGAATCACAGTGCAGAAGAGGCCCTTCGGCCTATCAAGTCTGCACCGACACGTGAGAAACACCTGACCTACCTACCTAATCCCATTTACCAGCACTTGGCCCATAGCCTTGAATGTTATGAGGTGCCAAGTGCTCATCCAAGTTACTTTTAAAGGATGTGAGGCAACCCGCTTCCACCACCCTCCTAGGCAGTGCATTCCAGACCGTCACCACTCTCTGGGTAAAAGAGTTTTTCCTCACATCCCCCCTAAACCTCCTGCCCCTCATCTTGAATTTATGCCCCCTTGTGACTGACCCTTCAACTAAAGGGAACAGCTGCTCCCTATCCACCCTGTCCATGCCCCTCATAATCGTGTACACCTCAATCAGGTCGCCCCTCAGTCTTCTCTGCTCCAACGAAAACAACCCAAGTCTATCCAACCTCTCTTCATAACTTAAATGTTACCAGGCAACATTCCTGGTGACTCTCATCTGCACCCCCTCCAGTGCAATCACATCCTTCCTATAATGTGGCGACCAGAACTGCACACAGTACTCCAGATGTGGCCTCACCAAGGTTCTGTACAACTCCAACATGACCTCCCTACTTTTGTAATCTATGCCTCAATTGATAAAGGCAAGTGTCCCATATGCCTTTTTCACCACCCCACTAACGTGCCCCTCTACCTTCAGAGATCTATTGACACACACGCCAAGGTCCCTTTGTTCCTCAGAACTTCCTAGTATCATGCCGTTCATTGAATACTTCCTTGTCAAATTACTCCTTCCAAAGTGTATCACCTCTCACTTTTCAGGGTTAAATTCTAGCCCAAGACACTCAACTTCACTGTTAACCACCCGGCCAATCTTATTGCAAAAGGGATGGGGTACAAGAGTAACAAAGTTTTGCTACAAAAACAAAAATAGCTGGAAAAACTCAGCAGGTCTGACAGCAACTGCGGAGAGGAATACAGTTAACATTTCGAGTCCGTATGACTCTTCATCAGAACTAAAGGAAAATAGAAATTAGGTGAAATATATGCTGGTTGAGGGGGGTGGGACAGGTAGAGCTGGATAGAGGGCCAGTGATAGGTGGAGGCAAAGAAGAGATTGCCAAAGATGTCATAGACAAAAGGACAAAGTTTTGCTACAATTGCATAGAGCTTTGCTGAGACCACACCTGGGGTACTGTGTATAGCTTTGGCCTCCGTTACTAAGGAAGGATATACTTAGCTTAAAGGTGATTCAACAAGTATTCACTAGACTTGTTCCAGGAATGAGGATATGGTCTGATGAGGAGAGAATGAGAACATTCAGCTTACATTCCCTCAAGTTTAGAACAATGAGAGGTGATTTCATTGTAAACATATAAAACTTCTCAGGGCTTTGACAGGGTGGATAGATGCTGGAAGGATATTTCCCCTGGCTGGGGAGTCCAGAACAAGGGGGCGTAGTCTCAAAGCAAGGGGTGATTGCTTAGGACTGAGATATGGGGGAAACTTCTTCACTCAGTTGTAATTGTTTGGAATTCTCTATCTTGGAGGGCTGTGGAAGCTCATTCGTTGAATATATTCAAGTCAGGGATCAATAGATTTTTAGATACAACTTGCACTTATACAGCACCCTTAATGTATTAAAATGTCCCAAAGTGCACCACAGGAACACTAAAAAGCACAATTTGACACCGAGCCCATAAGGGAAAAGAGATAAGGGGAGGAGAGTGCAGCAAAATTGGAGTTGAGGTAGGAGATCAGGCACGATCTTATTGAATACCAAAGCGGGCTCAAAAGGGCCAGATGGCCTACTCCTGTTCCTATTTCATATATTCTTGCATTCACTCAACTTTCTAAAAAGAGGATTGCATCATTGGAAGGGGCACACTTGCTTACTGTTAGAAATCTTGACCTCATTTAATTGATATCCCTGAACAGATACCAAGAGTTCAATGATGCATCTGACACCATTATTTAAAAACTTAGGGAAACTTTTAAAGATAAGAAAAAGAAACGTAGCAAGACAAAGGTAGGAGTTTTACATTGTACAAAAATGATGGTTACTGCCAATCATAGAGCAGAGGAGAGGAGGAGAGGGGAACAGTTACACAAAATGTCAGCATAAGAAATATTGGGAGTAGGCCATTTGGCCCCTTGACCCTGCTCTGCATTAAGATCACGGCTGCTTTGATTGTGACTACTTTCCTGCCTGCCCCTAGTAATTCTCAACTACCTGGATGATTAAAAGCCTATTTCTCTCAGCCCTGAATATATTCAATGACCCAGCCTCTCCTCTTAGGGGTAGAGAATTCCACGACCCTGATCACAGTCTTCAATAGTAGACCCCGTGCTCTGAAACTGTGCCCCCAGTTCTAGATTTCCCTATGAGAAGAAACATTCACTCAGCATTTACCTTGTCAAGCCTGTTTCAATAAAATCACAATGCATTTTTCCTGAACTCCAGCATCAGCCCAACCTGCTCAACCTCTCCTCATAAGACAATCCCTTCATCCCAGGAATCAACCTAGTGAACCTTCTCTGAACTCTTGTGCATGTATATCCCTAATTAACTAAGGAGGCCATAACTGTACAGAGCACTCTAGGCGCTGTCTCACCAAAACCCTGTAACAAGGCTTCCCTACTTTTATACTCCATTCCCTGTGCAGTACTCTAAAGGAAACAATTCCATTTGCCTTCCGAATTACCTGCGTTACCTCCATGCTAACCTTTTGAGTTTCATGTAAAAGGGAACTCAGATCCCTCTATTGTTATGATGTGGCAGGTGGTATTTATTTGCCAGGCTGACCAAATCCACAAGGGAAACTCGGCCATGTTATCAGTATGATTTTGCAATTTATATTTATTACGAGAAGGCTTGTGCACTGAAGTCAGAAGTTATCAGTCCACCACCACCTTTAGAGATTTTAAAATATTAAATTAAAACATTAACAAAAGAAAAAAAAACACATACACAAGATTACAGTTACACAGCTATAACAATTCCCAAAATTTCGACTTAACCAGACTCCCAACTACATACCCTCTTTGAGGCAACAGTGCAAATAGATTCCAAACTTATGAAGTCATCCAGCAATATCACCACAAGCACCCACTGGACAATGGACTTACAAAAGGCTTTCAATACAACTTTGGTTACTGGAACACCAAACTTCTGCAGGGTGGCTAGAAGTCCCAACCCCCGCCAAAGTCTGTTTCACACAGTCACTTATCAAGATCTCAAACGGCCACACCTCACAGAGCCTTCCATCCTTCTTTAACTATATTTCTCCCTTTTTGATCTGTAAATCCCAATGTTTCAACTTGTCTCCCAGAATATAACAATCTTTCATGTTCTCATTACGGCCAGCACTTTTGGGAAAAATCAACGTAATCGCTTGGCCTTATTTATCTTGCCAGTTGTAAACATTTCCATGTCCCTTTCAAAATCAAACACTTTGCCACTTTCTAAAAATGCAAATTTCATTCACACAGTCTCTGCTGACCTTGCCCTAGCTTTACTCATCTCCATTTCAAATGCCTGTTTTACATCTCACTTCTTTGATAATTTAAACCATCCAGTCTGTCTCTAGTTTAAAAAAATTAGCCCCACACACAAAACCATACACACACACACACACACACACACACACACACATAAGCCTGCTTTAAAGTATCCCACAATAATATTGGGAAAAACATGATAGCACCCTGACACTGTTGTGCAGCTTTCTGCAGTCTCACTCCATTTAAATAATATTCTGCTTCCTGCCAACTGGGCAACCTGACATTTTCCTACATTATACTCCATCTGCCAAATTTTTACCCACTGCCTTAACTATCTATATCCCTTTGCAGACTTTTTGTATCCTCCTCACAACCTTCTTTCCTACCTATCTTTGTACCCTCTGCTGTTATGATGATACAAGCTGAAGTATAGGATGAACAGCTGCTGCAGAGATCTCAAACGGCCACACCTCACACAGCCTTCCATCCTTCTTTAACTATATTTCTCCCTTTTTGATCTGTAAATCCCAATGTTTCAACTTGTCTCCCAGAATATAACAATCTTTCATGTTCTCATTACGGCCAGCACTTTTGGGAAAAATCAACGTAATCGCTTGGCCTTATTTATCTTGCCAGTTGTAAACATTTCCATGTCCCTTTCAAAATCAAACACTTTGCCACTTTCTAAAAATGCAAATTTCATTCACACAGTCTGGGGTGAGGTGAGACCTAGGATTTGTAACTGAGGATATGAATGTCAACATTCCATTGAAGGATGGGAACCACTAGAGGTCTTCAAGGACAAAGGTGACAGGCAAGTATGAACAGTGGAGCTTCAGATAAGTTGGAGCTGTAAATAGTCGAGGTCAGGAAGCAAGATTCCATACCTGCAAGTGATGAGGGGTGGCAAGAGAGTTTTAACATGACGAGAAAGGTTACTGGGATGGAAACAGACAAGCTTATCAATAAATAAGGCGCGGATCTTGAAGTTTAGACAGCAAAGGAACTGATGTGTTTAGTCCAATTGGGGAGGGAAGGAAGATGGAATAAGATGCTTTGGTGCAGAGTTTGTGCAGGTAGCGAAATAAGTTGGCTTCAGTCATGTCAATGTTAAGCTAAGAAAGGGAAGATTTCTGCACAAAATACTGCTGCATGACCTGTAGGATAAAATATTAGAACAATGGGGGCTCCTAACAGATACAAAAAATCTTCCTTAATCCACGCAATGTTTTTCAAACCAACATTGTGTTTTATAGGTGAGAGTTAGGCAAGAGAGCAATATGACTGCTGAAAGGATGTGGAAATAAATTGAGGCATAAGTGATAAAAAATAGTTATATAAGAGCTAATGTGCTTTTGAGTGCCTCAGAGCCAATTTAGAGGTATGCTGGACTCGTGCTTGATGCAGGATATTTACCTGCATGTAGAGAAACTTAAAATAAGCTTGGTGTCTATATATGCAAGAAAATAATGGGGAAATTCAGCTGAAACATTTCCCCTGTAGCTTTTCACATGCCTAAAAATAAACATTAGAACTTGAAAACTGATACCCCAGACTACAATTCACACTCATGTATCACATACTGAATTTTGTCATTTTTTTAGGTCTGAATTCATACAATAACTAGATAAGGCTCAGTGCAAGAGTTTTGCCTTCTGAGAGCACACATTAATATTACAGGGCATGGAATTCAGCACACTGCAAGATTTCCCACATCAATAAGTACAATGTTGTAAAATATGCCCTTATAAAGAATACAGTTGTATAATCGGCTACCACTAAACAATTTTCCAAGTAGCTTAACAGTTAACCCACAGATGCATAACTCAATTCTAAGATCATTCTCACTAGCAAGGTTTTCACCTGACAGGTCAAGTGAATTGTGACTCAGGCTGTCATGCCAAAGAAATTCATGACTGCATTAAAAATGACATGTACAAGTCAAGTTGCTGGCTGACGTAATGAACAGCAGTTAAATTTGGAATTTATCATTGAGAAAAGTTAGGCAGAAAGTTTCAAAAACCCTTTCAATCAAAAAATTCTTCAGTTCAAAACCAAAGTTGGAAGCAGTAAGGAGAAGTCAATAAAAAGCTGACAACCCTTCTGCATGAGCTTCTATTTCACAGAAGAAAAAATGGCCCTGTTACAATGAGGAAGATGAATTCAGTGTCAGAAACAACAAATTCAATGCTACATCAACAGTCACACGTGACAATAAGACTGTGGTGCATTTCATCTCCTTGTCCTACTCAGCCCTTTTGCATCGTTGACATAGCCAAACACACTATCCTTCACAACAGCAACTTATATTTGTACAGCATCTTTCATATAATAGGCACCTCAAGGCCCTTCACAGGAGTATTATAAAACAAATGATAATTTCTCCCTTTTGCAGCAAGGTAAGAGAAATGACCAAAACCTTGGTTAAAGAGAAAATAACCAAGACAAACAGAGAGTAACTATAGGTTTATCAGAGAGACAGTCATGCCTGGGACAATGACAAAAGAGCAAGAAGGTCGATGAGTACTTTGGGTTGTGTCGGGAGTTGGGGCAGAGGAGTACCTGAGAGGGGAGAAGTAAAAGGTGAGAGTGGAGACTGAAAGGAGGCAAAATAAGACAGGGGTCTAGGGAGGGAAAGAAAGGAAAAATTAAAAAGAGCAAAAGTGCAAACAGAGTAATTGGTTTGGGTCCAGAGTTACAGCCAAAATGCAACACGAATGGGCCCAGGAAAAGCTCAAGTTACACACTGGTCCAGTTACACGAAATTTAAGATGCAGAAAAACCTGACAATAAACAGGAAATAGATGGGAGATAACAGGAAGGAATCCAGGGTTAAAATCAGAGATCTCAGGATGGGACAATAATGATGTCGATAGGGTGCAATCAGCTTGGAGCATTGATGAACAGTTGTCCGAAAATCAGAGACAGGTGCAGTGAGTAAAGTCCAGAAGCTATTTGAGGGTACAGTATAAGAGAGTGCACTGATGGAGGTATTTTCATGCAAATGAGGATCATGGAGATGTACAGATTCAATTGCAAAATCAAAAAGATGATGGGTAAATTGCAGGATACCATCAAATCCACAAGCAGCAGAAGCTTGTTCTTTAGCCCAGGCAAGAGTTTTCCTCGTCAGGAACAGACAGAAGCTGAAACCCAGCATAACCTGTGACCAATCTCAGGCTCATCAAGAGATTGAAGTCTCTCAATCACAACAGTCAGAGGTGGGGGAAAGGCTGCAAACTGAAGAAAGTTACTTTATATATTGCAAAAAAGCAGATGAGACACACATGTAGAGCTTTACAGTATAGCCAGTATAGTCCAGAGCAGAAGCATTTTCTTGATTAAGAGAGAAGTCCAAAAATTTGAAGCAAGTTTGAGAAAAGATTTTTTCCAGGATATTTCCACAGTTCGTTGTTACGAAACTACAATAATTTTCATATTATTATTGTGGGTTATTGTAAAGTAGGTTTAGAGGGGTGAGTATGGATGATTTTGTCTGAGTGTGATTTAATGGAGTTAGTCAGCTAGACTGCAAGCTTGAAATTATCAAAAGGAGTTAGGTGTAGAAAGGTACTTGAAATGCTAATGAGTAAACATGGATGAGGTCTTAACATATAAAGTGTGATGGAAATTTACATTTTTAGATAAGTGAAGGAGTTGTTTGGATTTCAAAGGAATGGTAGGGTGTTTACAACTGGCAAGATAGGTAAGGCCAAGCAGTGTGTTTATTCTACCCATAAGGAAAGAGGTCATATTGGCAACAAGAAAGATTTTTATATTATGGGAAAAGTAAATTTGAAAAAACATATGGAACAATGGAATTTACAAATTAAAGAGAGAGAGAAACACATATAAAGCGGAATGAAAGGCTATGTTGGGTTGCATTCTAAGATCTAACAGGAGTGTGTGAAACAGCCTGGGGGAGCCTCCAGCTATGTTTGACAAAGTCTGTTGTCCAGTAACTAAAGTTGGAGGAAATCCTTTGGAATTCCACTGTCGAGTGGGTGCTGTGGTAACTTGCTGGCTTGCTTTTTAAATTTAAAATCTATTTTGGAATGTTGCCTTAAAGGGGGTGTGTAGTTGGAAGTTAATTAAGAATTTTAGGATTTGCTATTGTATTAAGTAACTGTAATCTTGTGTGCGCTTGAAATCTTTTCTTTTGTTAATAAATATTTTAAATTTAACTTTTAAACTCTCTAAATGTCTTAGTGGACTCACTACTTCAGAATTCAATGCACATATCTTCTCATAATAAATACAAATTGCAAAACCATTGTGATAGCATGACCAAGTTTCCCTTGTGGATTTGGTCTGCCTGGCACACATCACCTGCCACGTCATAATATCATAGAGCAAAGAAGAGCAGCAGATAATAGGCAGGGGTATAGAGTCTTGCAGCTTATTCCAACATAGACCAGCACAAAAACATGGTCTTGATATCAGGAGGAGTCCAGGAATTTGAAGCCAACTTTGAGAGGAAATCCATGTCCAGGTCTCTTTTCCAGAAGGAAATCAGAACTCATAAGCTAAGGTTGGGGGATGGAGTTTGAACTCTCAAACAGAGGCGTTTTAAAGTAACAGTTAACTTGAACAACACATGTCCTCCACTATTCGGGTTCAGCAGAGCCCTCATTTGGTTTCACTCTTACTTATGAAATCAAAGCCAAAGCATTTTCAGCAATGGCTATTCTTGCGCTGCCCACAATATTACTCATGGAGTCCCCCAAGGATCTATCCTTGGTTCCTTCATCTTCCTTATCTATGTGCTGCCTTATGAAGACATAATCCAAGACATGGGTCAGCTTACACATGCACGCTGTGACACCTGCTCAGCTTCTCAACCACCTATCCTGACATCTCCATTTCCTTTGTGTTCAAATTGCTTGTACAACACTCATCATGGATGCACTGCAATTTCCTATTGTTAAACAATGGTAAGACCAAAGCGCCCCCCACCATAAACTCCATACACTTGCCACTGATTGTACTCTCTCCAGAATGGTCTCAGGTTGAACCAGACTGTTTCCAATCTCAAAGTCAAGATCGACTGAGAGCTGAACCCCATGTCCTTTCTACAACAAAGAGCATCTACTTCCACCTCTGTCCATGCTTTAGCTTATCTGCTCCTGAAACTAACACTCATGTCTTGTCAATTCTTGACAGAATATGCCTTTTCAAATAAAAATCTAAATTTTGCTTTTCCAATGCTGTCCTGGATAGCCATTCATTCTCCAGGCACTGTAAACTTCATCGCATCCAAAGCTCTGCTCTCCAAACCAAATGCCAGTCACCCATACCCCTGTCCTTGTTCACCAACATTGCCTCCCAATCATCCAACCCTTACAATTCAAAAACCCTAAATCACTGTATGCTTTTCTGCCTACCTATCTTTAAAGTGTCCTCTACCTTTACACCCCCATAGAATTCACCTTTTCCTCCGACTCCTCCTACTTGAGCATTCCCTGCACTTAGCTCCACCATTTCAGTGTTCTTTCAGTTGCCTGAACCCCACACTCAAATTTCCTCCCTAGTCCCGCTGCCATCTGCTTCTCTCAAGGCTATTGTTCAAAACTTTCTTTGCGCAAGCATCTGATCAACCTTGATAATACCTCACCCTTTGGTTTGGTGCCTCTGAATACACATCTGCAAAGTGCCTTGGATTTTTTTAAAAATATTAAAATGCGATATAAATGGAACTTACTGTATTTTTGGTGTGGTAGGGAAGGAAATTAAGAATTCTGCTGCAAGAATCACAATACAACTAGTGTCAAAAAATACACTCAAATGCACTGGAATGTTTGGTAATATAATTCTTGATTTGCCAAGAATCAAAAGAATAGGGTACATGATTACAAAATAATAAAATGAATTGAGGAACTCATACCCTTTGAATTCCCCTCTAAGAATCACAGTAAAATGATAACAATCAAAATGGAACTTTTGTCTGGCGAGCCAACAAGCATGCTTTTCAATGAAATTTGTTTGCCTGAAAAAGTCTGCATTGTTGCAAAACTGGATTTCAGCAGGCCAGAAATTTCTGTTGCAGATATTGTATCCAAGATGAGAAATTACCAAAAGTACATACTCTGATTTATTCAAGGCAATGATATTGGTAGTTTAAAAACAACAACATTTAGGCCAATCACTGTTGAAAAAAACTCAACTTCTTGGCTTAAATAGAAATTAACAAATCAAAGAGTGTAACTGTAGAACATCAAGAAGCGGCAAGATTACCTGTCAGTCTGGACTCTCAGTTTACCACCGACATTTTCAACGAAATGCTGTCAGCGATCAAACCATATTTGGCATACTGATGCTGGCAAAACTGCATCCAAGCACAAAACATGCCTTGCACAATACTTGAATTACAATCAGTCAGTCATGAAAACTAGGCTTCCTATGCTTCAAAGGGCAAAATATTAAGCAATAAAATGAGTGTTTTACTACACTTTTCAATGTGTGGGTGCTCCAAAAATTGGACTCTTTATTTCCGGTCACTTGTTATTTTTAATTCTCCGTCCATCTGTACTGTTCCAACGAGCTCAAATGTAAGCTCAAGGAACAGTAGTTCAATTTTCGATTGGGTACTTTACAGTGCACTTGACAGCCTTCCAGACACACATTCAACAATTTCAGGTCAAAACCACTACTCTCATTTTTTCCGAAAGCAGGTGCAGGTAAATCATTCTGTTGCTGCCATTTAAAACTCCTCTAGACCCAACTTTTGTCCAATTACCTTTTGCCTTGCACTAACATTCCTTTTATCATTAAATCACTCCTTTCTCCATCCTATCTCAGATTTTTCCTTTTCCTTTCAGCCCAACCCTTTCTCCTTGTTTCCATATTTGTTTCAAACCGGTTACATCTTTAACAATTTCCAGCTCTGACAAAAGGTCATCAACTGAAACTGGTTGTGTGCCTGTTTCAAGAACCTTCTGTGAAATTCATGAAAAACTAGGTGGAGAACTTAAAATATTCGCTGGAGACTGAAGAAATGGTAGGGACAGAGTGACTGACTCTCCAAGCTCCTCAGCAGTATTGGCCTCGTCACCCTCTCTCTGCCCAGAGTTACAATGTCCAATTCCCTCGTTTTCTGTTTGTCCTCTGCCAGCCCAAATGAGCCCAAATCTACAACTCTCTCTGTTCCATCTCCTCCACATTTCCAGGCACCCTGAGCAGGCGATGGCTTACAGTGGGTGAAGGAACATCAGGGAATGCTGCAGCCCGAAATTTCAAAAGCATAGTTCACCTAGGCTATTAGAAGCAGCAGCCAAGAGATTCATGTTCCATTCTGAGAGACTTGCTAACACTAATCAGGACACACCCAGGGCCGGAGGCAACTATTACACAGACCAAACTCGGCCCGCTGTCTCTATGTTTTGATGCCCCTGCCTGATTCCCAATAATTGAAAATCACTGACATAATACAGCAGTCACAATCTCAACCATTTGTTGATTAAGTTATCGTGTGATAACAGCAAGGAATCCCTCATTCAAAATGTACAAATTCAGTAGCTTGACAGCATTCAGCTGTTATTTTTATAACCCTGATTCAAATGATAAATTTTCTTTACCCCCAGTCATTCTGCATTAATTCATTTCAGCAGCAAAGCTTTGGTTATAAGGCTTTTCATAGGATTACTAAGGATAGGAAAATCTTTCATCTGCCTCAAAAACTTGGTAATACTGTTGTTTGAAATTACACTGTTAGAGATCCTTTAAGCTGCCCTGATAGAGAGAAAGGGTGATAATGTGAACATAAAAACAAACAGATGTTGGGATCTAATCAGGAGTCCAGAAATGTACAAATGTCTTAAACTTGAGAAGGTTGACTAGATTAATACCTGGAATGGGTGGGTTGTCATACAAGGAAAAACTGGACAGGCTAGACTGTATCCACTGGCATTTAGAAGAGCAAGAGATGACTTGCTTGAAACATATAAGATCCTGAGGGGTCTTGACAGGATTGATGTGGAAAAGGTGTTTCCTCTTGTGGAAAAATCAAGAACTAGGGGTCACTGTTTAAAAATAAGGGGTTGCCTATTTAGGGCAGAGAGGAAGAAAAAAAATTGACAGTTGAGACTTTAGAATTCTCTTCCTCAAAAGGTGGCTGATGCAGAGCCCTTGAATATCTTTAAGGCAGAGATAGGTAGATTCTTGATAAGCAAGGGGGTGAAAGGTTATCAGGGATTGGCAGGAATACGAGGTTAAAATTAGGTCAGCTATGATCTTATTGAGCATGCTTGAGGGGCGAATGGCCTACTCCTGCTACTAATTCATATGTACTTCTGGTAAGCACAATGACCACCTGTGCTGCCCCTCATCTGATCACCAAATGCTACCTGTCTTTGTTAAAATATATAGAAGTCAGAATCCACATAGCCTGCCTTTTTTGCAGAACTTTTAAATCACTTAACGGTATTTGCACTGTTCAGAGGTAATTTTGTTTTTTTTTTAAATCATTTATGGAATGTGGGCATTTATTGCCCATATTTAATTGCCCTCGAAAATGTGGTGATGATCCACTTTCTTGAACCACTGCAATCCACAATGGTGTGAGGTAGGGTTAAAATATTTTAATCCAGCCATTTTGAAGGAGTGGCAATATTGCTAAGTCAGGATGTTATGAGGCTTAGAGGGGAACTTGCACTTAATGATGTTCCTACTTGCCTGCTGCCCTGGTGGTAATGGTGGGAGATTTGGAAGGTGCCTTGGTGAAGAAACCTTGGCGAGTTGCTGCTGTGCATCTTGTAAACTGTACACACTGCAGCCATGATGCTCCAGTGATGGAGGGAGTGAATGATTAATTGAAGGATGAGGTACTAATCAAGCAAGCTGCTTTGTCCTGGATGGTGTCAAGCTTCTTGAGTGTTGTTGGAGCAGGACTCATCCAGGCAAGTGAAGAATATTCCATCACGCTCCTGGCATGTGCCTTGTAGATGGTGGACAGGCTTTGGGAAGGGGGAGGGGGTCAGGAAGTAAGTTACTCTCCACAGAATTCCCGGCCTCTGACCTGCTATTGCAGCCACATGATTTTTGTAGCTAGTCGAGTTAGGTTTCTGGTCAATGTTGATCCCCAGGATTTGACGGTGGATGATAATACCACTGAATACCACAGAGGAGGTGAAATGACAACAGAAGGTGCTCAGCAGGTCTGCAGCATCTGTGCAAAGAGGAACAAGTTAACATTTAGAGTCGAATACAACTCTCCTTCAAAACTTAAGATTTCTGAAGAGCCACATTTGACTTGAAATGTTAACTCTGTTCCTCTTTCCACATATGCTGCCAAACCTGCCAAGTAATTCCAACACTTTTTATTTCAGATTTCCAACATTCGCAGTATACTGCTTTTAGTCAAGTAGAGATGGTCAGGAACTAATAGAAACATAGCAAATAGGAGGGGGGGTAAGCCATTCGGCCCTTCAAGCCTGCTCCACCATTCATCATGATCATGTCTGATCCTCTACCTCAGTGCCAAACTCCTGCGCTCTCCCCATACCCCTTGACTTCTTTTGTGTCTAGAAATTTTCTCTGAGAGACTTTGGAATTCTCTGCCTCAGAAGGTGGTGGAGGCGGGGTCATAGAATATTTTTAAGGCAGAGGTAGGTAGATTCTTGTTAGGCAAGGGAATCAAAGGTATCGGGGTTAGATGGGAATGTGGAATTTGAAACACAGGTCAGCCATGATCTTATTGAATGGCAGAGCAGGCTCGAGGGGCCAAATTGTCTACTCCTGTTCCTATTTTCTTATGTTCTTAAATTTATTTCCTTCTTTTATAGTAAATATATATATATATATATATATATATGTATATATAAATAAATAAATATATTTGTGTATAAAATTATGAGGGGCATAGATAGGGTAGACAGGAAGGAACTTTCCCCCTTGGTGGAGGGATCAATAACCAGGGGCAGAGATTTAAGGTAAGGGGCAGGAGGTTTCGAGGGGATGTGAGGAAGAATTTTTTCACCCAGAGGGTGGTGGGAATCTGGAACTCTCTGCCTGAAAGGGTGGTAGAGGCAGAAACCCTCATAACATTTAAGAAGTATTTGGATGTGCACTTGCGATGCCATGGCATTCAAGGCTATGGGCCTAGTGCTGGAAAATGGGATTAGAATAGTTAGGTACTTGTTTGACTGGTGCAGACTCAATGGTCCGAAGGGCCTTTTTCTGTGCTGTAGATCTCTATGACTCTATTCAGTGACTTGGCCTCCACAGCCGTCTGTGGTAGAGAATTCTACAGGTTCACCACCCTGAATGAAGAAATTTTTCCTCATCTCAGCCCTGTATGGCCTACCCCATACCCTGAGACTGTGACCCCCCCAGCCAGAGGAAACATCATCCCTGCATCCAGTCTGTCCAACCCTGACAGAATTTTATACTTTCAATGGGATCCCCTCTCATACTTCTAAACTCCAGTGAATACAGGCCTACTTGACCCAATCTCCCCTCATGTAACAATCCTGCCATCCCATGAATCAGTCTCATGAACCTTTGCTGCACTCCCTCTATGGTAAGTATATCCCTTCTTGGGTGAGGAAGACAAAACTGCACACAATACTCCAGGTGCGGTCTCACCAAAGCCTGGTACAGCTGCAGTGAGACATCCTTCCTCCTGCACTCTTGTTGTTGATGGTCATTGCTGGAGCTTGCGTGGCGATATTACTTGCCACTTATCAGCCCAAGCCTTAAAGGTGTCTAGGTCATGCAGCTTGTGGGCACAGATTGCTTTATATTCTGAGGAGTTGCAAATAGGACTGAATACTGTGCTAACATCAATAAACATCACTTCTAAGATCCTTGCTCCAATAATTCTCCTGAAGCTCACTGACAAATTTGGGAGATGTGGCACTTAAAGCCTTTGAAACACATCACAAAGTAAAGCAGCAACATCTTAAAAGCCCAATAGAATCACCTTCTCCATTATCAGTTATGTTGCTTTCTTCAAAAGATAGAACCAGAGATGAAAATAAAATCTACTTACATTTTTAAGATTTCTCATTTGCGTTGCAATGCCAGTTTGTTCCAGAACTCTCTCTAGAACAATTTTGTGAAAAGACCATCATGTCACATGAAAATGTCACGAAGAAAGCAGCCATGACATTTCAACTTCTTTCCAAATGTTAAGGATCACGAGAAGAAACTATTTTAAAGAGAATTCTTGCATTGGTTGGATGGAAATAGAAAAATCCTGTCTTTAATGCAGCCAAAAAAAAATCATGATGGCAACAACCCAAATTGTTTCACAGATAAATCAAACACTTCAAATGGGAAATTACATGCCTTTTAGTCTCAGGTTATGTTTTTGTAAAGGACATCTATGCACTAGTTAACATCAGCAATAATCTGCAATATCACTAGTGAAAAGTGAAATTTTAAATAGAGAAAATACTTCACTTAAAAAACTAATTGCATTTACTTAACGTATTATTTATAAAGCAAACTCTCATTCTAATTCTTTGCTCCGTTCTCACAATGAGCTAGTCACTATATTAGTGCAGTATGTCTATATGTGGCACAAAATTTCACATTTTTAATAACTTTATTGCATATCAAAAAGTATTAAACAAAGTAAGCATGATTAAGGAGATATTAGAGTCGATGTGAATTAAGGTAGTTTAACATTGCTTAGTGTGAAATAAAATCACGATTTGTGCAAGTGTAGGAAACAGAATTACTTATTGAAATATCTGGTAAACAACCTATTTGTTTTATATCCTTCAGGTATCAGTGAAAAAGTCATCATGGGCATAAAATGACAACTTTAGAATAGGAAGTGATGTCTACACTAGATCTATATTACATATTTAATCTGGTACATGGTCCATGCTTTTCATGGAAATGATTAGCCTTGCTTCAATGGGGAAATCTGTTTCAGTATTTACAAAATCTTTTATGCATGTAAGCTTTACTGCAATATGAGTTTAGCATGGGCCATCACTAATACAGACAAAAATACTGCACATGGTGCAAATCCAAAATCAAAACACAAAATGATGGAAATGCTCAGCAAGTCAGGTAGCAGCTTTGACAAGAGAAACAAATTTTACAGGTTGTTATGATCCTTTAGCGACCGCTAATGTTTAAAGAAGGAATCCAAACACCCAGCAATTAATTGACAAAAACATGAAACTTTGTTACATGGTTCTAACAAAAAAAAACTTTATTGTGGTTCAAAAAGGATTAAACAAAGTAAGCACAATTAACTTAACATAATATCTTATATCTTAAAGACTTGTGCTATAAACTCAGTTCTACTTTCTATTTCTCCCCTGGAGTTCCCTCATCTTATGAAATCCTCAAGGCCCATTCAATTTTGCTAGGACAAACTCAAAAGGTATGTCACCACTCTCCGGAATTCACCCTGATTTCTCTTCAGTGTTCCAGCTATTCACCAAGGAACAAGATTTCATGAGGTCCTTCTATTTGCTTTTGGCTAAGCACTTCCTCCACTTTTCCTTTAAAGCCTCACTACATTGGATACCACAGCACAAGCATGGGCCTCCCTGCGACTCCTGCACAGCGGTTTAAAGTAGCAGAAAACATCCCCGATTTCCAATAGCCTGCTGCTGTGGTTTCAAACTGCAACCAAACTCATTACTTCCGGAACTCCAACTGCTACAAGGTTAACTGCCTTTTGCTGAGGATTACTAGAGATTTCTTCTTTTAGCTTCCAGCTAAATAGATCTTCCTGTTGCTTTTCCTCTTACCATCTTTGTCTTATACTGAATCCCAGCTCCCACTCACAGGCTGTGACATGGACCATAGATCTCTCATTTGCTATACTTCAAGCTTTATCTCTTAACTTCCAAGGGTCTACAAGTTACCCAACACCCTCTGGTAGTTACACCCTGTTGTTTCCTCTACATTGGAGAGACCAAACGCAGACTGGGTGACCGCTTTGCAGAACACATTCGGTCTGTCCGCAAGCATTACCTGTCGCTTACCATTTCAACACTCCACCCTGCTCTAATGCCCACATGTCCGTCCTTGGCCTGTTGCATTGTTCCAGTGAAGCTTAACGCAAACTGGAGAAACAGCACCTCATCTTCCGACTAGGCACTTTATAGCCTTCCGGACTGAATACTGAGTTCAACAATTTTAGATCATGAACTCTCTCCTCCATCCCCACCCCCTTTCTGATCTCCCCCCTTTTTTTCCCAATAATTTATATCGGTTTTTCTTTTCCCACCTATTTCCATTATTTTTAAATGTATTTCCATCCATTGTTTTATCTCTACCTTTTAGCCGATTTCAATTCCTTCACCCCACCCCCACTAGGGCTATCTGTACCTTGCTTGTCCTGCTTTCTACTCTTAATTAACACATTCCTTAGATAATATCACCACCTTCAACACCTCTTTGTCCTTTTGTCTGTGACATCTTTTGGTTATCTCCACCTATCACTGGCCCTCTATCCAGATATACTTGTCCCACCCCCACCTTAAACCAGCTTACATTTCACCTCTCTTCCATATTTACTTAGTTCTGTTGCAGTGTCATACAGACTCGAAACGTTAACTGTGTTCCTCTCCGCAGATGCTGTCAGACCTGCTGAGTTTTTCCAGGTATTTTTGTTTTTGTTTTGGATTTCCAGCATCCACAGTTTTTTGCTTTTACCTAACACTCAAAGCTGACATAGTCTCTTAGCTGTCTTTCCAGCCGCCTATGCCCTAAGTGAATTCAGAGAGATAAACTCAAAAACAAAGAAAATCACAAAGCTCCATCTCCATGATAATGTGACACAGGTAGAAATGCAGTCAAAGTCAAAGTGATTTTGTGAAAGGGAAATCATGTTTGACTAATTTATTAGAGTTCTGAGGAAGTATCAAGCAAGGTGGATAAAGGGGAACTTGTAGATGCGGTGTACTTCAATCTCCAAAAGACATTCAATAAGGTGTCACATTAAAGGTTACTACGCAAAATAAAAGCTCATGGTCCAAGGGGTAATATATTAGCATGAATAGAGGATTGGTTAGCTAACAGGAAACCGAGAGTAAGCATAAACGGATCGTGTTCAGCTTGGCAAGCTGTAACTAGTGCAGTAACACAGGGATAAAAACAAAAAGCTAAAAGCTACTGCGGATGCTGGAAATCCAAAACAAAAACAGAATTACCTGGAAAAACTCAGCAGGTCTGGCAGCATCGGCGGAGAAGAAATCAGTTAACGTTTCGAGCCTTCATGGCCCTTCGGCAGAACTGAAGCATGGTTAGAAGAAGGGAGAAATATAAACTGGTTTAAGGTGGGTGGGGGGGTGCGGTGGAGAGAGACATTGAGGGTGTGGTGATTGTGGAGATAAGCAGATAATCAAAAGATGTCACAGACAAAAGGGTCAAAGAGGTGTTGAAGGTGGTGATATTTGTCTAAGAAAAGTGCTAATTAAGAATGGAAGACAGGATATTCAAAGTACAGCTCTAGTGGGGGTGGGATGGAAAGACTAACAAGGTTTTAGTTTTAGATTTAAAAATAATGGAAATAGGTGGGGAAAGAAGAATCTATATAAATTATTGAAAAAAAAGCGGGGGGTGGGGTGGAGGGGAGAAACGGGGTGGGGATGGGGGGAGGGGGAGTTTAAGATCTAAAGTTGTTGAATTCAATATTCAGCCCGGAAGGCTGTAAAGTGCCTAGTCGGAAGATGAGGTGCTGTTCCTCCAGTTTGCGTTGGGCTTCACTGGAACAATGCAGCAAGCCAAGGACAGAGATGTGGGCAAGAGAACAGGGTGGAGTGTTAAAATGGCAAGCGACAGGGAGGTTTGGGTCTTTCTTGCGGACAGACCGCAGGTGTTCTGCAAAACGGTCGCCCAGTTTGCGTTTGGTCTCTCCAATGTAGAGGAGACCGCATTGGGAGCAACGAATGCAGTAGACTAAGTTAGGGGAAATGCAAGTGAAATGCTGCTTCACTTGAAAGGAGTGTTTGGGCCCTTGGACGGTGAGGAGAGAGGAAGTGAAGGGGCAGGTGTTGCATCTTCTGCGTGGGCATGGGGAGGTGCCATAAGTGGGGGTTGAGGAGTAGGGGGTGATGGAGGAGTGGACCAGGGTGTCCCGGAGGGAACGATCCCTACGGAATGCCGTCAGGGGGGGTGAAGGGAAGATGTGTTTGGTGGTGGCATCATGCTGGAGTTGGCGGAAATGGCGGAGGATGATCCTTTGAATGCGGAGGCTGGTGGGGTGATAAGTGAGGACAAGGGGGACCCTATCATGTTTCTGGGAAGGAGGAGAAGGCGTGAGGGAGGATGCGCGGGATATGGGCCGGACACGGTTGAGGGTCCTGTCAACGACCGTGGACGGAAAACCTCGGTTAAGGAAGAAGGAGGACATGTCAGAGGAGCTGTTTTTGAAGGTAGCGTCATCAGAACAGATGCGACGGAGGCGAAGGAACTGAGAGAATGGGATGGAGTCCTTACAGGAAGCGGGGTGTGAGGAGCTGTAGTCGAGGTAGCTGTGGGAGTCGGTAGGCTTGTAATGGATATTGGTGGACAGTCTATCATCAGAAATTGAGACAGAGAGGTCAAGGAAGGGAAGAGAAGTGTCAGAGATGGACCATGTGAAGATGATGGAGGGGTGGAGATTAATTTTGCTTCCAATCTCCACCCCTCCATCATTTTCACATGGTCCATCTCTGACACTTCTCTTCCCTTCCTTGACCTCTCTGTCTCAATTTCTGATGATAGACTGTCCACCAATATCCATTACAAGCCTACCGACTCCCACAGCTACCTCGACTACAGCTCCTCACACCCCACTTCCTGTAAGGACTCCATCCCATTCTCTCAGTTCCTTCGCCTCCGTCGCATCTGTTCTGATGACGCTACCTTCAAAAACAGCTCCTCTGACATGTCCTCCTTCTTCCTTAACCGAGGTTTTCCGTCCACGGTCGTTGACAGGACCCTCAACCGTGTCCGGCCCATATCCCGCGCATCCTCCCTCACGCCTTCTCCTCCTTCCCAGAAACATGATAGGGTCCCCCTTGTCCTCACTTATCACCCCACCAGCCTCCGCATTCAAAGGATCATCCTCCGCCATTTCCGCCAACTCCAGCATGATGCCACCACCAAACACATCTTCCCTTCACCCCCCCTGACGGCATTCCGTAGGGATCGTTCCCTCCGGGACACCCTGGTCCACTCCTCCATCACCCCCTACTCCTCAACCCCCACTTATGGCACCTCCCCATGCCCACGCAGAAGATGCAACACCTGCCCCTTCACTTCCTCTCTCCTCACCGTCCAAGGGCCCAAACACTCCTTTCAAGTGAAGCAGCATTTCACTTGCATTTCCCCTAACTTAGTCTACTGCATTCGTTGCTCCCAATGCGGTCTCCTCTACATTGGAGAGACCAAACGCAAACTGGGCGACCGTTTTGCAGAACACCTGCGGTCTGTCCGCAAGAAAGACCCAAACCTCCCTGTCGCTTGCCATTTTAACACTCCACCCTGTTCTCTTGCCCACATCTCTGTCCTTGGCTTGCTGCATTGTTCCAGTGAAGCCCAACGCAAACTGGAGGAACAGCACCTCATCTTCCGACTAGGCACTTTACAGCCTTCCGGGCTGAATATTGAATTCAACAACTTTAGATCTTAAACTCCCCCGCCCCCCATCCCGTTTCTCTCTCCCCTCCCCACCCAACCACCCCACCCACCCCCCACTTTTTTTTCAATAATTTATATAGATTCTTCTTTCCCCACCTATTTCCATTATTTTTAAAACTAAAACCTTGTTAGTCTTTCCACCCCACCCCCACTAGAGCTGTACTTTGAATATCCTGTCTTCCATTCTTAATTAGCACTTTTCTTAGACAAATATCACCACCTTCAACACCTCTTTGACCCTTTTGTCTGTGACATCTTTTGATTATCTGCTCATCTCCACAATCACCACACCCTCAATGTCTCTCTCCACCCCTCCCACACCCACCTTAAACCAGTTTATATTTCTCCCTTCTTCTAACTATGCTTCAGTTCTGCCGAAGGGCCATGAAGGCTCGAAACGTTAACTGATTTCTTCTCCGCCGATGCTGCCAGACCTGCTGAGTTTTTCCAGGTAATTCTGTTTTTGTTCAGTAACACAGGGATCAGTGTTAGGGCCTCAACTGTTTACAATCAATATAAATTACAAATAGAGTATCCTTTATCTGTAAATTCAAAAACCGAACATATCCAAAAAGTATACTTTCTTTGAACCTCATCAACCTTAAGCGTAGGAAGTCCCTGACCTGAACATTGCTGACCGCGCTCAACCTTTCACACGGGAAGTCTAGTTGTTTGTCTGCACATCGACTATCTGAACCCTCTCCTACAAGTAGGATAGTAGATAGCGCCACGGTTGGGAACTTATTGCAAGTACCTTGTATTTATTATTGTGATGTATATTAATTCTCCAGCCATTTTATTTACTTTAGCCTATAGCTAGCTTAGGCTATTATAATCTAAGTGGGCCTGGTCTCATATACGGTATCCGAAATTATCTGAAATCGGAAATGCGATCAGTTCTGAGGATTTCGGATAATGGATATTCAACCTGTACTTGGATGAGGGGACTGAATGTCTGGTAGCTAAATTTGCTGATGACATAGGTAGGGAACTAAGTTGTCAAGGGGAAGTAAAAGTCTATAAACGGGACATAGATAGTTTAAGTTGATTATGCCCCACTGCCAAATTTTGTACAATGTGGGAAAATGTGAACTTGTCCAGTTTGACAGGAAAAATAGAAAAACAGCATATTATTTGAATGGAGAGAGACTGCAGAACTCTACAGTACAGGGGGATCTGGGTGCCCTGGTTCATGAATCACAAGAAGTTAACATGCAAGTGCAGCAAGTGATTAGGAAGGCAAGGAATGTTGGCGTTTACTACAAGGGGAAATCGAGTATAAAAGTAAGGAAGTGTTGCTGCAGCTGTACAGGGCCTTAGTGAAACCACATCTGAAGTACGGTGTACAGTTTTGGTCTCCTTAAAGGATTTAATTGCATTTGAAGCAGTTCCAGGAAGGTTCACTCGACTGATTCCTGGGATGAAGGGGTTATTTTTAATGAGGAAAGATTGAGCAGGTTGAGCCTCTACCCATTGGGAGTTCAGGAAAATGAAGAGGTGATCTTATTGAAACATAAGATCCTGGAGAGAACTTAACAGTGTGGATGCTGAGATGTTTCCCCTCGTGGGGAAGTCTAGAACTAGGGGGACACAGTTTAACGATTAGGGGTCTCACATTTAAGACTAAGATGAGGAGAATTATTTTCTCCAAGGGTCGTTAGTATGCGGAATTCTTTTCCCCAGAGGGCAGTGGAGGCTGGGTCATTGAATATATTCAAGGTTGACTTAGATTTTTGATAGACAAAGGAGTCAAGAGTCATGGAGGGTGAACAAGAATTGAAGCCACAATCAGATCAATCATGATTCTATCAGTTAAAACTTCAATTCCTAAAACCAAAAAGTTATATTCTAAAACATATGAATCACAAACTAGATATTCATAACAAGGTCAATAACCTTTCATCAGAACTGGAAAGAACTAGAATTAGAGATGTAACAGGTTTTAAGCAAGTACAGGGAAAAGGGAGAAAAGAACAAAAGAAAATCTGTGATCGGTGGTAAGCAGAAGAGATAAAAATCAACCTGAAATGTTTAATTCGCATTTCACTCTTCACAGATGCTGCTGACCTGCTGAGCATTTCCAGCAGTTCCTATTTTTATTAGGGATTTGCCCACAGGTGTTATTGTGCAAATATACAGTCTGATTTATCTTTCACTTTTGAAAATTCTTTTAAATAATGTATGCACTTTTAATGTTTTGGACATTTATTAAAAAAAGCATATATTGACCTCAATTTTCTATCCCAGCCCTGTTCCATATAAGTTTCCAAAACTAATTGCCTTCTCTGTTAATTTCAGCCCTGAAATTTGAAGCTTTTAAAAGAACGTTATTTAATATATTCCTTCTTCTCTCTGGGTCACGGTCTCTCTTCTTTTAGATATTAACAGTGCACCAAAGCGTTCTCTTTCTCCTTCCTGCTGTTGAGGTCGAACACAGCTCTTGGTCTACCTCAATGTTTTGGCAACTCTAGCAGGCTGGCCAAACCCCTGCAAGCCTGCCGTGTTTTTCAACTGCGGTATTTTCAACATTGGTAATTTTAACCATCTGCTAATTCCAAGTACCACAAGTCCAGCCTGTTCTCAGTGACATCTGGTCCTCGCCCCACAACTTAGCAATTCCTCAGCCTGCTTCCTGACATTGCTGGCCTCCTCCCTTGTTGGTTGGTCTATACCTTGTCCTCCGGCTTATCTGGCCAACTCTGCTCTCTGTCCCGGTCATCATCAGGAATGCAAGACCCATTCTGTAACTTCAATAAAATCAGGCACAATAAAATCTAGTCTCAGAGCTCTCAGAATGCAAAAGGTTCAGGGGCTGGCATAATGGCATTGACTAGGCCCAGTCACAAATGAATAATCCTTGCCAAGTATTTTATTTGCAGAGAGGTATGTAAATCTAATGTAAGCAGACCGAATTCTTTTTATACCCATTAGAATTCTCTATTGGGTTAGGTTATGGGAATTGTGTTGCAAAATTAGTGGTGTTTAACAAGGAAACTGCTGTTATCACAGCTTCAGCTCCCTGCACTCTCCTTCTCACCCTCTTTCCTAACTTATCCTACTAAACCCCCACCTCCCCATATCAGCCCTTGCCCCCCTTTCTGCCCCTCAATGGAATTTATACAGAATATAACACGGACCCTAGTTCAATTATCAGCTTCCCTTTCACCCCAATTCCCCAGAGGACAGCATTTAGTCTTGAGTTCCCATGTGTAACCTTTTATCTCCCTTCCCATTGCTCATGTTACTCATCTTACCCTACTTTCCATCCATCTCTTCACTTCAGTTAATACAACACCCACATAGGGGAATGTCAAGATATTAGAGGCCTTCTCACCCCAGCCAGTTTCCCTCCTTCACTCCTGACCTACCTTCCCATCTTACCTGTTCCCTCAAAGAGGCTTAGTTTGCTATCAAAATTAAACCTTTTTTGTTAGGAGAAAAATAAAACTGGAATGTGGAAAGAAATGGTTAGACTGGCTTTCTCTATTTCTGTTCATTGTCCCCACTGTCTTTTCAGTGTTAGAATTTGTTTCAGATTTGCATTCACCTTTCCTGTTAACAGATCTAATCAGCTGACTTCAAAAATGATCTTTTTTTGAAAACTGAAGCGGTGTACAGAAGGAAAGATGAAGTCATATTCTCCTTTCAGCCTAAATTATTGCTCCCTCCTGACTCATCATTCTTTTTTCACTCAAAGTTTATAGGAAGCAACAGAAACAGTACAAGAATTATGAAATCCAAGCACTTGTCATTGTTTTCTCTTACATATAGGTCCATCCACACAACCTTGGTGTCATGAAGTGCACACAGAAGATGCAAGATTATTAATATTGCCAGTCCATCTCTCTTGGCGCTGCACAGAGGGAATCAAGATCAAGTGTTGTCTTCAGGCAAAGAAAGTTTAAAAGTCGGGAGGTAACTGGACCACAATATACTGACCTAATTCAGGCCCATGTTGAATCATACATTCTGTCCCTATTTTTATATTTCCATTTTAAATTTCTATGTCTTGATTGAAAATAGAAACTACCTATGTTAACTGGTCATTTTGTAATTACATCTTCCTGCAGTGGTGGCAGTGCATTACCTCACAGTGGTGAGGGTGTTATTATATTGTGCTAAGGTTTGGTCAATTTAAGTTCACACAGACCTAATGTATCATTTTTCATACAGAAGGAAAATACACGCTGTCCCCAAGGAATCAATGTTCGGACCACAGCTCTTTTTCAGCCATACAGTGGCATAGAGGTTATGTGACTGGAGTAGTAAACCAGAGCTCTGGACTAATGATCTGGAGAGTCGAGTTCAAACTACAGCACGGAAAATAGGGAATTTAAATTCAGTTAACGGGAAAAAAATTCAATAAAAAGGCTCATAATGGTGACCAAGAAACAAACAAATTATTGTAAAAACCCATCTGGGTCACTGCTGCCCTGCAAGGAAAGAAATCTGTCATCCTTACCGGGTCTGGCCTATGTAGGACTCCAAACTCAGTCAGTGGATCAATCTTATCTGCCCTCTGAAATGCCTAGCCAACCATTCAGTTTTCAAAGATGGGCAATAAGTGCTGGCCTTGCCAGTGATGCCCACTTCCCCCCATGAATGAATAATTAATAACGTGGATTTGGGTATACTGGGCATGATTTCCAAATTTTCAGGTGACATGAAACTCAAAAATGTAGTAAACAAGAACAACATAAACTGATGTAAAGAAAAAACACGGCAGGTTAAATTTAGTGCAGGTGTGAAGTGATGCATTTGGTAGTACGAATGAGAAGAGACAATCAAAATAAATGGTATAAATTAGGAGAATTTTCTCCTCACAAAGGGGAGTTATTATGTGGAGTTCTCTTCCCCAGAAAGCAATGGAGGCTGGGTCACTCATTTTATTCAAGGCAGAGTTAGACAATTTTTTGATAAACAAGGGGAGTTAAGAGTTATGGGGGAGAACATGGCCAAGTGCAGTTGAGGCCACAAGCGGATCAGCCTTGATCCTATTGAATGGCAGAGCAGGCTCAAAGGGCTGAATGGCCTACTCCTGCCACTAGGTCCTATATTCCTAGGTTCCTATGTACAATTTTAGAGGTGGGCAGGAACAGACACACCCGGGGTCTTTGTACACAAATTTTTGAAGGTAGCAGGACAAAAATGGTGAAGGCTATTAAGAAAGCATGCTATTTGTTGGCTTCTTTAATATAGGCAAAGAGCACAGCGTGCTTACTGATGCTCAGTTTGGGTTTCAATCGGGCCACTCAGCTCCAGAACTTAATACAGCCTTGATCCAAACATGGATAAAGGAGCTGAATTCCAGAGGTGAGGTAACAGATACCGTCCCTGACATCAAGACCGCATTTGACTGACTGTGACATCAAGGCCTCCTCGCAAAATTGAAGTCAATGGGAATCAGGGGGAAAACTCTTCACTGGTTGGAGTCATACCTAGCACAAAGGAAGGTGGTTGTGGGAGGTCAATCATCTCAGCCTCAGGACATTGTTGCAAAAGTTCCTCAGGCTAGTGTCTTCGGCCCAACCATCTTCAGCTGTTTTATCAATTACCTTCCCTCCATCATAAGGTCAGAAGAAGGGATGTTTGCTGATAACTGCACAATGTTCAGCACCAATGGCAACTCCTCTGACACTGAAGCAGCCTGTGCCCGCATGCAACAAGCCCTGGATAACATTCAGGTTTGGGCTGATAAGTGGCAAGTAACATTCGTACCACACAAGTGCCAGGCAATGACCATCTCCAATAAAAGAGAGTTGAATCACCTCCTCCTGACATTCAATGGCATTACAATCACTCAAACCTGTATCAACATCCTGGGGATTACCATTGACCAGAAACTGAACTCGACCAGCCATATAAATACTGTGGTTACAAGAGCAGGTCAGAGGCTAGGAATCCTGCGGCGAGGAACTCACCTCCTGACTTCCCAAAACCTGTTCACCACCTCCAAGGCACAAGTCAAGAGTGTGATGGACTACTCCCCACTTGTCTGACGAGTGCAGGTCCAACAACACCCAAGAAGCTTGACACCATCTAAGACAAAGCAGCCCACTTGATCGGCACCCAATTCTCCACCCAAAACTCCCTTCCCTCCACAACCAGTAGCATCATGCACCATCTAAAAAGATGTAATGCAGCAATTCACCAAGGTTCCTTCAACAGCACCTTCCAAATCATAATCTCTACCATCTCAGAGGACATAAGCAGGGGACATAAGGGAACACTGCCATCTGTGAGTTCCCCCCAAGCCACACAACGTCCTGACTTGGAACTCTATCGACATTCCTTGACTATTGCCGAGTCCAAATCCAGGAACTCTCTCCCTTTAAGCACCGTGGATGTACCTATATCACATGGACTGTAGAGATCAGGGAAGATGATACATCACCACCTTCGAGGGAAAATACAAATGCTGGTCTAGCTCATGCTACAAAGAACAAAAGCTAGGCAGCTATCCAAAAATTTTATAAAACACTGGTTAGACCTCAGCAGGAGTAGTGTTGGCAATTCCAGACGTTGCCCTTTAGGAAGGATGTCAAGGCATTAGAGAGGATGCAGAAGAAATTTACACTATTTACCAGGAGTAAAAGGGACCTCAGTTATGGGGGAAGACTAGAAAAGCTGGGGTTATTCGCCTCAGAACAGAGGATATTTGGTGGAAGTGTTCAAAATCAATGCTTTTGATATGGACTAAATTTCCTTGACTATTGCTGGGCCCAAATCCAGGAACTCTCTCCCTTTAAGCACTGTGGATGTACCTATACCACATGGGCTGTAGAGATTTCCACTGACAGAAGGGTCAGTAATCAAAGAATAAAGATTTAAGGTGATAAGCAAAAAGAACCAAAGGCAAAATAAGGAAATGTTTTAAAGTGAGCTATTTTGATCTGGAATGTGTTGCTTAAAAAGGGTGGCGGAGGCAGATTCAATAGTAACTTTCAAAAGGGAACTGGAAAAAATACTTCAAGGCAAAAAAAATTGCTGGACTATGGGGAAAGAGCAGGGAAGTGGGACTTGTTAAATAGCTCAAAGAGCCAGCACAGGTATGATGGGTCAAATGATCACCTCCTGTGCTGTTTCATTGATAATTTGATAAATATAGTCTAGGTATAGATATAGATACAGATGCAGCTCATTAGGTAGTACTTTCTTAGAATTATATTTCACGTTCGATTTAGTTTTAGCCCTTGAATTTTGCATAAGCAAGCTTTAGCAAGTTTGTTTGTGCTTCATTTTTGATTGGTAGTGTGACAGGGGAGTTGCAAATGTCCAAGTAATTTTCCATATATTCTCAGATTACATGCAGTGCATTTAAGTATTTGGAATTATTTTGTTCAGTTTTAAACAAATCTGAAACTTTTTCCTGAGCATGTAGTGAACATATCAAATATTTAAACATAATCAAATCTGGATCATAAGGTGACATCATTGACTTAGTTGTGGCACTCTTGCCTCTGAGTCAGATGTTCATAAGTACAATTTTCCTTCAGAGACTCATTTGACACTTCAATGTAGTACTGATAGAGATGCCATCCTTCTGATGAAACATTATATCTCAAAGTCCCTTCTGCTCCCTCAGATTTTTCTTCTTTTTTAAACCATTCATGGAATGTGGCTTCGCTGGCTGGGCCAGCATTTATTGCCCATCCCTAGTTGGCCTTGAGAAGGTGATGGTGAGCTACCTTCTTGAACCGCTGTAGTCCATGTGGTGTAGGTGCACCCACAGTCCTGTTAGGAAGGGAGTTCCAGGATTTGACTCAACAACAGTGAAGGGACAGCGATATATTTCCAAGTCAGGATGGTGAGTGACTTGGAGGGGAACTTCCAGGTAGTGGTGTTCCCATCTATCTGCTGCCCTTGTCCTTGGTAGTGAGCGTGGGTTTGGAAGGTGCTGTCTAAGGAGCCTTGGTGAATTCCTACGGTGCATCTTGTAGATAATAACAGCAGTGTGTACTATGCATCGGTGGTGAAGGGAGTGAATGTTTGTGGATGTGGTGCCAATCAAACAGGCTGCTTTGTCCTGGGTGGTGTCAAGCTTCCCGAGTGCTGTGGGAGCTGCACTCATCCAGGCAAGTGGGGAGTATTCCATCACACTCCTGACTTGTGTCTTGGAGGTGGAGTACAGGTTTTGGAGGAATCAGGAGGTGAGTTACTTGTCTCATGATTCCTAGCCTCTGACCTGCTCTTGAAGCCAACAGTATTTATGTGGCTAGTCCAGTTCAGTTTCTGGTCAATGGTAACCTCCAGGATGTTGACAGTGGGGGATTCAGTGATGGTAATGCCATTGAACATCATGGGGCGATGGTTGGACTCTCTCTTGGAGATAGTCATTGCCTGACAATTGTGTGGCACAAATGTTACTTGCCACTTGTCAGCCCAAGCCTGGATATTGTCCAGGTCTTGCTGCATTTGGACATGGACGGCTTCAGTATCTGAGAAGTTCCGAATGATACTGAACACTGTGCAATCATCAGCGAACATCCCCACTTCTGACCTGATGATATAAGGAAGGTCATCGATGAAGCAGCTGAAGATGGTTGGGCCGTGGCCGTGAGGAACTCCTGCAGTGAAGTCCTGGAGCCGAGATGACCAACCTCAAACAATCACAACCATCTTCCTCTGTGGTAGGTATCACTCCAACCAGCGGAGAGTTTTCCCCATGATTGCCATTGACTCCAGTTTTGCTAGGGCTCCATGATGTCAAGGGCAGTCACTCTCACCTCACCTCGGGAGTTCAGCTCTTTTGTCAATGTTTGAACCAAGGCTGTAACGAGGTCAGGAGCTGAGTGGCCCTGGCAGAAACCAAACTGGGCATCAGGGAGCAGGTTATTGCTAAGCAAATGCCTCGTGATAGCACTGTTATTTTACTGATGATCGAGAGTAGACTGATGGGGTAGTAAATGGCCGGATTTGTCCTGCTTTTTGTGTACAGGACATACCTGGGCAATTTTCCACATAGCTGTGTAGATGCCAGTGTTGTAGCTGTACTGGAACAGTTTGGCTGGGGCGCAGCAAATTGTGGAGCACAAGCCTTCAGTACTATTGCCGGAGTATTGTTAGGGCCCATTGCGTTTGCAGTATCCAGTACCTTCAGCTATTTCTTGATATCACGTGGAGTGAATTGAATTGACTGAAGACTGGCATTGCGAGGCTGGGGACCTCCGGAGGAGCCCGAGATGGATCATCCACTCGGCACTTCTGGCCGAAAATTGTTGCAAATGCTTCAGCCTTATCTTTTGCACTGATGTGCTGGGCTCCTCCATCATTGAGGATGGGGATATTTGTGGAGCCTCTTCCTTCAGTAAGTTGTTTAATTGTCCACCACCGTTCACGACTGGACATGGCAGGACTGCAGAGCTTAGATTTGATCTGTTGGTTGTGGGATCGCTTACCTCTGTCTATCACTTGCTTCTTATGCTGTTTGGCATGTTGGCATGCAAGTAGTCCTGTGTTGTAGCTTCACCAGGTTGACACCTCATTTATAGATTATGCCTGGTGCTGCTCCTGGCATGCCCTTCTGCACTCTTCGTTGAACCAGAGTTGATACCTTGGCTCGATGATAATGGTAGAGTGGGGGATATGCCAGGCCATGAGATTAAAGATTGTGTTTAAGTACAATTCTGCAGCTGTTGATGGCCCACAATGCCTCATGGATGCCCAGTCAAGTTGCTGGATCTGTTCAAAACCTATCCCATTTAGCACGCTGGTAGTGCCAAACAACACAATGGAGGGTATCCTCAATGTGAAGGCAGGACTTCATCTCCACAACGACTGTGCAGTGGTCACTCCTACCAATGCTCTCATGGACAGATGCATCTTCGGCAGGCAGGTTGGTGAGGATGAGGTCAAATAAGTTTTTCCCTCTTGTTGGTTCCCTCACCACCACCTGCCGCAGACCCAGTCTAGCAGCTATGTCATTTAGGGCTCAGCCAGCTCAGTCAATAGTAGTGCTACCGAGCCACTCTTGGTGAAAGGCATTGAAATCCCCCACCCAGAGTACATTCTGCGTCCTTGCCATCAGCTGAGGGAGGGCGGTATGTGGTAATCAGCAGGACGTTTCCTTGCCCATGTTTGACCTGATGCCATGGGGTCCGGAGTCGATGCTGAGGACTCCCAAGGCAACTCCCTCCCGATTGTATACCACTGTGCCGCCACCTCTCCATAATGTCTGGGACATTATCTGAAAGATATGATTCCATGAGGGTGACTATGTCTGTTGCTTGACAGCTCTCCTAATTTTGGCACTAGCCCCCAGGCGTTAGTAAGGAAGACTTTGCAGGGTCAACAGGGCTGAGATTGCCATTGTCATTTCCAGCACCGACCTAGACACTGGATGATCTGTAACAGTTTGACACAACTGAGTGGCTTGCTAGGCCATGGAGTCACATGTAGGTAAGGACGGCAGATTTCCTTCCCTAAAGGACAAGGGGTTTTTACAACAATCGAAAATGGTTTCATGGTTGTTAAGATTTTTAATTCCAGGCTTTTTACTGAATTCAAATTCCACCATATGCCATGGCGGGATTCGAAGCCTGGGTCACTGGATTACTAGCCTAGCGACAATACCACTGCACCATCGCCTTCCGCTGAGCCTACTCGGGGATTAGAAAGGGCATTCTCTTATTGTCCTGGACATCATTTATCCTTCCATGTACCATTTAAACAGATTATCTGCTCATTTATCTCTCTACTTTTTGTGGGACTTTGCTGTGTGCAAATTGGCTACTGTGCTTCCCTACGTTATAGCTGTGACTACATTTCAGAAATACTGCAAAGCACAATGGGATGCCTGAGAACAAGATAGACACTATATTAAGTTCTTTCTTTAAAGTCTACAATTTCCAAGTCTGGACCATGTTAGCTTCATACTCCTGATAGCAGAAACTGTCACAGATTTCAACAGATATCACTTTCTTTTTTTGTCCCACAGGATTCAAATTTCAGGCTCCTAAAGAATTTATTTTACCTGCTAAAGCATGCAATTATACACCACTCTGCACTGAACACAAATACAATCCAGCTGTTTTCACTTAACCGAGACTTTACAGTACTGAAGTACAATCAGTGGGTGCAGACATAAAGTCTGGGGATCTGGTGAATTTCTAGAATCAATCTAACCTTGTCCTGGTTTTACACAGAACATTTAAAGGAACAGTGCTGCTGTTGTAATTCAGCAACGAGCAAAAAAATGAAAGCAGCATGACTTTTTAAAAGATTTTATATATTCTATTCCCTCAGAGAAACCTTCTTTCATTTACAAATTTTATATTCTTTTAAATATTAACCAAATCAAACTGACATTTAAATAATGGCAAGTGCTTTTGAATGCTTTATGCAAACACTATTACAGTGCTTACAGTCAAGAACATTTCTTCAGTCTTAGCTTAAAAAGTATTTGTTTTTGTCTATTAACGGAAGAGAAATTATCCCATTAAATCTGAACTATGACAGAACTGTCAGAAAGTTGTTTTTCCAACAACAAAGACAAGCTTATGAGTTCACAAATAAAAAGCAAGCACAGTAAAATTTCTAATATCCAGCACCCTGTCAAGCAGAATTCTCTATTAACTGGAATTCTGGGGTCAGGTCTGTTTTTTTGATTGGAGATGTCAAATTCACCAGTAGTTACTATTGGTGGCCTGTCCTCACTCCAATCTCAGCCTCCCACTGCTCTGCATTTCCCCTTGGCGCTGCTCACTCGATTTGCGCGCTCCCACACCTCTCATGAGACCTCAATACCCATATCATCCTGGAGCTCTCTTATTGGGTGAAAACAGGGAATTCACCTTACATCTCAGTTAACTGGAGTATTTGATTAACTGGCACCTCACATTCCCACAGGATGCCAGATATCAGAGATTTTCCTTTAAGGGAAAAAGTACTTAACTGTCAAATTGTTCTAAGTGTGAGGCACCAGTGAGAACACCATCCATGACATGTAACAATCCAGTACATACAGATGGCACTTTAGAAGGAATTAAGTGCAAAATAGAAAAGTAATTTATTAATGTCATGAAAAGCTATTTTCCTCACTTCTGAAAAAGGAGCATGACAGTGCTCAGTGAACAATATTCAGATCACTTTAAGGTCTCAAATAGGATATTATTCCCGTTAATGAAGCACAAATTCTTATAACCACTCATTTAGAGACAGATGCAAACCAGAGCATGTGGTGGGTGTTGTATGTTGTTCTGTGTGCCTGCATGCCACTCTAATATAAAGGTGCTTGGCAGTGTTTAGCATTAACGTGGGACTGGAGAATACCACCTCCCACAGTATGACATATAGTGAGAACAGTCTAAAAATAATGCTCTGGATGCAGCCTGCGTGGAGGTAACATGCATGACAGTAATCTGGGATCTGCAAATAGTTGAAGACTAACAATAAAGGGTTCATCTTTAAATGTACAAGTCTCAAGATTTCATCATTGAGACATCTAAAGAACTCATACCTACCACAACAGTAGGTACTTTGTTTTTTTAAACAATTGGTAACATGGATAAATGCATCAATGTTGAAGTTGCAGTTTGTTACTGGTGAAGTGAATGGAGAGAGAAAAATAAACTATTGCTCTTCAGTTAATAGACAGATAATGAATGAAAAAATATTTAAAAATGAATAATGGACTGACTGATAATCATTTTGTCACATAAAATGAACAGAACATACTGAAGGGATGTCCAGCCATAATATAACTGCTAACAAAATGGTTGTTTCTGAGCAATTGTTAGATCTTGCCAGGGCAACTGAAAACTCATTTCAGTATAAGGCTAGTTATACTGAGGAACTTTAACATGTAGAGTTCAACAGTTAGGCATTTCTCTTCCGATCTGAAGAAAAACATTATATAAACATGCAAAACTGACTGACATCAAAACCCTGAGTCAGATTCCTCAGTCACTCAAGGATGAATGTACCGTTAAAGTAATGAAGTAAATAGGCCAGCAAAATCCTAGATTTTAATTCCTGTACATGCAAAGTTTGCCGATTTCAGATAAAGCAGAACTCAAGGCAACAGAATTGGTCTCAGTGTCCTTGGGAAAGACATAAAGAAAGAACAATGGAAGCACACAAGTGAGCACAAGAGAAAGCGAGAATGAGTACTAATGTGCAAATGCAATACAAAGAGAGAGAGAGAGCAAAAGTCCAAGATAAGTCAATTCACCAAAGAAAAACACACAAGAGAATCAGAAAACAGAAAATCAAGAAAACGAGCATGACTGAAAGAGCTTGAGAAATAGGGAGGAAAATAAAAGAAATACAGAAAGTGGGAATTAAAAATAAACTGCAGAGAAGTCAGGAAAAGCAAGTATGAGAAACAGGCAGGGAAAGGATGGAAGAGTGATGATGAGAGCAAGACGGAGATTTAAGATGGTAGTGGGGAAGATTGAGGGGTCAAATGTGCCCAAACAGGAAAGCAAATAGGACAAGGTGAATGAAAGAGTAAGAAGGGAAGGAGAGGAAGAGAGGGAGGGGGATACGAAGGGCGAAGCAGGGAAAGATACATGAGGAAAAGGCACAGAGAGAGATGGAAAAAAGATGAGAAAATGATGGGGAAAGTGAAGATAAAAAAAATTAAATGATAAAGACAAAAAGAATGAGAATAAGACAAAAAAGTAAAAAACAGGCAGGTATACAAAGTGAAAGAAAAAAAGGGAGAGCAGAAAAAGCAGAAGTATCAACGGAAAAAGAACAATTGCAAAAAGGAGAAAAAACAATACTCCTATGGACCACTTATTTTTACTGTGACATTTCCAAAAGGTTATAGAATCAAATAGAATCATAGAATCTTTATAGCATGTTACATGTTTCACACAGACATACCAGATAACCTTCACAATTATGGCCGTATGGTCAAAGTACTGGAGAGCTTGATGTGCCCATAAAACTGTACCTAGCCCGACTCTCTGCCATCAACACAGAAAATAGAAAAACACAGAGGCACACAGCTAGAGATGTGGAGTAAAGAATGTCAATGCGTTGAAAGGCATCCCTGTTTTCAGAGCATGATTGTCCATTGCTTTGAAGCACAATAAAAAGTAGTGTTTCAAAAATTTATACATACAGTCAAAGAAAGTTGAGCCTTCATATTTTGGTGAGTTTTCACTACATATTTAAACAGATTCTTCAAAAATTCACATCTGTACATGCGTTTGGGTGAACTCCACATTGGTTTCAGGGAGTAATAAACATATACATATTTGAAGTGAATTGGAATAACCTAATGATATGCCTGTGCACAGTTTCTTTAGATGGCCCAACACCAAGGGAGTAACCAGCTGCAACTACCCCTCCTCAGGATAGCTAAGAATAAATTTTTTTCAGGATAGTTAAGAATACATTTTTGAAAAACTTAAAAATTGTCAGATGGAAACTTAGCAAACAATGACTTTTACAAAATGCTAAACTTGCAGAAGATATCTGAAGTATATGTTTTTAAAACAGTAGTTACTGTTAAACTACTGCACATTACACATCATAGTTCAAACACTGCATCATCCCAATCCATCATTTCAGTAGTCACAAATCATTTGTAATTAACTAAACAATTTGTTAATTAAATACATGAATTATCAAATGTTTAAGGTCTTGCATCAGGTGTGCACTTGTCACTTAATTCCTGGCTGTCACACCTAGACCTAACATTTCGAATTCCTTCTAAATTTGGTACAGGCTTCTGTATCGACTGCCGCTTATCTCCTGAGCCATCCCATTGCTACTCAGTGTTGTTTGTCTCCCAATTCTTTCTCACCATGTCATGTTACCTAGGCCAAGTTTGATTTTAATTTTAAAAATATTAGAAGGCCTCCCTCATTTTCCACCTGCATGCTCTCCAACCCTCACATCCTGTCCCAAGCTTGCATTTTGAGTCAGGTTTTTGCCTCTTGTCTCCTGCAAATACATATTAATGCAAGTTTGTACGATCCATCTGCAAATTTGATATACAATTCTTTTCTTAAAGTCCATATGAACAGTGTTCTTAGACACATCTCTCTAAACTATGCTTGTGACCTTGTAAAACAATTCACCAATATTAATCATACATGGCCTACACGTCTCAAATCCATGCTGACTCTCTGCTAAACAATGGGGAGACATTTGCAATTTTTCAATCCACAGGTCAATTCTTCAAACTAGACAACTTTCAACAATTAAGGTCAACATATCTGCAATTTCTTCCCTTATTTCTTTTAACATTCTGAGGTGGAAATTGTCAGGTCCTGGAGATTGGTCTGACAGATGCTGGCGAAACAGAGTGTGTCTGTTTTTGAATTAAATCGGAAAAGCATTTATAAAACTGGAATACCACAAGAATCACAGCCACTACTATCTGGTTCATCTACATTAGCAGCCATGTGATCCTGAGCCATTTAGGAGGACACAAATATCAAATATATTTTTACAATTTCTAATGCCTGCAAGTATAATACAGCCATGAAAAAAATGCTAATAAAAATTTACCCAAATTCATCAGGGTGTCTGACATACCTACTATTCAGAATCCACTCCACAAGAACAAGTAACAGCAGCAGACTGTATATTGCAACTTATTTCATAAGATGCACACACACACAGCTGAATTGGCAACAGGCAGAAACACATCTTCCAATTTCAGTCATAGCTGTTATCCTGATATAAAATAACATCAGATTTTTCACAATGAATGTCAGGCATTGGGGGGGGGGGGTCCAGACATCAAAGGGAGATGGGGGAGGTCAGGGTGGTGCCAGAGGTCAGTCCGGTTGGGGTCAGGGTGGGGGTGGAGGTGTGATCGAATCAGGATGGGTCAGGCGTGGGCGCAGGGGGGAGATTCCTGGGAGTGGAAGAGGGGGAGGGGGAAAAGAAAATCAGGGGTTTGGGGGGAGTCCCCGGGTCGGAGATGTAAGGGGGGTGGCCTGTGCCTTTACAATAGTTACCCAGAAGTTAGAAGAGGAGGAAATAATTCTAACTTTTTCTGAGTAACTTTGTGTAACACAGTCAGAACCATCTGAAAAAATTTGATTTAAAATCTTCAGATGGTTCCCAGAGCAGAGCAATTGCCTAGAGGAAGTTTGCACTTCTGGGTAATTGCTGTGCAAACCCTGACCTTTGAAGTTCTGAGAGAGGTTCCCAGCGCATCTTTGGGGTATTCCCCAAATCTGCGTTGGGGAGTTTGGAACTTGCTGCCATATATTTTTTTATTATAAAGGATTTTATTTTCTCTTTCCCATTTAAAATCACCCAATTTGACAGGAATGTGCTCATCAGAACAATAGCTCATCAGTAATTATGTATACAATGTCAACTGTTAATGGCGAGACAAAATAACACTGGCATCTTCATACTGTCCATATTTTTAGAGGCACTTGTGATTACTTGAAAACTGTAACGGATTGTCAAGAGTGTTGAAGTTCAAACTGTTGACATCAAGAGCTATGGACATACATGCTATTGAAAATTACTTATAAACAGCATATTGTTTTGATTAAAAAATGTTTCTAGTGTAATGTGTTACCAAATTTGACTGTGGTCCCACGGAACATTTATTTTGGCTTTGTTCATTTTTCTCTCCCATTTTGTCAAAATTTGTTGAACATAGCATTAACATTTGTATTTTTTTCTACAGAATCGTAGAAAATATGGCTTCTGAATTATTTACCAGACAAAAAACTAGCGTCTGGATGCTTCCCTGCAGCCATGAATATTTTGTGGAGGAGTGGGGGTGGGGGAGCAGTCAAGTGTACGCCAAACCAGCAGCAACATAATCACCAGAAGGAGCAATCCTAGAAATAGCTCCAGGACAAATGCCGTGTTATTTATTCTCGGATAACACCACTGTCGCGATGCCAAACATATGCAAGCACGAGTATTACAAAACATCAGGATTATGCCATGCTCGCTGTGTAATTACTACATGTACTTCTAACCTGACGGCATTTGTTCTCGCTCTCTTGAGGACCACAACATAACAAACGAGTGCTCCTGCATTTAAATAACCTCACACAGAGTTTCTTCCAAGGACTAGGGGTGGGGGATCTTAATGCCACAATCAGATTTAATGCAATGATTTAATTTTAATTGCAAATAATCACAGTAAATCAATGTTAGTTCCAAACCAGGACTTGGCACTTAACAAAAACACATACACAGGAAACTAAGTGTTTGGAGAAAATCTCAATGCAGCTGCAAAGCTGTGAGGTCCACGAAAAGACAGACACAGGCATAGGCAGACAGATACAGAGGCACACACAGACAGACAGACAAGCAGACACAGACCCCCACACAGATAGAAACACACACACACAGAGAGAGAGACCCAGACAGATGGACAGGCAGACACACATACAGACAGATAGGCAGAGACCCAGGCAAATACACACAGACTCAAACAAATAGGCAAGATACACACACACACATCAAGAGAAAGAGAGAGACACACAAATAGACAGACAGAGGGACAGGCAGTTACAGGCAGCCAAAGTGAGTGGCTGTGTGGGTCGGGGACAGTGGTGTGACTCGGACACTCACCGACAGCTCTCTGTTGGAGGACTCTCTGTAGGAGACCGCTCTGATCACCCCGGCTCGCCAGTGCCATTCATGAATTCTCGACACGTCCAGCTCCCGGCCGCTGTCACCCACACACACAAACCGTTTACCGACCAGCTCCATCCGAGGAGCCGGCGCCATCGCCTCTCCCCCCCCTCCCGCCCAGCTTCAACCTCGCCACAAATAAAACACCTCACCGGACTGACATGGTGGGAGAGCTGAGCTGAGCCGAGGGGGTTTTATTCAGTCAGAAAGCTACCGGCCGGCTCTGTGCTGCCGCCACTCGAGCTTCCAGCCGCCGCGACCCACACACACATACACACACAGCGCGTATCCCTCCGCCAGCAGGGAGAGAAACTGCCACTGTCTCCATCCGCCGGCCCCCGGCGCCCACGCGCTTCCCCCTCCACAGCAAATAGTTCCCCTACACCAGCAGCAGCTCAACATTGCCCACCAAACCCTCCCCCCCTCCATCCACATTGACAGCTATGTGTAGGTCAATGCTGCCATCCCAATTCAGGACACCCACCCTACCCCGTGACAATTATCCTTTGACAGTAATTTATGCCATAATTCATTCCGAACATATGGAGAACATTAACCAGATGGCTAATATCACAGACACGTACTTTAGCAATACGTGTGTTTCCCTCCAATTCTGTTGCCTTTATTCCCCCATGTTGATACATTCCTAGTTTTTTTTTAATGCTGCCTATACTGACAGCTGGGTGTGCATGTGTACATTTGACGCTGTCTAATGCAGGCTGATGACATTCGGTGAAATTAAATCTGGTGTGGTATTAAATTGCATCGTAACTCCAGCCTTCAATCGTGCGCATATCGTGTAGAAGGGAATTTCCCTAAACCCGAGATCATATTCACAGCGGCTCTCTCCCAGCAGCTCATCTCAGTGCCAAGTGCATTTACTCAGCTGAGAGCTGACTCTCACCTTAACCCTGCTTCGTGGCTGCCTTACTCCTCATATGTAAGGCAAAGCACATATTTTTTCGACGGATATAGCTCTTTGTACTGCCACCTCAAACGTGACTTCCAGACTATGCAATAGAGGGCAGCAAGGCTGAGAAATAAGGGCGCCTCTCCCAATTTGAACTGCAAGGCCAACAAAGTAGCACAGCTGAGATGAAGATTGTAACATACACGGTGAAGGCGGGTGGATCAATTAAGTTCTGTGCAAGCATTCATTACAAACCGCTCCAGACCCTACTATTGGCAAACGTGGGAAAAAAAATCCTGCACAATTTCACTGCCGTTTTTAATCATTGCAAATGTATAATTTTCCAAGTTGTCTTTCAATGATCCCAAAATAAAACACATTGCCGTGTAAAAAAATGAAATGTACTGTGTATTTCAATTCAGTTAAGACAACACTGGCAGATTTTCATTTTACAGGAAACCCGTAATAAACAATTCTCGTGATTATAAACCAAATTCATACATGTGAATAAAACTTTAAATTTGCATGGGAAATAGTTCTCATTGAAGTTTGCAGGAGCTTTTGCACTTAATTTGTTTTCTTTATTGGGTTCTGCCACCAGTCCCAATCTTTTCGGATAGCTTATTTAAGACAAATATCTCAATTAAACATAATCTGATGTGCAATTTTACCAAATTCAAAGTAAATATTAACTAACGATGTATTATACAATTAAACAAAGGAGTTAGAAATTTTCTCAATTAATATGCGAGTAAGGCCCTAATCAATATGCTTATGGTGACGGAATTTTTTTGGGGGGGTCTCTCGATTGTACTCAGTTTTCAAAGGTTTCTGTGTGAGAAACCTGTTACCGAATTGACACACTTGCAAAAATATCCTGTCCAGGGATTAAAGTGGACCGGTTCATTCCTCAGCACTGGTACCCCAAGTACTGGGAAAACTGTCCTTGATTTGCTCAGAAGGTGTCCTTTTTTAAAAGAAAATTGCTGCTGTGTGTTGGGAAGAATGCTGGATTCCGGCTTGGATGCAGGCGGACGCTCCAGGAATATCGACAGTTGCAGGTATTTCGTTATTTATTTTTTTTTGCTGACGGTTTTGTCTGTACCCAATTGACCTTGTCGCTGGATCCTCCCACTTCGTTCCCACGCCTGCATTATTACAGTTAACATCTGATTCAAAACAAGTATCGGAGATGATGTTTAACTACCCCCATTCCGCGTCCCTGAAGAATTGGTTCAGCCACAGCAACTTGAGAAGGCGCTGCACTTTGTTAACTAATTAACTGCCGGGTTTTGAAATCCACCCGAGTTCAGGAGCTGTGACCAAGTTACTATTACAGTTAATTAAATGTAATTAATGTCATTACTCCTGTCGCCCATTCAGATTTACAGTATCGAAAACCATTGGCTGTAAAGCAATTTGGTGTGTCCGGTAATTGTGAAGGACGCGACAGAAAGGCAAGTCCTTTTCATTCCCGGAACATAATTTCAAAGTTTGCACGTGACATGAAGTTTGGAAATGTTGCAAACACTGAGAAGGATAGTAACAGACTTCAGCAGGACATGGACAACCTGGTGAAATGTGAAGACACACAACGTTGCTGGATGAGTGACCCAGAGGCTCTGGCTAATGATCTGGAGATATGGGTTCAAATCTCACCATGGCAGCTGGTGGAATTTGAATTTAGTTAATAAATCTGGAATTATAAAGCTAGTTTCAATAATGGTAACCATGAAGCTATCTTCGATTGTCTTAAAAACCCATCTGGTTCATTAATGCCCCTTTAGGGGAGGAAATCTGCCATCCTTACCTGGTCTGGCCTACATGTGACCCCAGACCCACAGCAATGTGACTGACTCTTAAATGTCCTTTGAAGTGGCCAAGCAAGCCACTCAGTTCAAGGGCAATGAGGGATGGGCAACAAATGCTGGCCTTGCCAGTGACACCCACACCCCATGAAAGCAGAAAGGAAAAAGAAGAATTTTCACATTCAGAAGCGTGAAGCAACACATTTTGGTTGGAAGAATGACAATATTGACTTTGTGGTCTAATTTACAGATGAAGTTGAACAGCAAAACCTGGGGGGTGTCTCTGAAGGTAGCAGGACAAATTGAGAAAACTGTGGGATCCTCAGCTTTATTCATCGAAGCATAGTAGACGAAAGAAAGGAGGTTATACTAAACCTTTATAAAACACTGGTTAGGCCTCAGCTGGAATATAGTGCTCAATTCTGGGCATCATACTTCAGGAAGGAGGTCCAGGCCTTGGAGAGGGTGCAGAAGTTTATTCAAAAAATCCTCATGTCATCTCTGGCTCTTTTAACAATCACCTCAAATCTGATTCCTCTGGTTACCAATCCTTTTACCACTGGAAACAGTTCCTCCTTGATTTGTTCCTTGAAGTGATTTACTCGAATGGTATCAGGAATGAGGGATTGAAATTATGTGGAGAGACTGGAGAAACTGAGATTATTCTCCTCAGAGCAAAGAAGGCGAATGGGAGATTTGAAAGAGGTGTTCAAAAGCATCAATGGTTTTAATAGAGTAAATAAGGAGGAACTGTTTCCATTGGTAAAAGGACTGGTAACCAGAGGAATCAGATTTGAGGTGATTGTTAAAAGAGCCAGAGATGACATGAGGATTTTTTTTTTATAAACACCTATATGACCTATAATGCACTGCCTAAAAGGATGATGAAAGCTGATTAAATAGCAACATTCAAAAGAAAATTGGATAAATGCTTGAAGTGAGAAAAGAAAATATACAACTATGGGGAAAGATCAAGGGAGTGGAAAGAATTGGATAACTCAACCAAAGTACCAGCATAGGCATGATGGGCTGAATGGCCTCCTTCTGTGTTGTATCATTCTTTAATTTGATTGTTCCCAATCCCTACTGTTTCCCCATAGCCTCTAGAGTTTTCTTTTTCAAGTATTTATCCAATTGCCTTTTGAAAGTTATTATTGAATCTGCTTACATCACCCTTTCATGCAGCGATTTCTACATCACCACAACTTGTTATGTCTTTAAAAAAAAAGTCTCAATCTTTCCAATGGTTTTTTGCCAATTATCTGAAATCTATATCCCTGGTTACTGACCCTGCTGCCAATTGTAATAGCTTCTCACTGTCAACTTAGTGAAAACCATTCATAATGTTTTAAAATGAATAATTGATTATTATAATCTCTTCCACTTTCAACAAGTCTGCATTAACCACACAGTGTCTGCATAGTTTATATTGTGAGGTTAAATTAGGTCAAATATTAATGTTTTTCATCAGTATGTGGTAGTTATTAGCTTTTGGAGCAACATTCACATTTCCAGTCAGTAAATCATTGCCAACATTCTGCAGTGCAGAATCATAGAATGTAGAAATCTACATAGTATGTAGAATCTACAAAATAGGGGGGAGGAGATGGTGGTGGTGTAGTGGTATTGTCACTGGATTGGTAATCTAGAGACCCAGAATTAATACTCTAGGGACCCAGGTTCAAATCTTATCATGGCAGATGGTGGAATTTGAATTCAGTAAATATCTGCAATTAAAAATCTAATGATGACCATTAATCAATTGTCATAAAATCCCATCTGGTTCACTAATGTTCTTTAGAGAAGGAAATCTGCTGTCCTCCTCTCCTCCTCACCTGGTCAGGTCTACATGTGACTCCTGACCCACAGCAATTAAAAATGCCCTCTGAACAAGGGCAATTAGGGATGGTCAATAAATGCTGGCCCAGCCAGTGACGCCCACATCCCAAGAATGAATATTTTTTTTAAAAATTAAATGAGTGGTTATTATTATTATTCCTGGACCATCAGGTATTCAGTCACTCCACTTAAAAGTAAATACTCAGTGAAATAGCACCAGCATCGATTACAGCTCATTGTTATCAAAGGTTTCAACTCTTGCAGCACCAAACCTTTTCATCAGCCTTGTTGTTGTTTCACTGGACTTGCAGTCACTGGAATCATGAATTGGATTTATCGTAGAATAATCTTTATGGTTAGGGTTAAGTTTGGGGTTGATAATAAAATTGAATTCATGGATGCTTAGAATGGGGTTGAATTTAGTATCAGATTGGAGATAGGTTTGGAGTTAAAACTGGGCTGAGGATTTGGATAGACTTATTTCATTTTTTTTGGTGCTACAGATGATTTAAAGGTCTTTTTGTAAAGTTGCCCATAAACAATGTATTTGTGCGCGTGTGTGTATTTTCTTACCCGTGGGAGTGAGAAATTCAATTTTAAAATAACCCAGCTTCAAAAAAAAGGAAAGGTTAGTTTGTTTCACTCTATTGCTCTGGAAATTACCTAAGAAAAGATAAAGATACGTACACAAAGATTAGTTAAAAATGGAGATGAAATTAGATTTATAAATGTAAATCAAGATTAATCCATATTTGGTGCAGACCTGATATGTCTTGAAGTTGCGGTGTTGTGTTGTCTGATGAGAGAGAAGATCTTGAGGTTTTCCTTGGCGCTGTGCGATGGTTTCCACTGTCAAATTTCCAGAGGTTGCTTTAGCAGATGAGCTTGATCGGTGGAATCAGGGTTTACAGGGAGGAGGGAAGGTCCCTTAATTCTGTTCTGCAGATGTGGCACTTTTAGCTGTCTAGTTACTTTACAGCAGACCAACAGCTGTTTTTAGATGCCTTTCTCATCTCTCTCGCTGGGTTTAAGCCATTTTTAAAAAAATAGTTTTGGGGATTTGCCACTTCCTGCCCTTTTCAGTGCTTTTTTCAGGCAAGGCAAGATGGCCACTGTTATCCTCTGACCTGAATTCAAGTCACATTCCATATAAGGCAAGTGGTAATTCCATTACAGTTATCCAAAGTTTCCTTTACCCACTGTAGTGATCAAAAGTGTCAAGGTTGTTCACATCTTACAGTGGTTTATCAGTTAATGTCTATGTGTTTGGTGGAAAAGCCATCAGGTCAGTGAACTTTTGTTTACACTTTCAGAACACTCAATGAATTTTAAATGTACATGTCTGAGGAATGTATCCTCCTCTCCTCGTAAGGTGAGAGAAGGATGATTGAAATGTAGAATTCTTTCTGGTAGCCTGGAGCCATTTTGAGAACAGTCTTTAAACTCAGTCCAAGGTTTTTTAAATTGTGACCTTCAGAACAGTTTTTCTAAAAAATTGCTATATCAAAACTGAACACCATAACATTTGAAAGGCAGTTTATTTTAATGGGAAGATTCTACTGCACTAGTGTAGAAACACCCTCTGAGAGGCTTCCTACTCAAACAAAACAAACTTCATTTACACAAGAGCTTCCATGGCTGCTTGTATCCCGCCACCCCCTCATATAGCCATTTTTCCTAGGAAACCCCTCTTTGGAGTTTAGTCCCCCATACTAGCTACACATTGATTTAACAAATCACATGACCCCTACTCAGCTAAACTGCTCTTAAAGTGACAGTCATCACATCCCTCCCCACCGTAACTCCTTTGTACTTCTTTTCAGTTAACAACTGCTTTATACAATTGAACCAAGAATTATGATTTCTAGAAATAATTACATACATCATTAGCCCAGAATTCAATTACACAATACATGCAATAGACCCCATAGTTATAAATTAAGTCTCAAGTGGTTTTTGAATTTGCGTCGAGTGGTGTAGTTCGACAGGCTGAGAGGCTTATACTGCATCGACATTTTCTGGAACTGTACCAGTGGGTACCTCCTGAAGGACTACCAGTTCCTGCTCAGCCTTGGCACCTCTGAATACTCCTAGAGGCCATTGGTGGAATAGCCTTGTTCTCCTTAAAAAGGCCCAGAAGCGGCTTGTGGTCTGCAACAATAATGAAGTGCCTCCCATGTAGATATTAATGTAACTTTTGATGCCGAAAACTATTGATAGGCCCTCTTTTTTGATTTGGGAATAGTCTCTTTCAGCTACTGATAGGATGCGTGTCAAGAACACTATCAGTCTTTCCGAGCCATCAGCCATTTCATGGGACAACACTGCCCCAAGGCCATATGGAGAGGCATCACACGTCAGTATTAGTTCATTCGATGGGTCAAAGTGTACAAGTAGGCTTGAAGACTGCAGCAATTGCTTCACCTTGTTGAAAGCCATTTCCTGAGGAATTCCCCAAAACCTGCAGTGGTGCTTCTTTAGTAGGGCGTGTAAGAGGTCAGCACAATGGATAGATTTGGCAAAAACTGCCCATAATAATTGACTATTCTGAGAAACAATTTACATTCAGACACGTTAGTGGGGGAAGGCACTTCTTTTATGGCCCTGACTTTCTCCTCAACAGAGTATAGCCCTTGAGCATTGATCCTGTGTCCCAGGTAAGTCACCTCCCTGGATTGAAATGTACATTTTTCTTTCTTGAGGCCAACTCCAGCCTCTTGAAATCTTTTTAACACCTCTTCTAAATTTGCCAGATGTTTGGCCTCTGTGGCCCCAGTGATGAGTGTATCATCAAGGTATACCACAGCCTGTGGCAACCCCTGTAGTAGGCTCTCATTGAGCATTGTAATATTGCACATGCCATCGAAACGCCAAAAGGCAGGCTGGTGTACTGAAAAATTCCTTTATTGGTGTTTATCTTGACATATCCTCGGGAACAGCCATCCAACTCAAGCTGTTGATAAGCGTGACTCGTATCCAGCTTGGTATATGACTGGCTTCCAGCCAGTTTTGCATAAGGACCTTCGATTCGTTCAAGAGGACGCTTGCCCAACTTTGCGGCCTGATTGACAGTTTGTTTGTAATTACCGCAAATGCGGATAATATTGTCGGGCTTTAAAACTGGGACAATGGGTGCAACCCATTCAAAAACTGAACCAGCTGGATAATACCTAGTTCTTCTAACCTCTTTAGTTCAGCCTCCACTTTCTCATGCATGGTATATGGTACGGGTCTTGCTCTGAAAAATCGAGGGGCAGCTTCCAAATTCACGTAGATTTTGGCTTGTGAGCCCTTAATTTTGACTAACTCATCTCGGAAGACACTGTCATATTTTCTAACATCTGTCATTGGGAAAATGCAGAGTCCATTATTAAGGAAGAAATAGCAGGACATTTAGAAAAGCTTAATGCAATCAAACAGAATCAACATGGTTTTGTGAAAGGGAAATCATGTTTGACAAATTTGCTAGTGTTCTTTGTGGATATAACAAGCAGAGTTGATAAAGGGGAACCGGTAGATGTAGTGTATTTGAATTTCCAGAAGGCATTCGATAAGGTACCACATAAAAGGTTATTGCACAAAATAAGAACTCACGGTATTGGGGTAATGTATTAGCATGGATTGAGGAATGGTCAACACACAGAAGACGGAATGTCGGGATTGATGGGCCTTTCAGGTTGGAAAGACATAACGATTGGAGTGCCACAAGGATCGGTCCTAGGGCCTCAATTATTTACTATCTATATTAATGGAGGGGGCAGAGTGTAATGTATCCAAATTTGCTGATGTTACAAAAATGAATAGGAGGGCATGTTGTGGTGAGGACATAGGAATATTCAAGGGGATATCGATAAGTTGAGTGAGTGGGTGAAAACTTGGCAGATGGAGTTTAATGTGGGAAAGTGTGAGGTCATGCATTTTGGTAGGAAGAATCAAAAGGCAGATTATTTAAATGGAGAGAGACTCCAAAAAAGTGCAGCACAGAGGAATCTGGGTGTTCTTGTGCATGAAACACAAAAGGTTAGCATGCAGGTGAAGCAAGTAATTAAGAAGGCAAATGGAATTTTGGCCTGTATTGCTAGGGGTTGGAGTTTAAAAATAGGGGAGTCTTGTTACAACTGTTGGTGAGGCCACACCTGGGGTACTGTGTACAGTTTTGGTTCCCGTATTTAAGAAAGGATATGCTGGCAGTTCAAAAGAGATTCACTAGGCTGATTCCTGGGATGAAGGGAGTTTTTTTTTATTTGATCATGGGATGTGGGCATTATTGGCTAGGACAGCATTTACTGCCCATCCCTAATTGCCCTTGTTCAGAGGTCATTTTTTTGAAGAGTCAACCATATTACTGTGGGTCCAAAGTCACATGTAGGCCAGACCAGGTAAGGGCGGCAGATTTCTTTCCCTAAAGAACATTAGTGAACCAGATGGGTTTTTACAACAATTGACAATGGTCATCATTAGACTTTTAATTCCGGATTTTCATTGAATTCAAATTCCACCACCAGCCGTGGTGGGATTCAAACCCGGGTACCCAAAACCATCACCTCCCCAGGCTAAGGTTGACTTATCAAGAACGGCTCAACATTTAGGCCTTTATTCATTAGAGTTTAGAAGAATGAGGGGTGATCTTATTGAAACGTACAAGACTCTGAGGGAGCTTGACAGGGTCGATGTTGAGAAGATGTTTCCGCTAGTGGAGAAATCTCGAATTAGGAGACAGTTTTAAATTAGTGTCCCCTTATTCTGTAACTGAGAGGGGAAGGAGTTTCTTCTCTGAGGGTAGTGAATGTCTGGAATTCTCTACCCCAGAAAGTTGTGGAGGATAGATCACTGAAAGTATTTAAAGAGGAGGTAGATAGACTTCTGAAATATTGGGGAGTTGAGGGCTATGAGGAGCTGGCACGAAATAGGAGTTGAGGCCTGGGGCAGATCAGCCATGATCTTATTGAATGGTGGGGCAGGCTTGAGGGGCTGAATGGTCTATTGCTGCTCCTATTTCTTATGTTCTTGACAATCCCCCTGTCCTCCTCTGGAAAATGTCAGCCCGATTTAACTTAATTTTCTTGAGCCAGCCATGGCCTAGAAGGCTTGGTCCTTCACCCATTACCACTATAATAGGTAGCTGGGCAGACTGCTGCCCATAGCTTATAGGTACAATGGTGGTACCCCTTACCTTCTTCTCCAGTGTATGTTTTCAGCTTGGCTGAAGGGCTCTCTAAATTTAAAGGCAGGGCTAACCCCCTCAAATACTGGAATGTGTGCTTCCCCCATCACAGTGACTGTATCTGCACCTGTATCTAGTTCCAAATTTAGAGGCTTCCCATTATGCAACGTTGCATTATGACTGAAGGTTTTGGTTGGAAATGACCTCATTCCTCTACAGAGGAGTTGAATCAGTCTATCAGACCAAAAAGGGCATCTCGGTGAGTAATATAATTTCCTATTCACAGTTGTCGATTAAACACGATACTCACAGATGCAGGTGGGAGACAGTGCCAGGATAGTTTTTTTTCTCCTTGTTGCCAAATGTAGAAACACACTCTGGGAGGCTTCTTAGTCAAACAAAGCTAACTTTATTACTCGAGGGCTTCCATGGCTGCTTGCATCCAGCCAGCCCTTTACACAGCCATTTTTCCTAGGAAACCGCTCCCTAGAATCTATTCCCCCCCAGGCTAGCCACATATTGGTTGAATAAATCCACGTGACCCCTACTCAGTAAAACTGGTCTTAAAGTGACAGTCATCACAACTAGATTGTCTCCTGGGGAAATCTCTTATGGGGAAGAAGCACCCCATTTCCAAAAACTTTGATGCAGCAACTGTTGCTTTTGTTGCTGCTTTTTTCTTTTCACCCACCAAGCTAGCAGCGGCAGAATCAAAACTTGGAGTCAGACTGATCATTCCCAGGGTGCCCTTAGTGCCCTCAAAAGCAGAATGAAAAGGGGTGAATCCACCTTTAAAAATTCTATCTTCAGCTGCCCAAAGAAATGCAATGATTTGGAGGCAGAATGCAGTTTTTTACTTAGTATATGTATGTAAGCAACATAAGCAATGCTGAACAAAAACAAAAATACCTGGAAAAACTCAGCAGGTCTGACAGCATCTGCGGAGAGGGATACAGTTGACATTTCGAGTCCGTATGACCCTTCATCAAAACTAAGACATATAGAAATGAGATGAAATATATGCTGGTAGAAGTGGGTGGGACAGGAGAGCTCCATAAAAGGCTAGTGATAGGTGGAGGCCAAGAAGAGACTGCCAAAGATGTCATAGACAAAAGGACGAAGGGGTGTTGATGGTGGTGATATTATCTAAAAGATGTGCTAATGGGGACATTAAGGGAAGCAAGCTAGTGGCAGATGGCCCTAGTGCGGGTGGGGTGGGGCGAAGGGATCTAAATGAGCTAAAAGGTGGAGATGAAACAATAGATCGAAATAAATTAAAAAATAGGAGGGAAAAGAAAAAAATAGTGTAAAAAAAATTATAAATTATTGGAAAAATGGGGATCAGATAGGGGGTGGGGTTGGAGGAGAGAGTTCATGATCTGAAATTGTTGAACTCAATATTAAGTCTGGAAGGCTGTAAAGTGCCTAGTCGGAAGATGAGGTGCTGTTCCTCCAGTTTGTGTTGAGCTTCACTGGAACATTGCAGCAGGCCAAGGACGGACATGTGGGCATGAGAGCAGGATGGTGTGTTGAAATGGCAAGCAACAGGGAGGTCTGGGTCATGCTTGCGGACAGACCGAAGGTGTTCCACAAAGCGGTCACCCAGTCTGTCAGTCTGTCCACAAGCATGACCCAGACCTCCCTGTCGCCTGCCATTTCAACACACCACCCTGCTGTCCTTGGCCTGCTGCATTGTTCCAGTGAAGCTCAACACAAACCAGAGGAACAGCACCTCATCTTCTGACTAGGCACTTTGTAGCCTTCCGGACTTAACATTGAGTTCAACAATTTCAGATCATGAACTCTCTCCTCCATCCCCACCCCCTTTCCGATCCCCCTTTTTTCCAATAATTTATAATCTTTTTTTACACTTTTTTTTCTTTTCCCTCCTATTTTTAAATTTATTTCGATCTATTGTTTCATCTCCACCTTTTAGCCCATTTTAAATCCCTTCCCCCCACCCCATCCACACTAGGGCCATCTGCCACTAGCTTGCTTCCCTTAATGTCCCCATTAGCACATCTTTTAGATAATACCACCGTCGGCACCCCTTTGTCCTTTTGTCTATGACATCTTTGGCAGTCTCTTCTTGGCCTCCACCTATCACTAGCCCTTTATGGAGCTCTCCTGTTCCACCTCCTTCTACCAGCATATATTTCACCTCATTTCTATATATCTTAGTTCTGATGAAGGGTCATACGGACTCGAAACGTCAACTGTATCCCTCTCTGCAGATGCTGTCAGACCTGCTGAGTTCTTCCAGGTATTTTTGTTTTTGTTCTAGATTTCCAGCATCCGCAGTATTTTGCTTTTATAAATAATGCTGAACAAGTCAATAATTACAAAATATAGAATTCTCAAGACACCCTGTTCAGACAATTTTCACACCACATGACATGCTTAGCCTCAAACAAGTACAAATGTGATGGCCTTTTAGATCCATTTGAACTTTGATTGTGTTGGATACAAATTTTAAAACATGTTGTAGCTGACTCCATCTGTGCCTCAGCCCGCTACCGCATTTAGTGCAAATCTGGGATGATTCCGCCCTGTGTTTCAGTGAGATTTCTAATTAACTCTGCCTCATTGCACAATATTGATCTAAAAGAGCTTTATCCCTCGTCGGTTCCACAATGTATTGTTCCAGGAAACTGTCACAAAAGCATTCTACAAAGTCGTCTTCCAGACCGCCCTTGTCAATTTGACTTGTCCAGTCTATATGAAGATTAAATTCCCCCAGAATTATTACACTGCCTTTGTTGGTAGCTCCAATCATTTCTTGCTTAATTGCTCTGTCTAACAGTATTACTACTAAGAGGGGGCCTGTAAACTACTCCCACCATTCCTAATCCCCACCCATATTCATTCTATTTACAGATATTCTAAGCCAAGATACTTTCTCACTGTTGTCCTCGTCCTTGTGTTTTTTGTTTACTATCAAGACTCCTCTTTTTCCCATTCTTTCTGTCTTTTTGAAATGTTGTATACACTGGAATATTAATTTCCCAACTTTGGTTACCTCATAGCCATGTTTTGGCAATGGTTTAAATCTAAACCACTTATTGCTATTTGTGCCGTGAGTTCATCTATCTTATTGCAGATGCTTCACACATTCAGATAACAAGCCTATTTGCATGAAGTTTATTTGCTGATGCCCTATTTATGTTAAATTCTCTGTCCCTTCCTGTCTGCTAGTCTTCACCCAAACCGTTAGATTATTCTATCGTCTCAACATTTCTCTTTAAATTTCTAAATCTCCCTCCACCTGTCTTTCAGTTTAAAGCCCTAACCACAGCCTTAGTTATATGATTCAGCAGGACACTGATTCCTGCCCGGTTTAGGTGTAGCCTATGTTACGCACAGGAGGGGTCAGTTCAAACAGCACTGAATTTTCTCTTGTCACTTGTCTGTAATCAGGAAGTGTTTTGAATTTTTTTTAATAAGTGGTGGCATATTTTCCAACCCGTTGGTTTTCATGTGATCTGATTTCTGCTAATAACCCCACGGCAAACTCGAGTTAGGATTAACTCAGAAGGTTACTTTATTGCACATATTCAAAAAAAACACGAGAAGGAGTGTCTATAGCTTCCCACTCTGCATTCATATAGTAAAGGGAAGGATAGAGAAAAGGTGGTTATATAGTACAAGGACCACAGAAAAAATAAATATTGATTCATGTGAGTTCCGGAGTCCAAAATCAAGGTCCAATGAGGAATTATTTCTCAGAGATTGGCGGGCTGAAGACTAGTGGTGTAAGATTCGCTTTTCCAGTGGCGTTGAAATCACAAGTTGAAGTAGGCATGCAAAGATTAAATCAGTCCTGTAGGTGCTAGTACAAAATATTCCCAACAGAGTCAGGTTTGATGGGGCCAGTTGTCTAACATAGCCAGAGCTTGCTTCTGTGTGGCCTGCCAGTTGGATGTTAAACAGCAGACTGGGGTATGCAGTTCTGAGAGTAATATTAATCTGTTCAGCAAGCCAGAGTCATAGATCATGTGACCTTACGTATCCACTATGACTTCCACAAAGGATGTTTATTCAGTGTCTGGATTTTGGCTTTGTATGCCGGACTGATAATGTCTCAGCCATTATGGATTGAAAGAAGTGCTGTTTGTTGAGGGCCTGGTGTTTGGGAAGTCATTGTCTCCGTAGACTCACCAATTCCACTAATGAGCTGGGCTTATCAAATGCAAATGGCCTTCGTGTAGATCCCTTTGAAGTTGGCCTGTGCAGTTCCAGGTGATCTGCTAGAAGTGTGACATTTCCAAAATTGAGAAGTAAATTGTTTTGTTCTGGGGAGGATTGATGATAACCCACAGGCAAAGGTTCAGCAGAAAAGTCCAATTTAAAATAAGAAATAGCAATAAGGATAAAGTTTTAAAAAATATATACAGTGTTGGGTTCTGTTATAACACTTATGTTACACACAGGGAGGGAGGCAAAACTGAACTTCTTTATTTTCTTGCTGTCTCTCCGTGAGCAGAGATGTTTTAATTTTTGAAGTAGGCTGTGGCGTGTTTCCCCAAACCTTCAGTTTATGAGGTCAATTTTTAAAGTGACTCACAGAAAACTCTCTTTATGGTTATATCAGAAGTATAGTTTATTCACACGTTCAAACCCAGGGAATGGTCACAAATTCATACACATACAATAAGAAGATAGGAAAAAGGTTTTACAACTATCAATAACTTAAAGAAAAAGCGCCACGGATTTGGCCATCAGTTCATATGATTGCCAGGGTCCAGAAAGTCAGAGTCCAGTGAGGGTTCCTTCATGGAGCAGCTACTGTTCAGCTAGCTAAAGTAGGATTTTTGCAGAATTCCTTTAAAGTTAATAGTGACACAGTGAGATGAAGTTGGTATCCAGAGACTTGGTCTGCTTGGCAGTTGATGGCAGGAGTCTTCCTGGGAAACAGGTCCTGAGGAGGCTTAGACTTGAAACAGACTGGTGGTCAACCTGGCATCCTGTTTTGATGTTTGCAGGCTGTAGTTTAAATAGCAGGCTGAGTTGCGAGTCCGGAAATGTAATATTAAAATTTTCTAAAGGCCAGAAGCTTAGGTCATGTAATGTTATCCAGTAATGAGTCAGTTGCAAGCTAACAAGCAGTTTCTATGCTTCTGGTCAAAATCCGTTGTTCACTTTAGGAGATAAATGATGGCTTATAGCACCTCTGCAGGTATAATGAGTTTCAATGGCTTCCCCTTTGTTATAGTCCAGGCTGGGTAGATGGATCCCTGGTCCCTGGTTTTGTTGATTTTAATGTGTCCTCAAAATGAGATGTGTGAAACTCCACAGGATTAGGGTTGAGCTTTTGGCTTGTAGCTGCTGTTGGAAATTTTAGAAACTGTAGCCAACTTGTGAATCATGTGACTTGTGGCAGCCATCTTTTGGTTCAGCAAAGTCCACTTTTTAAATAGGCAAAAATGGTTAAGTTTGATTTAACAGTTCAGGATCCCTTTCATGTCATAGGGTCATGGCACCTATCCCAACTGAATAGCTCCCTCTATCCCAAGTACTGGTGCCAACTCCCATTAATCGAAGCCCCTTCTTTCCATTTCACTCTTTGAGCCACATATTTAATTCTCTCATTTGCTTAGTCCATTGGTGTGAGGCTCAGGTAACAATCTAGTGATTGTTACTGTTGAGGTTCTGTGTTGTAGTTTGGATCCTAACTCTTGTACTCTCTCAGCTGGATATTATTCCTCATTCTCCCTATGTCGCTACCTGGGGCACAACAACTGAATCCCCCTGCTGTAAGTTCGGCTCCAGCCATGAAGGGATGTCTTTAACCCTGGTCTCTTGAGCACCCCTGATTTTAACCTGCTAGCATTGCCAACCACGCTTTCAGTTACCTAGGTCCTGAGCTCTGGAATTCCATTCCTCGACCTCTCAGTCCCTAGATCTCTCCTTCCTTATTTAAGACACCGCTCCTTAAAAAGTGCCTTCCTGACAAGTTTTGTTTATTTTCCCTTTATACCTTCTTTCATTAAACTTTTTTGATGACAACCCTGTGAAGCAACTTAAAATGTTTTACTTTTGTTAAGGGCAGAATATACATAAAAATTGTGGTTGAGTATTTCAACATGTTTTGAAGGTTGTGTTTTTTTGAACTACTTCAATTATATTCTTGGAAAAAAACCTTCTTAAATACATTCACAAGATAGCAACCAATTGTTATTATTTTCTTTTAACCAAGTAACTGAAGTCAGCCAGTTTCCTATTAGCTTATGTCAGCCTATATTTTTCTTGGCTTCTTTACAGCCTTTGCCCCTTTCCAGCACTTGTTTTCCTAATTATTGATTTCCTATTTCTGTTTCATTACTGATTTTACGTTTTATTTCTTCAGAATATCAGTTTTTGCTGAAATACATTTGATTTGATTTGATTTTCACATCATGTTTTCTTTTTCAGTTCACTTAACTTTCAAATGTTTGTACATCTGCTTTTAGTTTTTTGTATTTCATTTTCTTTTTACTGCTTGCCTCTGTTGTGTTTCAGTTTATTTTTAGTTTGCTTTCTGTGACCATTAATCTTCTTTCTACAAGCAGATCTCCTGTTCATTTGCTTATGAATTGTCTGGAGTATAGTTCAGAAGTGTTGGCATATGTAAAGGCACACATGCATCCAAATAGATAAATATGGGCATTTGCACACACATGGGTGTGAACACAGTAGCATGTACATAGTGTTATGATCCCCAGCTGAGGTTACCACTGGACAAGCCTGATCCCAGGATGGAACCCAGCTTGATAAATCCTCACTTTTATTTGTTTATTTTATTTGTATGTGGAGAGGGGCTGCTGAACAGAGTCACTGGAGTCAGCTAATGAACTTTGAACACAAAGATAAAACATTTATTAAACAAGAAAAGATGAATTATAGCACAATACTCCTTCACCCACAATACTCCTTCACCCACAAGTATACCTTTACAGATATGTACAGAATAGTAAGAATAACACAAGTTACAAAAGCTATCTTATACTCTAATGCTCACAGTAAGTACACAGCCCATGTAAACTAATAGGCAACCTGTGGTCAGGCATACCACACTCTGAAATTAAGTGACAGATGCCACCCCAGAGATGCTGGATCTCTCCTTAACTCCCACCAGACTCTTGTCACACAGTGAGCCAACCAGTCTCACTGAACTCTGTAGTTCACATGAGGGTTTCCAATCTCCACTATCGAAGGACTTGCTTTGGAATCTTCTCCCTTCTTCCGCTAGGGTTCACCTCTAGGTTTTGAACTCTCCTACTGGTGTTCCTCTCCATTGGATTACCACATGCATTCAAGTTGTCTTCCATACACTCTCTCTCACTGACTCAGCTGGTAACAGTATCACTGCTTCACATGCCCATAGCAAAGAGTTACAGACTTTCAGTTGTCTCTTTGGACCTTCCGGCCTCTTACGAGCTGTTCTCACTTTAAATCTGCTTTCCGCAGCTTTTGTCTGAATCTGAAGCTCGGAGCCTTTCTCTCTGCCCCTGACTCTTAACTTTACTTAACAGGGCCTTTTCCAGGCTCCTGTCCTTCCTTTGACAAGAAGGTCTGCTTGGGACTTTTTCCTGTTCCATTCACCTGGATTTTGGGGTCTTTTCTTTAGCTTGGACTCGCTATCAGTCCCCTTTGCTCCAATCTCTTTTGGCAGCTGCCTTCAAAACCAACTGAATTCAAGCATCTTCCAAATCAAACTGCTGTCTTTAGTTTCTTCTGTGTGTGTCTATGGGAGGGACCTGCCTCTCTGGACCCCTGTTGCTAGGCAATAGCCCAGTTTCTCTTTGAGTTCAGTTGGTTTTGAAGGCAGCTGCCAGGAGAGACTGGAGCGAACAGGACAGATAGCGAGTCCCAAGCTAAAGAAAAGACCCCAAATCCAGGGGAGTGGAACAGAAGAGAGTCCCAAGCAGACCTTCTAGTCAAAGGAAGGACAGGAGCCTGGAAAAGGTCCTGTTAAGTAAAGTTAAGAGTGAGGGGCAGAGAGAAAGTCTCCAAGCTTCAGATTTAAAGAGACAAAAGCTGTTTGTTTAACTTAGTTGTAACAGTCGTAAAACTCTCATTAGAAATGCAGGCATCCTTTAAAGTAAAACCAAAACTCAATTTGACCTTTTCTTAACACACAAATACAGAAATACAAATGAAACTTGAACTTTAAAGCTAAAACTCATCCTAACACACAAAAAATACAAAAATATAACTTATTTAAACTATCTCTATTTCCTAACAATACCATCTACAGATTTTCACATGTCCAAGTATGCACAAACTTGCGATTGCCAATCTGTATTCATTATCAAAGCACAATTAGCTTTTTTAATATTAATCACAATTATTGAGATGGCACAATGATTAAGGACAGGAATATTGTGCAATGTAAAGCATGTTCTATAAATCTGAATATGCCTCTGTACAGCCAAGGTGTAATTACAGTTGCATAAAGAATGGATGAATTAAGTCAGAAATCAATGACTATTTAGGCTATAAGTCCAAATGTTAGCTTTGTAGGAGTCTTTTTACCACAACTCTTCCCCCACCATCTGGCAAGTGTAATTGGTCTGATCAATTAAGAAACTGCAGATATTCTGATTCTGCTGTCTCATTCTCTTGAAAAGTTTATCTGTACAGTCAAAATGACTGTCTTTCTTTATTTTTAGTTTTTTAAAAAAGATTTACACCAGAAATAGGGCAGCATCAGATCAGCAGAGGGGTCAGATTGCAAGTGTTAATAGAATTCAAGCCGACGTGAAGTCCAAACCAAGACACAGAGCTGTTCCTTCCTAAGAGAATTTGTTGACTTTTATCAGTTTCACAGCTCTCCCCTTCACCTGTGTATCCTTACAATATAATTAATGTGGCATTAACAGATTCCCTTTTCTTTCCTTAAACAATAACTTTATAACACAATCAAATAATTTCAAAACAAATCAAAAAGGAAAAAAAACTGATTTTCCACATTCCTTATAACCCATCATAAACAAGATGTCCTTCTTCTAGGACCTCCATCAATTTCTTCAAGCAAGCATTCCTTTTTGTAAAACAATCCAATAATTGGTGGCTTGTGTCCACCCATTTTATCTTAGAAATCTCTTTTCTCTTTAACGTTTATTTTATGCTAGCAAGGTCAATCTTTAACATTTTCTCAGTCACACTCTGTTGAAGAGTGAATGGTTATCCATATAACATTCAATGGGCAAACTTTTCTCACAATACCTCTTGTATAGGATTTCCTGCAGAATGTTTGATAAGTAAACTCTCATATCCACTGATTCTACTAGAGCCAATGTTTCTGCAAAAAACAAAAAACTACTGCGGGTGCTGGAAATCCAAAACAAAAACAGAATTACCTGGAAAAACTCAGCAGGTCTGGCAGCATCGGCGGAGAAGAAAAGAGTTGACGTTTCGAGTCCTCATGACCCTTCAACAGAACAGAACTGTTCTGCTGAAGGGTCATGAGGACTCGAAACGTCAACTCTTTTCTTCTTCGCCGATGCTGCCAGACCTGCTGAGTTTTTCCAGGTAATTCTGTTTTTGTTTCTGCAACTAAGGTACTTTTAACTACCCTTTTTATGTTTTTCACTTCCTAGGCCAACAGACACCATATGTTATTCTTTCCCACCAAGAACAGGATAAATTCTGCTGTAGTGGAATATCCATCTGGAAGAGTGGCATGTGAATCATCACTAAAAATGACTAACTTCAAATCATCTAGATCACCCAAGGCTAGAAACTTGAGTGCACCTTTCTTGGAATCTAATTTCTTCAGTGTTTTATTTGCTCCCAGAGCTTCCTCAACTGTAACATGTTTCATCATAGCACTCAGTTCAAATACATCCTAACTAGCATCAGGCCTAGTCTGAGTGCACAGCCCCATGTTCAACCGTCCAATCAAACTTCTTAATCGATCTATTTCTTCCTTGGATGCAGGATCCTCTTTTTGTGAGGATCTAGCCCGATTTATTGGGATGCAATTGACATTTTCTAAATAAGATTGTTGATTCAAGGTCACTCCTGACTTGTTCTGCTTAATTTCTAATCCAATATATTTAAAGGCCCCTGAAGCCTGACTTCCAATCTTAAACTCCTTTTTCATTTTATTTACTACCATTACTCAAATTCTGCAAAACTTCTCCTCAGAAAATCATCAACATGCATCATAAAGATGCCTGCCAGTTTCTCCTTGTGATACCAATTGAACATTGCTAGGTCTGCTTTTAGCTGAATACAAACTGTTTTCAAAAGGACGGACCTAACTGAGAAATACCACACCCTTGGTGCATAATTCAACCCACAAACACATTTGTTTAATTTCCAGTTTCCTTTCTATATCGCCAGCTTCTTTAGCTGCTTTCAAGAACATTTCCCTTTGAAATTTATCACCCTGAAAAAAAGTAGCTTTTATACCAATCAATTTGCATTCCCAGGAATATGTTGCTAAAAGAGCTAAGAAAATCTTCAAGCTCACTTTTCCTGAAGCGGGGGAGTCCACACCTTGATCACCAAGTTTTTCTTCAAAACCCCAAGCCTCTAGTCTGGTTTTAGCCTTATACATGCCATCAGGAAGTACCTTTTGTATACATATCCACCTGTGAGATAAGGCAGACTGTCCCCTCTCTGTTATTTCAGTGTATACACCAAATTCTTTACAAATTTCCAACTCTTGTTGTTTGCCATCCTTTATCAACTTATCTTCTAATTTGTTAGTAGCCACTAAAACGTCTCGATCATAAGGGCTTCTACTTCTTGTGACATTCCTAACTTGTTCTATGGTCCTTGTTCTTATCAAACTATGATCTCTACTCGTCCTCCCCTCTCTTTCTGGATGACTGCTGCACAATCTCCCCCCCCTCAACTCCTATGATCAGAGTCCTTTTTTGCAAATCCGTGATCTTTTTCTGGGCAGTGATCACTTTCAGAACTCCCACTTCATTTTATGGCCTTCCACATCTTTACCTCATTTTACCAATCCATGGGTTTTGCCTTCTGTCCCTCATCTTGCACATTCAGCCAAAGTTTGTATTTGCCGGTGGCTTTTCCTGCTGTCCCTATAACGGTGGCATCCCTCCATACATTGGTCCCTACTGGAATATATGTTACTCTAATGCCTACTTTGGTTGTTGTCCTTTGGGATAAATGGTCTTATCCTGCGTTTCGTTATCACTTTGCTCATATTCAGTTATCTCTTTATCTTCCATAATCTGCTCCTTATAATTGTCCAAAATATGTGTATGAGAAGCGTATGGTGCTTCTTCACTTTCTATTACCTGTTCAGATTCTGTCAATGTATAATCAGTGTCAGTTAGCCTCTAGGAATGTATCCTAACTGTTTGATTGCCATGTTATAAAATTACTGATTGCCATGTTGTAAAATTACCGTTCTTCCATCACTGCTGATAACCTTACCTGGGCCTTTCCACTCTTTCTGTCCTTCTCTTTTGTAATTTAGCATGTCCCCTGGACTAAAATCTATTTCTGATGGCCTTATGCGGTGCCATAAGGCTTGTTGAATTTTCCCTGAAATCTCAGCCTTGATAAATGCTCTTCTTCCTGCATGCAGGCCATTCAAGTACTCAGAAAAAATTGAACCAACCATTGAGTTCCCTTCCAAGGCTGATGGGTGATCCCAAATCACCAAAGTTATATTTGGATTTCTCCCATAAACTAATTGTTAGGGACGATAGCCCCCAGCCATTTGAAGTGAATTCTTCACATTCTTCACACACCAGGGCAGACGTCAGTTTACAATTCAGTTGGTCAGTTAAGATTTAGTGAACATACGAACAAGGAGCAGGAGTAGGCCATTCAACCATTCAATAAGATCATGGCTAATCTAATAGTAACTTCAAATCTGCATCCTGCCCACCCCCAATAACCTATTACCCCCTTGCTTACCAATAATCTATCCATCTATGCCTTAAAAATATTCAAAGACTCTGCTTCCCCCACCTTTTCAGGGAGAGAATTCCAAAGACTCACAACCCTCAGAGAAAATTTTTTTGCCTCATCTCTGTTTTAAATGGGCGACCCCTTATTCTTAAACAGTAATCCCTAGTTGTAGATTCTTCCACAAGAGGAAACATCTACCGTGTCAAGACCTCTCAGGATCTTTATATGTTTCAATCAAGTTTTGCTTCTTACTCTTCTAAACTCCAACAAATACAAGCCTAGTCTGTCCAACCTTTCCTGATAAGACAACCTGCCCATTCCAGGTGCTAGTCTGGTAAACCTTCTCTCAACTGCTTCCAATGCATTTACATCCTTCCTTAAATAAGGTGACCAACACAGTTCAATTACTGTGTGATTTCTTTCACAAAGCCCATTACTAAAGGAACTTTCCACTGCTATGTTCACTACTACAATGTTCATATTTTCACATACTTTTAAATTCATGGTTGGCAAATTTCCCCCTTCCCCCACCATTGTCAGTTAGGAATTTAGCAGATGCTCCCAGTCCAGCTCCTATCCATTTATCTATTATCTTGTCCACAATTACCTTTTTCTTTTAACTATATATTATTGTTGACAGACTGAATCTAGTTATCGTGTCAATGTAATGTAAGAGAAAAATGTTTTGGTCCTTATTCCATACTTTCAAGTCTGTTGTCAAAATTTCATTAGAGCCTCTTGTTAATGGGAGACTCATTATGGGCCATGATGCTGTCCTCCTCTATTTTTAACATAAATTGCATTTCTCACTGATCTCTTCTATAAGTTTAGTATATTCATCATCATCATCATCCATTACCCCTGCATCTTTTAGTAGAACTTTTAACCTATGACAAGATGGATGGGCAAACTACTAATGTAATTTGAAAACAATTTTCCTTTTTTCCTTTAAACTCCTAACCCCTGATATCGTCAACACCTCTTTAGCATTGTGATTAGAAATATTAGGTCTTGTTAAGGGGATATAAAAATGTCCTAATTGTGTAAACTGCAAATCTACAGGTTTCCCAAAAACAATTTCCTTATCATGTTCCACATCTAATTTAATTTGAGTCTTTTTCATAGACGGCTTACTTAACATTAAGGGCATTTCACAGGATACTACATCTGTACTGATAAAATGGTCCCTGCTTTCTTACACAGAATCATCATTCTCTTTAGTGACTTCGATGTGTTATTGTCTCTGAACCTGAAGTAAGTAAAATTTTCATATTCCTTAACCTTACTTCGGTCTTTACTATTTAAGAGAATCCAGGTAACAGTTTAACAATCCATTCCATATACTGTGGATGTGCACACACTGCCTAACACAGCACAATTGAATGAGTCCGAAACTAGAACACCCATTACTGGACTAAAGCTTCTGGTGACCAGTATAATTCCTTCTGACGAATCAGTATTGCCATCTTCCCCTTCCAATCCTTCCTTGTCATGTTTCATTTCAACAACCCTGCTATCCCGTTTTAGATAATTCATCATGTAATGGTGTTCTGAGTCACATCTGAAACACCTGTTTACCATTCCTTGGTTATTCCTGGGGTTCATTCTCCTGCCATAGTTACCCAATCCCTGTTGTCTGCTAGAGCTACCAAAAGGGTCTCTATCCTCATTTTTTTTTGTTTGTGGTTCTCCTTTCGTATTGATGCCCCATATCTAAACAGTCTCGAAATGTTGCCAGCATTGAATCTCTTACGTTACGGCTGAATGTCCCGTTAGTGCTTTGAAAGTGGCTGGGAATGAATGTTTCCCCAGAAATCTTTTTAAAGCTTCAGACATCTGTTCCAAAAGCATATCTCTTCCTGAGAATCTAACTCCAGTCAAGACCAGGAGCCTATCCATGTTCGATACTTTAGCACAATACAACAATTGAAAGCAAGTACTGAATGAATTTGGAATCTCCAGATAGAATTTCTGCAATCTTGTATACAACATGTTAAATTCCATGACATATTTTTCTATGGACTAACCATCCATCCTTCTAAATTTATCAAAGTCTGACCATGCCTCATATGCATTTTAAGATTATCCAAACCTTCCTCAGTGTCCAAATGATGAGCCTCTGGCTTCGAAAATACTTTGCACCTGATCCTGCTTCTGTTGGGAAGTGAAAGTGCCAAGGCCATACCTTGCTTTTTCTTTGGTAAAGATGTAACCCATGTCCACATATCCATTTCATTCTTCCATTGGTCATAAGGTTCAGCTTCACAGAACAACAGTAGAAAATCATACAACAATACTTTACACTTGGCTTTAGCCATTCTTCTCCAAAGTAACCCCAATTACAACATTCTGTCTGAAAATAAGTCTTAGTTTCCAATCTTCACCTTTAGGCTACCCATTCTCTGCTACCGTGCTACCAGTGTTAAGAGAATCCAAGCAAGTGGGTGAAGTCAAAATCAAAGACACAGAGCTTTTCTTTACTGAGAGAGTTTATTGACATTGTTCAGTCTCATAGCTCTCCCTTTACCTGTGTATCTTTACAATATAAGTAACTTACCATTAACAGTAAGGCCATGAACATATCACTGGGGACAGACAAAGGTAAAAGTAATCAGGATATGGACCTTACTGCAGGCAAGTATGCAGGCTATAACATTCTGGGTGGCTTGTAATTTGTCGAAAGCAGAAGTGTGGATGCTGCAAAACAGAATATTGAAGTGGTCTAACCTTGGGTGATAAAGGAAGACATAGTCAAGGGTCATGGTGATGAGAAAGAAATCTCAGGGCAGAGGCCAGGGATATCTCAAAATTGATGGAAATGAGTCATGATGATGGATCATTTGTGGGCACTAAGCTGAGCTCGATGTCGAAGAGCATGCCGCAATTTTCTAACTGCGGGCTAAGCCTCAGTTGGTAGCTCTAGTGGTTGATGCAGATGAGACCCAAGGCTTGTAACTGTTTGTAGTAGCAGAACATGGTGCTTTGTTATTCCCAACAAATTAACCAGGCAAAATTTTTGTCTTCAAAAGGACAGGTAGGAATAGAACCACAACAGATAATTCATGCACATTGGTACCTCCTTTAGAGTTATCCAAACTGGCAGCATAAAGCCAAGAAGTTAACAACCTGTTAACAAAATTGCAGGAAGGTGCAGCTTTGGAACATGAAATTTCTGAGTGTGCAATTTTGTTCAGTGGCTTGTTAATTTAAGATGGGGAGAAACAGACATTCAACAGCTTTTCACTGAAGTTCGAAATTCACCTCCCTCTCTGGTAAGGCAATGCAGAGGTCTTAATTGCATCAATGCATCCACAGAACTCAGCTCAGTAACACTCGTATTCAAATGCAAGTTAAATTTTTAACGATAGCCAAGAGCTGAAAGGACTTTGATTACATTGAATAATTTTAAAGTGTTCTCTCCAGAAACATTTGAAAATGAATTATGCCTCAGTTTCACTCACATTAATTGAGGGGTTCAAGGAATTGATCAGATGCTGATGAACAGTATGGAAAGTTTAATTACATGTTTAAGCTGTAGTTTTTACTTTTGTGTTATATCAATGCAAAAACTAATAAAATCAAACCATTAACTGCAGATGAACCAAAAACCATAAACTCTATAAAATAACAGTACAATTACACCTTGCATGATTGGAACAGATTTGTATTCAATGATTCTGACTCTGGATAAGTAATTTGTGAGAAATCAGCATATCATAAAAGTGTTCAATGAACTAATAGTTGCTGGAGGAAGTTTTTAGCTGAGCCATGCATACCAGGAAGTGAGTTTCAGTGATGCTACAATTCACCTCTGTTCATCTGAGCTCAAGAGGGGAAAATAATCCAGAGTTCCCATTCCTAATGCTATCCAATGATTCTTTGGTGGAAGTGTACACGTTTCTACATGATATTTTTCGACACTATAACCAATATCATAAACATTAAAATGGTACACTTTTATTCATGTCAGAGGATAGTACACCATATTAACTGGGACATTAAATGTCTTAATTAGATTCTTTGATCAAATATTTGAGCAATAGTGTTCTTATTCTCATTGGACAATTTAAGCTGAAACAAGAATTTCCTGGCACTCTTAGGATAATTTATTCACTAATTTATTAGTAATGCTTTCATTGAATTTATGCAGAAGCAAAGTGAAGATTGAGATAGGGCAACAAATGCAATTCCCCCACACGCAATCGCACTGAGCAGGGGTATGTTCAATTTATCCTGAATGTCTAGCTCATGGTGTTCCATTCTGTCATTTAACACGTTACCCCTGATTGATTTCCCCCATCATTTTGCTCATATCAATATGACATAAGGAGCTGGATTCAGACATTTGGCCCTTCAAGCCTTCTCTGCCATTCAACAAGATCATGGCTGATCTTCTTCCTCAACTCCACCTTCCTGTACTATCCCCATATCCCTTGATTCTCTTAGTACCCAAAAAAATCTGTCGATCTCTGTCTTGAATATACTCGAAGACTGAGCATCCACAGCTCTCTTTTACTCATACAGAACATGGCCAAGACTGACACTGATTTGGGCAGTGGGAGCTGGGTGGAACAGTGGTGGGCCTCAACCCAGGAGGTGGGGTTTGGGGGCAGAGAAAAGCTGAACATAGCCATTTGGAAATGTAGTTATATGCACTGGACATTACATTTATCTTGGATGGAAGAACAAAATGAATGATAGTGTACAGGTTGCCCATTAACACTGCTTTGCTGCCTATTCCTTTTTCCATGAACTGTGGAAGGAAAGACAGCCATTCCTCTCTTTTTTTCCATTGAAACCGAAGTTGTCAATGCACTATTGCACATTTTGCATTAGTGCTCAAGCTGAATTTCACCCTCATGGAGTCTGGGAGAGCAGTTAGTCCTGCAGACAGAGAGAGAGAACTCAGACAGGGGACCTGATGGCAAGGATCTGGCATTCTCCGGACAGGTGGGAACCAGTGGGTCCAGATTTAGCCACTTCCTCGTTATTGCGTAACTGGACTAAATCCTCACCTGTAGCTCAGTGGTATTCAAGAATTAACTGGATACACATTTTGAATAACCTATTTTTATTTATAATTAGCCACATGAGAAAAGTATTAAGCAATATCATTGAAACATGATCTTAGTTCTGTGTTCTGATCCCCCAACATCAGCTTGTCTCCTTTTAAATGCCAATAAATTACGATATATTTCAAACATTTTCTTCTTTTAAAGGCTTAAAAGCTGAGGCTGGATGTAGATGAACTCTTAGCATGATAATGTGGAATTCCTTCATTTGCAATTTGAGCTTATGTTAACCTATTTAAAATAACAGGTGTTAAAAGAGCAACGGGAATCTCATATTGGCACATTAAATATTTATCCACTATTATCACCATTAAACCATTTAGTGCACTGGAAATAGAACTCATTGCATCAGCAAAACCATTAGAAAAAAATCTCAAATGTGTAGCAACATCGTTTGCACAGGCGGAATGTCCTCCTCCTGCTCCTAATTCTTGTATTCTTGTGTTTGTGTTCTTGTGGGAACAGGCACCAAACAGGTGCATATTGTGCCCCTGCATAGCTCTGACTTCTGCCTGGGGTTTGCCATCTATTATGCACTTATTAATAAAGTCACTCCTTATATTTCACCATGATGTTAACTGCTCCAATATAAATGGTGTGTGCTTTCTCCCCAGTTAATGCATAGGAACAAAGGGGGCTCGATCACAAGAATGGAAGCAAATTGAAAAGACTATCCAAATTACAGTTTATATAAATGGGTACTGCACTCAGTGCACAAATGAAGCAAATGTTTACAACACAATAGCACTTGAAGTAATATGGGAATCTTTGCATTTTGTTTTTGTAAAAGTCGTCATCACTTCAGCTCAGGGTTACCAGCTCTCTAAGACTGTCCTGGAATCTCCAGAAATGAACAAGTAATCACCAAGACATTGCTGTGTGTAACCTGGAAGAAAAATCATAACAGGCAGTAAAAATGATTGTGTCTCTTTTCATTTTCTTTGAACACTTCACCTATCAGTTATAAAAATGTTGGAAATGGAAGGGAAAAGGCTGTTTAACTGAGCGGGATGGTTGCAGTGGGGGAGTCATTTGATGAAGCCTCCAGGGATGAATCCAAACAGTGTTGCCAAATCTCCTGTCACCTCACCCTCGATTCTATTCCTAACTCCTGAATATTTTGTAAGTGCATTTTACAGGAATGGAAATAAAGACAGTTCATGAATTCACCTAAGTAAGATCCTCCTCATTTCCAAAAATAAACCTTCAGACAAGATGGTAGTTGGACATACCCTAGAAAGATTTTTTAGAGGAAAATGTTTTAAAGCTGTAATTAGCAGTTTATTTGTTGTGTATAATGCAATGGACAAATACTAAATGAGTTGCAATTTCCACAAATCATCATCTGCCTGAAGTTTGTGTGCAGTCAACAGTGAGAGAAAGTTATAGATTATTGATTGGATCTGACCACCTAATCTAACTCATTTACCCTAACAACCTACCCTCCTATGGTATTAGTTGGGACATGCTTCAGTCCTGCCCTCCAATCGACTTGGTTAGTTGTGACTGAAACCTTAAATGAACCTCTGATGAAAGGTCACAGACCTAAAAAGTTAACTGTTTCTCTCTCCACACATGCTGCCAGACTGGCTGAGTATTGTTACAATTATAAGGTTTATAATATTATATTTTGGGACTGTAGCTTTAAATTTAGGGTAATTGAAAGAGGTTATGTGACCTGTTCTGCAGTCTGCCTGACAGTAAGCCTGAGAGATTTAATTGTTCGAGATCAAAGGAGGATTTAGATTGTTTCACTGAGAAGAAAGTGAGGTATTTATCCTAGCACACAATGACACCAGTCTCTGAGTTTGCAATGAGTAGGTGGAATCTCCAGAGTCCCAGAACAATGTTGTAAACAGTTGTGCTGTGAACTGTCCAGTTACTCCTAAGATGAAAGGGAGTTGAGGTAAAGAATAGCTAATTAGCATTTCTACCTGGATGCAAGGCTAATGTGTTTCACCTTGTCATGGGGAAGAGGACAGAGTAAGCAATTTTTGAAATCAGGTTACAGGTTTCCCTACAAATCAATGAATATCACAGACAACAGATAGCAGAAGTTCGGTGTGGTCTGCAGAGAGAAAAGGCTGCTTGACTTTGTGAGCTACCACAGCCAGAATCATGAGGGAGAGAGTGTCTTGTCAAAGAGATGCATCCTGTAGTCCTCTCCAGATTCCAGGAGACTTGTTCTGTGTTACAATCAGATCTCTCAAGAGTGAATTTTCATTTTACAAAATGGATGGACATGGCATTATCTGTACATTTGGATGCTAACCTGGAATTTTTTTTTAAAGGTCATAAGTTCATCTTGGAACTGTCAACAAGCTGGCCTCTTCCAAGAAATCACCTGATCTTTATGGTAATTGAGGAAGATCTGGTTGTTTTGATCAACAGTTACTTTAATTGATGGGGAAAAAAACTGAAAAGGCAAAGGTTGGTAACTCGCTGGAAATCACATGGGAGAGAGAAAAAAACTTAAGTTGTGAAATTGCTGGTTTTGAAGGCAGTCTTGTTGGGGAACAAACTGAGTAAGGAAGGCTACTCTAACTGGATCTCTCTCTCTCTATTTTGCCTAAAATGTGTGTGGCTATCAACTTGTAGCCAGAGAACCCTCATCTGGGTGTAACTGGTCTGTATTTGGACCTGCAACGCTTAGACTAGTTGGTGAGAACTTCTAGACATCCACCAGGACCACTGGCCCGTCTTCACATGAGGGAACTCCAGGTTGACAGCGTCGAGACCCTATGAACTTTATTTTACAACACCCATCCTCTAAAGCCTACCTCTGCGGAGAGACTCTATCTGTTTGTCCTTGGTTTCTCTGTGTGTGTGTACTGGAGGAATTCTTTAGGAAGAGATAGATAGTTATACTTCCCGATTACAATTGTGTGTTAACCAGTACCTACAACTTGTTAAAAAGTTTTGTTTTATAATAAACAATCGTTCTGGGTTTATCTAAAGAAGCCTGGTTGAAGACTTTTTTTTTATTCTGGGCATCAGTATGGGAAACAGACAATTGGCTACTTTGGCGTGAAAATTAAACTTTTAAATGAATAGTACGGCCTGCAGGGTAGTGGGGCTAGATCAGGTGCGCACTCCTCCCATCCCGGTTGTTAGATCTGGTATGGTTGGGGCAAGAAGAATCATCGGATCAGTCTTTATTGCTGGTGGTGGATTTAATAAACTTTTAGAAAACTGAGGAAAGCACCTGGAGAAGGTCACTTGAAGTTACTATCCAGCGAAACAGGGATACAGGAACCCACTGGAAGATGGGAGCAACTAAAGCCTGCCCTAGGACTGTATTCCACAGAGAGTATGATGGATGATAAGTATATAAAAGCAATGTCGCTTTCTGTAGTTAAAGTATAAGTGGCCTACAAAAAGAAAACAGTGCTTAGTGAATAGTGATTTTTTTGTAATTTATTACAGTAAAAGTTTTAAAATGCGAAATCTTGCTGGGTCACTCTTTCAGCTAATAACTGGAAATTCTATTCTCTTTTTAAAAGTTATCGGTTCATACAGAGATTGTAACAGTATTTCCAGCATTTTCTGTGTTTTTTTTCAGATTTCCAGCATCTACAAGGATTTTGCTTTTGTATTACTGAAACGTGTAATCCCAATTGTGAAGAATAGTTTTTCATATAATTTGCAATAAAGTTGACACGTGGGTTGAAATTCTGTCATCTTAAAATGCACTAGGTAATTGTAGCACTGAAAGGTAATTAATTAAAATACTGCTCAGAATTATGAGGGGCTTTGATAGAGTAAATGGGAAGAAACTGTTTCCGCTGGCAGGAGAGTCAGTAACCAGAGGACATAGATTTTAGCTAATTGTCAAGAAAAAAACAAAGGGAAGTGAGGAGAATTTTTTTAAACTGCAGTTTGTAATGATTTGGAATGCACTGCCTGAGTGGGCGATGGAAGCAGGTTCAATACTAATTAGAAATGGGAATTGGATAAATACTTCAAGGGAAAGAAATTGCATAGCTCTGGAGTAGGTGCAGAGGAGTGGAACTAATTCGATAGTTCTTTCAAACCGACAGCATAGGCTGCATGGCTTCCCTCTGTGCTATTAACAAAGGGGATTTGATTGGCTCAGTGGGAACCCTTTTGCCACTGAGTCAGAAAGTTGTGTGTTCAAATGGCAAATCAGGTAATGCAACACATAATTTATGCTGGCTGTTCGGTGCAGAGTTGAGGGAGTGCTGCATTGTCAAAGGTTCTGTCTTTGGGATGAGATGTTGAACTTTTCAGACCATCCTCTGATTATTCTCTGAATAATGGTGAATGTCATAACTAAGATTAAGTAGCAAGATAAAGGTATTATGTTAGACTTTTTACTGATAGATCAACTATCAATTACACAGAAAAGAAGTGTGGCTCTATTCCACTTAGACTGATTACAATAGCATAGAATTTCTGTAGTTCATAATTCACTTGATTGATTACAATATATCAAATAAGAAAGACATTATTAAAAGAACATATACTTTCATGGATTATTGAAGCTTTTTTAGTATTCATTAAAGGGGACTTGTCATCACATAGGAAGACATTGATTTGCTGGAATGATTTGTTCCAGAAATTTGACTTAAAAGTTTTCCATGTTACTCTTGGAAATGATTTTCCCAATGCTACATGGTATACTTGGTCCTGTATGAACTTTTGAAAATCAGTTTGGTTAGTTCTGAAATATATTTTAAAAGTATGCATGCAATCCAATTTTCTGTACACTCCTTTAATTATAAAACAAGAAGAACAACTTGCAATTATATCACACCTTAAATGTAGTAAAACATGCCAAAGCACTTCACAGGAATGTAATCAAACAAAAGTTGACATTGAATCATATAATGAAATATTAAGACAGATGGCCAAAAACTTGGTCAAAGAGGGCAGAATTGGAAAAGTGTAGATATCATGGAGTGTTGTAGGGTTAGAGAAGATTAGAGGTAAGAAGGAGTGAGGTCACTGAATGATTTGAAAGCATAGATGACAGTTGCAAAATAGAGGCATTGCCAAACTGGGAACCAGTACAAGTGACGTGTGAACAGACTTATGCCATTTAGATAACAGGCAGCAGAATTTGGATGGAGGTTGGAGATGGCATGGTAATTTGCAAGGATGGAGGGACAAGAATAGTTTTTTTTTGAGGAGTGGGATGTTGACGGCAGATTTGAAATGGAGGGAAACATGAGCTGAGGAGAGAGAACTGTGAACAATATCAATGAACATGGGACCAGGAAAGGAAATTGGGAGGTTAGTAGTTTACTGGGAATGGAGTCAAGGGAGCAGAAGGTGGGTCTCTTAGACAAGGTGAGCCTGGAGAGAGCATGAGGGGAGACAGGAGAGAAGACAGAGTAAGATGAGAGCTCAGGGCTAGAGCAGGGTGAAACCTTGAAGTTTGGTGCAGTGTGCTACAGAAAGGGAGGGAAGTGGCAGAGGCATCTTATTGCATGTCTCAATTTTAGTCACAAAGAAGCCCATGAACTCCTTTCTCTTATTGGGGTGAGAGTGGAGAAGGCAGGGGAGAGGGATATAAGAAGCTGGTTTTTAGTTTGGAAGAGAAGCAGGGTTATCTTTGCATTCCAGAAAGATCCTGGAATAGTGAGCAGGTTTGGCAAAGAAGAGCAGGACCCAGTACTTTTTATGTGGTCCAGCCAGAGCTGGCAGTGGATGGCTAAAGCACTTATCTGCTATATCCACTCAAGTCTGTGTCCCTTGGGCTTAAGGGAATGGAGATGAGAGCTGTATCAGGAAATGACTGGGGTGAAAGAAACTATTGCTTGTAATGGGGAGTAGGGTATTGGAGGTGGAGGTGAGGGTCTGGTTAAGAGATTGGCAACTGCACAGTTATCATGGTGAATTTAACACCAAAGGCTAGCGTGTTGGGATTTTCAAAGTTCAGTTGTAAGTGAATTGGGAGAAAGGACGCAAGAGGAAGTAGGGATGGGACGGGGAAGAGGGATATGGGTGGTGAGTGTTGCAAGGAAGGGATCAGAGATGGTTTTACCAGCGATTGACATAATGGGAGTAGTGAAACCATTTGAGATGGCAAGGTCATGGGGGTGGCTGTAAATATAGGTTTATATGGAGGGAGAGTTTAGTGGAGGATGGGATGGCAGTGAACTATGAGGAGAAAACATGATGAGTTCAGATGGAGGTTCAAATCACTGGGGATGAGAAGTTGCTCACTGTAGAGGCTGAGGAAAGAAAGAAGTGATGATGTCCAGTGAGAAAATTGGTTGAGAGGTAGAGGAAGAGTATTTTAAATATAAGAGCAAGAGAGATGGAACTCAGTGAAATGCTCAAAGGTGAAGGAGCCAGAGGAGTAAAGGCACAGACTGAGGTGTGATTTTATGATAAGAGCCACACTACCACCATGGGGGTTTGGGCAGGGCAAGTGGTGGAAGGTGTAGCTAGGTGGGAGGGTTCATTGAAGGGGAAGGTGTCATAACCCCTCAGCCAGGTTTCTATTAAGGCCATGATGTTGATGCAATTATCCACAATAAGCTCATGGACAGCAAGAGCCTCGTTCACAAATGAATGAACAATCTGGTAGGAGATGTGGAGAGAGGCAGTGACAGCTGATTTGCTGGCAGATTACACAGGTCAGTAATAGGAGGGTGAGGAGTGAGTGAGTTGAGGACGAAAAAGATTAGCCCCCAGCAAGCATGCTAGGTGGAAATGTTGGTAAGAGAGTAGGTAGGGCAATTGCTACAATGTATTGTAAGACACCAGGTGAACTTGTCCCATTATTTCATATTGTTTAATATGTAGAATATGATACTGCATCTTCAAAAAATTAAAGTCCTATATTATATTAACTTTTACATTTTAATAGAAGAATTTGCAGCAGAGACCAGATAATGTTATCAGTAAGAGAGAGATAGCTGGTAAACTAATTCAATATTATTTGCAGCACATTTAACAAAAAAAGTTACAAGGTAGTTCACAAAGCAGTGTAAGGAAACAAATGCTGAGCTAGGATACCAGGGAATAGGACAGGGTGACCTAAAGCTTGCTGAAGAGATGGATTTTAAAAGGAGAGAAAAGTGGAACGGTAGAAGGTTTTAGAGAGGAAATTCAAGAGTGGAGGACCCAGGCTGAATGCTTTGCATTAACGGTGGAGTAAGGGGAGGTAGGATCGCAAAGGACCAAAGGGGGAATGGAATGTTTTGTGCTTGAGGTGAAGGGTTAACTGGGCTAGAAGAGATTGCAGTGATGGTGTGTGTGGAACTATGGAAGGATTTGAAAAGAAAAAAAGCACATCTTCTGTGTTATCTGCATTACATTTTGTAGGCAATGAAGTACTTTTGAAGTGTAGTATAATATTGGAAATGCAACAGTCAGTTTGCGTGCAGCAAGGTCCCACAAGAAATGACCAGATAATTTGTTTTTGTGATGTTGATTGAAGGATAAATATTGGCCAAAACATCAGCGTTAACCATTTGCTTTTCTTTGAAACAGTGCTAAGAAATCTCTTACCTTAAACATAGAAAACAGATAGGATCTTGGATTAATGTCTCATCTAAAAGACAGCACCTCCAACAGTGCAGCACTCCCTGAGTACTGTACTGGAATGTATGCTCAAGTTTCTGGAGTGGGGCTTTGACCCACAACCTTCTGACCCAGAGGTGAGGGTGTTACCATCTGAGCCACAGCTGACTCTTTAATGAGGATTTTAAATTTGGTATGTTGGATGACAGCCAATGTTGCTCAGCATAAACAGGGGTGATGGGCAAATGGGATTTAATTCAGGACAATATATGTATGGTAAAGTTTTGGACAAGTTGGTGTTTATACACAGTCAAGTCAGGAGGCCATCAAAGAGAGCATTGGAATCGTCAGATTTGGAACTGACAAAGGTGTGGGTGTAAGCTTTTAACTCTGAAGGAAGCTAAATAATGAGGGAGGATATATGAGAATGATATTTTTAAACCAAAATGAGTGGTTGACACTGTTTAATTAATGACATGGATCAGATGAGAAAGTAATTTGCCATTTGGAGTACGATTAAAAAATTCATAGAAAATCATAGAAACTTACAGCACGGAAGGAGGCCATTCAGCCCTTGTGTTTGCACTGGCCAATAAGGAGCCTAATCCCAATTTCTGGGTCTTTGTCCATAGCCTTGCAGGTTACGCCACTTCAAGTGCATATCAAAGTATTTTTTAACTTTTGAGGGTTTCTGTCTTGACCATCTTTTCAGGCAGTGAGTTCCAGATCCCCACTGCCTTCTGGGTGCTTCCCCTTGAATTGCCTCTATATCTCCTCTCTCTTACTGTGAACCTATTTCCCCAGCCCGCCACCCCAGATATGGACCCATCACCCAAGGGCGATAGGATCTCCCTATCCAATCTATCTAGACCCCTCATAATTTTATAGCCTTCAATTAAATCTCCCCTTATCCTCTGTCATTCCAAAGAAAACTAGCCTATCCAGCCTTTCCTGATAACTAAAATTCGCCAGTCCAAACAACATCCTCGTAAATCTCCTCCAAACCCTCTCTTTCCTAGAGTCCAGGACTGCTTGCAGTACTCTAGCTGCGGCCTAACCAGTGTTTTGTACTGTTCTAACATAGCTTCCCTGCTCTTATACTCTATGCCTTGTCTAATAAAGGCAATATCCCATATGCCTTTTTGTTCACCTTATCTACCTGTCCAACCACCTTCATAAATCTGTGAACTCCATCAAATCCCTCTTTCTGTCCCTCTATGTTTATCGGTATCATGCCATTGATTGTAAATGATTTTGCCTTTCCCAAATCTCCAGTGGCAACCCATTTAATCCATCTCGCTCTTTAAAAGCTGCAGAGGTTTGGCTGTTCTTGTCACTGCACTTTCTGATGATAAATTTGGCTTCCCTGACACTGAGAGAAGGACAAGGTTGTTTTTTTTTGTAAGAGTCTGCTCCACCGGAAACATTGGAGGACGGGGCAATGCACTGATTGACAGGCGGTCTGGCCAATCAGAGCTGGAATCCAGAGGCGTAACCTTGGAGATGTCCAGTTTGGCCAATGAGGCCTGGGTTAGGTCTCCCGGCCCGGGTGGGGTGTCATTGTGAGGGAGGGGCGCGCGTTTCACCGAGCGGAGAGCGAGCGAGAGACCAACTGGCAGCCAGGGCCATGGTGTCGTGGATCATCTCGAGGGTTGTGGTGTAAGTGAGAACGATCGCGGGCCGGGCGAGGTGCGGCTTTACTCAGTGGCGGAGCGAAAGGACACTGCTGGGTCTCAGCAGCAACAAGCAGCCCGCCGGTGACTCGGGCTCGGCGGCCTGGGTGACTCGCAGGCGGGCCAGCCGCTTGTGGAAGGCCCTGAGTTCAGTGTGGGGCTGGCTGGTGAGCATCAGGCCGCACCGTGAGTCTGAACCCGGCCACCGCCAAAGGCCGCTCTGTTAGAAAATTAACAACTCCATTCTGTGGGAAGGTGTTCAGTAACACTCTGGGTTTATATGTTTTCATTCCAGATCTTATAAATAAGTGATTGCTCATGGACTGACTAACATCATCTCCACTGAGCAAAATGTTCAAACATTTGCGCAGCATCCACGATACAAAATGGCTTTTTTTTGTTGTAGGATGCTAATTAATTGCGTTAGATTTTTGGCATCACGCCATGGGATGTGGAACTGTTTTAGTCATAACAAAAAACAAAGTCCAATTTTGACGACTGTTTTGTCTTCACAAAATTAATTGGAGCCGAGCGGTGATTTTCAAATGGAGACCCAAATAGGAATCCAAATTTTAAAAAGGCAAACCAGCTTTGAATATTGTTCACTGAATTTACCCATTAACTATGAAACACCCATTTATTTCTGCCTGTCTTTTTCGGGGCGTGTTGGATAAACTTTGTTGACGTTACCTTTAGCTGTGTGATCTGGGACTTTTTTCACTCATGGCAACAAATGTAATAATGACCTTGAGTGCTAACTTTGCACATTAACACAACTGACCTAGTAGTGTTGGCATCTGTACATCTTCACTGTCCTAACTAAGAGCTCTGCTTATCCATTAAAACATTTCCCATGACACCTGAGCTGCATCGGCTATCATGGAATATAAATACATTGTTTTTTTTATTGTGGAGTTTCCATGCGAAGTTGTGTATATTAACTTTCTTAAAATAGCCAATATTAAAATTGCATTTATGAAGCTATACTGCAGCAAAACGCCCCAAGATACTTCAGAGACATAAGAAATTGCACAGAGCCAAAGATTGAGATAATTGGGAAGGCTGACTAAAATTGGGTGTTGAGAGTCTTGAAGGTGTTGGGGTCTGGGTCAGGACCTCCATAGTGAGAGTCCTAGTTGGTTGATGGCACTGCTGCCAATGGGGGGATAAAGGGAAGTGGGAGTCCAATGAATGGAGAGTTCCATGGGAGGGTGTTGGAGAGTATAAGATGGTATGAGACCATGAAGAAATTTAAATCTGAAGATGAGAATTTGAAATGTTGGGACCAGCTGTCAATGTAGGTCAGTGAGTACAGGGGTGCTGGGTGAGCCGGATCTGATTTGTGTGCAGATGCAAGCAGTAGAGTTTTAAATCAAGGATGTAAATGTTGAAATAGTTGAGGCTGGAGGTGACAAAGGTGTATATCAGTTGTATCAGTAGATGGGCTAAGTAGTGATGTCATAGTTAATGTTGTGGCTGGTGGTCCTTGCCTTTGTGAAGGAAAGGATACTGAGTTAAAAGCTTAGCTTGAAGCTAGGCTAAGGAGAGGGATCTAAGCAAAGGTACAGAGTTGGTGGGGGACTGAAAATGAAGTTTTTGGTCATCCTTATGTTTAACTGGTACGTCAGATTGAATTGTTGGAATAGAAAGGTGAAAACAAGTGGAATTTGCCTGGAAAATGCAATTAAGTAATTTTATATGGCAAATTACATTTGTTATCACAAGATAATTAACAAAAGAACCAGAGGTGAGGTGAGTAGGCATTGTTTGAAAGAGTGGTGGAAGCAGATTTTAATAACTTTTGGTAGGGAATTGGATAAATATCTGAAGGAGAAAACATTGTAGGGCTCTGGGGAAAGGGCAAGGAAGTGGGACTAATTGGATAAAACAAGTGCAGCTGAAGAAACTGAGTGGGGGGGAAGTCTCTCTTGGGAGTGGTCTATAGACCCCCTAACAGTAACCATAATGTGGAATACAGGAAGAAATACTGGGTGCTTGTGATAAAGGCAATAATCATGGATGATTTTAATCTACATGTGAACTGGAAAAATCAGATTGGCAGTAGTAGCCTGGATGAGTTCATAGAATGCTTTTGAGAGTTTCTTAGAGTAGCACATTCTGGAACCAACCAGAAAGCTGGCTGTATTAGACTTGGTATTGTGTAATGTGACAGAATTAATTAATGACATCAGAGTAAAGGCACCCTTATGTAGCAGCGATATGATTGAATTTTACATCCAGTTTGAAAGGGAGAAGAGTGGGTCTAAGATGAGCATTTTAAACTTAAATAAGGGCAACTACGTGGGAATGAAAGCTGAGCTAGTTGAAGTGAACTGGGATACTAGACTAGGAGATAGATCAATAGAGAAGCAGTGGCAAACAATTAGAGATATTTCAGAATAAATATATTGCTACAAGAAAGAAAAATTCTAAATTCTAAAGGGAGGACCCACCATCCATGGTTAACGAAAGAAGTTAAAGAAAGCATCAAACTTAAGGAAAAAGCAGATAACTGCACAAAGATGAATGGCATGTCAGATGATTGGTCAGAATATGAAGAACGGCAGAGAATGACTAAAATCAGGAGAAAGAAATTAGAAAACGAGAGGAAGCTAGTTAGAAATGAAAAAACGGAAGGCAAGAGTTCCTACAGGTGTTTAAGGAAAAGAGTAAGTCAAGTGAGTGTTGGTCCTCCCTCTAGAGAGTGAGAATGGGGAGTTAATAGATAATGAGGAAATGCCAGAGGAAATGAACAAATATTTTGCTTCTGTCCTCACGATAGAGGATACAAAAAGCATTCCAGTCATAGCTGTAAATCAGGAGGTGGAAGGGAGAGGAATTTGGTGAAATTGCAATCATGAGGGAAGTGGTACTGAGCAAATTGATGGAGCTGTGGGCTGACAAGCCTCTGGTTCCAGATGGACTTCACCCCACGGTCTTAAAAGAGGTGGCTGCTGAGGTAGTAGGTGTGTTGGTGTTAATTTTCTAAAATTCCCTAGATTCTGGAAAGGTTCCGTCAGATTGGAAAGTAGCAAATATAATCCCTCTATTCAAGAAGGGAGGGAGGCAGGAAACTATAGGCCAGTTAGCTTGACATCTGTTGTGGGGAAGGTGTTAGAATTGACCATGAAGGAGGTTTTGGCTGGGCACTTAGAAAAACTCAAAGTAATGGGAAGAGTCAGCGTGTTTTTGTGAAAGGGAAATCATGTTTAACCAATTTATTAAAGTTCTTTGACGAATAATGTGTGTGCTCCGGATAAAGGGGAGCCTGTAGATTTCCAGAAGGCATTTGGTAAAGTGCCACATCAAAGGTTATTATGGAAAATAAAAGGCCATGGTGTAGGGGGTAACATATTAGCATGGATAGAAGGTTGGGTGGCTATCAGAAAACAGAGTACACATAAATAGGTCGTCTTCTGATTGGTAGAATGTGATGAGTGGAGTCCTGCAGGGGTCTGTGCTTGGGCCTCAACTTGTTACAATTTATATCAATGGCTTAGATGAGGTGAGCGAAGGCATAGTAGCTAAATTTGCAGATGGTACAAAGATAGGTAGGAAAGTATGTTGTGAAGAGCACATGAGGAGTTTGCAGATGGTATAGATAGGTTGAGCGAGTGGACAAAAATATGGCAGATGGAGTATAATGTGGGACAATGTGAAGTTATTCACTTTGGCAGGAAGAATAAAAAAGCAGAGTATTGCTTAAACGAAGAACGATTGCAGAACTCCGAGGTGCAGAAGGATCTAGGTGTCCTGGTACATGAGTCACAAAAAGTTAGTATGCGGGTACAACAAATAATTAAGAAAGCTAATGGATAGCTATCCTTTTATGAGAGGAATTGAACAAATAAGTAAGGATGTTATGTTTTAGTTATACAGGGCATTAAAGTTTTAGTTATACAGTGAGATCACATCTCGAATACTATGTGCAGTCTCCTTATTTAAGGAAGGATGTAAATGCATTGGAGGCAGTTTATTAGTTTGATACTTGGAATTAGTGGGTTGTCTTATGAGGAAAGGCTGGACAGACCGGGCTTGTAGCTACTGAAGTTTAGAAGAAGGGGCGACTTGATTGGAATATTTAAGATCCTGAATGATCTCGACAAGGTGGACACGAAAAGGATGTTTCCTCTTGTGGGTGAGTCCAGAACTAGGGAGCACTGTTTTAAAATTAGGCGTCGCCCTTCTAGGACAGAGATGAGGAGAAGTCTTTCCTGAGGGTTGTGTGACTTTGGAACTCTCTGCCTCAGAAGGCAGTGGAAGTGGGGTCATTGAACATTTTCAAGGCAGAGGTAGATAGATTCTTGTTAGGTAAGGGAATCAAAGGTTATCAGGGTAGATGGGAATGTGGAACTCAATACAAACAGATCAGCCATGATCCTATTGAATGGAGAATCAGGCTCGAGGGGCCGAATGGCCTACTTCTCTTTGCTATGTTCTCATGATGGCTCTTTCAAAGAGCTAGCACAGGCATGATAGGCCAAATGGTCTCCTGTACTGTATCATTCCATGAAATTAGTGTGATTACTATCTCAAACTATAACAATATAATTGTTTTCTTTTGTCGATTTCTTATTTTCTCCTAAATTTCTCATTCTATGCCAGCTCAGGCACCTCATTCTTGTATTTTAAGACAGTGAGGGTCATTTGGCCGTTGGACCAAGAAATCCAACACCACTGAGCCCAATTCTGCCCTTGCCTAGTATTTGTTTTGTTGTGTTGTCACTAACTGTGATGTATACTGCTTGGACACCATTGAGGAATCTTGTTGAAATTAGCAACAAGCCTCTGCTAACATTACTGAACTATGTACATATTTACAGTGGCGGGTAAAGATATGGAGAGGACTCCCAGGCATGTCCTTACGTGTTGCTATCTAGCCCTACACTGCTGATCTAAGCTCTAGGTCAGCTGCCACCTTAATCACCAGTGAGCAGTACTGCACTCAGTCTCAGATTAGCCCTTAATGTACTCGATCCTTCTACTACAGTATTTGGGTATGGGTTCTTTCGAGTAATCATAGAGTTGTGCAAACTGGAATGTTGAATAGGATCACAGAATTTGACTGAATAGAAAATGGCTATTTGGCTCATCACACAGGTGCCAGATTTCTGAATGCTCTGTGCCTGTTCCATATGCTTTTAAGTACTCCTTCCAAGTACTTACCATTTACTTATTAATATGGATTATGGATGCTGCCTCTTGTAGGTCATTCCATCTTTTTAAATAGCCCCCATTGCCCTGAATTTTGCAGTCAGCAGCAAAATAAGCGCACTTGCCACTGACTAGGAAGAAAGCTAGCCAAAAGAGATCTAGTTATCTCTTGTGTGGATTTCCCCTTTACAAATGAGGTCACCAGGCAACAATGATGTTATCGAGCGAGCCGGTTAAGTATTCCATGATAAAAACAAAAAATGGAAAAACTCAGTAGGTCTGGCAGCATCTGCGGAGAGGAACACAGTTAACGTTTCGAGTCCGAATGACCCTTCAACAGACCTTGAAGAAGTATTCCATGATGTTCAAGTCTCCTTGAACAGCAAATGAGCAAGTAAAATGCACTGATTAACCTTTGGTTTTTAATTATTTTAGAGAGTGAATGATTGGGGCACATTGATGGAGTGAAGGTGGAAGCTGAAATATCCAACTTTTTAAAAAAAAAAAATTAAAATGTGATTTAAAAAAAAAAAATCTTACTGGAGAAACTTGACATTTAACAAATCTAAAATTAGCTTTTCAGTGCCATAGCTGTTTCTTATCAATAGTTATGAGCCTAGAATGCCATAAAAACCCAGTAACCCTCATTCAACAAGATGTAACTTTTTCAGGTTTTTGCAGCAATTTGAACAGCACAGTTCTCATCAGTTTAGTGACTTCTACTTGATTGCATACTGGTGGCTTCAACAGAATGCAATGCAGCACAGGAAACTATAGGATCACTGAGAGCAACTTGGGATTTCCATGTTTAATTGTGCATGGCCAGACTCCAGTTTCAGAGGAGCAAAGGCAGTGAATTCTGACTGGCTTGCTACCATTACTGAAGCAAAATCAAAGCCATTCATTTGGCAGTGATAAGGTGGCCATTTGGGTTTTAGAGCCTGTGCTGATGCTGTTCAGGAGCCGGGGTTTAATTATCAGCTGCTGACCTACAGTAAAATACTGCACTCTACTTACCCCACATTGACCTCTGTGTACCCTGTGGTCTTAAAAAGGACAGCAGAAAAATCTGTCATGTTACCTAATGTTCCTGAACTTGCAAAACAGCATATCCTCTGCTTTAACAGGGAATTTATTTGTTTGAATTTGACTATTTCAATGAATAGAATCCATTGGGGAAATAAAACAGTATGTAAAACAGTTACAAAACTGGTCAAGTAGTAGAAAGTTGGCATAGATTGCTGCTAAGAATCCTCTAGAACTGTGGAGTCCATGTTATTTTTACTTCTGTTATATCTGAGTCATTCAGACTCTCAGCTTTTTGTATTACAACTCCCTACATCCACATTTATATTGGAAACTGCCTATGTGATCTTGTCACACGCTGTAATTATACTTGTAAATGGAGACACTGAGTTGTAATTGCAGCGTGACTAGTTTTATGTAGGCTGTTAGCATTATAAATGTGGACTTAGTTATTTATAGTGGAATTACAAAAGTAAGGATAGAAATCTGTGACTTTAAAACGGGGACTGAATTACATGTACACACTAGTCCACCTGCTCTCTAACCCTGCTTCACCTGAAGCCCAACAATGGTATGACCCCCCCCCGCCCCCCAAACTCATATGGAACCCTGTGACAGACTGACAAATCTCACGAGCTTGTGAAATGCATACTGTCTTATCCTCTCTTGCATTGTGCCCCTGCATTTTTGCGGCTGCAGTGTTAATAGAATTCTGTGACTTTCCAGTAAATATGACAAAGTCATCTCTGTTCAGAGCTGCTGCTGCCTAAGGGGGCATTAATTTCTTTACTCTGTGAAATGATCTTGTTTCCTTCACCATCAGCTGGTCAATAGATATGGTTCTCTTCCATTGTAATGGGAAGTAATTGACTGGATTAAATCTTGAGCTAATTCTGAAGGCTGTGTTCACTTGTTGCTTTGCATTCTCTAATTTCCATTTCCAATGAAGAATAATTTTACAAAAACCTATAAATTTGATTTCAGTCTTGTGCTGCTGCAAATAATCAATGTAAGTAGGACCTCCAAGTGGTTCTCGTACATTGTTTGTTGCTTCACACGATCAAGAAGGGAGAGGTGGTGCTGCTTTCCTAGATATTGCAGTCATTTATCTTCCCCTGGCGTGACAGCATCCACTTTGTCTTGCTATTGTGCTTACAGTAGTGTTCCCTTTTCTCTCCCATTGTTGCTGGTGAAACCACTTTGCTTTCAGGCAGTCATCGTAGGGCTTGTGCAACGTCAGCACTTTGATCCTACTATAGTTGAAGCAGCTTGCTCTTCTTTGCTGCAGCTGTTGACTGTGCTGATAAAGGAGCTCTCTGTGCTCATGTTACTCTAGTATAAACATCTGAACTATTATAAACAAAAACAGAATTACCTGGAAAAACTCAGCAGGTCTGGCAGCATCGGTGGAGAAGAAAAGAGTTGACGTTTCGAGTCCAACATGACCCTTCAACAGAACACCTGAAACCACTTTGCTTTCAGGCAGAGTCATCGTAGGGCTTGTGCAACGTCAGCAGTTTGATCCTACTATAGTTGAAGCAGCTTGTTCTTCCTTGCTGCAGCTGTTGTCTGTGCTGATAAAGGAGCTCTCTGTGATCTGAACTATTATTATTTTTCCCTTCTCCAAACCCCTAACCTTCCTCCCCCCCGACCCCCCCACCCATTCGTTGTGTTGTCAAATCCAGACCGTTGCCATGCTTCTGAATCCCAACCTCATTTGCCTCCAATCCCCATGTGCGTAAATGCTCCAAAAAGTGACTATCCTTCCCCCATGCTCTCAAAATTCCATTTGCAGATGACTGGCAGACTCCATGTCCCACATTTCCTCACCCCAATATTAAGGCCCAAATTTTATCTAATGCCTTCTGATCACTCACCCGCAGCAATCCCAGACCCTTCTCTTCCCATGATCTCAATTCTTGTGAATAATTCAGGCATCAACCTGCCCAGCTTTGGCCCCTTGCATGAGCCAATCCCAGGTCCTATGATTCTCTACTGTCACCCGGTGTAAGTGCTGTGCCTACTTTTTCTCAAGTTGCATGGGATCCCAGACCTGCTAAGTAGCCTATTCCTGCCAGTATTCTTTAGTTGTGTGCTATGTTTCTGATTTATACAGTAATTGCCAGTTGCTGATCATAGCTAGGAATGAAGGGCCAATTGTAGTGACACTACAGAACTTGCAACTTAAAAATTCTCCTGAAAAATGTATTACAGTACTAGGGTCATAAGTAGAATACTGAGTTGTGATTGGCAGATATATGGGAGATGAACTGGCAATTTATAACATTCTTCAGATTTAGGATGACCATTTAGATGATTCAGACATTGCACTTGGAAGTTTTTTTTACCAGAACCATCTGGACCTTCTTAGAATTTTCTTTAGGTTTTGGTAAAGTTGGCTTTAAAGCAATGGTGTATTGGCTCAAGCCGAAAGAAGAAGATAGTTTGAATTCTCAAATGCAATGATTGGACAGTTATAGATATTAAGACTGCAGCATACATTGGGTTAAATTGTGCAAATCTGCCCCACAGACAACTGTAGATCTGAGACAAAAACAGAATTACCTGGAAAAACTCAGCAGGTCTGGCAGCATCGGTGGAGAAGAAAAGAGCTGACGTTTCGAGTCCTCATGACCCTTCAACAGATCTGAGGATGTTCCAGTCTAATTGCCACAGCAGTAGAAACCAGAATCTGAAAAGTCACTGAGATGTTTTGAAGTTAGAGCTATGGAAGTTGGAAATATTCTGAACTTCCACTGAGATGGTGGGACACACTTAAAACGCAATCTGCTTTATTGTAACTTTTTTTTGAGGGACTGGGGCAGCTGAAACCAGAGGTGGAATATTTAAAAGTTAATGCCAGCATTTGAAATATTCCTGTATGCTATTTTACAACATAAGGAAGAAGGATGAGGTGTCTAAACTTACACTGACACCAATGATTTGGCTTGCAAGGAAAAACTATTAGGTTTGATGCTTTTATTGAAAAAAATGTCCATATTACTGCATAATTAGCTCCTGCAGGAAATAATGGAACAAGAAAGAACTTATCAAAACCACTCCATAAAAATGGTAGCAATATTACCAAACAGGTTTTCAGCCCTGAAGTAATACTGGATGACAGAACCAATGTTTTCATACACCTATTCTTCATAACAGATTGACACCTCACCTGACTTGAATACCTTTTGATCAATATCAAGTCGATTCAGTTACCACAGTGAATCATACAGAACAGAAATTCCTTAGTTTGATTCCTGATCTGTGCAGTCAGCTGCATTTGTTCTGTCGGCATAGTACAAAGTACAAGAAATAACCTTAGATTATTTGCTTATTATTGTTCTCTGACTTTTGTTGGAATGTATAGATAGCAAGTGAACAGAGTATTGGATCCAGTTAGGAAAGCCTAGTGATACCTGTGAAACTTGGAAATGTCATGCATTTAAGAAAAGATCATGTTTGACAAATCTGAGATTTTTGCCATGTAACTGGCAGGTTAGATTAAGGGGAACAAGTGGATATAGTGTACTTGCATTTTCAGAAAGCATTTGGAAAGGTGAAGCACATGAGATTGTTAGACAGTGTTTATGGGATTAGGAAAAAAATATCAGCATGGATTGAGGATTGGATAACTGACAGAAAACAGAAATAAACAGATCATTTCTGGGTTGGCAGGCTGTAACCAATGGGGTTCTGCAAGGATCAGTGCTCGGGCTTGAGCTACATAACATCTGTATCAATAACTTAGATGAAGAGACTGAGTAAATGAGGAGACTGAGTATAACGTATCCAAGTTTGCTGACAGTACAAAGCTCGGTGGAAAAGTAAGCTGTGAGGAGAACCCAGACTGCAAAAGGATGTAAATCAGTTAAGTGAGAGGGCAAGAAAATGGTAGATGGAGTACAATGTAGAGAAATGTGGTAACCCAAAGGTAGGGAAAAATAGAAAAGCAGAATATTTTTGGAATATTGATATTCAGAGGGATGTGGGTATCCTTGTATGCAAATCACAAGGCTAACATGCAGGGACAGTGGCAATTAGAAAAGCAAAAGATATGTTAGCCTTTATGCCAATGGGGTTAGGTGCATGAGTGTGATGAAGTCTTGGTGCAATTATAAGGGCCTTGGTGAGACCATACCTTGTACAGCTTTGCCAAGGGTAGGGAATGCAATGCAGATTCACCATATTGATTCTTGGGGAGAGAGTGTTGTCCTTTGCAGAGAGATTGAGTGATCTGATTGAAAAGTATGAAATTCTTAAGGGACTTGTATACTGGGAGGATATTCCTGTTGGTGCTGAAATATAGGCTATTTAGGACTGAGATGAGATGAAATTCCTTCAGTCAAAGAATTGTGAACTGGAGAGTTGTGGTTGCTAAGACGTTGAGTATATTCAAGTTAGATCAACATTTTTAGATGCAACAGCTTGCATATGTATAGCTCCTTTAACATGATAAAACATCCCAAGGTGCTTCACAGGGGTGTAGTAAATCATAATTTGACAGTCACTCAGAATCAAGGGATGTGGGCTAGTGCAGGAAGGTGGAGGTAAAGCAGGTGATCAGCATGACCTCATTGAAGAGTGGAGCAGACTCTTTGGCCGAATGGCTACCCCTATTTCCTATGTACCTAGCATGCTGTACTAGACAAATTCAGGAGAGGAAGGGAAAAGAAACTAGTCTGAATAGGAAATGTTTTATAAAATAACCAGCAGTCAGGAAGGAATGAGAGGAGGGAGGTCTCTTGTTAGAATTTTGAATGAAGCCACAAACTAACTAATTCATCCATCTTCTCGGCCACCTTGCAAAACATCTATTTAAAACATAATAAATTAGCTATTTCTGTGTCAAGGATATGATGCATGCAAGTGGCTGAGAAGTTGATGAACGTTATTTAAAGCCTAAAGCGCCACTTTTTAAAATAACAGAGTTGGGATTTGTTTTTCTACCTTTTGGATTCAGGTAGCTCGTTAGTATTACTATTATCACGTAAATGTGTTGCATATTTCATTAGATTATTGTAGTCTGTATAATCATTCAAATTTGTGTATTATAAGAAGCATCTTGAATAATATGAGATACTACAAAATTGCAGCCACTTATGTTATGAAATCAAAAAGCCATTGCAGACCTTTTGCATTTATATAAGCAACCGTGCAATTATCATTTTTTAAATTCATTCATAGATGTGAGCATTGCTGTCAAGACGAGCTTTTTTCTACCCGTTCCTGATTGCCCTTGAGAAAGCGGTGGTGAGCTGCTGCCTTGAATACAATTGTGCCTTATTGGCCACTTCAGAGGGCAGTTAACCTCAACCATGTTATGGGTCTGGAGTCATGTTTAGGTCAGACCAGGTTGGCAGATTTGCTTCCCTAAAGGACATGTATAAGTCAGATAGGTTTATACAATAATCCGGTAGTTTCATGGTCACCATTATTGATACCAGCTTTTATTATTCAGATATAATTGATGAATTGCATTTAAATTCCTCTGATATTGTAGTTAGAATTGAACTCGTGCTTCTGAATCATTTAGCCCACATCTCTGAATTATTTAACCCACATCTCTGAATCATTTAGCCCACATCTCTGAAATACTAGTCCTGTAATGTAACCACTGTGCTACAGTACCTGCAATGATTTTCTAGCTAATTGGAGTCATGGCTGAAACCTAATCGAGGTACAAAATTTCTATGACATTGCAGTTGAAAGCAGAATTGCTTCTGTCTCACTGTCGTTAATTACAATGCTGCAATGTGAGGGTGGAATTAGTGATTCTGGCACAAATTGTGCCATTTTGCTGAGTGTTTATTTCCCCGGATGTTTGGCTTAAACTCATTTCTCATATCAGCAAATGTAAAATTTACCCTGGACCAGCGGAATGTTTTAAAGCACTCCTTTTGTTTGAAAAATTTTGCTTTTAAAATTTTTTTTACATTTAAGAGCATTGCCTTTGTAAAATTGGACTATTGTAGTTGAAAATGGATTTACCACAAATATTTTAAATCTGTCACTCCACCACCTGTGTGTAACCCTATTTTAAATTACTGACAGACGTTTAAAAATATCCAGAGCTATTCTCTAGTTAAAGTGGGGTGCAATAGTCAGTTCTTTCAGCAATTTTTAAAAAAAATCATTCAAAACCTACCTGTCGGTGTCGTTGCATCCAAAAGATCCAGCTTAATTTTTAGCGACTTGTCGGAAGCCTGCAAGTGATTACAATTAGCGGAAACTCCACAATGGTAGTTACTTCACCCTTGGCTTTATTAAATGAAGAATAGAGTATAAAAGCAAGGCAGTTATTGCTAAACCCTTTAAAACACCGGTTAGGCCCCAGCTGGAGCATTGTGTCCAATTCTAGGCACCCTGGGGGTTGTGGCCATGTTTTGCAGGCAGGGCTGGCTTCTAATATTTTTAAATCCAGTGCAAAGTATCGCAGGCACTTGAGTTTCACTGAACACATATTCGACTTAAAATTCAGGAACCTTTATGTGCCGATATCAGGAATTATGCTGCAAAAACCAGCGCAGTCGTGTGGGACTTCCAGCCGTGGTGTTTAAAAAGATTCGGATCTGGCTGCATATTTAAGTTCTTTGAAACAAAATCAGAAAAACTGCTTTGTAGTTTTTATTCTTCTTGCTCTTGTCTGTCTCTTGAAGAGATGCTTGAAGATACTTGTGCTTTCTGCTACTCATGCGAAAACGAAAAGCAGGAACTTGCTTTGAGGATTTTTGCAAGTGCCTACCTGCATCCTCCCATTTGATACATCACCACATATCATGATTGTATAATTTTAAAGAGGGAAATTAAAAGCATGGCTGTCATGAAGAGATATTAATGTTATTGGAAATTATTTTTAAATTGGACTTGAAGTAGAGTCTGTGTCTGTGTGGCTTAATTGGATTAAAGCCAGCTAGTCTGGGTACTTTGATGTATAGTATTTTTGAGATGTTAACTAGGTAAACATAAGGACATTAAAAGATCAAGTGTAAATTTGCATTCAAAAGAATGGGTGAAATCTTGCACCTAGCTGGGAGATACCAAGCAATGTGTTTATATTACTAATAAAATTGGTGGAATTAAAGGATTATTGACAGGAGAGGTAAGATTTAAAAAACCTAGTAATACAATGGAAAATTTACATTCAAAGGTATAAACAGAAAGGACTTTGTGTGTGTCAGTCCAGGGTCATTTAAGAGCTAACCAGCCTGTAAGCCTACAACTGTCTGCAGAGGAACCAAATTTCAAGGAACCTCATTTTGAATTTGTAAGGTCAAATGTGTTTTGCCTGCTTTCTGTTTAAAGTATATGGGTTATTGTTGCCTTGGTGAAGATTTACTTGCGAGTGATTAATTTAGGGATTTGTTTAAAAGTTATTGTAGTAATTTGTAGATGTGAATGTGTTTAATTTATTGTTAAATTCATTTATGTTTAATTTAGTTTTATATTAAAAAAACCTCAAGACTTGGTGGTTTTATTCCTGAATTCAGAGCTACATCTCAAACAAACCACTTGAAAATATATGTTATGACAGTTGTTCAAGTTTCCCTCTTGGACTTAAGCAACTCAGCTTTTACCAACTGCTGTGTCATAACAATGGCATGAAGATTTTTTTTACAAGTTAGGTTGATATCGTCTCCATATTAGAGGAAGAGGGTCTCTTAGTCAAAACTTAAATCAGAAAATGCTGAAAATACTTGGCACAACTAGCAGCACCTGTGGAGAGAGAGAGAGTTAACATTTTGGGTTCAACCAGTGCTGATGAAAGGTCACAGATCGGAAGCATTAACTATGATTTTCTTTCTCTCTGGAGATGCTGCCAGACCTGCTGAGCATTTCCAGCATTTTGTGTTTTTAACATCCATGATATTTGCTTTGTCATCTTAGTTGTGTCTGATCCCATCCTCGCCTGCTGTTCATATGCACATTCCAACAATTGGAAGAACTGTGTTCTCTTTTATTCCCTCCTCCTCCCATCCCACACCCAGATGAAACATGATGGTAGTAGTGACTCACTCCTTTCATTATTCCCAAATGGCCAATTTTTTACTAATCCAGAAATGTAGTTCAATCCCTGCTAAAGTAACGAGTTTACTTAATTCACTAGTAGCAATGTGACTAGCCCTTCAAGGGTTAATTTTATCAGCAAACTGGATTGCTGTGCAATGATGTATAAAGACTTATTGTTTGATTATTTGGGATTACTGGTTTACTTGATATTAAGTCCAATGTACAAATTAGAGCTGTAAAATGAGATTACAGCATTAAAATTTCTCGATTAAAATCAGGAAATCCTATGTTTCCTCTTTGAGGTGTTGGATCCTACTTGTCTCCTGTTTGCTGTGTTATCTGTTAGGATTTCAGCCAAGAATTTTTAGCAAAGCGGTCTGTGTGCTGTCTCTGCTTAACTAGAGCAACAAGGAGTGGGGAGAGGGAGTTTTGGACAGGTTGTGTTCATGTTCTTTCCCTGTAAGTGAAGAGGTTTCATTCAGGGGGCTTTGTGATCAGATAGATGTGTGTCCTTCCCTTGTGCATGTCATGCTGAATCTAAATCAGCCTACTTTTGAAGTAACTTATCAGGCTGGTCAAGTTCTCTTAATTGAAACCCACCCATGATTTTTGTTGTTGTTGGTTGACTTTAAATACTTGTTCATGCCATGCATGTTCTAACAAGGAGTTTTGCATTTAAGGCGAGTCCATGGTAATTAGTCGGGCAAAATGAGCTTTCCTTTTATTTGCGGATTTCTCTACTCCTGTGAAAAATCATTTATAACTACACCTGGCTACAAAAGTGGCTGCAACTGAAGCAAATAACTTAAAAACTCAGTTTTTAAGTAGATAGTTGGAATGGACTAAGCTTCTCCTGCTGATGGATAGATATGCAATTTTTTATGTGAGAGAGAGTTCAATTTGACTTTCATAATCTGTAAATTTTCAGGTTACTTTAAATATACTGCCACAACAATTTTTGAAACTATTCAAAGTAGAGTAACAGTGACATTTTTCAGGCCAGTGCTGTTGATTGTACCTGCCCATTAACACTGACTTCTGTTAACTGATGGGAACGATTGAACCTGCTCCAGTTTCTTGTTGAATTATTCTTGCTGTTTGTCTATTCCAAATATTGCCCTTTTGCATGGGAATAAATGTATGGATTTCCATTTTTTTTTAGTCCTTCAGTTGAAACAGGAACTGTGATTCTCTAATACGCATAGCAGGAAAGCCTGATGTTATAAGATGCTGACTTGTACAGAAAATAAACTGTTAACCATGTTGCAACTCTGTTTATATTGATGCAGATTTTTTACCAACTCATGTTAATGTCTGAATTTGGAGTCAATTAAAATACCCAATAATCTGGACGTGACAGGTATTTATTATATATGATTTGCAAGAGAATTTTTCCATAAACAAGGGAGTAAGGTCTTCTCTGTTGTAGAAATGTACAGAGCACTTTGTTCATTCAAACTTGCACTATTATTAGCACATTTTGGGTAACAGATGTGGTTGTATCCAAGTTTATCGTTATAACTGTGGCAATAATACAAAATCTTCTGGCTGAGTCCAGTAGCTGGTTGGGAAAAAAAATGACGTGTCAAGGGTTTGTTGTGTGCGAGCACTGTGCTAACTTTCATATGTAAGTCTTACATTATGGAAGACTTAAGTTTTAGCCGAAGCACGAGTGAAAGCCTGGCTTTGTTCCCATCTGGTTCTTCTGGGCAAGCTGCCATTAGTCTGCACACAAGATGTATGCTCTCATGTCCACATATTGGCAAGGTTTGAACTGAGTACTTATAAGTTTTTAAAGCCATTTGAGATATGCAATTCTTGAGGTCGTAGCAAACATTGTATTGCTTTGTGGAACAAGCATTTCTAAATGCTGTTGCTTCTACCAAAGCTTGAAAATAATTGTGAAGGCTTAAATATGGAATAATGTTGAAGGTATGCCTGAATAGCTTAAACGGAATTATTTGCTGGGAATGAGGAATCCAGTCTGTGTGTGAATTATTCCTGCATGTTGTAATTTTTGGAATAGAAGCAGATGGGCATATATCGAGTCATAAATAAATCGCCCAATGTCTCTTTTTCTTGCCATAAAAGTAATGTCTGCTTTTCACCAGTGTGTTGACAAATGGTGTGTTTTTACTTTGAAGTCCAGTATAGTTCAGTTAGAGAAAATGGTGTTTATGTTTAGATGAGAGGGGATATGTTATGTACATAATGCGAAAATACCTACAATTAAGTAAGTCAGGAATAGATATTTGTCTCTCCTTGGGAAGAGCCAGTTGTCGTGGCCCATGTAGGTACCAATGATATAGATAGAATGAGGAAAGAGGTTCTGCTGAGGGAATACGAGCAGCTAGGGGCTAAATTAAAAAGCAGAACCAAAAAGGTAGTAAGCTTCGGATTACTACCTGAGCCACGAGCTAATTGGCACAGAGTCAATAAGATTAAAGAGGTAAATGAGTGGCTCAAAGATTGGTGTGGGAGAAATGGGTTCGAATTCATGGGACATTGGCACCAGTACTGGCGAAAGAGGGAGCTATTCCATTTGGATGGGCTCCACTTGAATCATGCTGGGACCAGTGTCATGGTGAATCGCATAACTAGGGTTGTAGATAGAGCTTTAAACTAAATAGTGAGGGGGCGGGGAAGGGTTCAGTTGCATTGAAATGTAAAAAATCAAGGCTTAAGGAGAGGCGAAGAGTGCAGGTTAGTGATGAGGCTGATTGCTACCAAAAAGTCAAAGGAAGGGACAGAGTGTGTGAACGCCATATTGCACCAAAGAATCATATAAGAGTAGGGAAAATTGACAAAAGGGCAAACTTCAAGGCTTTGTATCTGAATGCGCATAGCATTCAGAATAAAACTAATGAGTTAACAGCGTAAATAGAGCTAAATAGGTATGATTTGGTGGTGATTACTGAGACGTGGTTACAGGGAGAACAGATTTGGGAGTTGAATATCCAAGGGTAGTGTTTCAGAAGTATAGGCAGGAAGGAAAAGAAGGTGGTGTAGCTTTGTTAGTAAAGGAAGAGATCAGTGCTATAGTGAGGAATGATATAGGCACTGGAGAGCAAGACGTAGAGTCAGTCTGCATAGAAATAAGAAATAGCAAGGGAAAGAAGTTCCTGGTGGGAGTAATCTATAGGTCCCCAAACAGTAGGTCAGCAGTTGAGCACAGGAAATACTGGGAGCATGTAAGAAAAGCACGGCAATAATCATGGGTAATTTTAATATGCATATAGACTCGGCTAATCAAATTGGCAAGGGTAGCCTCGAGGGAGAGTTCATAGAGTGTATTAGAGGTTGTTTCTTGGAGCAATATGTTGTGGAACCAACCAGGGAGCAGGCTATTCTGGATTTGGTTTTGTGTAATGAGATGGGATTAATTAATGATCTCATAGTCCAGGGAAGAGTGATCATAGCATGCTAGAATTTCAAGTTCAGTTTGAGAGCGAGAAACATGAGTCCCACACTAGTGTTCTGGAGTTAAACAAAGGTAACTACATAGGCATGAGGGTAGATTTGGCCCTAGTGGATTGGGCAGGAAGACTACAAGATAGGACAGTTGATGAACAGTGGCAGATATTTAAAGAGATATTCAATTCCTCCCAAGTAAAATATATTCCAAAAAGGAAGAAAGCTGGTAAGAGGGGGAAAAAGCATCCATGGCTAAGCAAGGAAGTTAAAGATAACATAAAGGCAAAAACTAAGGCATACCAAATTGCAAAGGTCAGTGGCAGGCTGGAAGATTGGGAGACTTTTAAAGATCAGCAAAGGGTTACTAAAAAAATAATAAAAAGAGTAAAGGTAAATTATGAAAGAAAACTAGCGCAAAATATAAAAACTGATAGGAAAAGCTTCTACAAGTATATAAAAGGAAAGAGAGTAGCTAAAGTAAATGTTGGTCCCATGGAGGATGAGACTGGGGAGTTAATAATGGGGAATGCTGAAATGGCAGAGACGCAATCAATATTTTGCCACAGTTTTCACGATGGAGGACACGAGTACCACCCCAATATAACAGGTAGTGCAGAGGGTATAGAGAAGGAGGAACTTAGAACAACTACCATCGCCAGAGAAAAAGTACTGAGCAAACTATTGGGATTAAAGGGTGACAAGTCCCCAGGACCTGATAGCCTACATCCCAGGGTCTTCAAGGAAGTGACAGCAGAGATAGTGGATGCATTGGCTATAATATTCCAAAATTCCCTGGATGCTGGAAAGGTTCCAGTGGATTGTAAAAATGCTAATATAATGCCCTTATTCAAAAAGGGAGGGAGGTAGAAAGTAGGAAACTATAGACCAGTTAGTTTAACGTCTGTCATTGGGAAATTGTTGGAATCCATTATTAAGGAAGTAGTAATGGGACCTTTGGAAAGTCAAAATGAAATCCATCAGAGTCAGCATTGTTTTATGAAAAGTAAATCGTGTTTGACTAATTTGCTAGAGTTCTTTGAAGATGTGACAAGCAAAGTGGATAATGGGGATCCTGTAGATGTAGTATATCTGGACTTCCGGAAGGTCTTTGATAAGGTGCCGCACAAAAGATTAATACACAAGATAAGATCACACGGAGTTAGAGGTAATTTATTAGCTTGGATAGAGGATTGGCAAACGAACAGAAAACAGAATCGGGATAAATGGGTCTTTTTCTGGATGGAAAGCTGTAACTATTGGGGTGCCGCAGGGTTTGGTCCTTGGGCCCCAACTATTTACAATCTATATTAATGACTTGGATTCAGGGATAGAAGGCACTATAGCTAAATTTGCAGATGACACCAAAATAGGTGGGAAGGTAAGTTGCAATGAAGAAATAAGAAATTTACAAATGGATATGGACAAGTTAGGTGAATGGGCCAAAATTTGGCAGATGGAGTTTAACGTTGATAAGTGTGAGGTTATCCGTTTTGGTCAGAAGAATAAAAAGGCGACTTATTTTTTATATGGATAGAAATTTCAGAATGCTTCAGTGCAGAGGGATCTGGGTGTCCTCGTGCATGAATCGCTGAAAGCTAGTATGCAGGTACAGCAGGTAATAAGGAAGGCAAATGGAATTTTGGCATTTATTGCTAAAGGAATAGAGTATAAAAATAGGGAAGTGTTGTTGCAACTGTACAAGGCATTGGTGAGACCGCACCTGGAGTACTGTGCACAGTTTTGGTCCCCTTACTTGAGGAAGGATGTAGTTGCATTGGAGGTGGCTCGGAGGAGGTTCACTAGATTGATTGATTCCAGAGATGCGGGGCTTGTCTTATGAGGAGAGATTGAGCAGTTTAGGCCTATATTCGCTAGAGTTTAGAAGAATGAGAGGAGATCTAATTGAGGTATATAAGATGCTAAAGGGGATATACAAAGTAGATGTGAAGCGGATATTTCCCCTTGTGGGGCATTCTAGTATGAGAGGCCATAGTTTTAAGCTAAGGGGTGGTAGATTGAAATCAGAGATGAGGAGGAATTACTTTTCTCAAAGGGTCATGAATCTGTGGAATTCACTACCTCAGAGTGCAGCGGATGCCGGGACGCTGAATAAATTTGAGGAGGAGATAGACAGATTTTTAATTAGTAACGGATTGAAAGGTTATGGGGAGAAGGTGGGAAATTGGAGTTGAGGCCGAAATGAGATCAGCCATGATAGTATTGAATGGCGGGGTAGACTTGAGGGGCTGAATTGCCACTCCTGCTCCTAGTTACTTTCTTTTGTACAGCTGTTGTTTTTAAACTATTGTTCAGTAAATTGTCCGCTTGCCACGTGGCTAATTGTGTTTTTGGCTGTTAAATTAGTAGACATAGTTGATCATGTAATCCTAGTACCTATTCATATGTATTATAATGTTGATATGAGTTTGTTAATGATAAGGTGGAGAATAGTGAGTGAGTTTTTGGTCAGTTTTTGTGCTATGCTTTGGTTACCCGTAGAACACAGAAAATACTGGACTTCACCATGGAAGCCAGGGAGGGGGAGAAAGGCACATCGCAGGCAGCAGAGGCTGTGGTGAGCTTTGGTCAGAAAGCAAAGTGAGATGTGGAAGTACAGGTCTGAAGGTAAATTGGATGATCTGGAGCATTACGTAGTACAAGCTAATATTCTTCGCAGTCAATCAGGTCAGGATGACACTTGCAGCTGCTGAATGGAAACAGAGCAGTTGCCCGACTGTGCTGTGTTTGATAAATTCATTGCAAACTTTGGAAGAGAGAAACTGCAAAATTAGGCACAATGGTGGCAGAGGTTAAATAATATGCAAATTTTCTTTTATTCCTTCATGGGATGTGAGTGTTGCTGGAAAAACCATCATTTATTGCATATCCCTAATTGCCCTTGAGAAGGTAGTGGTGAGCTGCCTTCTTGAACTGTTGCAGTGCATGTGGTGTAGGTACACCCAAGGTGCTGTTAGGGAGGGAGTTCCAGGATTTTGACCCAGCGATGGTGAAGGAGCGGCGATGTATTTCCAAGTCAGAATGGTGTGTGGCTTGCAGGGGTGTGGGGTGAAAATGTTTCAGGTGGTGGTGTTCCCATGTATCTCTTGTTTTAGGTGGCAAAGGTTGCAGGTTTAGAAGGTGCTGTTGAAGGACACTTGGCAAACTGCTGCAGTGCATCTAGTAGGCGGTACACAATTAATACTGTGCATTGAGGGAGTGAATGTTTATGGTGGGTGGGGTGCTGACCAAGCGGGCTGCTTTGTCCTGGATGGTGTCGAGCTTCTTGAGTGTAGTTGGAGCTGCACTCATCCAGGCAAGTGGAGAATCTTCCATCACACCCCTGACTTGTGCTTTGTAGATGGTGGACAGGCTTTGGGGAGTTGCGAAGTGAGTTACTCACCTCAATTCCCACCCTTTGACCTGCTCTTGTAGCCACCATATTTACATGGCTGGACTGCATGTTGTTAAAATGGTGTCACTGTAGTACTCCTTATGTATTGTAGTTGCATAAATGCATCTATCATCCTGCACATGTTCTAACTTTATTTTTGGTTTGGGGTACTTTGATTACTCGCTTCAGCATTGCTGTACATGTATGAAAAACTCTTTTGTTTAGGAAAGACTATATTTAATTTGTGCACAATACTAGGTTTAGGATCTGATGGGTTAAAGTGAGATAATAACTCCTACCCTCATAGAACAAGGGGATGTAATGTTAAAATTAGAACTAAACTAGTTACAAGTCAATCCACAAAAAATGTGCCTCTACAGAGTTGTATGAGAAGTGTTGTGCTTTGGAAGATAGAATTGAGACTTGACAAGGGAGATCAGTACTAGGAAGGGGGAGTATCAAGGAAGAGTGGAGAGCTGCCACCTTTGGCAAAATGGCAGAGCAGACTGAATGGATTCTCCTGGTGCTGCAAGATGAAAACTGTGTTTTTAAAAAACAAGACTTGTTCCCTACAAATTTTCAAAGCTTCTGTTATGTCAAAGGCCACCCATGGGTCAGTTGGCAAGATGGGCTAGAATGTGGTGCAGAATGATGCCAACAGCACAGGTTCAATCCCTGTACTGGCTATGGAAGCCTTTTCCTTGGCTTGCTTAATGCTTGATGTGGAATGGTTGCCCCTCAAGCTATATAACTAATTGTCTCTCTCCAGTTGAGAGAGAAGCCTATGGTCCTTTGTGGACTACAGCTAATTACCATTACTTCGGTGCATGTGTGTATAACTCTGAGTTATATGTACTATGTATCTTCTAACTGTTTTTCCTTTTTTAACAGCCTTGTATTTGGGACCTTGTATCCTGCTTACTTTTCGTACAAAGCTGTAAAAACCAAAAACGTAAAGGAATATGTAAGTACCTCTTTGAATTGGGTCTGACAACTTATACAAATGTGATCACTGATTCCTTTACCTAAAGAATCTATTTAAACTGAAAAGGCTTGGTTGCACTTTACTATTATAAATTCTAGTTTTAAATCCCTGTTCTGTTTCCAAAAATGTAATTATGAATAGTTAAAGGTGATGCAGTTTTTTGTATGAATTTAAGCATGAAAACTCTGTCAGGTGTGTGTATGTTATTGCATAAATGTGCAGTGCCATTACAAGGGGATAAGGAGGTGTCAGCTGTGGCTCAGTTCATAGCACCCTCGCCTTTGAATCAGAGGGTTGTGGGTTCATGTCCCACTCCCGGAAACCAAGAACTGTGATTGTACTCAAAAGAGTTGCAATCTGTGACTGTTGATAACTCGAAAGAACAAGGGGATAAGGCTTTTGGATTGAGCAGAATACGTTTATTCTGTACTTGAGAGCGTCATGCTGAACTCGATGCCTGAACAGGGCAAAGTTTCAGACCCAGTATAAACATCCTTCACTTTAATATATCCACAAAAAAAATTCAAGTGGTGGTCAGTGTTTATAGTATATTAATTATTTTGCTAAGATACACAGGTGAAGGGCATTGTTTAATTAAGTACTTGGAACACCCAAATCGGGGACAGCTGGGACACTGGGTGTGTGTGAGGAGTGTTGAGACTGAACAAAGTCAATAAACTCTTGAGTGAAGAAAAGCTCCTTGTCTCTTGGTTTTGACTTCACCAACCGACTGTGATCTTGTTAACAGTGAGGTGGTGGGGGATCAGGGAGATGAGATCTTTCTAAAAGATCTTTACTTTTTAAAAACAAAACTGGACTACAAAAATGTAAAAAAAAAACCAATACTATTCACTAGAATTATAGGGAAATTAGTTTCATGTAAGTAAGCCTCAGTTCGTTTTAGTTAAACATTGTACCTATTGTTGCTGTTATTTTGCCCCTTGTGCATTGAAGCTAGGAACTGTGGAGAAGCAGAGTGATTCAGGGTCCATTTACAGAAATCACAAAAACTAGTCAATAAGTACAAAAAAAAATCAAAAAAGCTAATGGAATAGTGGTATAAATTTCAGGGGGGCTGGAATATAAAGCTGTGGACTTTATGCTTTAATTGTATAAAGCTCTGCTTAGACCATATCTGGCATATTGCATTCAGTTCTGGGCACCTGCCTCAGGAGGACACATTACCAGGGCTAAAAGGGTTAATTAAGAGGAAAGCTGTATAGAGTCGGGTTGTATTCCTTTGAGTGTAGCAGATTTTGGGGTGGTCTGATTTGAGGTGTATAAGATAATTAAAGGATTTGATAGGGTGGATCGAAAAACTCATTCTTATGGTGGGAAAGTCAAGAACCAGTTAGGCTGTTCAATGCTGATGCCAGTGAGGAGTAGTTCACACAAAGGGTAGTCAAAAATGTGTTGAGGCTTAGGGGTCAATTGAAAATTTCAAAGCTGAGAATGTCAAAGTATAAGGAGTAAATATGGGTAAATGGAGTTGCATGGTGGAGTAGACGTGAGGGGCTGAATAGTCTACTGCTGCTATATTCCTATCCTTTATAGCCACAATTTGTCTCTGAATGTTCTTTCTACTTTGCTTGATGGTGACCATTTTTGTAATTGATATCACTTGTTTCATAAATTGTCAACTCGAAATTGATGCAAAAGTCAGTTTAAAATTTATCAACTGCACCACTATCTCTGATATGTTGCTTATAATTGGATGCCCAACTCTCAGAATTCAGTCTCTCAGACTTCTTTTCCCTATGTGGAATTACTTTTTCACTGCACGAGAAGTGCAACATTTTTGCTCTTGATTTTCCCTGCCCAAAATTGGCAAAAGTTATCAGTGTTAAAGAAGCATTATTAGACATGAATTATTGTATAATATGAGAGACTGACCCAAGTGATCTAGATTAAAAGTTGCTGGTAGCTTGGTAGGTGAGAACGGAATTAAATAAGAAAGGCAAGGTGAAAAATAGTGGCTGTGAGTAACTGGAGGAGCATTTTCATTTTTGCAATACTGGAGTATCCAGCGTATTGAATAAAAAGTTTGGGTTGTTATGCTACATATCTGTGGTTCTGGTATCTTCCCTCCCTTTTTTGTTCAAAGTTTACTTTAAAACATAAAGTAGCCCTCTCAGACCAAACACTACCTTGCTTGCCTCCTCTTGATGAGATTTGTTTTCCTTAATCTCTCTGTTGCTATAAATTCTCTCCAAGGTCTTTTTCGTATCCATTGGCACAAAGTGTAGATTGCATAGGTGAATACTATGAAACTGCACAATTAAGTCAACTTAACGCAAGTACAGATATTCCAAAGATCATGTTCCATATCTTGGATCCCAAGATTTTTCAAACTCTTGGTTCTTGCCTTTTTCACAGCAGGTTAGTCTTGTACATAGCCTCATGAAAGGGAGGTGAGTTTGAATGCTACTGAAACACCTAATCCCATCTGAGATTTCAATTATTAAGTTTTAATGTAACCTACTGTATACACAAGTGGAACTTGAGACCCATAACCTTGTGGTGGAAACATTCAGAAAATACTTTTTGTAACTTATTTTGGAGAAAACTTATGCCATGCTGACTGGAAACAAAAGTTACATAATGTTAAAAATAAAACATGCATAAAGAGAGCAACAATGTAGTGAAATTTAGTTTTAACAAACTTAAATCTAAAATCAAAAATTGCCTGCAATGTCACAACTAAGCAGACTAAACCTGGGATATAAAACTTGGAGAGTGCACGGAGAGGGCTAAAAGGAACTTATTGCAATCTGTCTATAATACCAATTGCTAGAAGTAATGTCCAGGCAAGACCAACATATTGTGATACTCAAAGTAAGTGTGATAATGAGGCATTGTTCGTTACATATAAGACTTGTAATACAAAATAGCAAATTTTGTGGTCCTGCTTAGACTAGGTTGATTTTTATGCTTTTTTTTAAACCAATAGAACCAATTATGATGGAGAAAGTGAGAGCAGTAACAATGGCACTGAGAGGAAGTGAATAAAGACTTGATTGTTAATATTGCTTGTGAACTAACTGCAAGCAAAACTGCCAGTCAGGGCATGCTCCATTGTGTTTATTGTAACAGGCTGGGAATGGTGATCATGCCACCACTGGAACTAAGAATAATAGCAATTAAAACAAATGCTCTAACTACTCAGGTCAGGCAGCATCTGTGGTGAGAGAACAAGATTTGATGTTTGAGAACTGGAAAAATGTAACATGTAACAGATTTTAACCAAATACAGAGGAGGGAAAAAGGGTAGGGGAGCAAGGAACTCATGAAAAGGTCTTTGAGGTGGAAGGCAGAAGAGACTAAATGACAGAAGAGAAAACATTTTTAAATGAAAGTGGGCAAACAGCTACAGAATGGCAGTAAGTGGTAGCTCTTTGAGAGCTGGCTGAGATTCGATAGGCTAATCAGTCTCCTGTACTGTAAAACTTTGATTCTGGATGGATACTTTACTTTTTTCCCCCAGTTTTATGATGCTCTTAGTTCATGACCTCACATTTCTTCAGCCAGCATTGATTGAGTTGTTATTACAAGCTTTAAGTGTGGTTACCAAACACCACCCAAATGTGGAAATTGGAAATCTATAATTGTACCGCTGGTGGTTGATCTGAGCTGAAGTGAACGTAGTATAAAAATTCATATTCACAGAGTGATGTACTGAAATCCTGGTGACAACTTTTCACCATCTGTTGGTCCCTCTCTGGCCAGCTGCTGGCATAAGCAGTATTGTTGATTGGAGCTCCATGCCTTTTACACAGTAAATTTAAACATCATGTTGATAACCATCATTTGCTGAATCTCAAGTTACAGGAACATGTGTTGAGCTGCAAAATCTCTGCCCACTGAAGCCCTGTGTAGGATTTGTTTGTACACTCTTGGGAAATGCCAATTTCATTACATTTTGGCCCAAAGCAGTCCAGATATTGCAGTGTGATTTATTAAGTAGATGTGCAATTACTGAACATAACGGTGATATATGGCAAACCGTGAATTCTGGAAATGCACAGCATGGGTTGACTTGCACATGAAGAAGCAGATTACTAGCTTTAGCAAGAAGAAACAAATCACTGTAGCCTGTCTAATGTCTGGTTTAACTAGATCAGGCTTAGTTGTTGTAATATAATTAACGCTTAATGGATATGGTACTTGGTTTCAATATATGACTGTAGCCTGGAATATTGCAGGATGGCTTCATGTTATACTGTAGCTGGCAGGAATGATTCTATGCATGTTCCATTAAAACAACATGGGCTAATTCTAAATTCACTTCTAAATAAATATTGTAGCAAGGTTTTTGAGTGTGAGATTTTCTGTGAGTGCAGTTTTAAATCATTGTTTTTGTTAACCTAATAATTGGATTTCTTTTTTTACATGGTGCATACCAGTGGTTTGCAAACATGCTGTGTGTGGGTGGCTCCCCAGCCAGAACTATTGACAAACTCCCAGAGACTCCCTGATAATGTCAACTAACCAGAGGGAAACAGTGCTGCCATTGCGGAGAAAAATAATTTTTTTTCTCTGGTATGTTATTTCAGTTGTTAAACAGTGAGTGAAATCAGGGAAAATACAGCAATCTGATCAGAGATGGACAGGCTCCTGGAATCGCCACACACGCATTGGATTTGGCGTTGGCTTTCAATTCCACAGATGTTAGTTGTTAAACAGTATTTATTCGGGACTGCTCCTTGGATTTGCATGTGTTTTTATGAAGAGACATTAGTTTCAGACTTAGAGTTGACCCAGTGAAGGCCAAGATAAGTTTAATTTTGGTTTTAGATAGTGAGGGTATTTGATGCTTAACCCTGAGGAAGTTGTTCGTTTACATGAGCTGCAGCAAAGCCAGCCGAACTGCAGCCCCACAAAGGGTGTTTTAACTTGATGCGATTCCCATTATCAGTAAGTTAGCATTCCACAATTTCAGACATGTTTTGTAAACAAGTCATGACAAGTCTGTTCACTTGCAGCTGTTTCAGTCAATCCTGTTTGCTTTGCGTGCCTCTTCCTTGTTATAAGTGAGAGGTGGCATTCAACGTTGTGAAATCTGTCAAATTGTCTATTTGGAGCAACAGAACCACCTTGAAGTTTGGAAATGTTTCAGTTCCTGGTTTGTTCACTGAGCTCATGTTTGTGCATCACTGTTCTTTTAGCTGACATAAACTCAACTTCTACAAACATGAAGATGCCCAGAAACATTACTGTAAATACATTCATTAGACATAATATACTTCTCTCTCATATTCAGTGCAGTGTATTTTCCACTCCGTTTCTTGATGATAGCTACAGAGACTCTTGAGGCTCACAGTTGTTAATCCTGTCCAAGCACATGTGTCTTCTTTCTTCCTGAACTTTGTTTTCGGGAGGCCGGTGGTTTGTTCCCCAACATACTGTTCACGCTTGTCAACTCGCCAGATATTATAACTGCAGTCCAAAAACATTTGTCTCATCCAAGTAACAAGTTTTTTTTTCAGCTGCCCCTTGCTGTGGAAAGCTGCTAAAGTCCATTTTGGCTCCTCTGTGTGGCTGCATTAGAATAATCTTGTGTCTATGTTCAAGTTACTTTTTATGACTGGCTCCTTTCCCAAGATGTTTGCAGAGGAAGATTAAAAAGTGTCTCTTTTGTGTCTATCTTGTTCTTTCCTGCTAATTTTTTCTGCGCTTTCCTCTCATTGACACCTACCCCCCACCCCCCCAAATATCAGTTTCTTTAACTGTTCCATTCTCACTGATTTGTTATTAATGTAAACGGCCCTTGCATGTATTGATTCATCTATGTAACAGTGAAATTAATATTTCCAAAGCCAGAAGCACAAGCTTATGAAGTGAGGTGTACCAAGTAAAGGTAATTACTGTCAGTAGACTGAGAAGCTGTCAGGGAATGGACACACAGGAGAAATTGTTGACTGGGAAATAATTAGAAAGGGGAGTCCTGGCATTACCAGGAGTGGGGTGAGGGTGTGGGGTTGGTGCATGGCAAGTGGCAGTCGAGAGGTTTTTTGGGCCTTTGGCTATTTTGGGGAATGCAATCTAGGAAATCTGAGCCTTAAGAGCACTCTAGAAACAGAGTACTTGGAGCATTGGGGTGGATCTTGGAGTGATGGGGAGAACCAGGGCAGTGAGCACTTCAGGAACAAGGACAGTGTTGTTCTTGCTCCAGAAACAAGGACAGTGCTGGTGTTGGAAGGGAAAGGAATTAGAGGCTATGGGTTGGTGCATGCATTGGGAATGTTAATCACAAGAGGTTGTGGTGGAAGAATTAATCCAGGTAGGTCTTTTGGTTCAAGCTGGTTTATTTTCAAGACTCAAGATTCAGTGCTACTGGCTTCCAAGTAGCTTCCACACAGTGTTCCAGCTATATCTTTTTATTCTGTTTAGATGGGATAATCAATGCCTGTCTCCTGTTTAACGAGCAATTGTTTTTAACAAGGTGTTGCCATATTAACAGGGAGTGCAGGGTCTTGGCCATGCATTTACTGGAGCCCAAAAATCATTTGGATCCAACTGCAGTTAGGAAGCAGAAAGCAAACTAGTGGTGCTTGACCGATGGGCTTGCCTTTGTTGGGGAGAAAATTATTTGCGGTATTAGAAGTTTCCATGGGTGACTTCATTGAGTGATTTTTGAGAATTCTACTTTTGTATTGCATGGACAAGTCAGATGTATGTCAACTGCAAGACTAAGTTAATTAGATGTTTTTGTTTTTGGTTCATTCTTTGACCATTTGGGCCTGTTGCAGGTAGCAAGGTGCTGCAGTCAAATTGGGGATTTACATAACTAATATTTGCACAGTGGTTAAAGAAATATTTAGCAATTCCTCTGTAGCAGCAATATTTTCTGAGGAAGCCCTGAGAGTTAATACAAGATCATCTATCTGAAGAATTCAAGCTGGCCATGCATGTATCTTTATGCCACCATTTAATGCCTGTTGCTAAAGTACCCTATGAGCTGGTTAGTTTGAACAGGCAAAATTGCTTTGTAAAGTGGTTCTGGACAATAAGGCTGCACATCACCCTTTTCACCTGAGAATTTGGTTTATATTGAGATTGTGGGTGAGATACTAAATGTGCTCTTAGTTTGCTTTTAGTATTGCTACAAAGTTGTAGGAAAAATAGAACAGCTATTCTGAGTGAGAATAATGTATAGTTCTGAATCACTCTCGGGGCACACATCCATCTGGTGATGTTGACGTGAGCAATCTCAAAGCCTATCATGATTCTGTCTTCAGGTCCAACTCTAATTCAAAAATAATGGGTATTGGCAAAAGTAATTTTTTCAACAATGAAATAATTGATTAACTGGTTTAGGTAGATACTAACGTACATTGAAATTGGCATTGTGTTTAGTTCATGATGTGCTATCCATGGGTGTGTACCGTTAATTAATTTCCTTGGAGCAAAATCATGACTTGTTGGACCAATAAGTCTTTGATCGTTATCATTGTGAATCATGCAGGTATTCAGTGTCTCCTTATACTGTAGCTCTTTGTATTGAGTCAAATACAAATAGGGTTGTATTGAGCCAAACAGTATTATCAAAAATATTAAGACCATACCTTTAGGATAAACATCTCATTATCTCGCTCGCACTCTCCTTTGTGCTTGTTTTCTCTTGCACTCTAACATTGAGGTTTTTTGCTCTCTGCAGCAGTCCCAGTGTCTTTCTTTGTATGCAGACAAATCTATTACTCTTGGAAGAAGGGAGTAATGGGATATTTAACTTAACACCAGATCTAATAGAAAAGTTTGAGAATAATCCTTTCTGCCTGATGGATTTGTTGCTAAAAATATAATCATTCTTTCCAAATTACTTTTTGAACATTTTAAGTTTCGATGATGCATATATCATCTCCCCCTGCTTGAATTCTAGAAATATGCTGGCGCAATTTTGGTTACAAACTGTTCATAGACTGCCTGTTTGTCTGTGTTGTGTATTTTGATGTATAGTGTTGGGAACATCTGCAAGTAACATTAGCCTCTACAATTGACAGAAGGACAAGGCTTCAGGCTATGTTTAGCTAGGTGTACAGTCAGTAACTGATGAGCTCTGTCAACATGAGGCTCGTGTTCCACAGTATTTGCATCACCGTAGATTCTGAGAATATACAATCTAGAATAGACCTTGTGGTGACACTGACCTGTGGAATCTCCTTGTGGCCTGGTGAGAAATGGCATAATATATATATGGACTTCAATATCATTGTGGATCAATCATTCTCTTGGCTATCTTTTTTATAAGAAGCTAGAACCTGCGGATACACAGCACAATTCATATCCTTGGGACTGTTCTGAAGTACACCTGACATGTGGACAAATGCATATGCAAATTTGTGCACAGCAAGAACTCCGAACAGCAATGAGAGAAATCGTCAACTAAATCATTTTAGTGATGTTCATTGCGAGAAATATTGATCAAGATGCTGGTGGAATTTCCTCCAGTTGTCTTTATATAGTGCCATGGGATCTTTACACCCCACACCAACATACCCTCTAATTTTCTTTGGCATGTGCGGACCCTTTAAGTTTTTTTGCATAACCCCACATATATACGGCTGCTTAAAGGAGCTGACTTGTGTATGCCTGTGCTGGAACATTTGGGTTGCTGTACAGTTGTGCAGCTTGGATGGAACCCTGGGAGAGCTGGAGTGGGGATCTAATGTCTAATCCAAAACTGATGGTGCAGTACTCCCGCAGTACTGCACTGGAGTGTTGTCCTAGACTGTGTGTTCCAAGTCTCTGCAGTGGGACTTGAACCTCAGATCATCGAACTCAGGTGAGTGCTCTTAATGAGGCTTGGCTAACAGCTGGTATAAACCTACAGCTTGAATGCCAGTTTTGTGTACATATGAAGCTGTTTTACACAACTAAGTTGAGTTTAATTCATTCAGAATTAAGAATGTAAGATTTTATTAACTTATTAAGAATGTAAGAGTGTTTATTGTCTTGTTATTTGGCCATAATAAGACAATACACTCTGGATGGACCTCATGAACTTTTTCTGAGTTCTTTCTGCTGAGATGTATTGAATTATCTTTTGAATCCACTTGTACTATCAACTGCTGTGAAAGAAACTCCTTCAGGGATGAGAAATTTCTGCTGTTTGGCAGCTTTCTGACATCTGGATTTTGGAATTCTGCCATTCTAAATATATCTCCCGACATCCGCCTCCTCTGTAGACCAGACAGGGCTGAACAATTGAAAGTGCAAGCATCAGTGAGAATGGGAAAATAATGCGGAGCAGTGAGCATGGTAGTAACAGAACCTGTAATGAGCTGCTATTCCAATCACAGATTCTGTCTCTTCCAAGCTCGCTACTCCAACTCTTCCATTTACAGGTTTTCTCTCGTGCTTTTATTGCTCCTCTGGTGACCGAATCTATGAGTGGAGGAGCAGCAAGTGCTGGAGGGAGGGAACCTGTAATTGGTGGAGCTGGCACTGGTCCCATCACCGTCATGCAGGAGACCAATTGCTTTGACCAGATGCCTAACAGCCAGTCAGACATCCTCTGTAACTCGGAAGAGAAGAAGCTGAATAAGAGAAAGAGAAGGCAAGAGACGGCCTGAAACCCAGAGTGAGGACCTGGAGCGGGATGTCTGGCAGCTCCTTGGCTGCCGGTGCCTCCAAGTGGCCAAAGCAAGGAGGAGAGAGTCTTAGCCTGGAAAATCCTCACTAGTAATGAGGCTAGGAGCAGGACCGGGGCGCTGCCTGTATTGAGGCAGTGTCTTTGTGGGCAGCAGCCAGCAGAGAGAGAGAGTCTGCCTCTCCCCGGCCCATGGCCCTGCATTATTGGGCACAGGAGAGGTTTATGAATACCCAGTTAACGTTTAAAATGCTACTCAGGGCAGCTGTATGCTCGACTTCACTCTGCAAGCCCTGGGCTGTGGAGAGGGGCAGGCAGACAGGGGACTGGTAAGTGAAACTTCATTGTTTGTTTTTAGAGTGTCTTGATCATGTGAGTGTGAATGTAGCTTGGGGTTTAATTTCTATAGAAAAAGAATCCACATCATCTGCAAACCGCAGACAGAGTGCGGATGGGTGGGGGTCTGTACCAGGCCGGCCATTGCAATGGATGCACAAGGCTCTCTGTTTTTGAAGCTGGCCTGGGATTGTCATGTCAATACTTGGGGACCCTTCTCTCTGTTTAAGGGGATTCCATGCACTGTCTTATGAGCATAGGTCTATGATCAGCCTAGTGATATTTTGATATTGTAAGTGAGGAATGATATACTGTTCGAGAATATGGATACCCTCATTCCTCCAGTCTTGCATCAAACTGTGTTGGTTCTTGGCTGTAGCATAGTTTCACTGAATCTGTTCAAGTCAGTCAGTTCAGCAGAGATAAATAATTGAACCTGGGAACTTCCTGACTCGTGAGACAAGTGGATAGATTGCTAGGCCTTCAGGATCTTGACTGCAACCTTCAAGTAAATAAATGTGTGATGGTGGGTGGGGAGGCAATAACACATGAGAAGAGGTATGATCAACCATGCAGAAATTGATTTGGTCTGTTATTAACTTAGATAAATGGCTTCAGTCTGTCTGGTCCTGTCTCATTGCATCAAATAGTTGGATTTTGAGATGAATTTGATCTTTGTTTATTTTTGTAAATTGGGAATTGTATTTAAAATCAAGTTGAGAGAAAATTCCAAGGAACTAAGGAAGAGTCATATCCTGAACTTTAGTTGCTTTGACTAGGACTGAATTACCTTATATTCATAGGTGATGAACTGAGAATTTTCAGAATTTTAGCTCGTGGGTGGTGGATATCCTACCTCCTTACTGAAGCTTCCCTGCCTATGATGTACATAATCCAGCAAGGTCATGTTGATTTTAGTATGGACTCCATCCTGTATTACATGTACTAACTGCATGACAAGCTGTGATGTTGAAATGTTGAGTTCACTGGTGATTTTGTACAAATGCATTGGTCCACAGTCTAGAAGGTTAAGGGAAAATTGAAATAAAAACAAAAACTGTGAATGCTGGAAATCTTAAATAAAAACTAAGCATAAAAAATATTCAACAGACTTGGCAGCATCTGTGGAGAGAGAAACATTTAAATGTTTCGAATCAAATATGAGTTCAGTATTTCCGGCACTTTGTTTTTATTAAAAGGGGAAGCTAGTGTTTCTACCCACTTGAAGTCTAATAATTTCACCCATTTGAAGTGGCCTAGAACCATTTGCATTTCACTACAGGTCATAAGTACAATCATTTGCTGGCCCCTCATGATGCAGTCACTTTGCTGCTTTGCACCATAAGTGTACATGATTCCTTGTCAGAAAAAATTTTCAGACCTTTTTGTTTTCAGCCACTCTCATCCCCGACTCCTTGTACTCCATCTCCTCAGGTTCAGAAGTCTTTGTATGTCATGCATAATTAATGCCTCTGTAACTGCAGTGGTTGTTTTGGATGCTTTCCAGTGATTTTCCTCAAATCTTTCACAGCTCTATTACTCTGGGCAGGAAAATGCCACTCCGTTTCCCTTGATTATAGAGCTTACCATTCTCTTACTCCTGCCCCCTCCACCCCCAGTGTTCTTAGGTATTTGAACCATTTTCATTACAATGAATAACTTGCATGGATTATCTGTTTATCCTTCTTCTTTAAATCGATTGCTTCACAACCTCCTCCTTTGTCAAGAAAATGAGCTTGATTTCCTTGACCTATCATCTTGATATTCAGTCACTCCTGTTTCTCACTTCTGCGTTCTTCCCACAATTAGATTATATTTATACACACTCATGATCGGGCCTGACCAGCATCTTATACACCAAAAATACAGATTGTTTAGACTTGGATTCAATCCCTCTGCTAATGCAGCCTGTTAGGAGCCTGTGGGCTAAAATAACCAAATTTACTGAATGAACCACCACACCATGAAGAAACTATCAACAAGATTTCACTTTTTGTAACTTGTACTTCAACATGAATCAGAATTAATGTAAATTAAATGAATTAACAGGCAAATGATACTTCAAATAAAAAGGGTAAATTTTTCTTTAAATAGGTGGTACCACAAAACTATGTCTTAAAAACCAAAAGCACCCACATCACTCCCCCCAACACATGTGCCACCACATGCAATTCCAAAGTTCTCTAACTCAGCCTCTAGAGTACTTAGGATCTCCCATTTTCCCACTCAACCGATGTGGCCCTTGAGTCGCGTTCACCAGTAGTCGTATTCCATCTGAGGTCCAGGTTAATCCTAACAAGGTAAATGTCTGTGAATCCCCTCTTACTCCAGTCATGTCGGTCCTGATGACATACATTTGCAGAGTCCCATTTCAACCAGCCAACAATACCCGGTTCACAACCTGGGCCTCTGATATCAACTCTCGATTCTTTCACATGTCTAAGCTATTTACACCACGTTTAGGATTCAGTGCCTTTTAAGTCGCTTGTACATCACTTCCCCAAGAGCTTGTGGAATTCTGTTTTTTTTTCTTACTGCCAAACAGAAGACAGACCTTTTGGTAGAAAGCTTTGTTTCTCATACAAATTTGGTTCTTTTATTTGTTTTGTCTGTCTGTCTGTGAGCCACGCAGTCTCGGTATTTTAACTTCCTTCCTGTTGATACTGCTTCCAGGTAATGGGTCACCAGGTCACATGGGCCAGAACTCCTCCTTATCCAGAAATTATAGTTGATCCCTTTAAGATAACTCTTAGTCCCTTTTCAAACATTTAAAAAAAAAACTAAGATTCCCCAAACATTTTCAAGTAATTACATATTTTCCTTAGTGTTCCTGCTTCTGGGTCAAAGGTTGTCACGCTTCAGTGGGTTTCTGTTTGAGCTTCTCGCCCTGTAACAGCTAGATCACATGAGTATGTCTCTGAGTTGAGCTATTTATCCAGAATTTTCTGTTTACTTGAGTTAAAGGTACATTTCAAAACATAACGGTCTTGTAAAGTTCAGCGTTCATGATAAGTCCGATTCCTTATTTGCTATTTTTTTCCTATAAATAAATCTTGAACTGAATATTTGATAGTTTTCTGCTATAAGACCTCGCTCACCATTGCAATTAACATTTTGTCCCACTGCTTCACTTCATACAACACTAACTATTTTTACTGGGTTCTGGGAAAAGAGCTGTGAAATGCGACTAATTGAACTGCTTTTTCAAAGAGCTGGGACATGAACGATGGACCGAGTTGCCGTCTCCTCTGCTGTAACATTCTGTTTTGGCTGCCCGCTAAGTAGTCTGAAGTTAGTTTACTGTGGCTTCCATTTTCAGTGATTTGTTTCACTTGAAGAGAAATTTATCTTACTAAACAAGTAATTGAAATCTAAATCTATTTTAGCCCAGTAGCCATTTCAGTTAATTGGTGTTTGAAAAACCTTGTGTCAGAAGTTTTAATTATATTGTACACCCTTTATTTTTACGTTGCTCAATGCTGTTTGCTCATAGTTATTAGTGATGCTTTCAATTTCTTATAAATAGCTGTGCAAAGCTCTTGAAAGGGGACAAGGAGAGAGTGAATTGTTTCTGTCAGTAAGATGTTTCATGGTATCCCTTTCATTCTTGGAGGAATCTGGTATCAGTAGGCAAATTCAAGGGTTTTTCCGTGCAAGACTCCAAACATTCTCAATTTTTTTTTAAAAGAACAGCTGAACAAATGATATCCACAAGCAATGTTGTATCAGCTTGGTTCAGATTTTTAACGCTCTTGTGTCAGAAGGCAGGCATTCAAGTCCTGTAATCTAGTTTGACATTTTGTCTACTTGGACATGGTGCACTGTTGAAAATACTCTTACTTGTGATGAGATGTTAAAATGAGGCCTCATTTGCCTGCAAAAGATCCTCAGCATGATCTGAAAGGCAGGGATTTCTCCCAGTGTCTTAGCCAGCATTTATCCCACTATTAACAGATTAGCTACCCAAAAGCAAAATTCTGAGGTTGCTGATAATCTGAATGAGAAAAAACAAAATGCTGGAAATACTCAGGTCAGGCAGCATCTCTGAAGATGAAGAGGATTTTAGATTAACGATTGGTTTATTTCAGTTAATGTTTAGGAGACCATACATGTACAGATTTGCTGCTTTGTTTGCCTACAAAACAGGAACAACACAGGAATCTATCACTCCATTTCTCCCTCTGAAGCAATTATAGTGTGTGTGAAAGAAATCTTGTAAGTGGGCTGAGAAAACAGCTGTGTCGTGTCTTAGAAACATTTTTGGCAAGCTTATTAAGTGGAAACAAAGTGAAAGTTTCTGAAACCTGTATGTTGAATAAATGCACTGCAAATGAGCACTCTGCCACAACACACTTTTTGCCACAGGGGCTTTGCTCTCCGGCTGAATTCTCACACAGTTGAGTTGGCTGGTGTGCTCTCTCTTTTCTCCCCCTCCCCCCCCCCAACCATTTTTATTTTCTATTCAGTCATCGAGAAATGAGTAATTATATTTGTGCAATGCGTTGATGTAGTTGGAATATTGAAATGGTGAGCACCAGTTGTGTAATGGAGGGTATACTGTGCTTATCTGAGTGTAACCGCTTTTTATTTATGGAACTTAATGTGCAAACGAGGATTAAGGATGGTGCTTTTATGTTTAACCCTTGTTGTCATATCTTCCAAATGTATTATTAAAGATGCTTTAAGATCTGATCAAGGATAATGAAGTAACACTGGAACAGTTTTTCTTGTCTCGAATATGACTAGTTTTAAGTTGTAAAACTAAATCAGTATCTCCTCCTTTGCATTCCACAGAAGGAATGCCTGAGATCCTGGGCCCAAAAACACAGATGCATCTTGCTGTAAGCACTGGGATGTGTCCACCCACCTACCCATTCCTTCTGACTGCATCCAAGTTCCCTTGTGGGGAAAAGGTGTACCATGGGTGGCTGGGAGGAGGGGTGACTGGCCCTCAGCTAGAAACGAAATAGAGCTTTTTGTGGCTAGCTTTGTAAGCAAAGTATTACCGTTCTTTTTTTTAAGGGAGGAAGCAAAGGTTATCTCACCTTTGAGTATCCTTCAGACCCCTGGAACCCATATCCACATTCCCCCAAACCATCTATTCCCTAAACAGAATCCATTTGTGCTGGGGTTGTAGTTTGTTACACCTCAACATATTGGCTTCTGAGGTTACACTGGATCCTTGTAAGCCTAGGGTGCAGGAATGCCTGGTAATGGGGCATCCTGCCTCCTTTTACTATGGGTGTCCAAGGAATGGATGGATAAAAGCTCTGCCCTCAGCCCTGCAGGAACTCTCAGAATTGGCAGATTTTTTTTTCATTTGTTGCAGAAGGAGAGGTTTGCTCTGGAGTTATGGTTGAGACTGACAAAATCCCCAAGCTCCCGTATCCTTTCCTGGCCCAAAGCTCAAGATGAACGTGACCTGGGCAGCAATCTTTTAATGAAAATTGTAGTTTTACAGCAATCACAACTGCTGTTTTGAATACTGTTTAATTAATTACTCGTCTCAATGCCAAAGCACAGTAGTTATTGGTGACAGTGTTACCAGATGCTAAGTGTTCCTATGCCAGATTTATTTTCATGTAAATATTGCCCCGTTTAAAGTAAGTGGACTAATGGCTGCATTCAAGTTACATATTAATTTCTAGATTCAGTATTGGCTGACCTATTGTTACTTGTGGATTATGCAAAACAGAACAGCAGGCTTTCTGTCATTGGCCTTTTCCATAGATTATTGAACAAAGAAGCAAACAAGTTCTTCATTTACATTGCAGGAAATATCCTGGTGTGGAATTTTTTACTACTGTGTGTCCTTGAAAAAGATGAAACCAAGAATAAAGTGCTGGAAGGCATACAGTCGGACCACGATAATTACAGATGAGGGAGGCAAGGCTGAAAAACCTCAGTCTCCCCTCCTAACCCCTGACATGAAGATCAGGCTCGTGGCTTTTCTTTTTTTTTTTGCTCTGCCTCCAGCGCTTGAATGTCTCCCTTGTTTCCTTGGACCAGTTGGATGTGGTATTGATGATGTAATTTGACCTGAACAACATTTTACAGTTTGAATATTATTTCCTCTGCCCTGAATTTGACTGTTTTGGCCATGTAATTCCACATCCTAATAACTTGATTGCTGCTTTGCAGTGTTTGGACATGTTGTAACATGGAACCTACTGAGACATTTAGATGTCTGTGGCTGTCTTAGTGCCATTTATGGAGTATAAATGTTGCCTTGTTTCCTTCCTATTATGCAGTACTGTACTTATCTCCATTAAATTTCATCTGCTGCTATGCCTATTTGAGTGGCTGCATATAGTGGCACAGATATCTCTAACTGGGTTGGAGATGATGTGTAGTTTCCCTGTCAATCATGCTGGAGACCCCACAACTATGTGACTGCGATTGATTTTTGTGCAGAATTTATATTGTGTAA